>NC_056711.1:9490999-10205307 GCF_018831695.1 Puntigrus tetrazona | reverse complement strand
ATGATCTATTCTTGGGATCAGTTTATTGTTCAGTTAATTGTTATTCAAGTAAAGAAGTTCTTGATTCTCTCTCACTTAAAAATTACACTCACTTTCATCAGACCTGTGGTTCCTGCATGCAAGTGAGTGTTTGGTGAGATACACCTTACATGAGTCATTTGGGATAATGTAGATCCTCCTATAACTCTTTGTCATTAACTCTATAACGCTGCTGTTAAATGCACGCTAAATTGTACTATAATGAGCAAGTAGTGCAAGCAATTACAGAGTTAAATTGAATAAATCCTCAGAGCAATAAATTGTCCTTTCTCTTTACTTCGAATTTAATTGATGCATATTCATATGGAGACCACGCATATAATTCTCAGGAAACAATACTGATTCTTCCATTTACACTAACACTTTCCAAGATATAGTATTGCACAGAAAAATAATTAACATTAATATATATATATATTCCACAGCACTAGCTACTCTATTTTAATGTGTAGGCCTACAACACACCATCTTAAAGAAAATAAACGGTAAAACTGTATCACGTGGTGTATAAATACAAACATTAAATAGCAGTACTCAGTTTATTCATCTGTGCTTTATTTAGATCTATATATTCTTTCCTTCCCTTTTGCAAATAAAATGTTTTGCTTTGTTTTTGTAATACATTACACACCATTTCTATGAATCTTACTTAATTTTTCATACTGGGTGCATTTTCCTTTCCTCCACATCCAAGTGTGATTTTCCTGGTAAGCCCTGCAGTGTTGGTCTTGATTTCAGAGTCACTTGATTTTAGTGAACCTGGTGCATTTGTGTTCATTTGCAATTATACTACAGGTTCACCCTTGCTTTCGTTTAACAGCTGTCATCTCCTACATGCGTTTGCGTTCAGCAAAGATGATGTCATCATTAGCTACAAATGAATGCTACTTTAAGTGTTACTTTAAGAAGTGTGAACCCAAATTTTATCTGCTTTAGCAATTACTCAGAATTGTGGCATAGTTCCACTGTAACCAACCTCAGATCGCAGGTTGACTTGGGTTCAGTATGACGACGCACTCCTGGGACCACATGACATAATCTTTCCAAGTTTCCAAGGTAAACTGCCAGTGTGTCACCTTACAATACAAACGGGCATGTTTGCTGCTTACCTCAAACGACTGGGCAGGCCCAGTTTCTCAACACTAAATGTCTGTTGTCACAAAGTTGTGAGTGGTAAAAAAATATATTCAATTTAAAGGAAGCATTAAAAATCATGACTTAAAAAAAAAAAAACAAAAAAATACTAGGGTTACAAACTTTTTTCAAATAAACTTTTTTTTTAATTTTGCATATAACTTTTCTAAATCTTATTCAGCACTGTAGTATGTTTAAAATGATCTCTGCATACACACACACACACACACACAGACAGAGTGCCCAACAGTGTTCACTGGCTCTGTTTCTATGTCAGAGACTAATTCCGTTATGTGTAATGGGGAGTGTTGTGCACCTGAAAGGCACTTGTCCAACACAGGATCCCAGGAGCTGGCAGCAGCCAGGGCCCCCCAGCGCCACACATCTGCTGTACCCACTTCCAGTGGGCACACATATCAAAACACAATCCGTTCAGACACACACAAAATTGCACAAACAACCTCTCATTTAGCATGAAAGGCAAAAATAAATAAATAAATAAATATTAAAAATAATAGTATATATATATATATATATATATATATATATATATATATATATATATATATATATACACAAAAATTTAAATACATGAATTTATACTCAAATTTATTCACACACACACACACACAGTACATATACATATAATGAATACTATGTGTGCGTGTTTGTTAAACGAAAGGTCAAAAATATAATTTCATATCATTTACGTAACCATTTGCATCAGAGTTTTTTGTGCTTTGTTTTTCTTCAAGTGTGTAACAAGAGCTTGCTTGGCGCAGCTCTTTCCTCAGCCCGTGTAAAACTACTCGCGTTCATACCGCCACACACGTAGCATTTAACACAGCATGGGCACGCGTTTGCACATCTCCAACACCTTACATTACCGCGCCTATCTGTGCAATTGCATTCCTGAGACAGCTGCAAGCTCCTGCCCACTTGTGCTCATGCACATCCCAGATAACTCTCTCTGCTTCAATGTCACCACAATTGCACAACACAGGCACGGGACCAAGGTCCGGTTTGCAGGCGTGAGGTAATAATTGGGTTGTATTTTATGGTTTGTGTATTTTAAGATTGTGAGAAATAGCTCGGCTGAATAAATCATTCATACGTTTAGAGTGATTACCGGAGCGAAAAGAGGGGGAAGCTGGATCGCCCAAGATAGATTACCCATAATGCATTTCAAGAAGGCAAACTAATTAGCAGAAGAAAGGTCAAGTAAAACCAGAAAGTGATTAGAGAGGAGACAGAAAAGAGAGAAGAGAGCGAGCTGAGCGGCGAGAGATGTTCGCATCTCACATACGTTTAGTCACTTTTGGAATGTGGCCAAATTTTTTTCCCCGCCTCGATAACTGAAAGCAGTCGCTTCAATATTTAATGAAATGCTTTATGTTGTGGCACCTGGACACATCCCGCATCCACAGCGACCCGCTGCCTCCCAAGTGGGTCATTACTGTAGCCATTTGCAAAGCGGCACGGCCTCTCTCCGCATTAGCAATGATGCCAGTCTTCGAATCTGCAGCAAAACAGCAGGGGGCGTGGGGCGGTGCTGTACCATCTACCGGGAGGACGGAGTACCGCTGCAGAGGAGAAAAAAAGGCAACAACAACAGCCCATCGTCGCACCCAGAGCAAAGCTACTCCCACTGAGCCCTGCTACTCTACAGCCCCGCAGCCAGGCTTCTGTTGCCTTACGCCCAGAGATTACAGCGCACTGCCAGCGCAGACACGGCGGATGCATTTCTTCTGGCGCATCTCTCCTGTCAACACCGAAAACACAGCTTTGAGCTGGCACCATCCGCTAAGCGCCCCCCCTTCCCCTTAATGATCCAATGCATCAATACCTTCAGCCATCAACGGGGAGCAGATGTCCTCCGTTACCGTATCCTTGGCCGGGATTGGGAGCGCTGCTTTAAAAAGCATTAGTCTCCAGGTCCAGGATGGCTGTCTCACCGTGGCCCGCCACCCGCTTCCACTGGCAGGTGATCCCGGGGCCTAATGGAATTTAATTACTTCAGCCACATTAATCATGGCTACAGTGGAACAGCCACTATTTCATCTCCACTCTTAGGGGTTATTAGTACAAATACACTGTCAAACTGCATTGTGGAAGTGGCATTTTAGGTGTCATCGCCTGTACATTTATTAAAATCTATATCAATATCTTTCAGCGGACACTGCTCTCACCACCCCCTCCTCGGTCGTCTCTCGTGCACATTAGGGTTTCAGACAAAGTTTCCTGGCATGAAGTGACACCGGTCTGAGAAACTTTTCCTTCATTAATTCTTTTTCCTGCCACTCCTGCCCGTCTTTTGACGATTGATTGGACGTGGCTGGCAAAGGACAGCAGAGCAGCGCTTCAAGACAACACTCTGAAATAGAGACTTCATGCCCTGACTGAGCGACGCAGGTGTCAAAAGCATTACTCAATTCATTATATTATTAATGGTCCGATGGTCACAAGCGTGACCCTTTTCACAACAGTAATGTTTCAAAGATAAAACCTGGCAACACATACCTGGTTAAAATATTTATTATTGTTTTACACTAGCAAAAAAACGAAAAAAACAAAACAATTTATTGAATATTTTTTTTAATTGATGTCGCAATTTTTTTCTCTTTTCAGGAAAGAATTTATTTACCCACTCATTAGTACAGTGAAGTTTATCTCCTATGTTTGTCACTTTAAAGAATCGCCTATTTAAATAAGAGTTTCATTCATTAAAGACGCTAATGTTTAAACACTATATATCTTTAATACTGCATAGCAGTATCAAATCTACCACCTTCACATACCTAAACTAAAATAGCACTTTACACACAAATTTATTTCTGAAATCACTCAGCCAAGGACCAGGTGCTGGTTTGTTCTGTTTTAATTATTATTTCTAGCCTTGAAATAAAAATCAATAGGTAGATTCCCTGAGCCCTCATTATCCCGTTTCATGTATTTTATAGTAAAAATTAAAAAAGCCACAATAGTAATATGTGGAATTTGAGTCCTGCTGCTCTGAAAACCCGAAGGTCAGGGAAATTAATTTTACTGATCATGGAGGTGAGGAGAAAGGAAAAAAGGTGAAACCACAATAAAAACTCCTGCTATACAAAATATTTCAACAGCAGGTAATTCTAGCTGTTCCATACGTTTTCAAAATGTCTTAATGCAAGTCTCACTTGAGGATTTGTTCACACTGTGACAGCTGAATTAGGCGACAGACCTGCAATGAGAAATTTACCTCACTACAAAACCTTAACCACCTGCATTCTTCACCTACTACTGGCTTTTGTTTTATGTGACAGCCTCATTTAAATGCATATCTTTTCCATACCTGAAGAATTTTAAACGTGCTCTTTTCTAGACATGCAACGATTTAATATATCTATATGCTAATAGACAAAGCAAAAAAGTTCACCCAAGACACAGTACGACTAAAATCAATCCATAGTCAGGTTTGAATCAGGCAACAGTAGTTCTAAAGCAAAAAAAAAATGCACACATTCAAAGCAAATGGTGAGAAACTGCCTAAAGCTTTGCTTTGATGAAGATACACCTATCAATAAAAAAATAATGGATCTGGATCAGAGAGCTTGTTAGCTCGCTCAAAACCAGACTAGAACCCTATAGCACTGACAAAAGAATGTAGGCGCTTTTAACAAAGGCATACGAACAGTGAGGTCTTAAGCTCTGGGCTATATAGATTACTATATGATTACTATAGCCTATGCTTGCGCATGTGTGATGTTATGTTATGTTTGTGTGTGTGTGTTGGGGGGGGTGCTGTTGTGTTGATGAGGCTCAGGTAGCCAGAGAGGCAGCTGGGCGCAACAGCGGATTCTGGGTGTGAGAATGCGGCGGTGGAACCCTCTGGATCCCTGCCACTCATCTGGCCACCTTCCTAAGCAGGGCAGAAAATCAAACAAGTAGGAAAGAATTAAATAAAGCAAGAAGAAAAATGATTTCTTATAAATAGCAGGCTTCGCCAGAAGGCATAGGAAATGAGAGCAGCGAGGCGCAGGAGAGGAGCTTGAGCTTGACACGGGTCTTAAAATTGAGAGGGGGCGGAATCAGGGACCTATTGCGCAAAAATGGCTCCAACCAAAGCAAGGATTAGTGTTCCTGCCTCCACAGCCAAGATTCTCCAGAACAACTAATCACCTTCAAGTTCTCTGGGTTTTTTTTCCCTTTTTCCTCCTCACTGTCTCTCGCTCTCCTTCTCACTCCCTTTCTCTCTCTCTCTATCCTCTTTAAAGTATCATTTCACCCCTCACAGCCATTATGGCTAAAATTAAGCAGAGAGTGTTCTGCCAGCGCCGATTAGACACATCCTGGATCCGCGCGTTGAGGAGAAGGTGTCATGTCAGTTACAGCTCCGAGAAGAAACGTGCTTCACCGGAGACGTCTACATGGGCAGACTGAGAAAGCCACGTACGTTTGTGCCACCCAGCGAAAAAGACTTGTGGCGAGAATACTTTGATTCGGTTCAGAGGACTAAAATATCAGCCGGCAATTAGAAACGAGGAGGAACGGCGCACGAAACAAAGCTTTTGTGCGTAACTGCTAATAGACTTCAGCGTGTTTTGAGCGAACAAGTGTTACACAACTCAGAATAAAGACAGATAATCTACTTTCAAGTGAGCTTAATTAAACTTATCCTGCAAGAATAAAAACGTACATGTGTTTTACAGTCGTCTGAATGCATTCTAGTAGCTGGAATGCGCTTGAATTCATTTATTACAAAACAACGGTTTGCATATCAGTCAAAAGCACGCGGTGATCAATTAGCTTAATGCAAAGAAACAAACAAGCGCTTCTTTGTTGTTGCTTAAAAATACAAAATGCAGACATCAGCAAATCTCACGTTCACACTTTAACCCACTTACAACAAAAAGCCGAAGAAGAAACTGAAGTTTCGTAATTAGTTGCTGCAAGGATGTGCATGAGGATGCATGTTTACTTCGCTTAGAAACAGGCAGTGTTTGTACACCTGTTTAATGTGACATTCTGCGAGAGATCTGCATCTCACAAGCACGGCTGCACCCAAAGGGCAACGATGATATTGATAAAACAGACGTTTTATAATCACAATGATCTGGAGAACCGCACTGCTGCAGGAAGTTTAAATGAGGCTTAGATAGGTCACCTTCAACTTTAAGAGTTTTGTCTGACCTTTAGTTCTTTAATGTCGAAGTCGCTGGTTTTGAAAGAAATAAAAAAATTAAAAATAAAAACAGAGGAAGAAGGATGGCTGTACGATTTCTCTCCATTCCTATTCAGAGATGAAATGGGCCCTGCATACTTGCAAATGACTGGGAAATATGCAAGTAATTTACCGTTAAATTCCATAACAGGAAAACCTAATTGTACAGCATGTCCAGCCTAATTGAATTGTTCTACAAGTGCATTACTGTTATGGAAATAATACTGACAGGAGTGATAAGAGATTGAATGAGAGACACTGAATGGAGAATAAAACTATTAGGCTAAAATAAAAAAAAAAAAAAAAAAACATACACAGCCTCAGAAAGTAATTCAGTGAGATGAGTAAGCCAGGATCAAAACTTTAAGATTAACAAATTATTATACATGAGCAATAGTAATGCTGATAATTATCATTATGCTTTTATATTGCAGTAAAAAACATCACTTAAAAATATTAATAAATGCTTCCAAATTAGAAGCATTAAAAAAAAAAATACTATGTGTGACAATGCGTCAACTTGCATCTTTTGCATAAACTACATATTTAAAAATAAATAAATAAATAAATGCTATGTTTGCAATGTAAATAAAACACTAAATAACATGCTCGTTTGTCAAATCCAAAAACAGCTTGATGCACCCACAAAAATGCCCTTTTGCTTGCCCAGACTGGAAAGGCCTCCCTCTGCTGGTCAGAGACTGAAGTGCAGTTGACCCTTCTGCAGTTTTTCTGCAGTGGCCTGTCAACTAACAAAAGCAGAAGTCTGTGTCAAAACAGGTCGTCAAATTGATAAAAGAAATTGATGTGTGAAATGCAAGACGCACTGAGCAAACGCAGCGTATAAAGGAGATTTGCATCCACGCTCTCGTGCACCAAACACACTCAGTAAAGCCAGTCCTGCCAAGCCTTTCTCGCAAACAAAAAAGTATACGGATACATACATATGCACATGTGTGCAATTTTAACGCGAAGGTTATTTTATCAAGTTTGAAGCAAGAGACAAAACAATCTTGCTTATAATAATTCTACGGTGAAAATTAGCCTTCGTTTGATTGATGCAAAGAACACGCGCAGTTATATTGAAAAGCTTATGAGTGATAACGTCGAATCGGGAACGTAATATCACCAGTGTTTCCGAGAACCATTAAACCTACTTTTATGTTACACTGACTAAAAAAAAAAAAAAATCTCATTAAATCATATCACTCTTAAACACCGGAACTGCCTAAATATAATGAACCTTATGATCTCAAGCTACAGTATCTCTTTGACAGCAGGTTGTTTCAGCAGTGATAGGTTAATGTAATTTCTCTTTTGTTTTCATTCAGTCATCATGGAGAAGATGTCCTTCCACGATGACACGCCGATGGTGAGCAACTTCATTTCAGCCCGGAATATCTCACGCAAATGACAACACCTTCCTTTGTTGCCAAGAGTGTTGAACTGCTTTGAACTGCCGACTGACAGAATAGGGAAGCCATTCCAAACGCAAATGTAAATTATTGTTACTTACACGTTTAACCCTCTAGACACCGTTCTGTCCTGCTATGTGGAGGAATTCTGAAATCATGTTGCCCTCTTTTGGCTGGCATGTGCGACTGCAGATTCTTTCCTGACATAATTACATCTGCTTGAAAATGGGCAGATATTTAAAGGATGAAGGTGTGATATCTTGGTACAGCGTTGAAGAACGTAAAATATGAACGCTTGAGATATTTAGAAAATCATGTATGACTGTGTTACAAATATAAAGGAAATGACCTTGTAGCTGCAGTACGATACAAAACACATATTTTAAGGATGAATTTAACTTCAATGACCTGTACAATAAAATTGTAACATAACTTGTATAAGAAAGTCAAACAACATTAAAAAAAAAAAAAGAAAAAGTAATAAATAAACAGTGACCTGTAACTATCACACTAGGCCAAACCACCTATAAGCATATATTAATGGATATTTCTCTATTCCCAACACATTTCCTCCTGTGTATTCGTCTCAATTCATACTCACTCGCTTTCTCCGCCTTCCTCTCCCTCACTCCTCCTCAGACCTGCGGGTCACTCCAGCAGGAACAGGAAGTATCCGTCCTCCTTTCCAGAGCTCACCCCTTTGTCAGTTTCCCCAGCGTTCTCCCAGCATTCCAGCCTTTGATTTCCCACTCGTCTGCAAAGATAAGAAACAAACCCCAGCAATGGGAACTTTCAGTGAATATCCTTTTCAGCCTCCACACCTACTATCTGTTTTGCTTTCTCTTTTTTTTTTTTTTTTTTTTTTCCTCCTCGTTCATCTCTGAGCTCGGGGAAAGTGAAGAGGTGGGTAGTTTATTCAGTAATATTCAGAACGGTTGATCTAAATAAAGGTGCTCTTCAAATTCCAGTGTATGTCTAATGGTCTATCACCGAGGGAGGATTACTGATCTGATTTAAACGGCTAAACAATGCTGAGTGGAAAGGAGGAGAGGAAAAAGGACTTTTGTGGTGACAGATGCACTATCGAGAATTTCGGTGGCTCATATTTCAAGCTGGTGAAATAGAGTCGTTTAAACGGCCTGTAGTGTCCAATACATAGCGGTAAATAAACGATAAGAGCTTGGCGATAAGCAACCTCCCGCGCTCTCCTCGCAGCTGAATCGATACGGCCTGTGCAGCATATCATTCATCTCATAAGTATAATGAATACTTGTGTTATTAATCTCATCTTTATACAGGGGTAATATGATATTTAATTCAGCTCAGTTGAAATGAATGGAAATAAGTTAATCACAAACGCATCGCTTAGGAAAATCAATTCTGCCGAGATATTCTAATAACAATACATATAGGCAACGAGCGCTAATTCCATCATGCATAGAAACCAATATTTCACTCCGTTCATCTGACTAACGCATAAATGGAATATTTCACACTCTTTTCTTCAGTGAAAACAATATAGATTTTGATTTGCTTGCGAACAATTTTAATAAAAAGCTATTGATGGGATATTGATTGGTTAGCTCACAGCACAGCTCGTAAGGCCCAGTGTGCGACAATCATTACGCTCCATGCTTTTGGGTTCATTTCAACTCATATGGTCAATAAAGACTCCATATGCTCTTGGCCCTTTGAACACGTCGGGATGCTTTTTTTCCACTGTGTCCTTTAAATCAAACTCTACTGTCAGGATGAGCCAGAAGAAATACTCAATGTAGCGTTGCTCCAACATCCGACTGACTATGAATCAAGATTACGCTGAAACGAAAACATTTTGCACAAATTGATACTTTATATCAGTCGTTTTGTATTGACAGTGCACTATGATTTGCACCATCACTGAAACTTTAGTAGTACATAAGTAAACTGAATTTAAAATTGGCCAGGGTTTCAAGCCTTTTCAGCTTTAATTTTCCAGGAATCACTTTTATGCTGTAGTTTCAAAATTTGTGGCATCCTCAAGGCTCGCTGAGTGGTTCCTTGACTTCTCTCCCATCTCTACCTTCCTTTAAGAATGTGATCTCTGCACTCCAAGATCTTATTTATCTCCGTGTCACTTTGTAAAATCTTTATTCGTGTGAACATATCTTTTAAATGTGAGAGCCACTGGAGTAATGGCAATAAAAGGCTGGAGAGGATCAATGCTGAACGCATTACGCCTCGGCACAGAGACTTGGCTTTAATAATCAAAAAATTGATCCATTAAGCTCAACCTAATTCTTTGCCAAACGGGAGAGGTGCTCAGTTTTCAACACATGGTTATGTGAAGAATTGCAATTTTTCACAGAGACTCTACTCTAATGACACAATATTGAAGATGAAATGGACTTATTGCAGATAGATAGATAGATAGATAGATAGATAGATAGATAGATAGATAGATAGATAGATAGATAGACAGATAGATAGACAGATAGATAGACAGATATATTAGACAGATAGACAATAGACAGAAATAGACAACTAAATTGTAACAGTAAAGAGCCATCATTCATGTAAAGAACAAAGACTGCTATAACTTCTTTTTTTTTTTTTTCTTAAAGTGACCTAACATTTACCGAGCCCTTCTCACTTGACTGTGATCGTTCTCCACACACTTCAAAGGTCACCGGATGTTCCCAATTCAAAGCTGTAAGTGAAAGTTCCACTTTTGACACTATGATTTACCAAAAAGATGAAACCTTATCCATGCCACTCTGATGAGCCGGTGCATGTGTGTCTATTCCACTGTGTAGGAGCAAACGGCAAAGTTTAAGAGAGCAGATGATAGGGGGGGAAGTGGATGAAAAGAAGCACAAAGGAGGTAAACAACCAAAACCCTCTGAAACAAGACCCGTGGCAGAGTCGTATGGACCTCGGTGGATGTGCGGGTCGAGCATCACAGCGCAGAGCGCTTCCTCCGCGCCGTGTCCCTGGGCTGCTGCTGCAACTCAACACCAGCTTTATCGATCGGACTCCTAAGCCTCCACCAACCTGGTCAAACCGAGTCCTTTCTGATATTTACCCACTAAAGTATTCCCTTCTGCTAGCGCTGCCAACCCACAAGACATGGAGGGAGGAAAAAGTCAATTATATACAACGTGCTTGGTTTCCCCTCAAGGATGGAATCCACCCTTTCTAATCCGATCAATTCATGTCAGACAGGAGGCTGGATTCAGTGCTATCTCTGAAGTCCTGTAATCAGGCTAAGTCTTCACACTGCCTGCCTCACCTCCACAAGAAAAGGGTTTGGTCCAGAGCGTGATACAGCAAATTAGTCGTAGTGTACATTTAGACACACTGCAGTGGAAGAGTGCCAGTGTGCTAACAGCTAAACATAATTGGATAAGCAATTCAGCTAATTCCTATAGTCAATACTACAGCTGGCACATGCAATATAGGGGACTGGGGCTAGTTGTCACACATTTTTTTGCTTTCATTTTATTTTTGAAAGTCAGATTCTATATTAGCAGGTGTGTTGAAACAAATAAAACAATACATGTCGTTTCATAATCTTTTTTATTTTTGAAATTCAATTTCTCTAAAAGCAGGCATGCTGAAATGAAACAATAAAAATATATGTATATGCCATTTCATAGTATCATAATAAACAGTAACAAAAACATATCAAACCATATAATATATAACCATTGTTTTAGCCACAAATACTGTGCTTAATAAACTCTATAATTTTACAATTTTAAAAGCATGAAAACTTGCCTCAACCTGAACTAATCTTTCAATTAAAAATCTACCTTCATTATACACTTGACTCTTGTCTGAATGCTTAATTATATTCACTTGTTTAAACGTTAAGGTGAAGATAAGATGCCGTAATTAATTTGGTTGAAATAATTCAGAAAAAAAAAAATGTATATATTTTTAATTAAAGAGGTTTTTAAAATGTGTGACAATTAGCCCCAGCCTCCCATATTGTAGACATTCAGCAAGGTACGATGTGATTTTTTTTTGTACTTTTAGCCACTGGTGAACTATATCCAAGCAGTATATAACTTTGAAGTATTTGGCTGGTGGTAAGACATGGGAAGGTGTCCCATTACAGACATGCAAAGGCTAACGGCCAGTGCGCACGGTAAATGAGCAGGAACGAGGAGAGAGTGCTGGGACACTTTAATTTCCACTGACATATTGTGCTTCATGTACAGTCTGAATGGCTCCATAAAGAAAGTGTAATGATGGTCAGGACCCTGGCCAAATAGCTGACATGCACGGCTTCCTGGTCAGCTCAGCACCGGGTTTGATCCGTCTCATTACACCAGTCATTCAAATAATGGGCAGCTATGGGAGCTCTGGTAAAGCTGCAACTAATACACATGCCAAAGTCTACATCAGAGCAGTTCATTCTCGCTGTCTGCTTAGTATGCACAGGTGTTCGGGGCGAGAAAGAAACGTATAAATCTACATTTTTAATTTATAACATACTGCAATAAAATTATATAAACAGATATAAAAAGCTTATTTTAAAATTATATATAACAAAAACACTATATTAAATCATTTATCTAATTGGCATTATTTAAAAACTAAATTGAAAGTACATATTAGTAAAACAAAAAAACATTCAATACTCTTAATATAATAATTTTCTGAAATGTCCTCTAAAACTTACAAATACTAAAAAAAATGCATTACAATCAAGAAAGTTCTAATCTGATCATATAGGAGAAACTGAAGAAAGCTTAGATAAATCATCACCTATAAAAAGATCTCACCAGCCACCGTCTAGCAATAACGATATATTTTTTCAAACCGGTTCGTAAAAACAGCATTAAAGCTTGTCTGCCGAGATCGGAAAAGAACAATAGCTCCTTATTCTCATTCAGATGAATGCATGGCAAGGAGAGGAGAGGCGCGATAAATCGGCCACCCCTGCTCTTGTCTCGCTTCAAAAGAATCTGTTAGAGAGAGAGGGAGAGGGAAAAAAAAAAAAGCAGGGAGCAAGACCCACACGATGTAGTTCCAGCCAATTGCATTCCAGAGAAGTGACCATGGCTGGAGATAAACAATGCACAATAGATCACGCTCTTCAAAAGGTATAAAAGAAAGGCAGATGCCGCAGGAATAAGGCAATAGCGGGAGAAAAGAAATAATCCGCGTTTCTCCAGCAATTCGAAAAGCATAATTGTTTAAATCCTTTATTCAGGATTGCCATTAACCCTGTGCAGTGTACGGCTGCAACAATCTGCATGTGAAGGGAAATAGGAACCTCTCGCTCTCTCTCTTTCTCTCTCCCTATGTGAGGTTGCCAGGCTCACCCTCTCCAAACCACAGACAGAGCCAAAATCGCTTTAAATTGTTCCTCACTGTCGCAAAAAAAAAAGCATTTAACACTCACCCATTGTGCGGGGACTGATCTCTCAACCACTCTAGCACCCCGTCAACACAAGCCCAGATATCCTTCCACAGATATGTAAACAGCCCACTAAGATTTCTTTGTTTGGATTTTGAAGCTGGGTAGGTTTGCCTTTGCTGCGCTTGCTTTTACAGCTTAGAAGCAGGTGGATGACAAAACATCAATCTCTCCAGGCACAATGTGTAGCACGCACGCTTGACACTCTACACAAGCAATATACAATCACACACTCCAATACAGGGCTCTCAGCTGTAATGATGTGTGTTTGCTTAAAGGCAGCTTAACTGAATATTTGAGCATTTTAGATTAAAAACACACTGCGTATTAGAGCCTGGGAGGTTTAATGAAGGGGGAATTAGACACCAAAAACAGCCACTGACAGACATCTGCATCCACGGCACCCCAGCAGGAAATGATACGTTTTTTTTTTTTCGCTGTTTATATTTTAACCTAAGTGTTCGTGCAAGTCAGTTGGGAGAAAGACACGATGGAAACCTGTCAGAGAACAATGGACATGCTGATATTCGTGAGATTCACGTTATGTAGTCCAGTAATTGTTTCTCAGGATCAGTTTCCATATAAACACACTGTAACCTCGGCTACAAAAACATGTAGAAGTAATTAAGCTTGCCACCGTTTTCACATTTCACATGGTATACCGAAACAGCTCCTTTAAGGAGCCTTAGCAAACTTCCAACGGGACAGCACGGATGACCATTTTATTATGTTTTTATTAACTTCCGTTATTAAGTCTAGTTTTTATTCAATTCTAAAACGCTAAGAAATAATGATAAATAACATCCATTCATTAAAAAAAGACGTAAACCGAAATTATGTTCGACACTAAAAATTGCTTCGTATTAAATAACTTCATTTAATTTATTGATTTCACGTACAATATATTTTTCATCAAATAAATACGCGAGCGGCTTATTCACGAAGTCTTTAAAAAAACATCCAATCGAGTCAAAACGTGCTCTTCTATAGTAAATACAAAAGCAGCGATACTTAAGAAGAAAACATACAAAACTATTCATGAAACAGCGAAAATGTCAATAATTACTACAACCGTGTATGGTTTGATGAAAACGTGTGACAACATGCCCCTACCTGAAAATATCAGACCGTTCAACCTTCATACGTTAATCGGTGATATCTAATATGCAAGTCTGGGTTTATTTGCGCTCACTTGTTCACCCAGTAGACTGCACCAACAAAAACTAAATAAATAAAAACGACGAAGCTGGAACTTTAGTTTGGAGAACAGCAGACATAATATTTTACTGCTAGCAAAATGCTTCTAGAATAAGTGCGTCACGTGGGGCGTTTAGACCTTACCTGTGTGATACTTTTGTTGTTTTGATTTTGGTTAAAGGCGCCTTCTTTAAAAGAAAAGCGCATAAACATTCATAAAGTGGTTAACTAACACTAACCTTCATCTGTCGCTCAACGGCACATTTATTTTACTAGATGTTAAGGGATTCTGTGCTTGTACGTTGCTAATGCACCGCCGAGAGAATTTTGGTTTTAAATTTGTTGCAAATAAGTTCAAATAAAGTTCGGCCATTCAAACTTTAATGACGTCAGCGACACTTGAGTCTTTTCGCGGGAAGTTACTTTCGCTTCGCCTGCGTGACAACAGTGGGCAAGGCTTCTAAAAGCAGCGTTTGGTAGTTTTCTGCCTGTAAAACTTTAGTTTGTGTTTACGCGGTTTATTTTATTGCCACGACATCTAAATAGGCGTTTAGCTAGCGGTTTATTTTCAGCCCGTGCTTTGGCATACTTGTTTTTCATCATGAACTGTTTGCCGATGAGAGAAAATCCTATGATCATTCCGCTTAACAAGCAGAAGACGGTCTATGACGGGTTCATCACGGCACTGGTAAGAAAAGTTTTACATATCCGTTCACAGTCACGCTAAATAAGACAACGTAGGTTGTCAGCTTCGTTTACGGTGTGAAAGTGTGATGTCGCGTGAATCCAATACCAGCAGGTGAACCGATTGTCACAAGTGTCACATTTTTCTCATTATTTTATCTTTGACAGGAAAAAGACTTTAGGATAAGAATATCTCTGCCGCCTGATCGACGGATGAAACGGGCAAAGTACGATTAATTGTATTTCTTTAAAAGTATTGATTCGTTTAATTATTTATTTATTTATTTTAGTATATGATGGCCGTCGAATGTTATGCCTGTGGATACTACTGCCTTTTTTATCAGGGTAGCAGAGTGCAAAAACTACAAACAAACAAAATGTCATTTAGAAGATATAGACATATATAAAACAATGAATGAATTTCTGCTACACTTATAACAAAATATTCTATATTGTAAGCAAAAATACTAAAATCAGTTTCATATTTGTTTTTGTTATCCAAATGCTTTTAAACTACTCCAATATATTTTCAGTCCATTTTAAGTTAGTTAGCTAGTTTAAATAAGTCACATAAACAGTACTTTATTATTATTATTATTATTATTATTATTATTATTATTATTATTTGACTTGTTTTGATTTTACTTTATATTTAAAAAATATTAGTAGTAGTAGTATTTCATTTCCTTGTGCTTGTCTTTGGTTGCTTTGCAGACTTCATTGTTGCTGGCAAATGAAACGGCTACTTCATGGTTATCAACATATTGTGAAGCAGGTACAATAAATCAAAGGGAAATAGTTAGCAGCTATTTCTCATCATTCTAGAAATACGTCTTAATTAACACATAATGTTTAGCATGGGGGGAAAGCTTTTTTTTCCATACGCCTCTAGGGTAAAACGATTAGATTTATGATTTACCCTGCCTAGATTTATGCGGTACCCTAACTAGTTAAAGTTCATTATTTTCTTATGAATTTAAAATTATTAATAATTAACTCTTGTGGTCATTTCCATTAGTCAAATGACAGGTGCTGGTTTTGATATGCTGTATGTAGCCTAATAGTTTAATCACAACATTTGTATTTTATTGATTTTCTTTCAACAGAGGTTACAGCATTCAACTAATTTGACGGCTTTTATCCTGGAACTCAGGACAGTATTGGTAAATATAGTTAAAATATTGCATGATTTATCCCCGGGGTTGGACATTACCATATCCATGTTGACAAATGTTATACATGATGTAATGTTCGGCATCATATTACCATAATAAGCACATGAGTCCCGCAGATTGAATAAATGATTCTCATTACGAACTTGTCTATTATCAGGAAGTGGCGTTGAAGAGCCGACCGGGATGCCAGTCCTTCTCACCACCTCAGTATTATTCCCAGCTGATAACAGAAATGGAGAACTTAGGATGGGATAAGTATGTTTTTTTTTATTTATTTATTTTTTTCTCGTGGCCTAGTGCTTCTCTCAGCCTCCATCGCATAGTGTTCTCTCATAATTACGTGCATACAGTACAAATCCTTTGCATTACTGTAAACGTGTAGAACACTAATAGCACGTACTTCTATCATTAATTTACTATAGTTTCCTGAAAATAGCGTGTCAGATTTCTTGCTTTGTAATAGAAGAGGCTAATGTGGTGTCTGTCAGCCACGTATCAAGCTGCGATTTCACTAGGCTTCTCATTTTCCACTTTCTATTAATGTCCAAAGATATAATTATGATATTAGCAAATGCAAATTGGTCTAATTGGAGACCCACTCTCAAGTTTAATGGGGAAATGTAGGCTGAAAAGTTAGGCTGGAAATAAGGTGCACGTTTCAGACCTGAATTGCGGTCAGAAGTATTATAAACCAGCGCTATCTGTAAATGCACTTGAGATTAATTAAGATCCTTAATTCGTGTCTCTGTTAATAGCCTCAAGTCCGGCACAGTTGTGGACCCTGATTGGTTTAGGAAGGGGGAAGTGCCGCAGAACCTGGTCATTTTAATGAGTTTTAGTTGCCTTGAAGAAGCCACATTTACTGTTAATTACTGTATAGATGGGGTCAGGTCTGTTCTCCCCTCTTATCCCCAGAATAGTTCAAAAGAGTCAGATATTTAGAAAATTACAAAACATCAGTCTCTGACTGCAGTGTAAGTGTGCTATTTGGAGTGTCGCAGCCAAAGCGTTAGGTCATAAGAAAATGAAACTTGAATATTTTGACTTTGATCCCATTTTGTTCCCATTTTACTGTGAGATATTGCGTTTGGTCTGACATCGTCATCTGAAACGGTTCAGTTTTTTTTTTTTTTTTTTTTTTTTTTTAGACAATTGGTGCATGGGAGCCGTGGTGAGAGGTTGTCACACCTTGCACATGTATGAGAGAAGCGCAGGGCCTCTCGCTGTGGTCTTTTAACACCCCGCCAAGATAATGACACCTAAGCAGGTTTCCTATTGGCTGGTCTTCTCACCATCTCACTCTAGCCAGCAGTTATATCTTAAAACCCATGATCCCTGGTGGCACCTGTGAGAATGGAATAACTGTACTATTTTCAGCAGCTGGCTTTTTGCATATCTGGAAAGTTGTGACGAGAAGCCTTCGCAAAAAAGTGGCCTTGACGGTATTACGGTTTGTGTTTTCCCCATCTTACTCTTCCGTTTTTTTTGTTTTTTTGTACAGCTTTACGCTTTCATCTATGGCCTGTTTGTATGCAAACATGCCAAATGTTCCTTCGCCATTTATGAGGGGAGCTGATTTTCTAGTTGCAAATGTAATGCTCTCATCAATCCTCCCAGCAAGACATCGAGCCGTCAAGCTGTTTCAATCAACTGAGGTGAACGCCAGCAAGGCCTGATACTGTGGCGGGAGATCCCTGTAGAATGCAGAGTGGCTGAATGGGGTTCCAGCTCAGAAAAGAGATCTCAATTTTGAAGAAATGAATGATTGGTGTGATTTTGTGCCAAAAGCTCATGTAATTGAATGTGATGCAAAAGATTTGTCCTGTTGCTTCATTGGTTTGTGATGGGAAAACACTGAGCATTAAGGAAATTTTTTGGGTGGAACAGAAAATAAAAAGTGTTTGTTGGTGGATGTCAAAATGTTTGCATCAAAAATTACGAACAGTGTTGACAAATATTACCACCAATGATAATGGTTTTAAAATAAGCTTAGAATGCAATTTCTTTGTTTAACTATTAATATGCGTTCATAATTTTTGTTTTGTTTTAAATAACAGCTAAATAGTACATTTGCATTCAGTTTTTATAGCTTGCATACAGATTCTTTTTTTTATGAATGTTTTTAAACGTATTAATTTGCCTTTCCACAAATTAAAAGATTTATAATTAGAATAGTTGTTGCATTAAATGTTGCATGCGTTGCAAAACGGCTATATGTTGCATAGTGCTTTTGACTTGTTTGCCAGTAGAAATCTGTATTGTATTTTAAGGGCTAAATATCACGTTATTGGGGTTGCTTCAACCTGCTGACATAAAAAAAATCCAGAAAAAGAGCGTCAAAGTAGCCCATTTGACTTGGCAACAAAAAGTAAGTGTGACTTGTGTATCTTTAAGAATATTTTGACATTTGCACTGGAAATAAAAGTAAGTTATAAAAAGAAATCTGTTAACTCTTTGGTATTAATGGTTTTGCTGGTGATACCAGTGTACTTTTTTGATCAGTGCGAAAGACACTAAAAATACTTTTGGTCACACAAATAAGTGTTATAAAAAGTTTTTGTAGTAATAGAAGAGAAGAGTGTGAGCCAAAGAAAAGTGTAAAGGTTCTTCTCCCAGAGTTTTTATGTGGATCTAAGTGCTTAGAGACAGAATGTGGATATGTGATCCTGCAGGTTTTGCCAACGGGAACACTCGGAGCAAAGTGTGCATGTATGGACTAACCACGATATGCTGTTACACAACTCGTAAATAAGCTGCTGAAATACAAGTGTGTCATGTGAAGTGCTGGAATTTTAGCAATAAATCAGTTGTGGTCGCTGTAGTCGATTCAAAACTTTCAGCGCTCTTTGCTGAGAGAAATGATTGTGTAGGTCTGTGGAGCTTCTTTAAATGAAGAAATCAACCAAAATAGTCCTTCTCCTCTAAAACTAAATATATATAGTTTGATTGATTTAGTTAGAATAATCAAAATACACATGCTTCAATGAAACAGTTGTGTTTTTACTTAAAGATGTTCTGTAAGTGGTCTTTGTTGAGCTGTCTGGTGTGTGTGTACTGTATGTGCTCTTATGTTTGATGATATTGATCTGTTTTGGCAGGCTGCTCTTCATTGATGCAGAGTTCCACACACTCAAGCTGAAGGCAGAGGACTCTGCAGGTCGTCAACACGCCATTACAGTCAAGCTCAAGTCCAAGGTCAAACCATGGGTCAAGCCCTGTTTTATTTCTTTTTTTCTTTCTCAGCTTAATGTTTTATCTTATGGTCAGTTTGTCCATGTTTTTTTTGTTTTTTTGAAGGGTTGTATGAGTTACATTCAGTAAAAACGAGGTTTTGTGAGCTTAACACAATAATTTAGCATGATTATTTATTTATCTCCAATTTTTTATTATTAGTGTTGGAAACAGTTGAGCTGCTTAAAAGGAAATGTAAAATGATAATAAATGTTTAAATATTATATACATAATATATATATATATATATATATATATATATGTATGTATGTGTATATATATATATATATATATATATATATATATATATATATATATATATGTATGTATGTATATATATATATATATATATATGTGTGTGTGTGTGTGTGTTATAAGGTTTCAAAATAATATTTATTAAATGTATTATTCAACAATTCCTACTATATTTCTTTTTTTTAATTATTAGTAATTATTATTTTACAATTTATACTTTTTATAAATTATTACAATTATTACTGTTTTTATAAAACAAATACGCTGAGTTCACACAAAATATTTGGCTAATTTAATTGGCAAATTTCAGATTTTTGTGGGTCACATATGGCTGGATAAGTTCACACAGCTTTCTGTATCTAGATTCTCAGACTCAGCTGGACTGCAAAAGGAGCAGAACTTTGGTTTAGGTATCTAACTTTAAGCAGGTGGCACTAATGTGCTGAGACTGTAAGATTATGTTGAGAGATGGATCCGTGAGATTGCGGCAGGGCCTGAAGGAGAGGCGAGAGAGTGTGCGGGGATGCGGTGGCACAGATAAGACCATGAGTGATCCTCGTAAGGTGATTACAGGGGCCACAGAAGAAGCAGAAAATTGTGGCGTGTGAGTGGTTTAGTCGAAGAGTCGGGCTGCATGAGTGAGCTCTGCCTGGCGTTGGAAGCGGTGACATGGTATAGATGCCAGTGGCTCCTTGTGGACACTGCACGGGTCCTGATGAGATTCAGCAGGGCGTGAGAAGCCCCCTGTGCCCACCTGCCCACCGTCCTGTAGGGTGCTAAAAATAGCCGTGATCTACCCACCTCACATCTGCTCATCTTCCCGGAGCCGGGCACCTCTCATGAGGCCCTCCGTCACCCAGCAGCAGCTTACACAACAGGAGTCAGTAAAGGCATCTCTGCTGCCGGTGGAAATGTGGGTTGTGGGGTCATACCCGTAGTTGTATTATTGGTTGTAGCATGGACACCTATGTACAGGAATTTGATTAAGAAGGTCGATTAAGAAAGGAATTCAGGTGTGATGAGTTCTTTTAGTGTTTTAACTATGTTCTTTAAATCTATAGTTTATTTTAATATAAGTATATTATTAATCATTTCAACTTTGTATTTATTTATGATTTAAATTTTATATTATGTTGTATATAACATGCATTACTACTGTTTGGTGTTCATATCATATACCATTGTCATTACCCTCATGCTCATTAAGGTTTACCAAACATTCTAATATACTGATTTGGTGCTCGAAACATTTCTTATTATTAATATGCTGTTCAATATTGTGTAAACCGTGACATTTTTTCAAGAGTATTTGATGAAGAGAAAGATTAAAAAAAAAACTTATTTATGAATTATTTTGGAGATATTTTGTAATATTGTAATTTACAGTCACAAAAAATCTCACTCCTGATATATATCCTTTTACCCTTTAATATTTGAAAAACACTAATTCAGACTTCTATTTACATTTTTAGTGATAAAATCATCTGCTAAAGTACTACTTTCCACATATACTGTTTTAAACCTTGATCATATACCTCTCTCTTTTTTTTCACTCTCTCTTTATAGTATCCAGACGAGGCCCCAGAGTTTTCTGCAGATCTTCCTGTTCCATTGGTCATCACGTGGACCTCTCAGGTACATAGTTGTGAATTGCTTAAGTTTTTAAATAGAAAAAAAATATATTGTTTTTTTTTCTCTCCAAGTTGTGAATTGCTTAACTTTTGATTTGGCTTTTATCATATTACAAAAATTGTCCTGTTTTTTTTTTTTTTTTTTGCTTTTTTATAACAAAACAAAACAATTAAAGTACAATGTTTTTTAATTAACAAAGTTTTTTTGGCATTTGAAGGTGTGTTTTCTTGATAAAAGGTGTTCCGTTCCACCGGCGCTTTGATGTTGCTTCCATAAAAAAACAATAACTCCCCTCACAAAGGCTCAAACTGTGCCAAATAAACCGACAGGACGGCGATCTGAAAGCTACATATGTTAGCGGCCTCTAATGAGCCTCAACGAGTTTCCTCTTACGTATAACAATTAAAAGCGAGAACGAAGACCCATTTTTCACTGTCGTTTTCTTTTTATCATCGTCCTCTGTTTTCGCCTCCTCCCCTGAAAAACAGGCTCCTCTTCAGTCATACGTTTGCTCCAATTACTTTGAGGTGGATGAAAGCGACTTGGCATATTGCGCAGCAGTGGTGTGAGTTAGGGAGGGTTGTGCGTTGTGTTGGGTGAGGGATGGCGGTGGAACATGGCTCTCTGACAGAGAAGACCAGCTCAGCACACAGCAGCCTTCTGTCGGCTGAAGTCCTGCTGCGCTGCTGATGTCTTGATGCATCTCCTCTGTTCAGGGAAGAGAAAGGCCTGTCTGCCTGCCTCTCGCGTACATTTGAATGAGTAATGATTACCTGCGCTCAACTGACTGTGTGTGTGTGTGTGTGTGTGTTTTAGAGGGAGAGAGAGAGAGAGAAAGAGAGAGTCAGTGAGTTTGTGAGTAATGTAGAATATGGATCAGGAGATTTGGCGGGGTGTGCTCTTTGTTTGGTGGCGGACACAGCGGTGCAGGTGTGTCTCAGCAGGATTTACACTCAACCAGCCACCCGGCCCGACTCCTGGAGAGCACAAAGAGAAACAATGCTCACTGCATGAATTTTAACCCTTCAGTCTATTCAAAAAAATTAAATACAATACAGGTGAAAAAGTTTGGGGTTTACAGATCTTTCCATGTTTTTGAAAGAAGTCCTGCATGTTCACCAGGACAGATTTACAGGATTTATTTAATTGAACAAAGTTATACTGTGAAATTGTTTATTATTTAATATAAATTAAATGCTTTACTGTCAATTTATATAGCTTTATATTTTTATAGCATTATATGTATGATAAAATATAATTATTAACATTAATACAATTCCCTAAACATGTCGACTACCAAACAGTGATGAAAATTTTATTTATTATAATATTAATAAATAATATAATATTAATACATATATTAATAATTAATAAATGTATTGACACCAACATTTATTAGTTACACAGGTATCAAAAGGCCACACGTTTACAGTTATAACAAATGATTACCATATTCACATACTTTTATGTTTATAATGTACTCCAGGGTCATGTATGGCTCTTCTCCACTATGCATTGTGTTTTTTTGCAGTATAATACTAATTTGTTTAGCGCAACATTGCTTCATTACGTGGTGGGTCCTTAACAATCACAATTATAGACTTTGAGCATTAAGGAATACATATTTCTCCGTGTGCAATTATTGATTTATTTACTTGACACTTGTTCACTAAATGACTGAAAATGCACCATTGAACATTATGAGGAGGGACCTAATTGGGAGAGTTAACAGAACAGTAAGCATGCTGTCACCTCACTGGGGAGGAATCCATTGTGCCGTTCCACATTTGGGCACATTTCCAAGAGAAATTCAATTATGAGGACATCCAGCCTGCACCATATATTTAAATAAAAGCATAACTATAATCACACAACCGGCATTAATTGGGAAATAATTGCTGCGTCTTTGCACCTGTGCAATGCTAAATTGTGTGTGCTGTATTGGCACAATGACCCATCATATTTGTTTTATGCTCTCCTTCCTATATCAAACCGTCCCCTCCTGCGTGGCATCAGGAAAAGCTCATTCACATTAATATGCTCTAGTCTTAAGAAATAGTAGATTCATCCAGATTACTGATTAGGGTTTTTTTTCCGTCTGCATATCCATTGCCTTAGTGCTACTGTCTGAGGAAAAAAAAGAAAAAAAAAAGTCATTTGATTTGTTTTGTTATGTTCAATTACCAGATCTGGCTGCTTCATCCGGCTCTGACTCTGTGCTCTTCAGTTTAACATGTATGGAAATGTATCAGAGAATCAGGCGCATAATCAACATCAGCGCACACAAATTATGTGACAAAAGAAAAACACATGAGATCCCATCCACTAAATGCAGCCAGCGCTGTCCCTCTTAAATTAGCTGAGATTGGCTGTATTATGTTGTTGAGATATTACAATGCTTCAAAATTACTGTTGACAAATGTGATTTAACATCTCACAATGTAAAATCAATCTAGTTTTCCTTTGAATCACAGCAAAAATACAGACCACTAAAAATACTCCAGCCGGGTATCCATCTTAAGTTGCAGATTAAACAGCAAAATTGGAATATCATATATAACGTTTGCGAATAAGCACTATTTCCATCCAACCTGTCAGAAAGAAGAAAATCATCACTTCCTGGTGCTAAACTGACACTATATATCACTAAGAAAAGTAGGAGAAGAAAATTATTACAATAATTGCACAAATATGCTAAATATGACTTTTTTTTTTACCACTTTTTTAACACATTTTATTTGCAAAATGCATTTCAATCTCCAATTGTTCACATTAACCCTTTTCGGTGAGTCAGAAATAAAAACTTTTGGGTGAATTAAAGGATTTCTTTTCAAAAAATTTTTTTTCCATCATTCCTTTCTGATGTGATACATCAAACTGTGCATAAAAAGAAGTGATGATAACATTGATACTGTCTGAGTGTTTATATAGGCGTGTTTTTCTTTCTTTTATATATTTGTTCCATCTGATATCCAATAACCTATTTTTATGTCTATGTGTGTAATTTTACTGTGGCTGTCAATATAATTAAATATCATCTTACTGTCACTGTCAATAAAATTAAGTAATATTAGTCAATGTCATAATTCTCATTTCAGTCTTTAAAAGCAAAATGAAATATGACTGACTTCAGCTCTAGAAATGTTTTTTTTTTTCACGTAAAATACATAAGTTAAAAAAATCATCCAAATTGAAATATCTTTTGTTTTCCAAAAGTTTACCTTTAGCAGTATACAGTCTAATCTTACAGTGCTCAAAATATATATATGCATTTAGGGTGGCATCATTTTAGATATTCAAAAGTTTGATAACACAAAAATTCAATCGCAGCTGCTGCCAATGCTTAATAAGCCTATTTGTATTTATCAGCACTAAAAATAAAGCGGCGGCCGTGGCTTTGAGCAGAGAGGATCTGGTGTCCAGACTAAAGCGTTCTGATTTTGGGCTGAGATTAAAGGCCTTGAATTGGCAGCCGGGTGGAAAGCGAGGAGTGTGGGTCTGAGGTCACAGCGGTGTGGGCGACCTGTGCTCCTCAATCTGACAGCATGGAGTGAAAGCGGGGCCAGAGCCCATCAGCTGTCAATCATCAGCTGTGATTTATGAGCGGCCATACTCAAACCATTAGCTCTGCCTCGCCACTGGACAGCTCCAAAGGAAACAGAGGCCTACTGTGTTTGTGTATGTTAGAATTAGAGGAAGCCGTTATGCTGAACCGTAGATGGGTCGTCTGTGGTTCTCGGTGATCAAACGCTATTGCTGAATTTCTCTTGTTTGCTGATGTATGAGTTTTGGTCTTTTCCTGTTCAGTCACTTTTTATATTTGATTCGTTCTTGGTTGGTGCTTTAATCAATGGTTTGTTGACAGGTAGTTGATGAAGACTTGGCAAGACTTCAGTGGGAACGTTTCTTTTTTTCATTTTCCTCCCCGAGTGTTGATGGCAGAGGGTTGAAGAGTTTGTATAAAGCAGTGATATGAAACCAGACATGTGGACAGTATCAACATCTTCCATATGCAGAAGTGTTCAGGAGTTATTAAAGACAGCCTAGCCAATGTCAGACTGGAAAAAAAAAACCCTGTTGTTCCTGCAGATCAAGAGTTGCACAAAAATGTAAAAGGATACTATTTCTAGCGTCTAGGCACTTCTGAGAGTTGGAAAAACGTTTAAGAGTACAACTGTGTACTGAGAGGCTTCCTGTCCGTTCAAACTGAAATGTTTAAGCCGGTTCGATTTTAAATGCAGTGTGAAAAATATCATATATATATAAAAATGCAGTATGGTAATTGGTCAGTTGCATGATTATGACTTAGTGGTATACAGTGTTTCATATTTATTGCCCAGAAATCATTTAATTATAGTCATTCCACTCCTTCTGCAGTTGCCATGATGAAATGCAATCACCCTATCTATATTCTACATGGATGTTATTGATCATATTTTAAACAATTAACCTATACATATGTTTATTTTACTTTAAAATTGTTAATTTATTTAATAAAAAATATATTAAAATACATGAAGAAATGTTTTATCTGATTGAAATGAGGGTGAGTACATTAAAGGAAATATTGTAAAGAGTGCTGTCAAAAGATTAATTATGATTAATCGTATCAAAAAGTTTTTATTTACATTGTGTGTGTGTACTGTGTAAATTGTGTATATAAATACACAATTTTAAAAATATGTATATACAGGTGTATATATATATTAATATAATGTGTGTGTATATATATATATATATATATATATATATATATATATATATATATATATATATATATATATATAAACATTTTTTCTTAATTATATACATGACAGTGTATTTATTTATATTACACACTTTTATTTTGTATGCTAATCGCTACAATGAAATTAGATTTTTGAGTAAACTGCGCTTAGCGACAAACAAGTCAGATACCAACTCTCAAGCAGGAAAAAACATTCGAGACTAATTTATTGTCCTTTGTTTTACACCCAGAGCACCTTAGCCAATGTCCACAGTCAGTTCCTGTTAAATGTGGAGGCTCTCTCCGAGTTCTGGTCGGTGCTGGGCGAGATCGATGAGCAGACATGGGTACTGGAACCAGAAAAACCCACAAAAGCAGACTCCATGAGAAGAATGGCCATTGGTAACATTACATTCATATTACTACATTTGAATCTCATTATTTGCAGATCACCCCCCATCCATCCCGCTATACCCATCCACAATCATTTCCCCGTGATATTAAGCTGCCATATCGCTCTTCTTCCCCAGGAAACAATGTCTCAATAAAGGTACAAATTGACCCCAGACACCCCAAAATGCTGCCGGAGTGCTGTTTGCTCGGGGCTGAGCACGGTAGGCATTTTCATATCTGCAAATCTCTCTGTTTATCTCCATACCGCTTTTATTACGCTTTCCTGCATGTGAGAGGCAGCTCGGAAGTGAGAAACTCGTGCCTCTTGTTTTTCAATTACCTCCGTACATAAGTGCACATGCTGTAAATGCTTTACTGCATTTAGACAGGAGCGCTACAGCTGGAGCGGCCCAGCTGACAGCCCCGCAATATGTTTGCGGCGCAGCGTGCTTTTAGATTTCGAGTGAGATGGTGCTGGAATGGAGGTCAGTTTGCACTATTTAAGCCGCCGTGATTGTTTCTTTAAATCCAAGGTCATGCTTGGCTGACAATGGCACACAGAACACATTGTCGGTTGCCTAGCAATGTTATTCATTGATATTAAATCCACACTTCAATAGTCAAGACGGTGGCAGTCGCGGACCCTCCGTGCGCGGGGTCAGACAGAAATATTGCTTTTTGCATTTACAAATGACAAACAGAGAGTGCGGCTATCACGTTCCTCCCAGATTGATCTCTCGGGTGGAACAGCCATGATGAGCGCGTTTTATTTGAATTATTTGAATATTTCCCTTTCTGTCAGACTGTTTGTCACAGTGGGAAATGCCCTGTGCTTTCGCCGCTTTCGTCTGTGGCATTTCTTCGAGAGAATAGAGATTAGAGGTAAGAAATGACGCGGCTGTGCATTGTCTGTCAGGGCTCTGCGATCAGGTGAGGAACGCTGAATGAGAGATGAGGTAGAGTTAATTGAAACTGCTCGGCTACATTAGGGGGGTGAGCGCCGTTCTTGCCTTCATATACAACACTCCCTCGGGCTTGTTTTTGCCATGCAGATTGATTGATATGATTTATGTTGATGGCGTTTCTGTCCCCCGGTGCTTTGCAAACATTATGAAGTCCGGTGTGGATCGCTATTACGGAAAACATAAATAAGTCTGTATGTTTTAATAATGAATAATTGAAGATGTGACAGAACAGATAACGAGGAACTGCGTTAACTGGGGTCAAAAAATAATAAAATACCAATAAAATAATTTGATGACATAAATATTGTTTATTTAATAATAAAAAAATAATATTGTTGTTAAATATTTAAATGAATGTGAATTCATATGGATATGGATACCGTTCAGTTTTTTATTTATTTATTCTTTTTAGAAATGAATACTTTTTTAAGCAAGAACACATTCAATTGATAAAAGGGACAGTGAAGACATTTATAGAATTACAGAGGATTCCAATTTTAATTAAATGCTGTTTTTTTTTTTTTACTTTCTATTCACATAATCCTGAAATAGAAAATGTATCCCAGACTGTTTTCAAAATCAGTGATGATAAGAAATGTTTCTTGAGTACCAAATCTGAAGGATCATGTGATTTTGAAGGCTGCTGAAAATTCTGCTTTGCCATCCCAGGACTAAATTGCATTTTAATATATATATTTAAAAAAATGAATTTTAAATTGTAATATTATTTTATATTATTACCATTTTTGCTGTATTTTTAACAAATAAATGCAGTCTTTGTGAGCTTAAGAGATGTCTTTTTAAAAACATTGAAAAAATTACCAAAAATATTTAACTTTTTTATTAGTATTGTTTCGAGTATCATTTGACCATCATTTTAACTCTTGCTTGTGTCTTTCAGTTGTCACTCCTTTAAGGAATAAGTTGAATGCTAATATGCATTTATGGTAAGTGAATAATTATACATTTCTGTTTGATTCCTATTCGAAGGAGTTTGAACATGATTAACAAGGAATCAAAGTAGATGTTGCATATTTCATTTCAAATTTGCTATTTCATATGCATGCCACTTTATATCATTCAGTAGAAAATCTGTATTACAGTGTAAAATGAATCAGAAACCACATAGTGAGAATGTCTTGGCCAAGAGTGTTGATTCTCTCAGTGATATCCTGGATTTTTGGGCAGTAATCACTGAGCTGTATTCATTATACCATCATGACTTGACTGTATGCGTTTAATTAGTGTATGAAGGTCTGATTTCCTTCTCTCCTCATAGGAACCCTGACTGCAGTGTCCTACAGAATATGAAGGATGTGTTGGAGATAGAATTTCCATCGCCTACCACCCACGAAAAATCTGTACGTTGCATATTTTCGTCTCATACACTGCCACTTACAATTAGTTCCACAGCAACATCACATTTGAAGCTCGTGTGTTTTTTTTTTTTTTCCCACCTCCTTTTCTCTTTATGTTTTTATCATCGGAGAGGTGGGTACAGATTCCTTTAATTGGGTTGTTTACAGATAAGATCATTACAATAACAAAGGTGGCAGAATCTTCAGCACTATCAAGAGCTGTTTAATCATAGCTCCGCCATTTATCTTTTTTCCTTGTGTGCATTTTTTATGCTTTCTCTCTTTCAGCTCGCGGGTTGAAAGGGCGCAGTGTTTATTCACAGTCTGTACCGCAGATTAATGCTTGACCATCATTATCATTCTGAAGGAGAAAAGTTTACTTGACCAGATGTTGAAATTTTTATCTTCCATCCTTTTAATGGATTGCTTAGGAAAAAAGCCTCTAATTATCGGAACGGCAATATGCAAACACGGACGGTGGAGGAGAAGAGAGCAGAAGCATGGGAATGGGGGGTGTAAAGATTCTCTAGCTTGGCTGAGGCGTCTTGCTAAGCAGGAGGATTGTGTGAAGAGGGGGTCAAGCATATATAGGGTTGATGAGTCCACCTGAGTCTCCTCACCCTGTGGGAACAAATATGAGCTGCCACGCACCAGCAGGGAGAGTGAATTATAAATGCAGCAGACTCAGGGATACAATTTTATATATATATATATATATATATATATATATATATATATATATATATATATATATATATTTTTTTTTTTTTTTATGTGTAGTACTAATCAAAATAGTTACTATTTACCAATGATGCAGGGAATGGAGACTGGATTTAATAGTTAATAAATAAAATAAAAAATAATAAGTCACTGTACATCCTATACAAAGTATTTTAAAGCTTATTTTAAAGTATAAATCAAAATCATTGTTTTCTGATGATCAGTGCATTCATAAGAAAAGCAGAAATGATTTGATTGAAATTCATGAGTTCAACTCATTGACTCCGTTAGTTACCAAGGCAAGCTTTTCTAATTTTAATTTTCACCATATATTTATATTTCATTTCAGCTTTATTTAACCTAAAGAAAACAATTGTAATAGTTTTAGTTGGCATCAACACAGCTTACTAGAAGACTATTAAAAAAGCTCTCCCGCACGAAGCTATCAAGCTTCAGAAGACTTGGAATACATCGTACGAGTGTACCACTTTTAAGATGCTGCTTTTATACACATCTTAAAAGTAAGACTAAAAAGTTCTACGCCCTTTTGTTGCGATGACATACAGTATATGAATATCTGGTAGATGTCAAATTTCGCCTTTTATGCTCCAAGAAAAAAATAGAAAATCCTACAGGTTTGAAAAAACACAAAGGTGAGTAAATGATGACAGAAATGTCACTGCTGATTACACTAAGGTGTTCCTTTACTGACAGCTTGTACACTTAAAAGCTTATCTCATTTTGTTGTTGTGTACTCAGAGTTTCAGTGTTGAATGTGGCATCTGTTACTCTTATCGACTTGAGTCAGCCATTCCAGATCAGGTCTGCAATGACCCACGCTGCGCCAGCCTTTCCATCAGGCGTGTCTTTATGAGGTAAGAGCTTGAAGATTGGGTAATCAGAAACGCAGAAACGTAACAGTATTTTAAACAGCAGAACGATCGTAGATTACCTCGCCATGACCAGTTTTCTAAAGTTTTTCATCTTTAATTGATTTGTCTTTCCAGTGGTTGAGAGGTCTGCCCACCAGCCGCCAAAGCTTTAATATCGTGTTTGGAGAATGTCCTTACTGCAGCAAGGTAATATTCAACTCAATCACAATAACAGCAAATGCACAATTCTGAAAATCACTTTATTTAAATCCACATACACATCTGTTAAAATACATCTCTAGTGCAAAAAAATGACAAAAAAATATTTATGCTAATTTCTATTGTATTTTCAGCCCATCACTGTGAAAATGGTCACAGGAAACACTTAAAAACAGTTTGTTGATTCAGAACAGTGTTCATGTGGTGTTACGGCTCCAATGAGGGTAATACCAACAACCAACAACACTCAGTGTCATCACAACAAGGATGATCATAATTTTGATTGGCCATTTACCCCGATTTTCTGATTTCCCAAAACCATCTTCTTCTCTGTAATGGTACTGTAACGGTTCATCACTTCCTTCATCATCGGTTTCTTCCCACCGGTTCTGATTCCAGCTGTGTTTGCTGCCGTAGAGAGTTCTGTATGGTCATCATTTAGTCTCTGAGTATGTTTTGCTGGTTCTTGTAGTAATGATGGTTCTGTCTTCCTCTCATGGTCTTCGAGGTCTTTCTCTCATAAACATCTGTGTTCCTCTTTTCCTATGTTGTTGGAGCAAATGTTATGTTTTCAAAACGTAAGTTAGAAATCAGTAGGCCGGTATGTTGAATTTGTTAATAGACATTTGTATCAAAAATAAACACTGCAAACCATATTTGTATTTCCTGTGACTTTAAAACACTGATCAATTTGAGTAAGTGAATAATTTACTGTTTTCTATTTGACATTTGGTCTGTGCTCTGCTGCTGGTTTTACTTGTTCAAGTTCCTGTCTCTGTCTGGCTCCTGCTCTTGTTCTAGGATGAACTCGTGCAGGCAGGGGCTCATCTTCATCACTGATGTCCTCGTCACTTTCATAAGGCATAGGCCTTTGCCTGGCGCTTCCTTTAGCGGCCATGTCTGCTTTGTTTGGCCTCTGTGAAGATGACACCAATGAATAATATTAATGAGAGTTATTAAACCACTGTAAGATAACTTGATTTCTGTTCATCAAATACCCCAATTCTAACTGATAATGATGTGTTTCTTAAGCACCATATCAACATTTCTAAAAAATGAAGGAACACTAAGGACCAGAGGCCTAGCACCAAAGGTGATGACAGCACATAGAAAAATTACAAATTTGGCACACAGATATAGAGGACAGTCTCAATATTTTAATCATAGCAAATTTGAGTCTCTCTAACACCACCAGTAATCAATTTGCAAAAAGTATGTTTTTTTTTCCTAGTTTTTCTAAAATTGCCTCAGATCATCTTCAGACAATTCTGGCAAAACAAAGTACAAACGGACAAGGGGTTTAGTACATTATTGCAAGCATGACCTGAGAGCACATGAGCAGTGAGAGAAGCGATTTCAGGCTAGAAGAGACGGACACCAGCGCGTAAGTCTATTATACCTATTGCTGTGTGTTGTTCAAATTATTTCTTGCTGTTTGGAGAGAATATTTGCGTTTCCCTACTTATTTGTAGTGTGTAGTTTAGTTGTGCTGTACTTTAAGTGGTTGTAAATTGTTTGCCTCCGGGCTATTAAGAGCACTTAAGTGTGAAGGCGTTAGTTTCGTTTTTCCTGAGCGACCTCCTGATTGGCTACTGCCTGGGCAAATTAGAACTAGCTTTTCGCGACTGTAACTATTTAAACTGCGCGCTCTCTGTCAAAGCGAGAGAAGCGATTTCAGGCTAGAAGAGACGGACACCAAGCAGCGTAAGTCTATTATACCTATTGCTGTGTGTTGTTCAAATTATTTCTTGCTGTTTGGAGAGAATATTTGCGTTTCCCTACTTATTTGTAGTGTGTAGTTTAGTTGTGCTGTACTTTAAGTGGTTGTAAATTGTTTGCCTCCGGCTATTAAGAGCACTTAAGTGTGAAGGCGTTAGTTTCGTTTTTCCTGAGCGACCTCCTGATTGGCTACTGCCTGGGCCAAATTAGAACTAGCTTTTACGCTGTTTCCACTGCATACACTTTGTATTTATTTGTTGAGTGTGCGCTGGCGCGAAAGCGCCAGCGAAGGCGTCCAGTGCTCGCGTTCAGACTCCTCGTGTGAAGACTACGAGAGTAAAGACATACGACTTTTACTGCGCGACTTTAACTGAGCAACGCACTTAAGTACATTTTCCTTCATTCTCTTACACATCTTCACTTCCTCTTTCTACCTCTATCATGTGTCTCCAACTCATTCCGGTTGTCTCTCGTCCCTCGCCCTAACAACACGCACCAGACGACAATGCACTCCTACTAACCTCACGCTCTGTCCCTACATCCTCTACTACACCCCTATCTTTCTCTGTTGGTCTGTGGAATTGCCAGTCAGCGGTCAACAAAGCTGACTTCATTTCTGCTTTTTCTTTACATTCTTCACTCCACATTCTGGGATTGACGGAGACCTGGATTCGTCCAGAAGACTCAGCAACCCCAGCAGCTCTAGCCAACAATCACTCTTTCTCACACACACCTCGTCAGGTTGGCCGGGGTGGTGGCACTGGTCTGCTCATCCCAAACAATTGGAAATATTCAACCAACTCACTTGTATGTCATTACATCTCTTTTGAATTTCATGCTATCACAGTTACTACTCCGACAAAATTCCACATAGTGGTAATCTACCGCCCCCCTGGACATATTCTAGACACCTTCCTAGAGGAGCTGGATGGATTATTGTCATCTTTTACAGACGAAGGCACTCCACTCCTACTCTTGGGGACTTCAACATTCATCTTGACAAACCTTACGCTACGCACTTCCATTCCCTTCTAGCTTCATTTGACCTCAAAGCGCCTCATCACGACAAGCACCCACAAATCAGGCAACCAGCTTGATTTAATTTACACACGCAGTTGTACTGCAGACACCATTTCAGTACAACCGCTTCACGTCTCTGACCATTTCCTTCTTACATTTCAACTGCATTTTCCTATCTCTGTGCAACCAACCCCTATACCGGTTACTTTCAGCGTAACCTTCGTTCCCTTTCTCCCTCCCATCTCTCCTCTGCTGTGTCCTCCTCCCTTCCCCTCACCTACCCATTTCTCTTCTTTGGATGTGAATACAGCTACAGATACCTTGTTCAGTGCTCTAACCTCCTGTCTAGACGACATCTGCCCTCTCTCCTCCAGGCCAGCACGGACTGCCACCTCTAGCCCCTGGTTGTCTGATGTTCTCCGTGAGCATCGGGTCAAACTCAGGGCAGCGGAGAGAAAGTGGCGCAAATCTAAAGATCTGACAGACCTGAGCAGGTATCAAACTTTGCTTTCTTCCTTCTCTGCGAAATCCGCACTGCCAAATCATCATATTTCCAAAACAAGATCAACAACACTTCAGACACACGTAAGCTCTTCAGATCATTTAACTCCCTGCTCTATCCCCCCACCACCTCCCACCACCTCAATATCACCTGACGATTTTGCCACATTTTTTACAAACAAAACAAAAGCGATCAGCAGCCAGTTCTCAGCCCCCAACGCACAACCCTCAACCAACCGCATCGACTACCGATTCCTCCACTTTCTCCTTCTGCTCCCTCACTGAGACAGAAGTATCCAAACTTCTCCTCTCCAGCCATCCAACAACATGTCCGCTAGACCCCATACCCTCTCATCTCCTGCAAGCAATCTCCCCCACTGTCTTGCCGGCACTCCACGCACATCATCAACACATCTCTCCTCACAGGTACCTTTCCCCACAGCATTTAAGCAGGCTCGGGTAACCCCACTGCTCAAAAAGCCCACTTTAAACACTTCTCTTATTGATAACTACAGGCCAGTCTCTCTTCTTCCATTCATAGCGAAAACACTTGAAAGAGTGGTTTTCAACCAGGTATCACTGTTTCTTTCGAAAAACAACAAACTGGACCATAACCAATCAGGTTTCAGGTGCGGCCATTCAACTGAGACTGCGCTGCTCTCAGTCACGGAAGCCCTGCGGACTGCAAGAGCTCAATCCAAATCATCAGTTCTCATTCTGCTGGATCTATCCGCTGCTTTTGACACTGTGAATCATCAGATCCTGCTGTCTACCCTCTCATCACTGGGCATCTCTGGGATCCCACCGTTGGTTCGAATCCTATCTCACTGGTAGGTTTTTTAGGGTGGCCTGGGGAGGAGATGTATCCACAGCACATCAACTGGTCACTGGGGTTCCTCAGGGATCGGTTCTTGGTCCCCTCCTCTTCTCCATTTACACTACATCACTAGGCCCCATCATACAGGCTCACGGCTTCTCCTACCACTGCTACGCCGATGACACACAGCTCTACCTCTCTTTTCATCCAGACGATCCAACGGTAGCTACTCGGATCTCGGGTTGCCTGGCGGACATCTCGACATGGATGCAAGAGTACCATCTACAGCTCAACCTGACAAAGACTGAGCTGCTTGTATTCCCTGCCACTCCAACTACACAGCATGACTTCACCATCCAGCTAGGTTCTTCGTCAATTACCCCATCATCCTCAGTCAGAAATCTTGGTGTAATCCTCGATGACCAACTTACCTTCAAAGATCACATTGCAAAGACTGCTCGATCCTGCAGGTTTGCACTACACAACATCAGAAAGATCAGGCCCTTTCTAACAGAAAGCTGCACAGCTACTTGTCCAGGCCCTTGTCATTTCTAGACTGGACTACTGCAATGCTCTTCTGGCTGGACTTCCATCGAACACAATAAAACCTCTACAAATGATTCAGAATGCAGCGGCACGGCTGGTATTCAATGAGCCCAAGAGAACCCATGTTACACCTCTCTTTATCTCCTTACATTGGCTACGATTGCAGCTCGCATCAAGTTCAAGGCACTGATGCTTGCATATAGAACAACCACAGACTCGGCACGGTCTACTTCCACTCACTATTACAAATCTACACACCCTCTAGAAGTCTGAGATCTGCTAGCGAGCGACGCCTCATGGTACCATCTCAAAGAGGCTCGAAATCACTCTCCAGAACTTTCGTTCTCTGTTCCTGGCTGGTGGAGCGATCTTCCCGTACATATCCGAATGCTGGATCTCTGTCAATCTTTAAGAAACTGCTGAAAACTCACATCTTTCAGCAATACCTGACCTCATCATAAAAAAAAAAAAAAAAAAAAAAAAAAAAAAAAAAAAAAATACTCTCACTCTCACTGTCTCTGTCTCTCTTCTTATCCCCCTTGTTTATTCCTTCCCTTCTGGCATGTACTAATTTGAACACTCCCTGTGACTGGGTGTTATAAGCACTTACACTGTCTGTTTGTCTCTCTAAAAAAATGAATCGCTGTTGTACTCTCAATTGTAAGTCGCTTTGGATAAAAGCGTCTGCAAAATGACTAAATGTAAATGTAAATGTAAATGTAAATGTAAATGTGCCAGCTCAGTGACACCTACTGGTCAAAAGATAATTAAATTCATAGTTTCACATTTTGACCAAAATTCATAAGATTAATCTGTTTTGCTATATTTTTAACAAATAAATGCAGTTTTGAGTTATTTGAGCATAAGAGAATCAGACCCATTTTAAAATCTTGCATACCCCAAATACTATGCACGGTAGTGTATATATTCAGTACAGTGACAAAAAACACTGGCTTTTAATCCTTTTTTTTTACCTGTTTATGTGTCTCTCGTTTTGTCTTGCTCCAAACTTTCTTTGGTGTTGACATGCCCAACTCTTCCTCATCATCTTCCTCTGCTTTCACCACCGGCTTTGATCTTGCTGTTTTTTTCTCAGTAGTCTTGGGCTGGCTTGCAGCCTGTGGGAGGTTAAGTTAAATTAAATGACAGAAATTTACTTGCTTTTGTCTCTGAGCATTCACAAGAGAAAAGGGAGAAAGAGAGCACTCAATGTTCCCTCCCTGACCTGGATCCTGAGAGGAGAAGACCTGCCCTGATTAATGACATCTACTGCTCTCCCTAAGGTGGCAACTGTCCAAACTAAATTTGGCCACAGATCACCAGCGAGGTCAGCTGTAGGCAAAATAAACTCCAGGAGTGTTGGAGTGACACAAGGAGCCGCTGGCCTCACGCTGCCTGACGTGGTTTCAGGAGAGCTGAGACACGAGGGGGACATTGATGGTGTTGTTTTAGCTTTTATTCAAAGGAACTGAAGCTGCATCGTCTAGAAGGAGATGAACAGAACCACAGAGAAAAATAGAACTACAAAGAAAAAGGGATTCAAATCTTAATGCCCTTGCTCTTGACACTGATGCTTTCCATCTGTGCAAAAGGTAGTGTGGTCAAGGTCAGTGGAAAAAGACACTTCTGCACACTGCTTTGTAAGAACTATTCATCACCCAACTACCTAGGCACAAAACAGGAACGTCAATTCACTTAGTGAAGGAAAAATCAAATCTTCTCAGCCATGGACTTGAAGTAATCGTGCTTGTGGAACTTTGAGAGTGTGGTCACATTTACCTTTGTTCACCAATTTTTCTAGTGACTGAAATCCAGTCACTTCAATTGAAATCCAAGTGATCAGAAATTAAAAGTGAGGGCAGATTTTTGTACTGTGTTCAAGGATTAAAAGGAAGCAGCTTGGTTTAAAAAAAAAAAAAACTAGATATATCACTATACTACTGACTTTTGACCATTTTTCTTTACATTTGTTCATGGCATGATATTTTTTATATTATTTAAATCATTTGTATGATTCATGCTTTTAGTTATAAAGCGGCAGAAAAATTCAAAGGTCAATCTACACCTGTAGAAGGGAGACTCTTCATGTGGTCTACTCTATTACTTACTGTGCAGAGTAGTTTCAATATCAGGATACAAGTAGAGTAAATGACACCTTAAACACTGAGGTATTTACCAACCCTTCTCCAGATCCTCCACACTCAGTCTTCCCTATTGAACCACAGATCAAACTGCTGGACAGCTCCACATAAAAATGAGAGGCAATTCTAACTGGCGCTCTTTTGGCCTCAGCAAAATGTGTGTATTCAACAGCCCCAAATTGGGTTGCTCGGGTGTTTGCAAAAGTTCAGCGGTTCAAGTTGGCAGTGATCAACTGTGAAGTGATTCCAGAGGAATTAAGGTCTCTCCTCTCCAGACCTCTTGAGAGCCAATAAGCCTTTTGGCAAGGTCGGCAAAGGTTAACCTACGACACCACGGTCAAGATTCACCAGCTCATTCCCCTTAAAGAGGAAAAGTGCCATTCTTGTCTCTTGTAATAGAGTGCAGGAATTCAGTGTGGTGTATTTTACGCTGTTCAATTCTGAATGCACATATAGACATTGAAATATAAACCTGCGTGTGATTGCAATAAATAAAAGCGCTTTAATTAAATAGCCTTCTTGTACGGTTTTGACACTGCATTGAGCTGTGGCCCCAGGCTGAGGGCCTTCAGTAACTCTGAGTCTGTCACCACTGTATAAATCTACTTTTTTCTGGTCTGCACTACTTCGGCCCAACTCCAACGCCGCCAATAGGCCAGTTAGATGGCTTTGAAAAGAAGTGGGAGTCAGTGTAGCAGGGAAAGGGTCAGAGGAGGGTTCCTAAACCTGAGCATCTCCTTCTCTCTCCCAGACAGATAAATCTGCCGCAGCCCACAGGCTGCTCTGAATGCTCCAGCCCCGGCTCATATGGTCTCTATTAAGACTACTGGGCTGCTGTGCCAAAGCATCTCACACTCACCCTTTGTGTGGTTGGCCTGGCTGTCTCCGACGGTCTCGGCCTAGAGAGAGGTCCAATGGGCCTTGTGGCCCGGACACTGACAGAACCTTCCTGAGGGCCTGGTAGTCTGGCTTTTCATTGTAGCCAAAGGTTTTCACAGTAGACAGGTACTTGGCAATCTCTACAAGTGGTCAGAAAGAAGGACATCTCAATGCACAAAACCTAAAGGTGTAGTTCACCCCAAAAAAGAACATTCTGTCACTATTTATCCTCATATCATTCTTGACTTTCCTTTTTCTTTGGTACACAAAGAGATATTTTGGAAAACATTTCAGTTTTTTTTTATTTTAACAATAAAATTCGTGGCATGAATTCATCTAAACCAAAATCTAGGGACTACATTGAATACAAAAACACATTTTAAATATTTTAAACATCACCAAACATCACCATATTTGATGTAGGCTGCGCATGCATGCATACAGAACAGAATTATACTATGCAATTCAGGTTGCATGGATTAATTTTAAGATTTTGAATTTAATAATTTTAACAACAGTTCTTCAAAACATCCTTCATATTCTGAGGAAGAAAAAAAAAACATCTGTAACGACATGATCTTCTTTCTTGGGTGGACTATTACTTCAATACAAGTTAATAAACAATTTTAAAAAACAGATGTTGAGCAAGACGTATTGTTGAAACATCTAATCGTGTGAAGCGTCCTACATGTATCTTTTTTGGCAACTTCAGAAATGAGGGCTACTGTGGAGGTGGACCACGGTTGTTTATTTGCATAATTCACAGATAAACCCCAACTGAGCTGGTCTGCATGTTTTATGTTGATGCATCCTGCAGTTGACCTAGATGCTTACTGAAAGCATGCGCAAAAGTCCGGCCAAGTGACAACCTACATCTGCAGACTTAATTTTCATTCCAAAGGGAACAAAAACCACATCTTCCTAACAAATGGACGGTGGCAGGAGCACAATGTAGAAGGGCCTCTCTGTTCATACGAGAACACAAATGTGTGTCTAATATGGGCACCTTCCATTCTTCACTGTAATAAATATGCTAGATGCAGTGCTACGCCGGTGCGCATTCTCTTTGTGGCAGCCCAGCTGAATGTATACCACATGCGCAGCCTTGATGCATGTTAGAGGTCTTATCTTTCTGGTCCAGCTGCAGCCAGCCTCTCAAGGTTGGGGGAATAAGGCCTCATCATAATCATAGATCACAAAGCCCCCTTTCAGAAGACGCACGTGCCCTCGCTCCCTGTGGAGGGGGGAAAGATACTGCGGGGACGCTGGGAGTCCGTTGATGAAGGAGAGGCAAGGAGATTGCGCTTGTGGGGATAGCAAGGAGGCTAAGTCCCTGCCCCATACCTTGTTGATCAATGCAAATGGTTCGCATGCTCACGTGCACCTACCGTGCTGGAGCCAGAGGGGACATGATCAGGACAGAATCTGGCAGGTTTAACATCAGCCTGTGGTCAAGATATAATAAAGGGAAAAGTTAACCAGAGGTCCTTTTGCAAAATGCATCTCAATACAAATCTTTCTTTTAACTCATTGGAATATATAACATATTTTAATAGTTTTATTGTATAGAACTCTATTCTATATTCTAAGGATCTGCAGATTCTTATAATCCACAGCTTAAATTTCCAGGCAAGAAAGAAAACGTGTGGCCTTAAACCTTTGGTGGAGGTTTAAGCCTTTAACGAAGCAGCTGAGTGAATAATTCAGGCTGAATAAGCACAGAAAGCCTCTGATCGGCAGCCACTGTACACAACAGAGCACAAGACCTAGACCTGTGGTGAAAAAAGGAACGTACTTGGCCTTGGCCTCTTGGACCTCAGCTGGGTTCCTCAGAGATGAGAGCCAGGGCAGAGTTCCACACTGCCAGTGAAGCAAGCAGTAGCCCAACACCTCCAAGTCTCCTCGTCTGGATGGGGCTGTTGGAGAAAGTGAAGATAAGGAAAAGAAGTTGAGTGTCGGTTGAGAAGCAAGTTAAAACCCTTTGATTGAATGACCCGTCCATTGGCTGCTGAAATATACCCTTATAAAAAAGGTGGAGAAATGGAGGGGGGGTTGATAGAGAGGAGTATTTTGTTTTCTCAGCTGGTGCCCTGGCCTGCCTCACAGGCTAACGGGACTTTTCTAAGAGGGGCTGAGAGTTGAAAGAGGAGGTCAGTTTCCTCCCACCAGCGTTCCTCACATCTCTCTCACACTCCCTCCTCCTTCGTCTGGTCTGGCGACTCGTCCAGGAACCTGATCCTGACGGCCTCTGACATGATCCAGACAGCCTGTGGCCCGGCCCGACACTCTCTCCGATGGAGAGCCAAGCAGTAAAACAAAGAAATAAATGTCTGGGCTCAAATAGTTTCCACATGTTTCTGGATTCCGTGGGGTCTCTGCTGGCCTTAAGAGAAGAGCTTGAGAGCGTGTGCTCCCTAGACCTCCTCCAACTCCACCTCTGCTGTAGCACATTACACAACTGCCATCTAGTGTAAATGTCTTTTGTATACTAAAAACGTTTTAAAGGCCCACTTCACCTTTTATTTTTCTCAAATTTATTTAATATCTAAGAATTTTTTTTTTTTTACCTTGGGCTAGATATCAATACAGATTTCTTAAATCGGTTCATCTCAGATTCACAAACTCTTGATTGGATTAAGATTTTCAATTAGATTCCAACTCTTTTTTTTTTTTTTTGCTTACATATTCTTATATATCTAATTTCATAAATGATACCAATGTTCTTGATTCTAACTCATCTTCTTGGATGATTAATTACAAGAACCAACTCATAAGAGCCTGATGTTTCAGTGGAAACTGAAGCACTCGAGGACTCTGGTTACACGTCACACTGTAACGTTTCTGATTCCCCCAGAATGAATCAGCTGGTAAGACTCATTTAGCCAGTGCGAACAACTCAATAAAAGAGGTTTAAATCTATCACAGTTCAGATTTAACAACACCACTCTAATGTTACAGCAAAAGCATTTGCTTGTGAGCACAGAGTGTGAAATGGCCTCACTTAAACTGACTGATTAGTCTTACACCAACCAGACAGACAGCAGCAACATTTAGATATGAAATATTCATTCTGAGTCCCAGCTATTAAACTAAAATACATTTTGGGTCAGACGGACCAATTTCATGTTGACTTTAAGCCAAGGACCCTCAATGAATTACGTTTACCTAAATTTAAATCCGAATGGAACAGTTTTGTCAGTTCTGCTCATATACAAGGTTTAACCTCCCGTTAAGCATGTCCCTTCATGAAAAGCTCCAACTTCATCAATAAGGGTAAATTAAGGCACATCATTTGTTCGTGCCTAGAGAATGTATTAACTCAATACAGTAACTGCAGTCCTTCTCCTGAGAAATTACCTATTGACTGCATTCATCAAAAGGGAAAATCTCTGCCTAAATCCATGACCATCATTGATCCTGCCATGCCCATTACAGAGTCAGCCTCCCTGCCCGCTAGCCAGCAACACCATTAGGCCACGTATATAGGTTTTCTTTATTTTTCTTCAACCTTGACCAAACTAATTTAGCAAACACACAATTTAATAGAAAAGATTTTAACATCCCTCAGAGGTGACCTTGAAAAAAAATGCCTCTTAAGTGGCATGTAAAAAGGGCACTATGACTAAAGACCAAAGTGCACAAGATAAGACATGCTCTGTAAACATTTTGTCCGCCTCTGTAATAGGGAACCAAAGGGGTGGGCTGCCTGGCCTAGTCCTGACACCGATTCACTTATAAAAAAGGCAGATCCACAAGAATGATGTATTCCAGGCTGAGCACAACACCTTCCATCAGATAGAAGCTGTTGTTCATAATTACGGCCTATTGTTATTGTGATTATCCAAAGCGCCATGTCAAACTCTTGAACCTCTCCTTCTGAATTTCAGCCGGCTCACTTCAACCCTACAGGTGATAATTAGGCCTTTAGCACGGGGTTCAGCGGGACACAAAGTGCCCGTCTCTGCACTCCTCACCATGGTAACAAATCAACATCTACACAGGGTGCCAGGGGCCAAAAGAAAAGAAACACTCTGCAATCTGCATTCATCTTCAGGGCAGACGATGCTAATGACCTACACAACAGTTGCCGACAGCCTACGTCAAGAAGGCTAGCGTGGTGACGTCGGCTCGGCCACAGATTGTTTGATGGTGGCACAAACAAGCGGTTGTCAAATTTACAGTCTCGCTGCTTTGAGTTTAACTTTAGGAGTGGATCAGGACACTGAACTCCCGAGTCGGGGCATCATTGGGTAGGTGTTTTTATAAACTCTCAAGTGTTTTATCACTTGCCATATGCAGTGTGATTTACACAGTACAACTGGCCATACATTTAAAGAGCAGGGAAACAGAATCAGGACCATATGTAGAATCCTGTACATGAAAAGTTAACAAATTATATCAGGTAAGAACATGGTCTTGTCTGAAAGCAGCCAGACCTTGGTCTGAACCTGAACTTGATTTACTTTCTGATGTATCAAACAATGTGTTGTACCGAGTTCGCTCTATGAGCTACGAGTCATGCACTTTTTTTTTTTTTTTTTTTTACACAAAGGCATTCCCACATATCCTCCACATATCAAACCAACTTTATAACAACACACCTTACTATTAAAAAAAAAAAAATGGAAATAACTTTTTGTCATGCCAGTGATTTTATAACTTGATACCATGGACCCACAAACATGATAATCTCCTTAAAGATGACATGTATTAAGGTACCTAGTGCATCTGCCAACCCAGGAAATGTGAAAAGATTAATCCAGTAATTTTTTTTTTTGGTAAGCCTTTCTCTGCAAGCTTGTGAAAGAAAAGTGCATCAGATTTCATGTGACAGCCGCGCTTCCACGCACGCTCAAAAAATGTATATTAGAATCTTAAACTAATATGGTTTTAAAATGCATGATTTCAGTGCGATAGATATGATAATTAAAAGCAAAACTTTTAGCAGAGTTTCTGAGAGGAACAGCAGCTCATTTGAGTTTAAAGACACATAAACAAAAACAAGTTTCTGCTTCCACTGTAAATATTACATGTTGTATAAAGGGGCATAATATGGAATAATAGGTCATAATAGGGATGTGCTTCCAAAAATATAAAGACAAATATTATTATTTATTTAAAAAAATAATAAGTGGGGGTTAGTTGGTTTAGCCACTGTCAAATATTAAACTTTAAATATATTTTTCTGCTGACTGGGCATCTTGTCTTTTTTTCAAGCACTTTCAAAATGAACAGCAAGAGAAACATGGCTATTAGCAAGCTTTACCACTGTGTATTCAGTATTGAACTCCTGTAATATCTTCTGGCCAATGCATTCAGATATATTGGCTTTGAGTCCCAGTTCAACAAAAGCTCAAAGCTTTAATTAATAGTAAATGCATACAAGATGCAGGTTATGACTTTGACTAATTAGGGATTTCTTGAATTAAGTCTGCCCAAGTAAGCATGGATAGAACAATCAATATCCAATAAAAAGGACTGTACACAATTTACAAGTTAATGTGTTTCCAATAGCGTGACCCAGAGTTGAGGACATGATACTGACAAGTCCCACCAATATAAACAAGACCCCATTATAAGGTGAGTGAAATGGATAGTAAATTCATACTTTTTGGTGAACCTCTTCCTTTAAAGAGATTAAAACTAACACCATTTACTTCCTTAATGCATGTTCCTTGTCTAATTGTGGCTAATACATTGCTTTTCCAAAGAACGGCTAACTATGTAATTCTTAATCAAATATACAAAACCACTTTCGTTTTCCCTATTACAATTCCAGATGGATAAATACGTCCCGATCTTACTTCTCTCCCTCTCGTTGAAAATCCTGTTTAACTTGCAAATGCTAAAATGGGTTGCAAATGGCAATTCAGGTTGACTTTAACTGGGAAATGCAGGGCATTTGTCAATAATAACATATGTTTCTTTCCATGTAATACCTCAGAGTGGTTTCAAGAGATAAAATAAATGACACATTTCACATTACCTACTCCTTTGTGAGCGTCAATGCTTGTATACTCAATAGTGCCATTGTGTCCTTTCTTTGGGTTCTCTTTGTACTCTTTATGCTCACCATTAGGACAGAATCTGTACGAGAGACCATAGTCAGCCAAGTACACCTGCAGGAGATAAAGTCAGCATAAATCAACCCAAAGATATTTTCTTTCAAACTGAATCCCTCCTACTGTATATGGTATGTTGCAAAGCGCAGAGAAATGGGGTCAGTATTTAGCTTGTGACAGCAGACTGAGATGTTGATTATAGTCGAGAGTAACCAAATGTCATCACTGCTGGCTCACCGTGAGCGATCAATTAAAGTAATAGAAAACACATTCGTTTGAATAAGCAATTTATAGGCAAAAAGATAACAAATCGTTCAAGATTTGTGTTGATGTGTATGCAGACTCACCTTGCTTGGATCTTTGTGTCCCAGTAATAGATTGGCAGCCTTAATGTCAGCATGGACGTACTCATTGTCATGAATATATTCCAGCACATCCAGCTGTTGAGGTCAAAGTGACAGAGGGAAGGTTAACATGAATAATTTAGAAACCTCATAATGACCTACAGTAATGACTACTGACAGACGAGCTGGATGCAAGGTAGCTGGAATCCACGCAAAATCTAACTAAAGCTTACTCAAAATAAGTTTTAGTTTAAGCTGAACTACTAAAGTTGCTAAAACTGAAATTACAGCTAAATACCAACATTAAAAATAAGAGCATACAGACGATAACACTGAGAAGCAGTTCTGAACATTCAGCGATGTCTCACCATGAGAACACCCAACTTTAGCACAGTGGGCTTCTTCAAATGTCCACTATTGTCCATAAACACTTTCTGCAGGTCTGTGCCCAGCCGGTCCATCACCATAAACCTGTACCTACACAACCCGAAAACCAAAATAAAAATATACTTAAATACACAATAATTAATACTAAAAAACAAGATTATTAAAAACAAAAATGATGCATGTTTGCATTTTTTATGTCAAATATAAGGCTAGGCCGTATGACAGTGTATATTTGTCCCATCAAAATTCAGACAGAATGAAAAAAAAAAAGTCAAACTAAAGTACAATACCTTGTTCCATTACTTTCAGTCAGTCCGGACCCCCAGTAAGTTGGAATCCCCAAAAACTCCAGCTGTTTGGACTTCTTCCATTTGTTCACTGTGATTTCAGAGATAAAATGTTTTAGCCATTTGCACACGATTTATAAACACATAATGCGATAGATATACACATCTCTCACACACTGATAAAGAAGCACTTCCTCCAGCCTAGCTGGAAGGAGGATCTGTCTTGACTGGCTGTGCACCAGATTGACAGGTGGTCAGGGGCCCTTTGGAGGAACCAGCATCATTATCAGCAATTTGGTCACTCTCTCTGAATTAGAGCTCAAACAAGCTGGGATTGCACTAACGACCACAGAGGTGCATGTTTGCTTTGGTTTATTAATTCGCCTAGCCAGGCTAATTTACATCTATAGCCACTTCATCAGTGACATGCACTCCATGTTTGAGAACTCTCAGATGAAGATGAGGGGTCTTCAGCATTTTCATTCAACACTACTCTAAAGACTGCATCTGTTTCTATCTCCTTTTGAAAGAATAAAATCAGTGTTTAAGTTTTTTTATTATTATTGTCTTAACTAAATTTGGACAGTATTTACGTTTAAAACGGAACTTACTAGTATCGGGCTTAGCTGCTCGTTGGTAAAATTTCAATTCTGAGAATAGAGGTCCATTTTCATGATATTCCTAAAAAATTAACAGAACAGAGTTAAAAACACAGTATTTTCACAGTAATTTCTTGAAATTGTTTATTTCTTACCACTTTGATCACAAAATCAGCGTCATCACGAACAGGGACATTCACATCACGAGAGGCTGTGATAACACATAATAATAAAAATATATATGTGAACAAATAAAAAAAGTGAACATCTTTACACTTGGAGAACTATCGAATCCTAATGTCTAGAGTCATTATCTTTTGTGAATCAAAGTGTTTAATTGTTAAACATGCACACTTGAAGTGTTAACATGTTGAATAAAATAGTAAACAATACATTTACAGTAGAAAAAAATAATAATTTTCAAATTCAAGGCTGGCTTGCTATATATACATTTTCAGGTCTTTGAATTGCCGTAAGTTACTCTACCACCATGTCTAATGTCACCTAAGAAACTTGAAATATAATGGATTTTGCCAATACATATTTATGCAGAATATAAAGTCTTTACCCAAGTAAATCAGTCCAAAACCACCTTTTCCAATGATTTTACCGATGCGCCAACTCTTCTTTTCTGAATCTGTTAAAACGTATCCTTCTGGAAGTGGACGGGGCAATGTGTATTTCTTTGGTGGCATGATGTTAAAATATCATGTACAAAGTGAAACCAATGGCTGACGAGGTTTCTGGCTAATAGCCTTATCTAAGTGCTGTTTCACAAACAAATTAGTGATAACAACAACGCGTTCTTATAAAAACATGTCAACAATCTATAAGAGACGTGGTATTATAAAGAAACTGATTTATTTTACTCATCATAATCACAGTTTCAACTCTTCTACACAGTTCCGGATTCACTGCTACAGCCTGCTAGCGCTACTTCCTGAAAGAGACACTCCCGCAAAATCTGTTCCAAATCTTTAACAACCAATCAAAAACAGGAATGCTTGCGACTTTTATGTTCAACCGCCAATAAAAAAGGTTGGAAGGCGGGGCAACAGATTTGGCATATGTTTTATCACAGGACAGAACCGATGTCGTTCAAAACAGAGACAAGAAGTCCACTCGTTTTTACCAGTCGGTTCTTTTGGACAGTTTGCTGCAAAGAACCGATTCAAATGTCACAGGTTAGTGTCAGTTTCAGCACATAACAACAAAGGCGTTCAATGTAATTTAAAGTAATTCAGATACGTTTACTGTAATTATAATTTGCATTTACAGTTCACAGTACTAATTGATTGATTTCTCTTGTGTGGTTTTGCACATTTCAAATTAACTCCAAAGCTGTTACGCAATGTCACAAACACATTTCCGTTATCTCTTGTTCGTATTATTAGCTTTTAAGTGACATATTTTTCCTAATCGGGAGAAAATCGGTGTAAATAAACCGTTTTGGCAGGTTCTGTGAACAACAGAGTAATGGAGAAGAACCAAAACAAAAGATCAATTCGTTTGATAATCTTACAAAATATATTTTTCATTTGCCTAAAAATGATACTTGAGGTGCACAGTTCATCTAATTTATTTAGCAAGGAAGGTGTCAGTAGCTTCATACAATTTGTACAATATAGAAATCAGTGGAACATGTCCCAGAGCCACATTCGGCTCATTTGGGCTGTGTGGGATGCAGGGTAAAACTCCTTGGCTCTCTTGTAGTCCAGAGTGCAGTGACACCAATCTTGAGGGGCCATGGCACCATTTTCCATAAATGCCCCTTATAATGAAGATGGCATAATTGTCACAATTAGAGAGAGCAGCTTAGGATGGCCTTCCAGTGACCCACCTCAGCCCAAGTCCATATGGTCTGAAATAGATAATGAGTCTCTTAATGTGCTATGTATACTCAAAATGGACTGTAAACGAACAGGCTGTAATTTTCACCCAAGCCATCAAGAAGCGGCAGATCAGCCCATATGAAACTGTCTTGACAATGTTAGCATGCCACTCTCCTCGCTTTCTCAACTGGAGTAGCCATTTGAGCCATGATAAAAATAGGTGTCTTGATAAAAAAGTATTATTAAATGAACAGCATTTAAAATATTTACATTTACACAAACATTTTTATCAAATAATAACTTTGTGTAAATAATGTTTTGAACATCAAAATGCATGCTCCAGTTATATTTTTGTGATGTTCACGTCTACTTTTTTTAATGCAGTGTTAATATAAGACAATGAAAGCTTTCACCGATGTAACTAGCGCAGATGCATGTGAGTTTTTTTTTTTTTTTTTTGAGATTGTGTTATGTTGGTTTTGACCTTTTTGGGTCAGGTAGCAGTAATACTGTGTGAAAGGAAAACATCAGCATCAAAAAAGAATATGCCGAACAGATGAGGAAAATGCATTTTAAAATGTCACGGCTTAACCCTGCACAATAAAAAAGTTATGTATTTATGAATGCATTTATAGATGCATATGTAAAAGGGCATAATGACCTAACCTATCACAGATCATTACATTGACATACACGGCTGGCAAGAAGCAGCGCTGTCAAGGTGTAGCGCGTTGTGTTGGGGCTTTCAGCGTATGTTTAGTATTCTTCGTGTGTGCGGCTCTTTATTAGCTTGTAGAGAAAGAAAAAAATTTGAGGATGCTGAAATTTTCTCTCTTATTCCCAGTATGGGTCTTATTGCATCGGTTCCGTTATCAAGTGTTCATTCAGCACACTAAAAGAAGCTGTTTAATATTGTCTGCATTACATGTCGACTTATCATATTGTAACCCCAAGGCATTGCCTGCAAAATTATACGTTCCTCTGAGTCAAAGCCTTAAATGCAAGATTATTTCAGTCTGCACATTTCTGTACTGATTGTACAAGTTATTATACAAGAGAACCACATTAGCAGTCCATACAAGCAAACAGCCTCTACACCATGTTCCAATTACAAACTGTTTTGCTCCGAGTATTTTCTTTCTCTTTAGTGCATTATCGAGGCCTTTAAAACTAGTTATGCTAGCAAGATGTATTGCTATTTCAAATACAAGTAATATGAATCTAATGACCAGTAATGAGAGACTGGTTTGCTATTACGAGGAGGCCAGAGACTTGCTAATAAAGCATGCGGACTGCTCCGGGGAACTCGCACTGACCAAGATGTACATTAGGGCCTTAATGTCTCTAAGGCCGGGGGCTAAATTGAAATGTAAAACCCCAAACCAAACATCATTTAGGGCTATATATCTCTTCATGATGTGCCACTATTTGTGCAGATTGTTGTGGTGGTTATGATGTAATTTTTTCTCTTTTAGAGCTGTGCATTCTGCAGTGGTCTTGATTATGTGCTCGTCCTAGATAAACAAATAATAAAAAAAAAAATGGGGCTAAAACCGGAGGATATTGCATAGCAACAATCTAGCCGGAGTCCAACTCATTTAAATCAATAGATAGAGCAAGACCTTTGTGGATATTTTGATTTCTTCCTATAATGTTGAATTGGTTCTGTCTGAGTGCTCACGATCTTTATTATAGCTTATGTAAGGAATGGCATCTTCATTGGAATATGTGACTTTAAGTTATTCTTGTCTCCTAAAGATGTTTCCTGGGCAACAATCAATTACATGTTTTCATAATATTTCCATAGCTTTTCAAGTGGCCAAAGATTAGTCCTTCAGGCGAGTGTAGCAAATTAAATTTACAATTTCAGAAAGGTTTAATTGATATCATTGAGTGTGTATGATACAAAATATACTTTAAAGCTGCTCTGCCGCAATCATTCAGTAAAAAAAAAAAAAAAAATATATATATATATATATATATATATATATATATATATATATATATATATATATATATATATATATATATATATATATATTCGAATAAATGCTGCTATGCTTTAACTTTGTATTCATAAAATAATGTAGGAGGTGATATACAGAAATATTAAGCAGAACAACTGTTTTCAGCATTGATAAAGATAGTATTTTATTTTGAGCACCAAATAAGCACATTAGATTGATTTCTGAAGGGTCATTTGACACTAAAGAACTAAAGACTAAAGACTGCTGGCTGCTTAAAATACAGATTTGCAGTTTATGAATAAATTATAATTGAGATATATTAAATTTGGTTACTGTAAATTGTAATAACATTTCCTAATATTACTTTTTTATCGTGTTTTTGCTGAAATAAATGTAGCCTCAGTGAGCATCAGAGCCTTGTTTAAAAAACATGAACAAATCAACAATTTTAAGTTTTGCCATCTCAAATGGAACCCTTACACAGTTTTTACTACTTGAAAGCATTTGTTGTTTTCTGTTTTTTGCTGTGTTGCTGTTAGCTTTAGCTAGATGGGCATAAAAGTTGGAATAGGAAAGCTAGAATGTAGGTTTACTCTTTCCTATGCCAGCTCTTATCCTCTGTAGTAAACATGCAGTGAGGCCTGGCTGTAACCTGTAGTTCCTGTATCCCAGGGTTAATGAAGCTGTCTGGTGCTCTGTGCCTGGATGTGTTTGGTAAGACTGCAAGAAGCCCCTTTAACTTTGCGTCAGCCCTGCTGTCCACACGGCCAGCCCCTGCCTCTGTGCCACTCATCGATCTTAGGGTCAGCTAGACAGAGAGAGCAAGCTAAAGAAAGAGAAAAAGGACAGAGTCGGGCACAAGGGAGTTGTGTTTGAAACTGTGTGTGTGTGTGTGTGTGTGTGTGTGTGTGTGTGTGTGTGTGTGTGTGTGTGTGTGTGTGTGTGTGCGCGCGCGTGTTCTGTGCTGCTTTGACATGGTCTCCCCTGACACGTGCACTCTTCTTTGCCCTGCAGGACAACCAATTAGAACCACACAATGCTGGATGTGAAGTAAAGCACCAGCAGTACCATCACCAGATTACTGACACCTTTCATTGTTTCTGGTCTATGCAATTCATGTTTTCCAGAGTGTGTACTTGAAACATCCTATGACATGATATCCTTAATTTTATTTTTGAATGATCTGTCGTTCTTTACCCCCGGTTTCACAGACAAGGCTTAAGCCTAGTCCAAGACTAAAATGTAAGTCTACCGAGGTAAAAAACAAGTACTCCATAACGTAAATAAAGTGCTCTATTTTCATGCACTAATTATCTACTAAAAATGATTCTTTAGTACTTCTTAAGATCATCTTAGTGTACTTAACTGTGCTATTTTGAGACACCATGAATCTAAACTAAAATGCACTTTTAACATACTACCTTTTGTATTTAAAAATGTTTTATGTGTTTTATGTTTGCTACAAATATCAAAACATTGAGAGAAATTTTAAATAATAAACTGTAAAAAAAATCAAACCTTCAAACCTGACATTTATATATATATATATATATATATATATATATATATATATATATATATATATATATATATATATATATATATATATATATATATATATATATATATATAAAAGATTAATCTGTAGCCTATGTGTGCCTGTTTATCAAAATCATTGCTGTTTATTGTGTTCTACAAGAATATGATTCTGGGTTTTAATTTGAAGAAAAGAGTTAAAAAGCCCCTACTTGAAGCCAGCCAATATATGCAGGTCAGTGTGGTGTGGTTTAGTTTGCTGATTTGACCTCTCATGACCCTTCTGGGTTTGCTCTTCTCTCTTCTCCATGTCTCCCCTCTTTAGCTCTCTCAGCCTGACCACAAGTGTCTTCCCTCACACACAACATCTCACAATTAAGCCATATCAACGACTTGCTAATCAGTGACCTTTATGTTTAGACTTGGTCTTCGACTGAAGTTGCTTTTGTTAATATAGTATATTCCTGGCTCTAAAGCCAGCGCACATTCAACTGTTGTAGACAGAAAATTGAGAAAATTTCATTAACAGACAAAAACATTATTGTGCTTGTTAAAGGTATTATGTGTTAGGTATATTATAAGTTTACACGTTATAATATAGTACAAAAGATCGGGTACCTTATGTATGTTATTTTGTTACGAAATCTCTTAAATTCGCCAATTGTGATTTGATAAAAAATAAAGTAAAACAGTTCATTTTGTTAAATATTAATAAAATCTAAAATATATTTTTAATATTGCATTTAAATAAAATAATGTCAGATATATTACAGAAAATGCTGTAATGCTGTATTCTACAGAAATCATTCTAACGCTGATTTTGAGCTCAAGAAACATTTCTTATTATTTTCAGTGTTGTTTGCGTATTTCATTCTTTCAAGATTCTTTGAATGGGAAGTTCAGAAGAACAGCATTTGCTCATTTTCTTTTAAAATAAAAATAAATATCTTACTCCCGAAAGTGTATCCCAAACTTTTGAACTTTAGTGTATGTTTCTACCAAAACCGAATGAATGAGCACAAATATGCAATCTTCAGTTCATCGATGGTATTTAAAGTAGCCCGCATCTATGAGTTGAATGACGATAGAAAGGCATACAGTTTCTCTAGCTGTACACATCAGGAACCTTAACAAGCTTGGAGAATTACTCTGAATTATTCACCTGTGTGCCAATTACAATAATATTATTTACTTAGCACTACCTTTTCCTTTTATGTTCTGCCTTAATAACAATGGATATTGAGTCCCTTAAGTGCTCGCTTAGGTTTGCTTAATTATGATGCCTATTATCATCCATGTATCCACCCACAGCTCATCTACTTTCAGTGCGTTCCGTCACTGCCTATGGAGGCCCCACCTCAAGGATAAACACGCACAAAGACACGCTTTCACATAAACGGCCGAGCATTCACTCGCTACGAATTCATGGGAGCAGATCACACAGTATAGAAAATATTTATTTGAAGTTTTACGATAAAATCAATATCGTATTTCATGCCTGTAAAGACTTTAACGTCCATCTGTGAAGAAACAGTCTCTGACCTCCCATGCTGGGCATTAATTTTGCTATTTTAACTGCCTCTCAGTACCATCAGATCATACAAAAGGCATTAGCAAGCATTAGACTGTGTGTGGTTCAGTTGTGAACCTCATAAGTTAACAGTCCTTTTTAATTTGGTCTCCAGTGGGTTGTTAAGAGCAGGGAATGACTATGAGAAACACAGAAACCCTTGGGCTATAATAATTCCCCTCTTTTTCTATTTTTCTCTCTCTCTCTCTCTCTCTGTCTCTTCTCATGCTCTCACCCTCCATTTACTTCCCTTCTAAGCCCTTGTTCAACCGTGCATCAAATGTAAAATACTCGAGTTATCGTCCCTCTTTTTTTTCTTACTCTTTTTAATTGAACCACAATGTTTATAGTATTTAAGGCTGCGGAAACAGGTTGTGCAGATGAAGATTTTACAAATTAAAAAATGCATGAAAAATAGGATTTCAGTTCCTCCTCAGATTCATCAGATGAATTTATTCAGATTAGCTTAATATATCTCTATAAGCTGCCTACATCATAATAATCATAGGGTATGTTGCATCTGTATACCTGAGCAGATGAGAGAAAGGGGAAGAAATCAGTTTTGTATTCATGACAGTTTCTCTGCACCGAAAAATCAATCTCAATCAAAGCAGCTACAGAGTTTATCATAAATTATCATGAAAAGGGTTTCCACTGAGTAGATGCTTAATTACAATCTCATTTGAATAATTTTGCATATTAATGAGCGCCGAATGAAAATCGTTTTGGAGTTCTTACTTGAGCCCGGAACCCACGGTGATAATCGTAGACCTTTAAAATGTATGTGATCTTATTACCGCACCAAATCCAGCCATTTCTCTCAGCACACAGTTGCGTTATAACTTGATTAATGGACTTGTGTCTTTGACATTAATAAACTATAACCGAATTAGAAAGACTTCATTAGTTTCAGCTTGGACCACATGTTTAGCTGCAACACGAATTAAACTGCTGTGATATCAGCACCTCGTAGCATTTTGTTTGGCTGATGAAAGTTTTCTCTGCTATTAAGACTTTCAGATGGAAATTAATTATCAGACAGAATGCTGGTGAAATCTGTTAAAGCGATAGTTCACCAAAAATTCTGTTATTATTTACGCACCCTCATGTTGTTAGAAACCTGCGTCTCTTTCTGCTTTGAAAAGCAAAAGAAGAGATTTTGAAAAATGCTGGAAATCATACACTAACATTTCACAATGTCTTTTAGGTTTCACAGAAGTAATAAAGAAGTCTTGCAGGTTTGGAATGACATCGGGGGTTATTACTCTAAATAACAGAACTTTCCTTTTAGGTTGAACTATTTCTTAAACATAAACACTTTTTATGGCTTATACGGTTGAGTACTCTAACCTGTTCTAATATGATACGCGCTTGTGAAGAGAACAGTCAAAGCTGAATAGCTGTATGTGCGTTATAGGAACACGCTCTCATCCACACGTTCTCAACCTCTCGAATTATGGAGTAAAGGACAGAGAAATGCAGGTTTGTGTGGATCGCGGAGAGCAGGTTCGAAAAGTGATCCAACAGCAGAGACTAGTGGCGAGACGGGAGCTTTTTCTTTAGACTCTCCGCTGTTCTTCTTTTATAGCCTTGACCTTTCCCACTGTTTGCTCAATGATCTAAGATACATTTATAACACATTAGGCTGTAAGGGAGGAGGTCATTAGGGAGAGGTCGCCTACTATATACACAGAAAGTAAACTTTCTATACTAATGAAAAACCAAGGGGTCGTAATCCCTGTATGAAAATTCTGTAATGGATTGTATTGACTTGCCGTTCCATGAAGAGTTATAATTAGCATTTTAATATATTGGGTTAAACCTCTGTGTATTCGCTTTCTCTGTGTTAATTACCTACAGTGATATTTTTGTTTAACGCATAAGAAAGATATGTATATAAGTGGTGTTCTTTATGCATCCATTACAACTCATTCGGAAGTAATTTTTCACTTTAAACAAAGTTATGTTTTTATGAACATTTATTTCATTGCTGGAGATCTGTCTCCTCTCTCGCTCTCTCTCTCTCTCTCTCTCTTTCTCTCTCTCTTTCTTTTGCTGTCGTTCAATCTCTCTTAAGCAAACACAGGAGATAAAGTAAGGCTTTAATTAGAGATGTGTCATTAAAATATCCTCTCTTTCCAGAGATGGTGGTGGGGGTTTGCTTCTGGATGGTTGGGTGGGTATTAACAAGTTCATGGATCTTATTACTTTCTCCCTCCGTTGCATGCTGTCAGCTCCTAGGGATATGATATCCGATGGCTGGGCTCACATTTACAACAAGTTCATTACGGCACGACTGCCGCTCTTTCTGCTTGGGCCCAGCTGGTTGGAGGGGTCTGTGTTTTAATTAGTGCTGAGGGTGTGCATATTAATTACAACATGAGTGATATTTACTGTACCTAAGGAACACAGGACCGGCTAAAGACACTGGCAGCCTCAGCTAATAAAGCCAGCCATGCTAATGAGCAAAAGGAACCATAAAAATAGACGGCGGCAAAATAATTCATAAAGTTTATTGATCTCGGAGTAAAGACGTTAAGCTCCGATTAAGGGCAACAAAAGGAAAGGCATCGCACTTTATCAAATAAATAAGCCGAGTGGAGAAATGTGAGCACGGAGACAGATTGTCATTAAGTAGGTCACGTGACGCTTTCCTCCAGAGAACGGGCACATTCGTTCATGCGGTGAAAGAATAAAATAAAGGAGGGGGAAAGGCAGGAGTTTTCTCATAAATCTGATGAACGTAAAACTGGTGGTGTTTTGATTGACAATGACATTGTGATTCATCTAAACGCACGGGGGATTGTTATAACCTTGCCTAAGTTGTTTTAGGTCTTACGCCTGTTTGAAAAGTTTCCACATTTGTCTGTATCTGGTTGAAAATTTGGACTTCTGGAGAAGCATGTGCCGTAATAGTGTACCCAAAATTTAAACACTGTCGTGTGATTTTAAACAAGTATGTTGATATTTATATATTTTGTAATTTTGAATACATTTTATATTTTTTGAGCATCATTTATAAAGGATCGTGTGACACTGAAAACTAGAGTAGTAGCTGCTGAAAAGTCAGCTTTGCCGTTACAAGATTTTTAATTGATCTATACTAAAGTATATTAAAGTAAAAAAAACCTGTTATTTCAATTTAACATTTTTTATAGTTTTATTTGAACGGCTGAACGTTACTAAACTGAAACATACAATACTGACATTAACAACATCTCAAACATAAATAATATGAAAATCTTTAGAGATTATTAAAAGCAATTCATGCAATTAGGATATGAAGCAAAAATAATATGCACTTTTTAATTTTGTTGTTTGGTGCGTGTGTGTGTGTGTGTGTGCGTGTGAGATAAAGTTTGCCTTTGAAAGCTTGTGGTTACTAAATGCTTTAAAGATAAATAATATATATATATATATATATATATATATATATATATATATATATATATATATATATATATATATATATATATATATATATATATATATATATATAATAATGTTCAAAAATAAAAGTAAATAATGTTAATTTTATTTCTCCATATTTAGCTTTTGTCCATGTGGTGCTAAAGTCTCTTCATTTGATTGATGATTATCTGTGAGTATGCTTGTAATGGGCCTGTTTTCCTATCTGACTTCTGTACATCTCCAGTTGGTTTTCTGTCTGTCCGATGCTGTGTAATTATGGCCAGTCCGCAGTGGACCATGCCCTCACAGTGTGCGCCATGCCAGTGCCAAGATGGCTCCATATGTCCTTCACACAACAAGGCCTGTAATGTGGGAGATCTGGCTCTTATCCAAAACCATCAAGGTGTCTGGACAGGTATACGTTGAGTAGTCATGAAATCTGCCAACATGTGTTAATGAATGTAAGGCTAAGCTGACAGCGGTTGTCTGTATCTGAGTCCCGTATGATAACCCTTGACTGGCTATCGGTGTTTCGCATCCCCGCTTTTCACCCCCGATCAAATCTCTGATTATTTGGGAGTGACTTCAGGACGGTTACGGTTCTATTTACGAAAGCGAAACCCACCGTTCACCAGATCACAAGTTCCTTTGCGTGCGCGGGAAACCTAAGGGCTGATTTTATAGGTTGATAAAAGGCGTCTGAAACAGATGCCATGTTAAATGGCTGCTATGTGAGAGTGCACACTTATGCAGCGGGTGAAAGTGGGATTGCGTTGGCAGCTCTCCAAATGAAGGTTGTGCATAGCACACACCGGGAGAGAGGAGAGACTGTGAAAAAAAAATCGAGTGAGAGAGAGTTAGGCGCTTCATCTTAAGTCATGTCTGGTATCAAGGCAACACACTTAAAACAGCAATTTGTTTCCCTTGCATCCAATAAACAGCTCATTCCTTTTCCAATCAATCACCTGAAGCAGAAAGATTAAAAGTGGGGGAGAGGAACTCCGGGCTGTAGGTCGCTCTGGAGAGGCAGCGGTGCAAGGCAATCTGAACCATCTTCCTCCTGCAGAACAATAACAGCAGATCTGGAAACAGACTCATCATCAAGAGTTTTCCACTTTATAACTATACAGCATAATCCACTCGCCATATGGGATATTGCTAGGTCAGTGCTTTGATCTGAAGTTTATGTATGAGTATTTGGGGAATTCTGATTGGTTTTTCAACTTCTGGGGATGACTTTTTTTTGCAATACTGAGATGGTTGAAACTTTTAAAAGCGCTTAAATAACCTATAAGTCACATGCTGTCGTGAAAAGCTCGTCACAGTGTAGAGATGTTTTCCTCTTGTTAATAAACATGCTAAATGTCTTAAAGAGTCAAGTGCATCCATAACTGTCCTGTCTTAATTTACTCCTGTTGTTTCATTTTCTTTCCTTTATGGAGCGCAAATTGTGGATTGTCCGTGCTGTTCTTTTCCACAGTTTAAACGTTAAAGTGACATTTCTCCCAAAACGAAAAATGCTGTTGTTTACTCAACCTCATGTCGTTTCAAACCTGTCTGCTCTTAAGTTGCACAATTTATTTGTAGCAACTGCCAAAATACAAAAAGCCAAAAATTATTTTATGTGTCGAAATGATGGCCTTTTTTGACTATAAAGAACCTTTTCTGCATTTGAAAGTTTCTATGGATGTTTAAGATTCTTCACAGAACTATCGATGACGATAAATGTTTATTTTGGTGAGTCATCCCTTTGAGTTCAAGCGACGCAAAAATATTACGAGCAGCTCAGTATAAAAACAATAGAAGTCAATGGAAAGTCCTATGATAGGAAAACCTGTTTTGGTGTGTGTGTGAATGTGAAATGCTTTGTTTGTCATGCAGAATGAGAGAGAGTGAAAACTAATGGCATCTCCTTCTCTCTCACCCTTTAACACACATCATCTTCCTCTCCTTCTATCATTCCATCTCTCTCTCGTTTCCCTCCCGGTTCTCGGTCTCATCCTCTCTCTTGCCATTTCAGAGATAGGGCTATTTCCAGCCCTGGTGTTGACAGGGCAATTAGTCTGAGCACCAGATCTCTAAACTCCCAGCAACACTATCATTCCGCAGCCCGTCAATTCATCAGCTGATTTGCTATTAAAAAGAAAGCCGGTGCTATAAAACTGGACAATGAGGTCCTGAACTCGGCTGTTTGGCAATGCGGACGTGTCACTCTGACAGGTTTGTTTTTTTGCGGCGGGTAACTGGCTGCAAAACGGGAGACGGCTCTGTCCGGTGCGGTCTAGGCCTGGTGCGGCCTGTCAGCCCCAGAGTCTGCGCTTCTCCTTTGGCACGGAGGCACGAGGGCTGTTGTCCTTGTCAGAACACCTGCCGTCTCCTCCACAGCCTCGCTACAGTCCTCCCCCGAAGATCTCATCAATCTAACCCCATCGGAGCTCGGCAAACCCACCGCCAAGGAGACTTCAGAGCGCAACAGAAAGCATGCGCATTAGTAAGTACGATCTGTAAAAGTATGTCAGAGCGCTCTTCGGTGTATTGTTTGTTGTTTGTTTGTTCTTCTTTCAAACGGAGCATTCGGATTCAAGCTGGGGAGGGGTTTCTGCGTGGGGACGGTCCCTCCCGCCCTCACTTTTCTTTCTTTTTCTGCCTCCATCCATCTCTCTTTCAATCAAAACTCCAGACTTTCCCCCTCATCATCCCCTTTGTTTCTATCTTTTGTCTAATTTTGCCTCTCCCTTGACATATTTCTTCCTTTTTCCGTCTCATCCAGCTTCACTTTCATTCATCTACCTCTCTCCCTCTTCTTTTCTCTCTCTCTTCATCCCTTTCTCCCTCTCCTCCTCCTCTCTCTTTCCCTCAGCGGTCCGACCGTTCATTATCCTAATTAAATCCAGCAGCTGAACATCCTCTTATCTGTAGGGGAGGAGAGAGAGGCCATGATGCAATAGGGCTGATTTGCATATCCAAAGTTAATTAGTGTGGAGGAGCAGGTGTACAGTAATAATAATCATCACACATGACAGTCACCTGTGCCCGCTTTGCTCTGCCCTTCCGAGATGTGCCCCCTCCCTCCACTGTCCCATATCCCCCCATCATCTCACCCCTCCGTTGATGGAATTCACTCTCTTCCTCTCTTAATCTCTCACCATCTCTCTCTGTCTCTCTGTTTTTCTTTTTTTTTTTCTGAAACCCCCGCACACATGCACGCTTTCTTTTCAAACGCTTCTCTTTTCAGATTTATTCCACACACGCCCCCAATTTTTTTTTTCTTACTGGAGTTGTTGCTTCTGTTTTGTGTGTGTTGGCTTTTCATTTTTGTCTTTTTCCTTCCCATCAGCTCGTGGCATCTGGTTTGTCTTTGATGACTCTGTTTCTCTCGACTCCATTTTTTCTCTTCATGAGCTCTTTAGCTGCCCTTAGCTAAGAATGATTGGATAGAAACAATGTTTTTATGCAGGCTTTTGATGAAAATGTCTTTTACATTTAGTCTATAAAAATGTACAAATGTATTACTGACTAAAATTTAAAAGTCATATGTACATATGTACTACACTAAGTTTGGGATCTGTAATATGTATAAATTGTTTTTGTATCATATTTTATATCATTATATATTATATATATATATATATATTGTTTTTAATATAAAACTGAGACTTTTTCAGGCTTCAATAAATAATCATTATTTGTAATAGAAGTCTTTTGTAACATTATGAATGTCTTTAACTTTTCATCAATTTTATGCATCCTATACATGAGTATACATTTTTCATGAATTGCAATGCAGATAAAGCAGGAAAACTATGTATTATCTGGTTGGCTGACTTCTGAAAGTAAGGGCATGACTTTTTTTTTTTTGGTAATGTCTGTGAAATTACTTATCTTTTGTATGTATATTAATTAGTTCAATCATTAATTAAAGCCTATCATACACACATGAAAGATATTAGAATTTAAAATACATGACATGAATGCCTAATGTCCTAACTCTACTATTTTACAAGTTCCATTTGCAGAAGTTGTGGACTCTTTTCATTTAAAATACTTTTTCATGTTTAGTTTTTTTTGTTTCCATAACAACACTACACATAATGCAATTATTACATAATTCACAATTTTTCTTGACTTCTAATATTGATTAAGTTCCCTTTGCTCATGTTGTGGGATATATGCCTAATTAATTGTCTGCATATTATACACGCATTTCATTGAGCATAATAACACGCTAACAAAGATGGTCAGCGAAGCTCAAGATCCAGCTGTGCTATTTAGATCAGTTCTTCCAGCTTGCAGCATTTTGTCAACACTGTGTTTTAAAATCACCAAGATGAGTCTTTTTAGTTTTCTGTTTCTTTTCTTAGATGAGATCAAATAGTCCTTTGTCAACGAACATTCTTGTCACTAATTTTGTTAACGAGATCATAGAGCAGAATAAAACCGGGCTTTTGCCATTTTACATCCCTTCTTCTCTGCACACTTGTCTCAGAGCTGTCAGTCAGTGTGATGAGGCTCTTTGAGGTCCGGCCTGTTTCGTTTCATCCTTGTGTTGAAATGCCACTAATTGCTGTTGCTAATTCTGTATGGACATTTCACAGTGTTTCTGCTTCTCAACCCAATGCGTGGTTCACACCTCCGGGTGTCCAGGATAGTAGTGACGTGCCACAGAGTGGCAAGTGTGTGTGTGTGTGTCAGTCTTTGAGGTGTGCTTCACTGGGCATATTTAACACTGTCACCATCAGCACCATTTCAGAGCCACAGACTGATGTGGTTACCTAGATACTGCTCCCTTGGGATGCAAATTAAATTCTGTGAAGAGATGTTTTGTTGTGGTTGTATTCCACAACAGAAATATCCTTTCAATCACCATCAGCATTCGTATTCATCCACCATGAACATTTTACATGTATTAACACCTACATTTCACAATTTGAAAGTGAGAATTTGGATTCTTTATGTCCTGCCTTGTTTTTCCTTTACATATGTTAATCACAGTTTTTGTTTTGTTTTCTGGTAGAAATCCTTCTGTCATATTAAATAAAAGCAATTTAACTGAGAATAAATATTTTTTGTCTTATAGGACAAATATTGAGCTGTGTTATTACTATATTATTTAGAATTTAAAGGATTTCAGTTTTAAATTTAGAGAACAAAGTTTTTAACAGTTCAATTAAATTAATTTCTTTAAAATCAGTTTGCCTCTAAAGTAAGAAAAATAACTTAACTTAATGTTCTCTGAAAATAAGCCTATGCCATGTTTAGATTTTTAATAAGGATTTTAATAAGGATGTGTATATATGTGTGTGTGTGTGTGTGTCTGCACGTTTGTTCGTCTGTATATATAATTTAAAAAACAAAATTCTTTAAACTTTAAAATGTATTAATTGTTGCAAATTCATGGTTGTAGAAATTTCACAATTTTTCGAAATGCATATTATTGATTTTATTGGTACTGATTGATTGAGAGATTTCTTTCTTTATTTTTATCATTTGTCTTTATTTTTGTATCAATTACCAGTTATCGAATAACACACACTTACACACACAGAAGATGAATCGTTCGTCACTCTACTGTCTGTTACGGTTGCCTCTCAGTCACACAGGTGGAATAATTTGTCTGTGAGGAATCACACAAGCCACCAAAATAAACAAGGCCTGTCTCCTGTAATACATTATTTATCATTACAGTCAGTCTTGCTGCTCACATTCCCTCTCATGTGCCTTTATGGATTATTTATGCTGTGTCAGTCACTTGCGTCATTTGCATCTTTTATATATTTAGAGGCCTGAGCATCTCTTTTATGTGGGCTGAGGGTGGTGAGAGGTTGGCAGGAAGGCCACAGATTGGGAAAAGTGGACCTGAGATGGACACGTGGGTGACAGGGTGATGTGAGGTTGGGGTTTGGTGTCTTGTGGAGTGGATGGTTTGGATTATTATGAGATTGGAGCACAAGGGCAGACGATGATGCCTTTGTGTCTGTTCTCTGTCACTGTATGCGTATGTTTGACAAGCTAGTGATTCTTTGTGGTTACGTCAACATTGTCCTCAAATAATGAAACAAATATGAAAAAATCATAGATCACTAAGCATGGTTTAATGTAGAGTGTGAAAAATCTGACAAGTGGAAAAAAAAACGTGGCTATAAAGGTGTAATAAAAAGTGCAGCTGAGTTTCAGTGAAAATGTCAAAAAAAATTATGTAAATGTGCATATAAATAGATTTATAGATTTGATTGACTTTGTGACTTTAAGTAGATTGAATTTACAGATTTTCTGAGAATGTTGTAGTATGCTAACTGATTTAAGCATGCTAAACCTTAAAGCCATTTATATATACATAGCTCAACAACCTTAAGCTTTAGCATGCTAAAATCAGTTAGCATGCTACAATATTTCAAATTTGACTAGTTTGATGGCTAGCTGCCCGTCTTGCCAGACCCTATTGCATACATTAGTGCACTTTTATGCATTCATGATGAGTTTTATCTAACCTTACGTCTCCTGAAGATTTCATCATGATTTATTATTGTTAGGTAATTGGCAAGGCGTTTTATATCATGTAGCATGGCACCCGCATTTGTCATCATGCATGTTTTGTGCTGTACTTGCTTACTGGCGACATATTCAGCAAATTAATCAAACATCCACACACTATCGGGCTTTGTGTTCTTTGTCTCCTCCTCTTGTAGTTGGCTTCTCTTTTTTTCCTTTACATCAAGCACCTTTTGAATGATAATATAGGTGGGGCTGTTGTCTTTCATGCTGTCGTCTGCTGTCCCGCAGCTGATGGAGATGGATGGAAAGACACTTGTTCTCCTTGTCCTTGGGTTTATTAACAATTCTCCCCCGTGTGCTTTCGTCTTCATCGGCACCTCCTGCCAGCATGGCCTGGACTCTTTTGGAGGAGGTGGAGAGGAGATCGTTGTCCGTTCTGGGGCTTGTGAGTGAAAGTGTGGAGGGCTTTGATATCATTAGCTCTCTGTTGACTCTGTGAGCTGGTGAGCAGCCAGTAGCCCAGCCAACGATGGAATTAAAGCTATTTACACAGCTGTTAAAGTAATGCTACCTCATACAGAGCCTCTCTATGGCTCGGGTCTGAATCTGGACGCCTCTAATTCCACTCTTTCCCACAGAGGATGCCCCCGCGAGAGAGTGCCAAGAACCGTTTCCCTTAATAACCATACATCCCCAGATTTCTCTATTTGGTTCAGTCTGGAGGAACGTACACGCCTCGCCTCCTCAAACGAACACAATTCAAGGCTTCACGTTAGTCCCTTGGTCTCCAACATTTATCACACCTAAATGCTCTTTGTGTGAGAATGTAGGTCTGCTTTGAATAGGGACGCCAAGACTTTTTTTTTTTTTTTTTACATTAGAGCTTCTTTATTCCACATACATGTATGTTCTAAGTCCATTTATTTCGTACGATAGTGTATGAAAGCACAGCGAAGGTCAATAGAACGAATGTCCATAATAATAAGAACTTTTTCAAGTAGTTGGAAAAAGACACAATTCTAAGAACTTGGCACTTGTGGTTTCATATGATTTTGAAAAGCAGTTTTTTCCAGAACCATGTGAATGAGCCATTTTCAAGTAACATTTTCATTTAGTGAGACGTAAAACAGTCATGAGGTGTAACCGTGAAGTAAAAAGTATAACATATAGTACAGCTTGAGTACATGTAAACTTACACATCTTAATAATTTTTTTTTTAAATCCATTGAATTGTTAACTTAATATTATCACTTTAAATAGAAGTTTAAAACCTGACATTTGTTCGCCTTATATGGCCTTATGAAAGGGGAAAAAATCCAAATGAATTAATTCAGAAGATAAAACGTGCAGATCAAGCATTGTATTCAATCCCTTGTATGGATGAATTGGATTTTAAATGTATTTTGGAATAAATTAACAGTTTGGACAAAAAATGAGTATCATGTCATTGACCCATGGATAACAGGTTTTGCAAATGAGGCTAAAGTTCCGAACTGTCATTATAGCCGAGCTTGTCGGACATGTCTGTGAGAGATCGTTCTCAACCGCGTTGTGCCCAAGTACCTCATCCAGCCAGCCTGGCACTGTCACACTGTGTAGATAAGTAGCTCTCTCTGCGTAATGGGAATCAGGAGATGACAGGAAGAGGGATTGACATGAGCAAACAACAGCAAAAAGAAACGACAACAACAGACCGTGTCTAATTCCTTCTGTTACTTCCTTTTATAGCGGAATAAACAGGGCCATCTCGTAAATTCCTCCTGAAAAGTATTATTGCTGACAGGTCTGACCTCGGCAAGCCTGCAATGTTTACCCATAACTCACAATTAACAGAGACATTAGAGAGTTCTCCTGAGGATTGCCAGCTTTATTTCTCTCTAACTGGGCAGCACTAAATCTGGAAGAGATCCCAGTTCTGCCATTTACCATCGAAGGGGCGGATTCCACACCGGAGAGAAGGGGCTCCACAGACTGAACACACTTCTGAGCTTTGGGGCTGTTATGGATATGGCGGCGGTAATTATTCAGGCCTTGTTATTGCCCAGAACACCACACCTGCGTCCAGCTCACCGCCTGTTATTAGAATATCAAAAAGGCCACGGAAGAAAAATGTCTCTCACAATTGGAGCTAAATGTGGACTGGGATGTTGCGTAGGTTTTTTTTTTTTTTTCCCCAGATCAAAGTTTTTCGAACAACTCTGAATAAATCAAGGCTCGGTTTATGCTTTGTTTTAACGCAGGCATTGAAATGGGCAAAGCCTCTTCGTTTTACTTCGGAGATAAACACGCACCTGTTTGTAGACGTGTCAAGTCCAATCAAATGCCAGCGGGATAGATCCTCCGACATTTTTTACTACGGCTTTGTGGCTAATTTCCAATTTATTGCTGTCGGCTTATGTCATAGCCGGAGACATTCGAGTATTTATTTATTTCATCATTGCATCTCATGATTTTATTAGATCAGTAACAATTGTGGTGTTTTAGAAGCAAACAGGACACGGGCAACCCGAAGACTGAACTGAATTAATGAAGGCTCCATCAACCGATAATCTGTTTTACCACTAGCTCGCCGTTGAATATCAATGAGACAGCGCCGTTTGCTGCTCTTAATGGACTAATCTTTTATGTCTGAGTGTAGTTTATCCCAAATCATCCATGAGAAACGTTGTCAGCGCGAGGGTCTGCTTGTCAAAACACTACGCTGCCGTGGCCTCAGGAAAGGGAAGTTTCCATGTAATTAAACACAGCATATGACAGAGGCAAGGTCTCATTGCTCACTGCACATCAGACGTAGAAGTGATAGTTGAACATTTGCATGTTACCAAGCATCTTCTGCCTATTTTGGTTTCATTTCCAGAGCGGAAACAAAAGAAGCCAACGCGTGAAGACATGCTAAAGCGCAGCAGATATTTCTCATCGCATTCCACGCACACACATGCGTTCATATGCGTGCCCATCTGCGCTCAAATTGAACACTAATGGAATGTTGTCATGTACTATTGCTGTTATTGTCATTGGGAGATAACTGAAAAATGTTCGTAGTACCTTAATGGTCAATTACAGGCCCGGTCCAATGGAGATGGTGCTGAGGTCCCACCAGAGAGAAGATAAAGGGCCTAGATGAGCTTGGAGGCTTCCATCAGGAGTGGGTCATTGCATATAACTTGTGAGTCAAAATTTGGATCATTTCCCAGCTTCTCCCTGCTCGACTGCTACAGATGAGGTTCTTTTTTTCTGTCCGCATTGATGAGAAGCCCTGTGGCGTGCCTCTGTTGATTGGAAACCACACGTTAATTTAACAAAGCTCATATATCAAGATCACAGGAGGCCTTTTCTTTATCTCTTTATGCCACTTTTTCTCCCTTCAATTCTCAGTTTTCTGCTGCTAAATTTATGACTTGGGTTGAATTAGGATTTATAGCGTATACGTCAGGGGTTACTTTTGCCGCTCTGTTGTGCCCAAAGAGATCATACATGCGTATTTGGACACTTAAGGCGCTCTTAAATATTAATGTCATTGTATTGCATTGTGCTCTGTTTCTCTCTCTATTATCAAAAGTAAAGACATTAACATAGTTCTTATTTCTTTTTATTATTTATTTTAGGTACTCTGTTTTATATAGCCTTTTATTCATACAAAAAAATGGTTTCTACAAACACATTAAGCAACACAACTGTTTTCAACATTGATAATACCAAAAAATGCTTCTTGAGCATCAAATCAGCACATTAGAAGGATTTTTTGCATTTTTGAGATATAGAAGCAGCTATTTTAAGTTAACAATGTTACACGATGTTACAGTTTTACTGGATTTTAATTCAATAAATGGAACCTAGCATAACAGAGCTCCTACTGACTCTTTTTAAACAGTAGTCTAAGATGGATATTTAGGCATTTAAAAGTTATGCTTTTAATGTTTTTGAAAGAAGGTTATTATGCTCCGTATTTTTTTTATCATAAATACAGTAAAACTGTAATATTGCTAAATAGCATATATTTTATATAATATTTGGATAGTATGAATACAATGTAATACTAAACATTATAAATAATGTAAATATAGATCTAGATTCATACACCTTTTTTGAATACATTGATCTGCATGCTTTGTCAACATGCAGGCCTTATGCAGTTTGAATGTTTGCAGCAGTGTTTGTGTATGTGTGCAAGGGAACAGCTGCCCTTGTCACCTCTCCATCCGTAACAGAGCTGTCACCCGCTTTTAAATAGATCTGAGTGAATTAACACGGCGCTCCAGGTCGGGTCTGCTGGGGCGCCGGTGACAGTAGCGGTGCCCTCCACTAACGCTGGTGGAGGAGGCTTTGCTGCGCTGACATGGCTGGCAGGGCCTGCCCAAAGTGACTCTACAGGGGCTGGACGCCAGCCAGTCAACTGAAGCCTGGCCAACAGCCCCAGCCCGGACGAAAGCGAAGCGCAGAGAGGCCACTAGAGAATGCGAGATCCAGCTTTTTCATTTAGCCGTCCAACTGTTTTCCCCTCTCCTCTCAATTGACAGAATAAATGCACCTGCCATTGTGTGATATTGGGCAGATTAGTTTTGGCTGTGATTGAGGAGTTGGTGTCAGAGTGGGGCATCTCTAAGGGGACCCACCCAGGGAGTTGGGCTGCTGGGAGCTCTCGTTTGTACTAAATAACATCTTTCTGGCCAGCCATTGGTGTATTGATATTTTGGGGGAAATATAGCCTACCGGTAAAGTTGATTTGGAAAGAATAATGGAGCAGGTAATTGGAGTAAGAGGACGTTCGTATATTGTTTCGAACAGCTCATTTTGCCACTAATATTATACATTTATTCAAGAGCTGAACAATATTTTCTGCAATTCCTCCATAGTCTTGAATAACTGAATGAGCATTCTATGGTGCTCTGGAATACTTGATTCTGATTGGTTAATCATGCCATACAGAGGTCTGATGCTTCCCAAGTAACTGAAATTAGCACTTCAATCATGTCTCTCACATCGCAGATTGGCTTTCTCTGTTTTCCACAAACATAATACTGATTTCTTCTTGCATCTCACTTATACATTATAGTGTAAATAGCAATATAGTTCTTCAGAGTTTTAAAATTATTAGTATTTGTCATATTGCTTTTTGTACATTTTAATGTTTTTTTTTTTGTTTTTACAGGACACTTATAATAAACAGCTAAAAATCTTATTTCCATCTGTTTATTTATTTGGTGAGTAGCACTATAATAAGCATTGACATTGTCCAAAAATAATAATAATAATAATAATAATTTGTTTCCTTAAAAACAGTCTTATTTAAGAACTATAGGATTTTCACTATATTGGAAAGTTTTTTTTTTTATAATTCACGTCGTTTTATGTCAAACTCTAAAATAATTTATCAGGCAATATTAACTATTAAAAAATATATATATTATTTTATTAATTTTTTTCCACATTTTTGTAAATAAAAGTTAAAAACAGCAGCTTCAGGGACCTTCAGATATTATCTTTGACAATGAAGACTTACAAGATCATCACCCCTTTGACTTTGTGCAGTAAAAATACATATAATATGTCAAATATCACATACTATACAGTATAAACAATTAAGCGAGGTCTCATCTTTAATATTGTTCATACCACTAAAACAATTATACTTTCCTGTCCTGTGACATCTTATTCTGATGCAGAATTTTCTGCCGCTTAATTTAAATTTAATTGGACCGTACCCAACTGGCTCAGGTCAGTATGAAAAGAAAATCAGGAACATTAATCAAGGTAAAATTATCAGCTGATTAATCAGTGTTCTAATTATGGCACACTGCGTCTCTCTCTTTGTTCTGTTTTAATTACTGTACTTCATTGTCTTTTCCATATGGCCAGCATGTTTCTGCATAATGCCAGTGTCTCACAGCTCGGGGAGCCATTAGTACCCTGCCTGGTGCTGCTGTCCCAGCCCCTCTCTCATGCTACCTCCGTTCCCCTCCTTCATTTTTTTTTCTGTGGGTGATGTTTGGAGGGTTTATAGACACTGCAGCGATGGATGATTCTGTAAAGGGAAAACTGCAGTGATGTTGGTTCAGTCTGTAGACAGTCTGTAATGATGTTTGGCTGTTCTGTCGGCGGTCTGAAATGATAGCTGGGAGGTCTGCAGACAGGCCGTGCCGCTGCTGGGCGGATCTGGAGACGAGGTGCATGGCGGAGCGGCTTGGACTCAGCGTGTTAAGTGCCAGAATGGATGGGGATCTAATAAATTGTTGAATAAAACATGCTCTGTTGCCACGGGGGCGCAAAATTAGCGGGGCAAAGTGGTGATTAACCATCCTATCATACTTGCCATTGCAATTCCCAACTTCCTTTTCTATCCTTCTCTGAATCTCTTTCACAGTCCATTTCAGCTTCTTTCCCTCTTTTCCACTCTTCTACAATCCCCTGGCTATTTACTTATAAGAACAGTGAATATTTGATTTTCTTACATGTTTTAACCATCATGTTGTGTACTGTTCATTTTGACTTGGAGAGGATTTTTTTTCCTGAAAATGTTAGTTAGCTGTTGCATTGGAGTAAAACTTGCTGATGCTCATAGTGTACAAAAAACAGCCCTCCGAAAATGTCATACTTTCTTTTTCCAAAGTGAGTCTCCTAAAAAATCCTATATTATCATCTGATTGAACTGATTGGTTGTAGACCTCATTGGTCTAAACACATGCACCTCCATTTTTAAATAAACAGTTATCAACATTTATCAAAAATGGAGGTAAATTAAGCAACAAAAAAAGAAGTAATAGTAGTTAACAAAAAAAAAAGAAAATCTGGTAACAACGTAGTGGCGGCCATCTTGAGACCATGTGCCCAGGTCAGTGCTGTTAATTTCTACCTCAGTAAACATACTCACTCACAGAATAAGTTCATAATGGCCTGGATTCACAAACAGGGCTTAAACTAAACCAGGATTAAGCCATAGTTTAATTAGGACATTTAAGTATTTTTATGAACTTGCTTAAAACAACATTACTGGTGAGCATCTTAAGACAAAACAAATGCACTGATATATTTTAAGATCAGTCAGTGCAAGTTTCTTTCAGCTGAAACACCTCACACTTACATTTTAGTCTAGGATTAGTCTTAAGCCTTGTCTGTGAAACCGGGGATAGAGCATTAATAAAGCATTTCCTCTGTGTCACTCGAGAAACCAAATTTTTGTGTGAAGCTACACACACACCACTAGGTGTCACTATCCAAGACAAATTCCAACCAGAGCAACACACACAAAAAAATACTTTAGTGAACCTGTTTAACTAACATTTGTGTTGTCAATTTCCTGTGCTATACTAAGACTGAGTGGGCAGATATGTCTGTCCACTGTAAGTCTTGTAAATATTCAGGTTGACATGAAGGTATTGTGCAATAGCAGCATGTATCCAGCAATACCCAAGCTGTACCTCAAAGATCAGCGTTGATCATTTAAGTGAACTGTTGCATCTGGTGAACATAAATTGTAGGTGTTTTTCTCCTTAAAAGCTCATCTGTGTTTTACAATGGTTTTGTACGAACACCTTAACCTCTACAATCTCTTGCACTTTTTTAGTTTTTATTTTTATTTATTTATTTTATTTTTTATTTTTTCTAAAGGAGAGTTTTTTACTATCTCCCTTCCGATCAGTGCTGTGCGGCGTGTTGGAATTAGACATCACTTAAGAATACTTACGCCAGCGTCTCACTAGCGCATGAAACCTTTTTTCAATATGTAATTACTGGAACCGTACAAGTGTCTCATGCATATTCATGTGGATTTTAATTAAGCCCATCTCTTCACAGTTTGTGCCTTTGCCTCCTGAAAAGTTGCTTCCTCACACTCTGCAGGCTTCACACATGCAGAAATGCTCACAGGCATATTAGTATGTTTGTCCATCAGCCCGGAATGTACAAAATGCATAAAGCCACAGCAAAATGCATGGACATGAACACACACACACACACACACACACACAACATAGGCTATAACAGGCGTGATGTTGTTGCATTTTGTCATCCTTCACACCGTCTATCTTCCCTGGGTAGATGCTTTGCATCTCTGCTTTTGGCGACTGTAAGTTTAGCCATTTTGTGATATCTACAGCTGTTCTGTTAGCCTAGAGAGAGACAGAGAGAGAAAGACAATCAAGCTCTGTGCAATGTTTTTAGCCCTGAGAGAGGAGAGACAGACTCAGTAGCATATGCTTGTAGACAGATCAGAGACAGACAGTGCCGTGTGACTCATCAACAATTAAAATGGCCATAAATTATGTTAAACGACAAGACTTGGGTCTGTAACCGTGATAGAAAAATATCTCTTTCTCTCATGGATTGTGTAGAAACCTGCCTTACAGAAATAGCGAAATTAGCGCTTGTTATAAATGGGCCGAGAGCTGTGATACTACTGACTGTGCACTCGTATGTTGTGATAGGTTTGGCAGTACAAACTCTATAAACACTTGAAGAACTCTTACACTTATTCTGTGGTGAAAACACACACACACACACGCACACATGCTGATGGTAAGGACAGGAGGGAGAAAATATGCTAGCATAAAGCCACTTGGCACTTTGCTCTGACAACAAAACGCTGGGTTTCAGAAGGCCAACAGCGCCATCTACTGAGAGAGCAGAGGTCTGTAGCGAAAGGGAAAGGGAGGCTTGGACAAACACCAACTCAGTAGGAATTCTCAGATAATAATCAGTTTCTCTGGGCTTGTGAAACTGGCTCATTAAGCCTCCTTTTTAACTGGAAATATAGGGAGTGATTAAAGCTGCATTACTGAGTGGGCACAAAATGGCTAACCTCCGGCCACCCACTGCTCCTAGGTGTCTGCACGAGGTTCTGCATGCAGCGTAATGTCTTCACTTCGAGAGCGGCAAATCCATCACCTGCTTGTTTATCTACTTTCCTCTGGCAGCCTTATCAATCAGTGTTAAACCATCACACTGGCATATTTTTCTTTTAAATATCATTAAATGCAGCGGGCCAGACCTGTCAGTGGGCACACAGTCTCCTAAACCTCTTTGGGTTCAGCTCACTGCTGGCGGGCCAAGGCGGTCAAAACCAGGTGCCTTTCATTTAACCTCCAACAGGCGCAAGATGGCAGATGATCTATGCTTGCAAAACCTGAAAATTTTAAAGGGGTAGTTCACCCAAGATTAAGCTCATTAGTTGTAATGTTGTGACTTTATGCTTTTGTAGAAGACAAATGGAGAAATGTTGAAGGCTGTGCTGGTAGCTCTTTTCCACGCAGTTATGATAAATTGAGAGTGAAGCTTTCCGGCTTCAAAAAGGGTGCAAAAGCGTCATAAAAGTACTATATAATGTTCGTTTTTTGGGTAAGCTAATCCTTTGCACAGAGATGTTTATTACAATTAGTGATTTATTTCCACTGGCAGAAACAGGTTTAGTGATGTCACTTGGGTTTGGCATTAGCATACGTAATTAAGGCTGGGAAGGGCATCTGGAATGGGGCGAAGCTGGTGTCATTGGGCATAATTGCTTCAGGAGGACATAATTGGGCCGCTGGTTGATTTTCAAAGGCTCATCCCTCCGTTGTCGTGGACACAGCCTGTGGACTTTGGCCTGATGCCAAGTAGGCTCTTAAAGAACACACAGTATCTCTCTGTTTCTCTCTGTCTCTAAATGGAGGAAGAGCACAATGAATCACTCAAGCAGGTGCTAAAGTCAACCTTGACTTTTACTCAACATCCTGTGCTGGAAAAACTGAAAGACTGTCTTGTATGTGCGTGTGTTTTTTCTTCCCCGACTACAGTAATTTTTATTTATTTATTTGTTATGCATTATCAGTTTTGGGTTATTATTACATTAGATCTAATATTATAACATGCAGCTATGTGTGTGTTGTTGTGTATATTTGTGCATTCCATTGTTTTTCTGAAAAAAAAAAAAACAGAATTGCCTTGTGTATTAATAGTATTAATTATTATTATTAATCATTATGTAATATATATATATATATATATATATATATATATATATATATATATATATATATATATACCTAATATTATACATTATATAAACATTGTTTAGTATTAATAATAACATTTAAGATAATGTATCCATTTAAGTGTATAAATTGACTGAATAAATTATTCAGCTGTGACAATTGTTAAATGCATTTACTGGAAAACAAAAAGCACACAGAGGAAAATCACATCTGTTTTATTTAGAATTTGCACCCCATTCAAACTGCTGCTGATCCCAATACTGTTCATCATTCTCATATTACACTAAAACCTCATCAGTGTTGGCCAGCAAGTTAACTTTACCTCGAAGTCATATCTAAATTAGCACAATCTGCAATGTTTTATACCTCCCAGAAATCCAAATGGTGAGGTTTGCAAGGCATGATGACACATGATCAACAAACACAGGCTGGAAGTGACAGTTCTGTCAGCTGCCCCGAAACTTTCTCAAACTGGCCCAGAGCCATCCGTATTGTTGAGCCCGCGTGTGTGGGTGGTGTGTGTTGGAATGGTGTTATCGCACACATTGTGATGTTATCAGCATTCATGAAAAATGCAGCAGAGGACCAAGCGCTCTATCTGAGGTGTTTTTCAGGCAGCGAGGCCAGAAAAATGAAAAGATTGGGCTACAGATTCTTTTCTGAAGCCTTGAAGGTGGGGTCAGGTGATGGGGCGATTGTGAAGATATGTATAGTTGTAGCAGGTGTGTATGTATCTCTCGGTGGCCTGTCCGGCGTGCAGGCCTTCCGGCTGGCGACCGGTCCAAACATCACGCCCTGACATTTTTATCATCCGTCAGCGCAGAGCGAGATAAATCTGGCCTCCCGGCAGCTGGCAGCCTCCCGCTATCTTGTCACATTCCAGACAGTCGGGGTCGGTGGGCTGAGCCAAGCCAGGCCGGGCTGGGAGGGAATCAGGGCCAGGTAATCCATTACTGTCCGAGGGGCGTCGTCTCGCGCATACGGATTTAATATCAGCCTGCCGAGAGTTATGAGCCATCCCCATCCACAAACACATACCTGACTTATGCAAAGCGACAGGCCCACAGCTGGGGATTTGGACCCACTGTATTTTCTCTCTTTTGTGAGTGAGTGTGTGTGTTTTTTCCTCCTTTGGCTCTGACGGTTGAGTGTCTCACCCTCTCCTACACTCTCAATCTCCTCTGTGTCCTCTACCAGAAAAGGCTGGACTGCATTCAGGAGCCGTGCAAATGGACCGCCTTCCACCTGACCCATTTCCATGGGAAAGGCAAGGTGACCTGGCTACAGAAGTGCCCTGGCACTTGCCTCGGAGGCCTGTGACCCTGAGATGTATGCCCCAAGAGAATGTTCTCTCTGCAGTAGAACAGATACCGGGGTTTGTCTTAGTAGCCATGGACAAACACATGCCGAAAAAGCCCGTGGCCATCAGCATGGATGGGCATGTCCTAGTTCTAGCCCTTGTAATTCGAGGGCAAACTTTGTGAAAGAGGAGGTGCCTCAGCTGTCCCACACCACAAAAGGACTCAAAAGTTCAAAATAAAATAGTGAAAATGTCAGGTATACTTTAAAGTAATTTAAAAAGTGCAGCTGGGGAAATTAAAAGTCGCAACTGTGAGATATAAAGTCGCAATGGTGAGATTTGAAAAAAAAAAAAAAAAAAATTTTTGGGAGATAAAGCAATTATCAGAGATTGAACCCTTTTAGATTTTAGTAAAAAAGTGAGTTAACAAGAATAGAACCATTTTTTGAATGGTAAAAAATGTAAATAAAGAAATGGCAATTGTGAATTGCAACTGCTAAAATATGAAGTTGAGATGTAAACTTACATTATGAGAAAAAGGTGCGGTTGTGAGAAATTATAAGAAAGAAATGAAATTGCTACGAACTGCTAGATATAAACTGTGTGAGAAGCTGCAGCTGTTAGAGACTGAACCATTTTTAGATGGTTACGGCTCAGAGTTAAATTGATTTTAAAACTGCAGTTGCAATTTACAAAAATTAAGAGATTTTTAAGTAATGTGCGATTATAAAAAATGAATTGGCAGATGTGGGAGATGAAAGTAACTTTTTAAGATACAAAAACAATATAATTTGAGATAAATTGTTAATTGTGTATCTGCCGTTGTAAAAAATTAAATAGTATTGATGCTAAAAATAAAAAGTTAAGATGTCACGTTATTAGGAAAAAAGTCACCACTGTTAAAAGTGAAAAAGTCATATTGTGACATTTTGAAGTTACAATTATGAGAAATAAAGTTTACTTTGAGCTGGAAACAGGCTTCTATTGGTATTTATATATGGAAGAGTGAGATAATAGGGTATTTTAACCATAGTGAAACCAAAGCTGCCATGGTAAATCACCTCGGTTTGCTCCAGAAAAACAGACCGGCGGCAGTCAGAGGGTCAGGGTCTGACTGTAGTGATGGGACTTTGACCTATAACGATAGAGGCTTTTTATAGATTTCAGCCAAATGTCAGACTTAATGCCAGCGCTTGACCCCACAAAAGGCCAATGAATGCCAAGGGGCAGCGATAGATGAAAATGAGAAAAAAAATGCTTCAATAAATAATATGATTGCTTTTTAGTCAGCCCTGAAATGGACTGTTGGCAAAGTAAACAAAGATATTTGTTATTACGTCCTCTGAATGTGCTTTCAAACAACAGAAGTATCAGGCCCTGATGCATGGGCTGAAGGTTTGACAGTGAAAACATTTTCAATTAACCTTCAAATAAAAGACATCTTAATGAAATCTCTCGCTCTTTCGGGTTTTCCCCTCACCCTTCTCTGTACTCCCATCTGTAGAGCTTATGGGAATCGTGAGGGTTACTCTGGGACAGTAAATTTGTCATAGATCGGCAAGCCTGTCTCTTTACAGCCCCCTCATAACTTTTTTCAGCATTCTTCCAGAATAAAGGGGAGAGAAAAAGAAAAAAAAAATGCCTGAGTAAGCTTAGCCTGCTGGGGAAAAGTTGGCTGATCCATCAAACCTGCTCTCGCTCTTGGCGCTACAGCGTTGTTAGCTAATTGAATATATGAAAAATGGGCATACAGCTATCTGAGTGGGAATTTCACCAACCCAAGTCTCATCTTATCTATGTTTTATCAACTCAGCCTCATGCTTAAATCATAAACAAGAGTTTTAATGCAAACATTATGAATGTGGTAATGTGAAACTTGGATGTCATCACTATGAGGACATGACCAGATGTGTGCGCTGCTGATTCAGGCATGCAAATCTCTCTCTCTTCCTTTCCTTCCCCACTTGTCTCATCTATCTTTCCTGTTCCTTGTTTCATCCCACATCCCCCAACCCCCAACACTTCATTCTTACTTTTTTCTTCTATTTTTTTGATACCCTTTCTCTCCCACAACACAATTCCTCCTCCTCACGTCTTTTGGGCCACGTATACATAACTTAATACAGTTCTCACTCCACAGAAATTGGTTCTATCTATCTATCTGTCTATCTATCTAGAAAAAGAAACTTAATTTTTTTAGTAAGAAACAAGTAGATATAATAGAAAAATTATTTATTTTTTGGTTTTAAATATACAATTGATAGAGGGTGTGTTTTTTTTCTTTAATAAAAAATAGATAAATAAATTAGAATAGATAGTTCTAGTTATAATATATATTTGTGAAGAGATGACAGTTTCACAGAGAATCAGTTTGCATGGTATAATTGAAGAAATAGCCAAAAATACATTGTATGGGGCAAAATTATAGATTTTTCTTTTATGCCAAAAATCATTAGGATATTAGGTAAAAATCATGCTCCATGAAGAAATTTTGTACATTTCCTGACACAAATGTATTAAAACATAATTTTGGATTAGTAATATGCATTGCCAAAAATCAGATTCAGATATTCAAATGATTGTATGTTTGCTAAATATCATCCTATCCTAACAAACCAAGCATCAATGGAGAGCTTTCTTATTAAGCTTCCATGTGTATAAATCGCAATTTATAAAATACACACTTATGACTGGTTTTGTGGTCCAGGGTCAACAAGAAACTGATTATTTAGATCATCTCATTCGAGAACTGATCGAAGCGATTGACAAAAATGGGCTCCGTTTGCATCGCTTTGCAACTTTGCATTACTCTTGGTTCCCCTCTCTTTTTCTTTTTCTCACTGGACCGGAGAGGATCGTTAAGAGAAAGCACTGCAGCTGGCGGATGCGTTGCTGTGTGCATGCAGGTCTTTTTAAATAATGAATGAGGTGTGGTGCTGTCACACAGGCTTTTGCCTACTGTTAAAGCGCTGCACTGGACGGCTGGCACAGCAACTTGTTAAAGTGTTAGAGGCTTACACCTCCGCCAGAAATTTATGAGGGTCTCCAGAAACTTCCACCGCTATCCATTCTGATCAAGGCCCACTCCAGTCACTCTCTCCCTCCATCTCTCTCTCTCTGTCTCTCTCTCTCTTCTACCTCCAGTTTTTGCGCTGCCTTGTTCTGTTCCTCCATCTAACATCCTCGCTTCCTCTCTGTTCGTTTCATCATCCTCTCACAGGCTTCCTATAGTTTTCAAAAGTATGAACGGTCCTCTATCCATCGTCTTGGTGTGAAAGAAAAATAATCAGCTTTTCGCTCATTACGTGTCGTGGACTTGTGCACCACCGAATGAGGGTTTAGCCCCTCAAGGGTGTGGAAGTGTGATGGTCCAGGGGATGATGGGATGTGTTCGTGGATGAGAGAACGTGTGAATGGTGTGAAGACCGGTGTCATTCGGAACAGGATAGGAGGGAGCTGTTAGTGTGCCCTTGTCTACCAAAGACCCCCTCCATCCTGGAGAAATAAGGGTCAGGAGTCAGTCAGAGCAGAGCAGCTAATAGAAGATTTATGACTCACTGAATATGCAGATCTGCTCGCTGTGATTGACCACGATCCACACACTGCCCTTGGGTACATCTTTGCATTTAGAGGAAGAGAGAACGAGAGGGGATGACTGCTTGGGGGCAGCGGAGGAAAGGAGAAATGGAGAAGAAAAAAGTGCAAAAGGAGAGGACAATGGAGAGAAAAATGCACTGGCAAATTAGGCAGCCTCTCATTTTCGAATAGTCCGACAAGATTGTACGAGCTCCAGCAGAAACAGCTATTAGTCATTTTTCGGGGGATGAAATCTTCCGTTTTTTCCCCTCTTTGTTCTGTCTGCTCACTTCTTCCCTCATTTCAGGCAATTTGAACTCCATTTGCAAGAGTGCAGATGCTGCTCTGGAAAGCAGATGTGTTTTACTTTATTTGAAATATACATATAGGCATAATGAAGCTGAACCTGACCGGGGCTCTGCCGTCATGTAAGTGCTGGTAGTTTGCTGGCTCTCTGATGAATGTGTAGGTAAAGCCCCAGCACGAGATGTCCGTGCGCTTCGCCTGTCTAGGATGAGAGCCCGAGATGGAGAAATTATATAGCGAGGCCTGGTCTGCCAAATGAATAGGCATACTGACAAATTGAATTGAGTTGCATCAGAGGGCCTCCATTTAATCTCCTAAGTCTTTTTCGCCCATTAAAAGAGTCATTCAGCGCCCATCACGGCTGCAGGTCCTGCCACCCTGCGAGGCGCTCTTTATATTCTAGCTACTCATCTCTGCCATTTCAGCTTTGCGTCCTGAGTGCAAGCTGTGTTTTAAAGTGTCTGCTGCGTGTCCATTTGTGCGAGGTTTGATTTAATGATTTTGCGGTTGTGTAGATCTCCTCCTTCGTCACAACTGTTACATACAATACGGCTGCAGCAGAACGTATTAAATGTCCATCGGTAGCCTCGCATAATAATGACACTGGTGGTTTAGGAGTCTTTAATGGGATGACGTTTACCTTGTACATTCATGATGATGTGATACTACTTTCTTAATTGAGTGTTAAGTCTCAGACCGTGATGAAAAATGGATCATAAGTGAGTTTGTGACTAACACTATTAGGAGGAATTGTTTACCTGTCCATTGACATACATGATGTTTCAGTGCCCCCTTCTGGTTAGACATTAGAACATCTGTACATCCTTTGAATTGCAAATAGGTAGTGCGTTACAAATCTCATTTTGTTGGTTATTTTAACACACAAATCAATAAAAACCCAGTGAATTAATTAATAATTTTATTCAATGTAACTTAATTTGTTAGTATGTAAAATTACGGGTACAACTATTATAAATAAAGGACATTTTTGTTATTTTTTATTGTAATTGTTGCTATATTTACAGAAATTTTTCTGTTAAAAAGAAAAGAGAAAAGAGTAAGAAGTAAGAGCATGTGCAGTATACATGAATTGATCGTCTTAGAAAAGTGTCCCTTCCTCGTCTTCTTTTCTAATGGAGACAATATGAATTGCTCTGACATTTATCTTACACTAACAGCATCTCCGATTCCTTACAGCTATAAAAGTCCAGCAGGTAAAGTTTATGTGGGTGTCTTAAGTGTATTACAAAGCATCTTTACAAATTGCATTAGTGAGTCATTGCCTTCTCTATGTTTTCAAACTGTCTTGATCCTCCATGCAGGTGATAAACACGCCATGCTAACAGTTTCATCACTTGGCAAAGCAGGCAGTACTGTATATGGTCAGGAATATGAAAGGATGAAGAAGAAAAAAAAACTGAATTATAAGGGCAGGGAAAATTCATTCATTCATTCATTCATTCATTCATTCATTCATTCATTCATTCCAGTCAAATATATATATATAAATTCTAACATTGAAGATAAAACTTATTTATAATTATTTCTCTCTCTCTCTATATATATATATAAATCTCTCTCTCTGAAGATAAAACTCTATCTCTTTCTCTCTCTCTCTCTCTCTCTCTCTCTCTCTCTCTCTATATATATATATATATATATATATATATATATATATATATATATATATATATATTGAATAGGTTAAAAATAACACAATAAAAAAACATGATAACATAATACTTTTTTTTTTTTTTAAAAAAAAGTTATCTGGTTTTGTGAATAAAACTCTATTATCTCCTTAGGTCATTGTTTTTAACATGCATTTGTAAAACATACAAAAATCTAATTCAAGTAAAAATAACTATAAAATATATATATATATATATATATATATATATATATATATATATATATATATATATATATATATATATATATTTTTTTTTCTTTCTTCTGTCGGTTGTGTGTAAAATCCATATGTGTGTGATACGCTGCTCTCCCTCCCTTGCACTGTGTGTCCCTTAAAACGTGAGTGTGGCCCATAGAGCCACCATGGGAGTTCTGATGAGCATGCTTTGATAGTGTGTCAGAGCAAATTAGCTTCTGTGTGGAGGTGCCTTGGCACACAAAGCCGCTTCCACTCCTGCCATCACCCGCATATGTGCACAAGATTATAATTAATAAGCAGGCCCGTCAATCACACTTTAATAATAATAATTTAGCATTTAGGGGGCAGAGTGAGGTTATTGGCATCTGTGCCTTTGATGTGGAATATGAGCTGGCTAATAGGAAGGCGGTGAGGCAGAGAGGAATGGAGAGAGAGGAATACTTGCCCCATTCAGCATCTGGATGTGGCTATCAACAGGAACAGGAAGCTTATGTGAGATGGACACATCTGTAGCAACCCATTGGACGCTTTTGCAACATAGTTTTATGCATATGTTGTATCTAAGGTGTTCTTTATTACTCCAGTTGTTGCAATGGATTGTGAAGGTATTTATTACGCAACAGTCAGTTTCCGGTCCTCCAATTTGATTGGCCATGCTGCGTTCCAAGAGTAGCAACAGGTGGCAACATGTCTTTGTTTTCTGAATCTTTTTGTTCAACCATATCATTTAAAATACTTCAGTAACTAAACAAGTCTTAGCTCAGTAATGCAACAAGTGACCGTCTTGAATCATCTGAACTTGAATCATGTACTGATTTGTTGATTTCAATCAAAAACATTCAGTGGTTTCATTCAGAAACGCTACTACGTGGCAGGGCGCATTTTTAGAGAGACCACTAAATATGTACCAATAAGTACATAAGTGTTTTATTTTATTGGCCAATATGCAGACGATATTACTTAATATGCAGACACAGCCATTTCTGTATAAACTGTAGGCCGATCGTTTTTGTTTTTAGTTTTTTGATACTATCCGACCTTTCCGTGCAAAAACCCGTAGAGTTTGAATTTGTAGTGGATTTGGGATGGGATCAGCATTTTATGTGACCAATAGCAGGAGTGTACTGACTTGAAAATGATAATTTTTGCAATTCTGTTGAGTGAATACTCTGCTGCAAAGAAGTTAAAACACAGAACGAGCTCTTACACGGTGTTGTTTTGGTGTAGTGGTAAATGAACAATCAGACTATGCTGACATCTCGTTCCTCTCTCTCTCTTTTCGTTCACTGAGGTGACCATGGTTGCCATGGCTCCTGCTCCACCGTCCTTTATTACTCAGGACACATCCGCTAATTGCAATCAAAATAACAAAACAACATATGTCAACACCCCAGAGACCACAGCACTGGTGTCCTGCAGTCACTGAAATGAAGAGTGATGGTTGACAAATGGCGCTTGATTGGTTACATAAATTACTTTCCAGTAGATTTGAGACATCTCACCAGGCGCTCGCGAGCAAACACTCACCACAATAGAAAGTGGCCGGGGAGGGGAGTGCTGGAGAAAGAAGACCAGGTGAAGACAAAAAACAAGAAAAGGGTATAGGCAGGACAGTATAGTTGTATTTGCGTGCATGATTATTTACATTTTAGACGTACAGGTTATTTCTATCTGAACTTAAACGCATTTGAAATCTTGTGGATGATCGTTGCAGCTGTGGGCTACATAATCTTCATATTGTGAAATGTTATTACAATTCAAAATAACATTTTTCTATTTTTATTCCTGTAATGCAAAAACTGAATTTTCATAAGCCAATACTCTAGCCATTCCCTAGTCTTCTCAGTGTTATATGATCCTGCAGAAATCTTATTTATTATCACTGTTGAAAAGGACTGTGCTGCTTATTTTTATGTATTTATATAAATATATATATATATATATATATATATATATATATATATATATATATATATATATATATATATAATATTATTGTTATTATTTTTATATTTATTTTTGAAACTGTATTTTGAATACTTTTTCAAGATTCTGTGATGAATAGATTTTGATAATTTATTCAGAGAAATTTTTGAAATTTTTGACGAAAATCTAATTAACAGAATGCTTCTATAATATTAAATTGCAATAATATTTTCACAATATTACAGCAAAAAATAATTTACATATAATAATAATAATAATAATAATAATAATAATAATAATAATATATAATCGTGAGATCCAATGCTGTGATTGGTCATTTAATTCAGTTGAGTACCTAGAAATTGGTTGATTTATTTATTTTTTTTTCTCATGAGCTCTCTAATATTTTTAAAACCAAATGTTGTCCAAGGTAAACTACATAAGCACCTCGTTTGTGCTTGAATGAATTCAGTATCATATGATGAAAATGTGTTCTTGAGTTCTTGAAGAATTCGTATACAAATAATGCAGTGGAATTAGTCTCAGTATTTATTTGTTGTTATAGGCCCTTTTCAGCAATGCTCTCTGAGTCACCAACTGTCTTGGCAGGGGCAAGTGTCCCAGACGGAAGTTTGATGTTGTGAGCCACAGTTTATAAGCCAGTAAAATAGCAGCATCCAGCATGAGACCATCGTGTAGTCTCACAATACTACTTAGGCTATTCTACACTCTTTCTAAACTGCTGCCTTTATCTCTTTTAGCTTCTTATGAAATTCAATTGTTCTTCGACTTAGATTTAAAATGACTGGTGAAGCAGTTAGTAGCCCTTGAGTTGACAAACTAACTGCCTGCAGTCACGATTAAGATAGTTAGTTCGAATTTGCCTTTTAAAACTGTTCAAAGTGCCTTTGATATGTCTTTAATGAGAAATTCTTGTTGATAAAATCAAACTGACTGACAGTAGCTGTATTACTTCAATAAATAATGATTGGTTGGGATGGTAATCTTAATAGTGATCTCGCGCAGAGGACAGGCTGTCAGGCTTGTAGGCACAGAGAGATCACAGACCCTGACAGAACTAGCACAACTCTGAGAGACACAGAAAAAGGGGTGGGTAAGGATGAAGGGATTTTAGGAAGAAGTGATGAAAGAGCACATGTAGTTAGTGTTTTAGATCCACAAACTCCATGACATGAGTAGAAAAGTTTTATAGAGGACACACCAATGAGACAGAGAGAGTGTACAAGAGAATGCAAACAAAATAGCAAACAGGACACAGTTAAATATTCTGATATGACTAAATACTTGATTGCAATATATGAAAAATGTATATAATAAACAAAAGATAGACTACATTAGAAGGCCTGAAATATGGGCAGGACGGTTAGATTTCTTTGCTTTTCTTCATCTCCCCTTCGTCAGTTGCACACACTGACCTGCGCCGATATCAGATTGTTCAGTATGATAAAACGCCTGTTGTTTGTAACTTGCAATATTTGTAAAAATGGGCTCTTTACTGCGGTGGCGTTTGTTGATGAATTGCTGGCATAAGTGCTGATATTTTGTTTAATTTTATTTTGAATGGGTATTGCACAAAATGTCACACTACCTATGACAGTTCTCACTGAAATAGTGTCTCTTTGGCAGATCCACGCCTAAACAGGTGGAAAAACAGTCAGCAGAACAGCCGCTTTTCTCTTTTGTTTATTTACTTTTTTGATATTCAAGTGTTTTCAGCTTTTTTACCTTCAGTGACTGACATAGTCCTACTTCTTTCAAAAAAACATTTCCAGGTCAAATGTGTAACTTTGCAGAGTTTGCTTTTGTTATTGATTTAGTATCATATCTCATCTCCTGCTCCTCATTTTACACTGCAGGTCTTTATTCTGATTTGTGACTATATCAATTTTTGGAAGGCGTACTTGCTTACATTTCTCCGAAAAGTGATCCGTATCCATGTGTGTGCATTTCGCTGCACTTAAAAAATAGCATACAGCACATCCCAAATCCATTTTGAATAATACTTTAGGTTAAATTTTTTGACATGAATTCATATAAAAACTTTTAATGCAATAGTTAAATATACATCAATTTAGCAGAAATGATACAGATTCTATAAAATGCAGCTTCGCTTAAGATTGAGAAAGTGGAAAAATACAAAGCAGTAGAATAAGCATGAGAAAAAAATGCATGAAATATGCAGTCACGTGTTTGTAGCTCCATGTGGTCTTCAAAGTAAAGGCCTTCTCATACTTAGTGATTCTAAAGTGTAATAGTCCCAAGGCAGCAGTTTGGTCATTGATAACTCCTCTAATTTTGTTCTTATGCTTCTGTACTCAAGCTAAATGGATTATCTAATTTATGTTTTGAAACAATCTGTCATGGGGAGTTCAGTAGCTCTGGCCTATTTCTGTGGACATTTTTGAAAGCGTTTGATTCTCTGTTCATGCAGCAGTCTCTGGAGCCTTGGCTTTGTAGTGCAGCTACTCTATCCAGGCTCTTTTTTCCCTGAAACTTCGGCTTCCCGGTGCAAGGTTAAACACAGTGCTTCAGCAAAAAATCCTTGTGTGACTGCCAGAGCTAGACCTAATAAGCCACGTTATATTTGTCTATTGCTGGAATGTATATTTAATTTTAAATGTGAGCCAGGCTGCAGAGAGCGGGTTCAGATCTGTTTTGTATGTACCAGTCTATGAGCATTCCCTGCCACTGTACCACAAAAAACTATAAATAAAATGTAGAATTATATATGCCATCTTTATACCACCATAAGAACTATATACTGTTCTTTCGATTTTTATTTATTTATTTATTTATTTTGTACATTTTGTCTGATTTTCTTTTAACATGAGTAGCCCAATATAACCACACTCACTTTATTTTTAACATTAACAAGTAAAATCGATCAACATTTTGGGAAATTAAATTATTAGGCAATGGTTTCACATGTTTAACAAAAATTTAACGAGTTTATTAAATATTTCTAAACTATTTATGAGACTAATTAAATTATATTCATAAGCACTATATTTATTGTTGTGACAAATTGGATATACCAGTATTTGTACTACATTGCATACACAGTTGTAGTGAAAGTGATGAAGTCACGAGTTATAAATGTGAGTACTAAAAGCAGACTGTCGTGCTTTCGTGCATATTTAGTGGTCCATTCAGCCTGTTTTTCTTGCGATACATTTTGTGAAAGTGTCATATACAGTACGGTTGCGCATGTGTGTTTGAAGATATTGATGCGAAAGCATGAATCTCTTAATTATTATATGTTTAGTGTGGTAGGGATAGCACCAGGATCTCGTTCAGGGGAAGGACAGGATTGATGGACGACAGTTTAACAAGACAAGATTGCACAAGATGGGATTTCAAGAGAGCTGAGAATGTATGCTGCAGGAGTTAAGACAGAGCTGGTCACGGGAGCTGCCAGCAAGCGCCTGCTTCTGGCCCATCTCCTCTATTAGAGGAAGAGTGAGCACGGCTACAAAGCTGAGGAGGATGTGCTGTTTCTCACTTCAACAGAGACCACAGGCTGAGATAAGCCACAATCAGATGCAGCATACGGCGAAGACATTTCAGTGTCCTTCTAAGGAATGTATCAGCTTTATATTCATGCGCAGTAATACCATTTAGGATAATTAGGAATGGCGATTTGTGATGCATTACTCTAAGCTTTCGTTTTAACTAGAAACAATTAGTCTGTTGCTGTAAGAATGTATTTTGAATCATTTGCTGCGGTGTCTGTTGGAAATATAAGTTATAACAGTATATATAGAGTTATAATGTGTATATAAAAAGTGTATGTGCTGGGAATAAAATAATATCTCAGCTGAAAATGAGTTCAGTTTTAAACACTCAGCTTGGATAAAATATTATAATTTAAGATATTAATTGGGGTTCACTTTATCATGCTTTACAATTAAAGTGCACATCGATAAAAGTGAATTCAATAATTTAAGTAATTTAATAATTTCAGTTTGAGCAGATGTTGACTTTTTCCGTATATAATATGTGCAATGATAATCATTAAATAGTCAAAATGAATAATAAAATGTCGTATGCTTATCAGCTCTTTTATTATTTTAACATCTTGCTAAATAATATATAATAACTAGATGAGCAATCATCTCTATATTTATAAGATAAAATTTCTCATTAGAACTGTTATATTTTGGAAATTACCCTCTTTATGTATATATCATTTTTTTTTATTTTTCTTTTTATCATCACTCATTTATTGGGAGTTTCTAGATTTTGGGTGGATGAGTTTGTCTTCACCGGTTTTGTGTGTGGTTTAATAGTAAGAACAGTGAATGCGACATGGGCCAACTTGATAGAAAGGAGGTAAATTCCTCATCCATGATCCATGTTCCTCTATCCAAATGGTAAAGAATCCCCAGGACTACATGGGAATCATAAGTATGATGTCATCTAAATGGCAGATGGAAAAAAAGAAGCGGATTCTAGATTTCTTTTCTGTCTATTCCCCCATAATTGTAAATGAAATCAATGTGAAAGATCAATGCGGTAATAATGTTGGCCAACAGATGCATGAGCATAAATTTTGCTCGTTTTTGTTCTGTTTTCAAATTTTCTTGCAGAAATATATGGGGAAATAGTTTAAAGCAGTAATTGAATCAGAAGGGCATAATTGATTGAGTAATGTTGGCTGCAGGGTAGGCTGATGATTTCATATCCTGCCAGAGAGTTAGACACACAGAGTTTATGGCATTGCTCAGCTTTAAACCATCATAAATAAGCCAGTTTCATTCAGCTAAGCATCCAATGTTGTGATTTCACCCAGTGATTCATTTGTCATTTCAAGTGGAACAATTTGGGGATACAATTCGGGAATTGTTTTTGTTATAAAAACAGTTTCACGAATTTATGTCAAGTATTCCGCACAAGCGACAAATGTCGCTGAGTAATCAATAACATTGAACTGCTTGAGAATAGAAACATATTACTGATGGTTTTAAAGCTGAGCAATGCCATAAAGCTCTGTGTCGCTCTTCTGGCAGAATATGAAAATGGTCAGCCCGCCTGGCGTACCATGCCCTTTCTCAATTCGACCACTGCTTTGCTGAAGCCATTTCTGTGCTATTCTGCGAAAAGAACTGGCTACATTAGCTGACAAAAATTGCTCATGCACCATATTCTTCATTTGCCAACAGGAGATGAACGAAAAAGTCTGAGAATCCAGCTTTTTCATTCATACAGCATCGCATTCCCATGTAACCCTGAGATCTTACCGTTGACGAAGAAGCATGAATAATGAATGAAATTTATAACAATGCTGAAACCATCTTTGCCGCCTCTTACTATTCTTTACTGACAAACACACTGCGTGTTCTTTCGCTCCGCCCAAATCTGAAACTTTCAATAAATAGTGATGTTTAAAAGAAATAAAAAAAGGTAATCTACCATAAGAGAAATATTCAAATATAATGTCTCTAATGAATTTTATCTTAAACTATGGGAATGTTATCTCTGGTATTAAAGTATTTGGCAAGATATCTAAAATAATAATAAAGAGGCAATGAAGCATACGACATTTTAACTCATTTGACGGTAAATGATTATCATTTGCTCATTATGCGGGAAAAAGTCAACATCTATCAAACTGAAATTATTAAATTATAAATTATTGAATCCCTTTCTTATCGTATATTGCTCTTCTTCAGCGTTCACGACTAAAGAACTTTAATTATATCTTAAAATTATAATATTTTATCGAAGCTCTTGATGCTAAACACAGGGCATATTTTCTCGGCAGGTATTCCCAGCACTTGCTATATACACGTATAATATATACTGTTATAACTTCTTATAAATGTTACATAATATGTTAAGCCTTGTTTAACATTTGAACTAATTGTTCTTAATTAAAACGAAAGCTTGAAGTAGCCATCGCAAATAAATCGTTATCATGAATATAAAGCTGGATACATTCATGAAAGAACACTGAGTGTGTGCTGGAAATATGCTACGCTCTGATGTGGCTATCTCGCTCTGTGTCACTACTGACCAGTGAACAGCATCTCCAGTTTTTAAGCCCTTCTTCCTCTAATAGAGGAGATGAGCCGTGTGCAGGCACTGCTGGCGGCCCGTGACAACTCTGTCTTAACTCCTGCAGCTATCATTCAGCTCTTTGAAAATCCCCATCTTGTGCAATCTTTATCTTCAGTAAACTGCCATCCCATGCTGTCCTTCACAGGCTACATTCAGTTATCCCTACGCACAAACATATACTAAGAATTCATGCTTTATCAATATTCAAACATCTTAACTGGCCCTGACGCTATTTCACAAAATGTCTTATAGGCACTGAGCTGAAATGGACACTTCAATATTTTATTTATTAATGACACAGTCTGCTCACATTTATAACTGCTTGCTAACTTTCACTGCAAACTGTGTGCAATACAGTACCAAATAACAATATATCAATTTGTCTGTTTAACACTAAATATAGTAACTATAGTGTGTTCTTGGTCTTTGTCTGGTTACAGAAATATTTAACAATCCCTGTTAAATTTGTTACCGTATGAACTTATTGCCTATAATTGAATTTCAAAGCGTGATGAAACACACTGATAATATTAGTAGTGTGTTACTAATACTCTCGTAAAGAAAATCGAGCAAATAACACAAACAAATAAATAAATAAATAAATAAATAGCTGGTATATGAACTACTTGTAGTATAAAGGCAACATACTATTCTACATTTGTACAGTTTTGTGAGCAACGGGAATACCTGACCAGACTGTACATAAGTGAATCTGAACCGCTCCCCTGCAGCCTGTTTTCACATTTAAAGTAGAATATAACATTCAGCAATAGACAACATAACGTCTTAATGAGTCTAGCTCGCTGCGATCACCTGAATTTTGCTGACACTAATGTTCAAGCTGCACCCGGTACTGTATTTCGAAAGAGCCGGCAAGGCGGGCGTGCTGCATGGCTGTGGCGCTTTCAAATGTCGGCGAAAATAGGCAGGCACTGACTCTGAGCAGGCGTTTTCAGACAATGATAATCCATTTGGCTTGAGTGCTGGGCGACAAGAAACACATTGAGGAGTTATCAATGACCAAACTGCTGCCTTGGGACTATTAAGCACTTTAGAATCATCACTATGAGAAGGCCTTTACTTTGAAGATACATGGAGCTACAAACACACTGCATATTTAAGTGCATTTTTTCCATACTTATCTACCACATGTAGTATTTTCCACTTTCAATCTTTAAATGAAGCTGCATTTTCCGAGAATCTGTACTAGCCTACAATTGATGTATATTTAACTATTGCATTAAAAGTTTTTATATGAATTCCATGTCAAATTTAACTCAAAGTATTATTCAAAATGGATTTGGGATGTGCTGTATGCTATTTTTAGGAGTGCATAGCTAGTAAAATGCACCACATAGGATCTGGATCCTTTTAGGAGAAATGTAAGCAAGAAAGCCTTTCAGAATTGGATATAGTCACCAAAAAATCAGAATAAAGACCTGCAGTGTAAATGAGAGTAGGAGATGAGATATGATACTAAACTTAATAATAAAGTTAAACTCTGCAAAGTTACACATTTGACCTGAAATGTTTTTTTAAGAAGTAAGGACTATGTCAGTCACTGAAGAGGTCAAAAAACTGAAAACACTTCTCGAATATCAAAGTAAATAAATAAAGAGAAAAGCGATGGAGCTGATGGCGGCTGATTTTCCACCTGTTTGAGGCGTGGATCTGTCATCGAAGACTATTTCAAGTGAACTATGTCCAGGTAGTGTGGACATTTTTATTGCACCATTCAAAAATAAAAGTACAGCAAATATCAGCACTTTATGCCAGCAGATTCATCAACAGTACCGATACACCGTAAAAGAGGCTCATTTTTACAAAATATATGTAAGTTACAAACAAATAGGTGTTTTATCATTGTGAGAACAATCTGATATAGGCTATGTACAGGTCGGTGTGTGCAACTGAAGGCGAAGGGAGATGAAGAAAGAAGCAAGAAATTCAATCAGTCTGCCCATATTTCAGGCCTTTCCTGTGTGTCTATCTTTTTATTTTATTATATACATTTTCATATATTGCAATCAAGTATTTATCATATCAGAATATTTAACACGCGTGTCCTGTTTTCATATTTTGTTTGCATTCTTTTTGTACACTCTCTCTATCTCATTGGTGTGTCTCTCCTCTCTCTATAAAACTTTCTACTCATCATCAAGAGTTTGTGATCTAAAAACACTAACTACATATATCGCATCACTTCTTTCCTAAAAATCCCTTCATCCATACCCAATTTCTTTTTCTCTCTCTGTGTCTCCTCAGAGTTTATTGCTGAGTTCTGTCAGGTCTGTGTAGATCTCTCTGTACTTTTAAAGCCTGACAAGCCCGATCCTCTCATGGCGAGATCACTATTGAATTACCATCCCAACCAATCATTATTTATTTGAAGTACAATAGCAGCTACTGTGTCAGTCAGTTTGATTTTATCAACTTAAGAAATTTCTAATAAAGACATATCAAAGGCACTGAACAGTTTTAAAAGAAGCAAATTGGAAACTAACTAATCTTAATCGTGACTGCAGGCAGTTAGTTAACTAAATCGTCGAAGAGCTAACTAACTCACTCCACCATTTAAAAAGCTTAAATCTCAAAGCTTGAAGAAGTAATTGAATTTCGTAAAAGCTAAAAAGAGATAAAGGCAGCAGTTTGAAAGAAGGTAATAGAATAGCTAAGTAGTATAGACTATACGTGATGTATTCATGCTGGATGTTCCTTTATTCTTTTACTGAAGCAATAAACTGTAGCTCACAACATCAAACTTCCGTCTGGGACACTATACTGCCTACTGACAGTTGGTGAGATCAGAGCATTATTACTTTGAAAAAGGGCTCATAAATAAACAAATAAATAATTGAGACTAATTCCGCACTGGCATTAGTTTGTATACAGATTCTTCAGAACTTCAAATTCACACATTTCTTTCTCATCATGAGGATACTGAATTCATCTGCTATATTGCAACAATAGTTTACAGTTTACCTTGGACAACATTTGGTTTAAAAATATTAGAGCTCATAAAGAGAAAAAATAAATAAATCAACTAATTCTAGGTACTCAACTGAATTAAATGACCAATTCACGTGGCATTGGATCTCACGATTATATATTATTATTATTGTTATATATAAATTGTTTTGCTGTAATATTGTAGAAAATATTATTGCAATTTAATATTATAGAAGCATTCTGTTAATTAGATTTAGTCAAATCAATTTCAAAATATTTCTCTGAATAAATTATCAAAATCTATTCATCTGCGAATCTTGAAAAAAGTATTCAAGCTACAGTTTCAAAAATAAGCGATAAAGTAATAATAAAAAAATAATATATATATATATATATATATATGTATACATATATATATATATATATATATATATACATATATATATATATACATACATATATATATACATATATATATATATATATATATACATGTCCCCTTATATATACATATATATATATATATATATATATATATATATATATATATATATATTTATATAAATACATAAAAATAAGCAACACAGTCCTTTTCAACAGTGATAATAAATAAGATTTCTGCAGGATCATATAACACTGAAGACTAGGAATGGCTAGAGTAATGGCTTATGAAAATTCAGTTTTGCATTACAGGAATAAAAATAGAAAAATGTTATTTTGAATTGTAATAACATTTCACAATATAAAAGATTATGTAGCCCACAGCTGCAACGATCATCCACAAGATATCAAATGCGTTTAAGTTCAGATAGAAATAACCTATGCGTCTAAATGTAAATAATAAATGCACGCAAATACAACTATACTGTCCACTGCCTATACCCTTTTCTTGTTTTTGTCTTCACCTGGTCTTCTTTCTCCAGCACTCTCTCCCCGGCTTAATGATGAGTGTTTGCTGCATGAGCGCCTGTTGAGATGCTCCGTCTACTAAGTAATTTATGTAACCAATCAAGCGCTCATTTGTCAACCATCACTCTTCATTTCAGTGACTGCAGGACACCAGTGCTGTGGTCTCTGGGGTGTTGACATATGTTGTTTTGTTATTTTGATTGCAATTAGCGGATGTGTCTGAGTAATAAGGGAGCGGTGGAGACGGGGCCGTGGCAATATGGTCACCTCAGTGAGCGAAAAGAGAGAGAACGAGATGCTGCATAGTCTGATTGTTCATTTTACTACACCAAAACAACACCGTGTAAGAGCTCGTTCTGTGTTTAACTTCTTTTTGCAGCCAGAGTATTCACTCAACAATTACAAAATTATCATTTTCAAGTCAGTACACTCCTGCTATTGGTCACATAAAATGTTGATCCCATCCCAAATCCACTAAATTCAAACTCACGAGGTTTTGCGGGAAAGGTCGGATAGTATCAAAAAACTAAAAAAACAAAAACGTATCGGCCTACAGTTTTATGCAGAAATAGCTGTGTCTGCATATTAAGCAATATCTACGTCTGCATATTGGCCAATAAAATAAAACACTCCTACATGTACTTATTGGTACATATTTCGTGTGTCTCTCTAAAAAATCAGCCCTGCTACGCCAGTAGCGTTTCTGAATGAACCACTGAATGTTTTGATTGAAATCAACAAATCAGTACATGATTCAAGTTCAGATGATTCAAGACGGTCACTTGTTGCATTACTGAGCTAAGAACGTTTAGTTACTGAAGTATTTTAAATGATATGGTTGAACAAAAGATTCAGAAAACAAGGACATGTTGCCACCTGTTGCTACTCTTGGACTCAGGCAGCTGCATGGCCCAATCAAATTGGAGGACCGAGAAACTGACTGTTGCGTAATAAATACCTTCACAATCCATTTACAACAACTGGAAGTAATAAAGAACACCTTAGATACAACATATGCATAAAACTATGTTGCAAGCATCACAATGGGTTGCTACAGATGTGTCCATCTCTCACATAAGCTTCCTGTTCTGTTGATAGCCACATCCAGATGCTGAATGGGGCAAGTATCCCTCTCTCTCCATTCCTCTCTGCCTCACAGCGCCTTCCTATTAGCCAGCTCATATATTCCCACATCAAAGGCACAGATACCAGCCAACCTCCTCTGCCCCTAAATGCTAAATTATTATTATTAAAGTGTGATTGTGGGCCTGCTTAGTAATTATAATCTTGTGCACACATATGCGGGGTGATGGCAGGAGTGGAGGCGGCTTTGTGTGCCAAGGCACCTCCACACAGAAGCTAATTTGCTCTGACACCACTATCAAGCATGCTCGTCAGAACTCCCATGGTGGCTCCTATGGGCCACACTCACGTTACAAGGGACACACAGTGCAAGGGAGGGAGAGCAGCGTATCACCACATATGGATTTTACACACAACCAAACAGAAGAAAGAAAAAAAAAAAAAAATATATATATATATATATATATATATATATATATATATATATATATATATATATATATATATATATATATATTTTTTAGATATTTTACTTTTGTATAGATTTTTGTATGTTTCAAATGCATGTTAAAAACAATGACCTAAAAAAAAGGAGATAATAGAGTTTTATTCACAAAAACAGATAACTTTTAATTAAAAAAAAAAAAGTATTATATTTATCATGTTTTTTTATTGTAATTTATTTTTAACCTATTCAATATATATATATATATATATAGATATATATAGAGATATATATATATATAGATAGAGAGAGAAGAGAGAGAAAGAATTAGAGAGAAGAGAGAGAGAGAGAGAGTTAGTTAGAATTTATATATATATAGCATTTATATATATATATATATATATATATTTATATATATATATATATATATATATGTATAATGAATGAATGAATGAATGAATGAATGAATGAATGAATTTTCCCTGCCCTTATAATTCAATTTTTTCTTCTTCATCCTTTCTTATTCCTGACCATATACAGTACTGCCTGCTTTGCCAAGTGATGAAACTATTAGCATGGGCGTGTTTATCACCTGCATGGAGGATCAAGACAGTTTGAAAACATAGAGAAGGCAATGACTCACTAATGCAATTTGTAAAGATGCTTTGTAATACACTTAAGACACCCACATAAACTTTACCTGCTGGACTTTTATAGCTGTGAGGAATCAGAATGCTGTTGAGTGTAAGATAAATGTCAGAGCAATTCATATTGTCTCCATTAGAAAAGAAGACGAGGAAGGGACACTTTTCTAAGGCGATCAATTCATGTATACTGCACATGCTCTTACTTCTTACTCTTTTCTCTTTTCTTTTTAATAGAAAATTTCTGTAAATATACTTAACAATTACAATAAAAAAATAACAAAAATGTCCTTATTTATAATAGTTGTACCTAAATTTTACATACTAACAAATTAAGTTACATTGAATAAAATTATTAATTAATTCACTGGTTTTTATTGATTTGTGTGTTAAAATAGCCAACAAAATGATTTATAACACTTTTCACCTATTTGCCAATTCAAAGGATGTACAGATGTTCTAATGTCTAACCAGAAGGGGCACTGAAACATCATGTATGTCAATGGACAGGTAAACAATTCCTCTAATAGTGTTAGTCACAAACTCACTTATGATCCATTTTTTCATCACGGTCTGAGACTTAACACTCAATTAAGAAAGTAGTATCACATCATCATGAATGTACAAGGTAAGCGTCATCCCATTAAAGACTCCTAAACCACCAGTGTCATTATTATGCGAGGCTACCGATGGACATTTAATACGTTCTGCTGCAGCCGTATTGTATGTAACAGTTGTGACGAAGGAGGAGATCTACACAACCGCAAAATCATTAAATCAAACCTCGCACTTCAAATGGACACGCGGCACCGACACTTTAAAACACAGCTTGCACTCAGGCGCAAAGCTGAAATGGCAGAGATGAAGTAGCTAGAATATAAGGCGTCTCGCAGGGTGGCAGGACCTGCATGGCCGTGATGGGCGCTGAATGACTCTTTTAATGGGCGAAAAGACTTGGGAGATTAAATGGAGGCCCTCTGATTACAACTCAATTCAATTTGTCAGTATGCCTATTCATTTGGCAGACCAGGCCCCTTATATAATTTCTCCATCTCGGGCTCTCATCCTAGACAGAGGCGGCGACGGCACGGACATCTCGTGCTGGGTTTTACCTACACATTCATCAGAGAGCCAGCAAACTACCAGCACTTACATGACGGCAGAGCCCGGTCAGGATTCAGCTTCATTATGCCTATATGTATATTTCAAATAAAGTAAAACACATCTGCTTTCCAGAGCAGCATCTGCACTCTTGCAAATGGAGTTCAAATTGCCTGAAATGAGGAAAAGTGAGCAGACAGAACAAAGAGAGGAAAAAAAAGCGGGAAGATTTCATCCCCCGGAAAAATGACTAATAACTGTATTTCTGCTGCCTCAGTACAATCTTGTCGGACTATTCGAAAATGAGAGGCTGCCTAATTTGCCAGTGCATTTTTTCTCTCCATTGTCCTCTCCTTTTTGCACTTTTCTCCATTTCTCCTTTCCTCCCACGCCCCCAAACAGTCATCCCCCTCTCGTTCTCTCTTCCTCTAAATGCAAAGATGTACCCAAAGGGCAGTGTGTGGATCGTGGTCAATCTGGCGAGCAGATCTGCATATTCAGTGAGTCATAAATCTTCTATTAGCTGCTCTGCTCTGACTGACTCCTGACCCTTATTTCTCCAGGATGGAGGGGGTCTTTAGTAGACAAGGGCACACTAACAGCTCCCCTCCTATCCTGTTCGAATGACACCGGTCTTCACACCATTCACACGTTCCTCTCATCCACGAACACATCCCATCATCCCCTGGACCATCACACTTCCACACCCCTTGAGTGGCTAAACCCTCATTCGGTGGTGCACAAGTCCACGCACGTAATGAGCTTGCGGAAAAGCTGATTATTTTCTTTCACACCAAGACGATGGATAGAGAGGACCATTCATACTTTTGAAAACTATAGGGAAGCCTGTGGGGAGGGATGAAACGAACAGAGAGGGAAGCGAGGATGTTAGATGGAGGAACAGAACAAGGCAGCGCAAAAACTGGAGGTAGAAGAGAGAGAGAGACAGAGCGCGAGAGAGAGAGATGGAGGGAGAGAGTGACTAGAGTGGGCCCTTGATCAGAATGGATAGCGGTGGAAGTTTCTGGAGACCCTCATAAATTTCTGGCGGAGGTGTAAGCCTCTAACACTTTAACAAGTTGCTGTGCCAGCCGTCAGTGCAGCGTTTAACAGTAGTGGCAAAAGCCTGTGTGACAGCACCACACCTCATTCATTATTTAAAAAGACCTGCATGCACACAGCAACGCATCCGCCAGCTGCAGTGCTTTCTCTTAACGATCCCTCCGGTCCAGTGAGAAAAAGAAAAAGAGAGAACCAGAGCAATGCAAAGTTGCAAGCGATGCAAACGGAGCCCGTTTTTGTCAATCGCGCCGGATCAGTTCTCGAATGAGATGATCTAAATAATCAGTTTCTTGTTGACCCACCTGGACCACAAAACCAATCATAAGTGTGTATTTTATAAATTGCGATTTATACACATGGAAGCTTAATAATAAGAAAGCTCTCCATTGATGCTTGGTTTGTTAGGATAGGATGATATTTAACAAACATACAATCATTTGAATATCTGGAATCTGATTTTTGGCAATGCATATTACTAATCCAAAATTATGTTTTAATACATTTGTGTCTCAGGAAATGTACAAAATTTCTTCATGGAGCATGATTTTTACCTAATATCCTAATGATTTTTTGGCATAAAAGAAAAATCTATAATTTTGCCCCATACAATGTATTTTTGGCTATTTCTTCAATTATACCATGCAAACTGATTCTCTGTGAAACTGTCATCTCTTCACAAATATATATTATAACTAGAACTATCTATTCTAATTCTATTTATCTATTTTTTATTAAAGAAAAAAAACACACCTATATCAATTGTATATTTAAAACAGAAAAATAAAAAAAGTCTATTATATCTACTTGTTTCTTACTAAAAAAATTTAGTTTCTTTTTCTAGATAGATAGATAGATAGATAGATAGAACCAATTTCTGTGGAGTGAGAAACTGTATTAAGTTATGTATCATGGCCCAAAAGACGTGAAGAGAGAGGAATTGTGTTGTGGGAGAAAGGGTATCAAAAAAATAGAAGAAAAAAGTAAGAATGAAGTGTTGGGGGTGGGGATGTGGGATGAAACAAGGAACAGGAAAGATAGATGAGACAAGTGGGAAGGAAAGGAAAGAGAGAGAGATTTGCATGCCTGAATCAGCAGCGCTCACACATCTGGTCATGTCCCATAGTGATGACATCCAAGTTTCACATTACCACATTCATAATGTTTGCATTAAAACTCTTGTTTATGATTTAAGCATGAGGCTGAGTTGATAAAACATAGATAAGATGAGACTTGGGTTGGTGAAATTCCCACTCAGATAGCTGTATGCCCATTTTTCATATATTCAATTAGCTAACAACGCTGTAGCGCCAAGAGCGAGAGCAGGTTTGATGGATCAGCCAACTTTTTCCCCAGCAGGCTAAAACACTCAGGCATTTTTTCTTTCTCTCCCCTTTATTCTGGAAGAATGCTGAAAAAAAGTTATGAGGGTGCTGTAAAGAGACAGGCTTGCCGATCTATGACAAATTTACTGTCCCAGAGTAACCCTCACGATTCCCATAAAGCTCTACAGATGGGAGTAAAGAGAAGGGTGAGAAAACCCGAAGAAAGCAGAGATTTCATTAAGATGTCTTTTATTTGAAGGTTAATTGAAAATGTTTTCACTGTCAAACCTTCAGCCCATGCATCAGGGCCTGATACTTCTGTTGTTTGAAAGCACATTCAGAGGACGTAATAACAAATATCTTTGTTTACTTTGCCAACAGTCCATTTCAGGGCTGACTAAAAGCAATCACTTATTATTTATTGAAGCATTTTTTTCTCATTTCATCTATCGCTGCCCTTGGCATTCATTAGCCTTTTGTGGGGTCAAGCGCTGGCATTAAGTCTGACATTTGGCTGAAATCTATAAAAGCCTCTATCGTTATAGGTCAAAGTCCCATCACTACAGTCAGACCCTGACCCTCTGACTGCCGCATGGTCTGTTTTTCTGGAGCAAACGAGGTGATTTACCATGGCAGCTTTGGTTTCACTATGGTTTAAAATACCCTATTATCTCACTCTTCCATATATAAATACCAATAGAAGCCTGTTTCCAGCTCAAAGTAAACTTTATTTCTCATAATTGTAATGATCAAAATGTCACAATATGACTTTTCACTTTTAACAATGGTGACTTTTTCCTAATAACGTGACATCTTAACTTTTATTTTTAGCATCAATAGTATTTAATTTTTACATGTGGCAGATACACAATTAACAATTTATCTCAAATTATATTGTTTTTGTATCTCAAAAATTTCTTTCTCCCACATCTGCCAATTCCTTTCTTATAATCGCACATTACTTAAAATCTCTTAATTTTTGTAAATTGCAACTGCAGTTTAAAATCAATTTAACTTTCGAGCCATAACCATCGAAAAATGGTTCAGTCTCTAACAACTGCAGCTTCTCACACAGTTTATATCTAGCAGTTAAGTAGCAATTTCGTTTCTTTCTTATAATTTCTCACAAACGCACCTTTTTCTCATAATGTAAGTTTACATCTCAACTTCATATTTTAGCAGTTGCAATTCACAATTGCCATTTCTTTATTTACATTTTTACCATTCAAAAAATGGTTCTATTCTTGTTAACTCACTTTTTACTAAAATCTAAAGGGTTCAATCTCTGATAATTGCAACTTTATCTCCCAAAAATTTATTTTTTTTTTTTTTCAAATCTCACCATTGCGACTTTATATCTCACAGTTGCGACTTTTAATTTCCCCAGCTGCACTTTTAAATTACTTTAAAGTATACCTGACATTTTCACTATTTTATTTTGAACTTTTTGAGGCAAAAAAAAACAGACTTCCATGTCCTTTTGTGGTGTGGGACAGCTGAGACACCTTCCTCTTTCACAAAGTTTGCCCTCGAATTACGAGGGCTAGAACTAGGACATGCCCATCCATGCTGATGGCCACGGGGCTTTTCGGCATGTGTTTGTCCATGGCTACTAAGACAAACCCCGGTATCTGTTCTACTGCAGAAAGAACATTCTCTTGGGGCATACATCTCAGGGTCACAGGCCTCCAAGGCAAGTGCCAGGGCACTTCTGTAGCCAGGTCACCTTGCCTTTCCCATGGAAATGGGTCAGGGTGGAAGGCGGTCCATTTGCACAGCTCCTGAATGCAGTCCAGCCTTTTCTGGTAGAGGACACAGAGGAGATTGAGAGTGTAGGAGAGGGTGAGACACTAACCGTCAGAGCCAAAGGAGGAAAAAAAAACACCTCACACTCACTCACAAAAGAGAGAAAATACAGTGGGTCCAAATCCCCCAGCTGTGGGCCTGTCGTTTTGCATAAGTCAGGTATGTGTTTGTGGATGGGGATGGCTCATAACTCTCGGCAGGCTGATATTAAATCCGTATGCGCGGAGACGTGCCCCCGGACAGTAATGGATTACCTGGCCCTGATTCCCCTCCCAGCCCGGCCTGGCTTGGCTCAGCCCACCGACCCCGACTGTCTGGAATGTGACAAGATAGCGGGAGGCTGCCAGGGCTGCCGGGAGGCCAGATTTATCTCGCTCTGCGCTGACGGATGATAAAAATGTCAGGGCGTGATGTTTGGACCGGGTCGCCAGCCGGAAGGCCTGCACGCCGGACAGGCCACCGAGAGATACATACACACCTGCTACAACTATACATATCTTCACAATCGCTCCATCACCTGACCCCACCTTCAAGGCTTCAGAAAAGAATCTGTAGCCCAATCTTTTCATTTTTCTGGCCTCGCTGCCTGAAAAAACACCTCAGATAGAGCGCTTTGGTCCTCTGCTGCATTTTTCATGAATGCTGATAACATCAGAATGTGTGCGATAACACCATTCCAACACACACCACCACACACACACGCGGGCTCAACAATGCGGATGGCTCTGGGCCAGTTTGAGAAAGTTTCAGGGCAGCTGACAGAACTGTCACTTCCAGCCTGTGTTTGTTGATCATGTGTCATCATGCCTTACAAACCTCACCATTTGGATTTCTGGGAGGTATAAAACATTGCAGATTGTGCTAATTTAGATATGACTTCGAGGTAAAGTTAACTTGCTGGCCAACACTGATGAGGTTTTAGTGTAATATGAGAATGATGAACAGTATTGGGATCAGCAGCAGTTTGAATGGGGTGCAAATTCTAAATAAAACAGATGTGATTTTCCTCTGTGTGCTTTTGTTTTCCAGTAAATGCATTTAACAATTGTCACAGCTGAATAATTTATTCAGTCAATTTATATACTTAAATGGATACATTATCTTAAATGTTATTATTAATACTAAACAATGTTTATATAATGTATAATAGGGTATATAGGTATATATATATATATATATATATATATATATATATATATATATATATATATATATATATATATATAGTTTACATAATGATTAATAATAATAATTAATACTATTAATACACAAGGCAATTCTGTTTTGTTTTTTTTCAGAAAAACAATGAATGCACAAATACACAAACACACACACATAGCTGCATGTTATAATATTAGATCTAATGTAATAATAACCCAAAACTGATAATGCATAACAAATAAATAAATAAAAATTACTGTAGTAGGGGAAGAAAAATCCACTGCACATACAAGACAGTCTTTCAGTTTTTCCAGCACAGGATGTTGAGTAAAGTCAAGGTTGACTTTAGCACCTGCTGAGTGATTCATTGTGCTCTTCCTCCATTTAGAGACAGAGAGAAACAGAGAGAGATGCTGTGTGTTCTTTAAGAGCCTACTTGGCATCAGGCCAAAGTCCACAGGCTGTGTCCACGACAACGGAGGATGAGCCTTTGAAAATCAACCAGCTGACCCAATTATGTCCTCCTGAAGCAATTATGCCCAATGACACCAAGCAGCCCCATTCCAGATGCCCTCCCCAGCCTTAATTACGTATGCTAATGCCAAACCCAAGTGACATCACTAAACCTGTTTCTGCCAGTGAAATAAATCACTAATTGTAATAAACATCTCTGTGCAAAGGCTTAGCTTACCCAAAAAGCAGACATTATATAGTACTTTTATGGCGCTTTTGCACCCTTTTTGAAGCTTGAAAGCTTCACTCTCAATTTATCATAACTGCGTGGAAAGAGCTACCAGCACAGCCTACAACATTTCTCCATTTGTCTTCTACAAAGCATAAAGTCACAACATTCGACTCATGAGCTTACTCTTGGGTGAACTACCCTTTAAAATTTTCAGGTTTTGCAAGCATAGATCATCTGCCATCTTTGCGTCTGTTGGAGGTTAAATGAAAGGCACCTGGTTTGACCGTCTTGGCCCGCCGCAGTGAGCTGAACCAAAGAGGTTTAGGAGACTGTGTGCCCACTGACAGGTCTGGCCGCTGCATTTAATGATATTTAAAGAAAAATATGCCAGTGTGATGGTTTAACACTGATTGATAAGGCTGCCAGAGAAAGTAGATAAACAAGCAGGTGATGGATTTGCGCTCTCGAAGTGAAGACATTACGCTGCATGCAGAACCTCGTGCCAGACACCTAGGAGCAGTGGGTGGCGGAGGTTAGCCATTTTGTGCCCACTCAGTAATGCAGCTTTAATCACTCCCTATATTTCCAGTTAAAAGGAGGCTTAATGAGCCAGTTTCACAAGCCCAGAGAAACTGATTATTATCTGAGAATTCCTACTGAGTTGGTGTTTGTCCAAGCCTCCCTTTCCCTTTCGCTACAGACCCTCTGCTCTCTCAGTAGATGGCGCTGTTGGCCTTCTGAAACCCAGCGTTTTGTTGTCAGAGCAAAGTGCCAAGTGGCTTTATGCTAGCATATTTTCTCCCCTCCTGTCCTTACCATCAGCATGTGTGCGTGTGTGTGTGTGTGTGTTTTCACCACAGAATAAGTGTAAGAGTTCTTCAAGTGTTTATAGAGTTTGTACTGCCAAACCTATCACAACATCTGAGTGCACAGTCAGTAGTATCACAGCTCTCGGCCCATTTATAACAAGCGCTAATTTACGCTATTTCTGTAAGGCAGGTTTCTACACAATCCATGAGAGAAAGAGATATTTTTCTATCACGGTTACAGACCCAAGTCTTGTCGTTTAACATAATTTATAGCCATTTTAATTGTTGATGAGTCACACGGCACTGTCTGTCTCTGATCTGTCTACAAGCATATGCTACTGAGTCTGTCTCTCCTCTCTCAGGGCTAAAAACATTGCACAGAGCTTGATTGTCTTTCTCTCTCTGTCTCTCTCTAGGCTAACAGAACAGCTGTAGATATCACAAAATGGCTAAACTTACAGTCGCTAAAAGCAGAGATGCAAAGCATCTACCCAGGAAGATAGGACGGTGTGAAGGATGACAAAATGCAACAACATCACGCCTGTTATAGCCTATGTTGTGTGTGTGTGTGTGTGTGTGTGTGTGTTCATATCCATGCATTTTGCTGTGGCTTTATGCATTTTGTACATTCCGGGCTGATGGACAAACATACTAATATGCCTGTGAGCATTTCTGCATGTGTGAAGCCTGCAGAGTGTGAGGAAGCAACTTTTCAGGAGGCAAAGGCACAAACTGTGAAGAGATGGGCTTAATTAAAATCCACATGAATATGCATGAGACACTTGTGCGCAGTTCCAGTAATTACATATTGAAAAAAAAAGGTTTCATGCGCTAGTGAGGCAGCTGGCGTAAGTATTCTTAAGTGATGTCTAATTCCAACACGCTGCACAGCACTGATCGGAAGGAGATAGTAAAAACTCTCCTTTAGAAAAAATAAAAAATAAAATAAATAAATAAATAAAAAAACGAAAAAAAGTGCAAGAGATTGTAGAGGTTAAGGTGTTAGTACAAAACCATTTGTAAAACACAGATGAGCTTTTAAGGGAGAAAAACACCTACAATTTATGTTCACCAGATGCAACAGTTCACGAAATGATCAACGCTGATCTTTGAGGTACAGCAGGTATTGCTGGATACATGCTGCTGTGCACAATACCTTCATGTCAACCTGAATATTTACAAGCACTTACAGTGGACAGACATATCTGCCCACCAGTCTTAGTATAGCACAGGAAATTGACAACACAAATGTTAGTTAAACAGGTTCACTAAAGTATTTTTTTTGTGTGTGTTGCTCTGGTTGGAATTTGTCTTGGATAGTGACACCTAGTGGTGTGTGTGTAGCTTCACACAAAAATTTGGTTTCGAGTGACACAGAGGAAATGCTTTATTAATGCTCTATCCCCAGTTTCACAGACAAGGCTTAAGACTAATCCTAGACTAAAATGTAAGTGTGAGGTGTTTCAGCTGAAAGAAACTTGCACTGACTGATCTTAAAATATATCAGTGCATTTGTTTTGTCTTAAGATGCTCACCAGTAATGTTGTTTTAAGCAAGTTCATAAAAATACTTAAATGTCCTAATTAAACTATGGCTTAATCCTGGTTTAGTTTAAGCCCTGTTTGTGAATCCAGGCCATTATGAACTTATTCTGTGAGTGAGTATGTTTACTGAGGTAGAAATTAACAGCATTGACCTGGGCACATGGTCTCAAGATGGCCGCCACTACGTTGTTACCAGTTCTGTGCAGATTTTTTTTTTTTTGTTAACTACTATTACTTCTTTTTTTGTTGCTTAATTTACCTCCATTTTTGATAAATGTTGATAACTGTTTATTTAAAAATGGAGGTGCATGTGTTTAGACCAATGAGGTCTACAACCAATCAGTTCAATCAGATGATAATATAGGATTTTTTAGGAGACTCACTTTGGAAAAAGAAAGTATGACATTTTCGGAGGGCTGTTTTTACACACTATGAGCATCGGCAAGTTTTACTCCAATGCAACAGCTAACTAACATTTTCAGGAAAAAAAATCCTCTCCAAGTCAAAATGAACAGTACACAACATGATGGTTAAAACATGTAAGAAAATCAAATATTCACTGTTCTTATAAGTAAATAGCCAGGGGATTGTAGAAGAGTGGAAAAGAGGAGAGAAGCTGAAATGGACTGTGAAAGAGATTCAGAGAAGGATAGAAAAGGAAGTTGGGAATTGCAATGGCAAGTATGATAGGATGGTTAATCACCACTTTGCCGCTAATTTTGCGCCCCGTGGCAACAGAGCATGTTTTATTCAACAATTTATTAGATCCCCATCCATTCTGGCACTTAACACGCTGAGTCCAAGCCGCTCCGCCATGCACCTGCGTCTCCAGATCCGCCCAGCAGCGCGCGGCCTGTCTGCAGACCTCCCAGCTATCATTTCAGACCGCCCGACAGAACAGCCAAACATCATTACAGACTGTCTACAGACTGAACCAACATCACTGCAGTTTTCCCTTTACAGAATCATCCATCGCTGCAGTGTCTATAAACCCTCCAAACATCACCCACAGAAAAAAAAATGAAGGAGAGGGGAGCGGAGGTAGCATGAGAGAGGGGCTGGGACAGCAGCACCAGGCAGGGTACTAATGGCTCCCGAGCTGTGAGACACTGGCATTATGCAGAAACATGCTGGCCATATGGAAAAGACAATGAAGTACAGTAATTAAAACAGAACAAAGAGAGAGACGCGGTGTGCCATAATTAGAACACTGATTAATCAGCTGATAATTTTACCTTGATTAATGTTCCTGATTTTCTTTTCATACTGACCTGAGCCAGTTGGGTGCGGTCCAATTAAATTTAAATTAAGTGGCAGAAAATTCTGCATCAGAATAAGATGTCACAGGACAGGAAAGTATAATTGTTTTAGTGGTATGAACAATATTAAAGATGAGACCTTGCTTAATTGTTTATACTGTATAGTATGTGATATTTGACATATTATATGTATTTTTACTGCACAAAGTCAAAGGGGTGATGATCTTGTAAGTCTTCATTGTCAAAGATAATATCTGAAGGTCCCTGAAGCTGCTGTTTTTAACTTTTATTTACAAAAATGTGGAAAAAAAAATTAATAAAATAATATATATTTTTTTAATAGTTAATATTGCCTGATAAATTATTTTAGAGTTTGACATAAAAGCGTCACGTGAATTATAAAAAAAACTTTCCAATATAGTGAAAATCCTATAGTTCTTAAATAAGACTGTTTTTAAGGAAACAAATTATTATTATTATTATTATTATTTTTGGACAATGTCAATGCTTATTATAGTGCTACTCACCAAATAAATAAACAGATGGAAATAAGATTTTTAGCTGTTTATTATAAGTGTCCTGTAAAAAAACAAAAAAACAAAAAACATTAAAATGTACAAAAAGCAATATGACAAATACTAATAATTTTAAAACTCTGAAGAACTATATTGCTATTTACACTATAATGTATAAGTGAGATGCAAGAAGAAATCAGTATTATGTTTGTGGAAAACAGAGAAAGCCAATCTGCGATGTGAGAGACATGATTGAAGTGCTAATTTCAGTTACTTGGGAAGCATCAGACCTCTGTATGGCATGATTAACCAATCAGAATCAAGTATTCCAGAGCACCATAGAATGCTCATTCAGTTATTCAAGACTATGGAGGAATTGCAGAAAATATTGTTCAGCTCTTGAATAAATGTATAATATTAGTGGCAAAATGAGCTGTTCGAAACAATATACGAACGTCCTCTTACTCCAATTACCTGCTCCATTATTCTTTCCAAATCAACTTTACCGGTAGGCTATATTTCCCCCAAAATATCAATACACCAATGGCTGGCCAGAAAGATGTTATTTAGTACAAACGAGAGCTCCCAGCAGCCCAACTCCCTGGGTGGGTCCCCTTAGAGATGCCCCACTCTGACACCAACTCCTCAATCACAGCCAAAACTAATCTGCCCAATATCACACAATGGCAGGTGCATTTATTCTGTCAATTGAGAGGAGAGGGGAAAACAGTTGGACGGCTAAATGAAAAAGCTGGATCTCGCATTCTCTAGTGGCCTCTCTGCGCTTCGCTTTCGTCCGGGCTGGGGCTGTTGGCCAGGCTTCAGTTGACTGGCTGGCGTCCAGCCCCTGTAGAGTCACTTTGGGCAGGCCCTGCCAGCCATGTCAGCGTGCCAAAGCCTCCTCCACCAGCGTTAGTGGAGGGCACCGCTACTGTCACCGGCGCCCCAGCAGACCCGACCTGGAGCGCCGTGTTAATTCACTCAGATCTATTTAAAAGCGGGTGACAGCTCTGTTACGGATGGAGAGGTGACAAGGGCAGCTGTTCCCTTGCACACATACACAAACACTGCTGCAAACATTCAAACTGCATAAGGCCTGCATGTTGACAAAGCATGCAGATCAATGTATTCAAAAAAAGGTGCATGAATCTAGATCTATATTTACATTATTTATAATGTTTAGTATTACATTGTATTCATACTATCCAAATATTATATAAAATATATGCTATTTAGCAATATTACAGTTTTACTGTATTTATGATCAAAAAATACGGAGCATAATAGACTTCTTTCAAAAACATTAAAAGCATAACTTTTAAATGCCTAAATATCCATCTTAGACTACCGTTTAAAAGAGTCAGTAGGAGCTCTGTTATGCTAGGTTCCATTTATTGAATTAAAATCCAGTAAAACTGTAACATCATGTAACATTGTTAACTTAAAATAGCTGCTTCTATATCTCAAAAATGCAAAAATCCTTCTAATGTGCTGATTTGATGCTCAAGAAGCATTTTTGGTATTATCAATGTTGAAAACAGTTGTGTTGCTTAATGTGTTTGTAGAAACCATTTTTTTGTATGAATAAAAGGCTATATAAAACAGAGTAACTAAAATAAATAAGAAAAGAAATAAGAACTATGTTAATGTCTTTACTTTTGATAATAGAGAGAGAAACAGAGCACAATGCAATACAATGACATTAATATTTAAGAGCGCCTAAGTGTCCAAATACGCATGTATGATCTCTTTGGGCACAACAGAGAGGCAAAAGTAACCCCTAGCGTATACGCTATAAATCCTAATTCAACCCAAGTCATAAATTGAGCAGCAGAAAACTGAGAATTGAAGGAGAAAAAGTGGCATAAAGAGATAAAGAAAAGGCCTCCTGTGATCTTGATATATGAGCTTTGTTAAATTAACGTGTGGTTTCCAATCAACAGAGGCACGCCACAGGGCTTCTCATCAATGCGGACAGAAAAAAGAACCTCATCTGTAGCAGTCGAGGCAGGGAGAAGCTGGGAAATGATCCAAATTTTGACTCACAAGTTATATGCAATGACCCACTCCTGATGGAAGCCTCCAAGCTCATCTAGGCCCTTTATCTTCTCTCTGGTGGGACCTCAGCACCATCTCCATTGGACCGGGCCTGTAATTGACCATTAAGGTACTACGAACATTTTTCAGTTATCTCCCAATGACAATAACAGCAATAGTACATGACAACATTCCATTAGTGTTCAATTTGAGCGCAGATGGGCACGCATATGAACGCATGTGTGTGCGTGGAATGCGATGAGAAATATCTGCTGCGCTTTAGCATGTCTTCACGCGTTGGCTTCTTTTGTTTCCGCTCTGGAAATGAAACCAAAATAGGCAGAAGATGCTTGGTAACATGCAAATGTTCAACTATCACTTCTACGTCTGATGTGCAGTGAGCAATGAGACCTTGCCTCTGTCATATGCTGTGTTTAATTACATGGAAACTTCCCTTTCCTGAGGCCACGGCAGCGTAGTGTTTTGACAAGCAGACCCTCGCGCTGACAACGTTTCTCATGGATGATTTGGGATAAACTACACTCAGACATAAAAGATTAGTCCATTAAGAGCAGCAAACGGCGCTGTCTCATTGATATTCAACGGCGAGCTAGTGGTAAAACAGATTATCGGTTGATGGAGCCTTCATTAATTCAGTTCAGTCTTCGGGTTGCCCGTGTCCTGTTTGCTTCTAAAACACCACAATTGTTACTGATCTAATAAAATCATGAGATGCAATGATGAAATAAATAAATACTCGAATGTCTCCGGCTATGACATAAGCCGACAGCAATAAATTGAAATTAGCCACAAAGCCGTAGTAAAAAATGTCGGAGGATCTATCCGCTGGCATTTGATTGGACTTGACACGATCTACAAACAGGTGCGTGTTTATCTCCGAAGTAAAACGAAGAGGGCTTTGCCCATTTCAATGCCTGCGTTAAAACAAAGCATAAACCGAGCCTTGATTTATTCAGAGTTGTTCGAAAAACTTTGATCTGGGGAAAAAAAAAAAAAACCTACGCAACATCCCAGTCCACATTTAGCTCCAATTGTGAGAGACATTTTTCTTCCGTGGCCTTTTTGATATTCTAATAACAGGCGGTGAGCTGGACGCAGGTGTGGTGTTCTGGGCAATAACAAGGCCTGAATAATTACCGCCGCCATATCCATAACAGCCCCAAAGCTCAGAAGTGTGTTCAGTCTGTGGAGCCCCTTCTCTCCGGTGTGGAATCCGCCCCTTCGATGGTAAATGGCAGAACTGGGATCTCTTCCAGATTTAGTGCTGCCCAGTTAGAGAGAAATAAAGCTGGCAATCCTCAGGAGAACTCTCTAATGTCTCTGTTAATTGTGAGTTATGGGTAAACATTGCAGGCTTGCCGAGGTCAGACCTGTCAGCAATAATACTTTTCAGGAGGAATTTACGAGATGGCCCTGTTTATTCCGCTATAAAAGGAAGTAACAGAAGGAATTAGACACGGTCTGTTGTTGTCGTTTCTTTTTGCTGTTGTTTGCTCATGTCAATCCCTCTTCCTGTCATCTCCTGATTCCCATTACGCAGAGAGCTACTTATCTACACAGTGTGACAGTGCCAGGCTGGCTGGATGAGGTACTTGGGCACAACGCGGTTGAGAACGATCTCTCACAGACATGTCCGACAAGCTCGGCTATAATGACAGTTCGGAACTTTAGCCTCATTTGCAAAAACCTGTTATCCATGGGTCAATGACATGATACTCATTTTTTGTCCAAACTGTTAATTTATTCCAAAATACATTTAAAATCCAATTCATCCATACAAGGGATTGAATACAATGCTTGATCTGCACGTTTTATCTTCTGAATTAATTCATTTGGATTTTTTCCCCTTTCATAAGGCCATATAAGGCGAACAAATGTCAGGTTTTAAACTTCTATTTAAAGTGATAATATTAAGTTAACAATTCAATGGATTTAAAAAAAAAATTATTAAGATGTGTAAGTTTACATGTACTCAAGCTGTACTATATGTTATACTTTTTACTTCACAGTTACACCTCATGACTGTTTTACGTCTCACTAAATGAAAATGTTACTTGAAAATGGTTCATTCACATGGTTCTGGAAAAACTGCTTTTCAAAATCATATGAAACCACAAGTGCCAAGTTCTTAGAATTGTGTCTTTTCCAACTACTTGAAAAAGTTCTTATTATTATGGACATTCGTTCTATTGACCTTCGCTGTGCTTTCATACACTATCGTACGAAATAAATGGACTTAGAACATACATGTATGTGGAATAAAGAAGCTCTAAGAAAAAAAAAAAAAAAAAAGTCTTGGCGTCCCTATTCAAAGCAGACCTACATTCTCACACAAAGAGCATTTAGGTGTGATAAATGTTGAGACCAAGGGACTAACGTGAAGCCTTGAATTGTGTTCGTTTGAGGAGGCGAGGGCGGTACGTTCCCTCCAGACTGAACCAAATAGAGAAATCTGGGGATGTATGGTTATTAAGGGAAACGGTTCTTGGCACTCTCTCGCGGGGGCATCCTCTGTGGGAAAGAGTGGAATTAGAGGCGTCCAGATTCAGACCCGAGCCATAGAGAGGCTCTGTATGAGGTAGCATTACTTTAACAGCTGTGTAAATAGCTTTAATTCCATCGTTGGCTGGCTACTGGCTGCTCACCAGCTCACAGAGTCAACAGAGAGCTAATGATATCAAAGCCCTCCACACTTTCACTCACAAGCCCCAGAACGGACAACGATCTCCTCTCCACCTCCTCCAAAAGAGTCCAGGCCATGCTGGCAGGAGGTGCCGATGAAGACGAAAGCACACGGGGGAGAATTGTTAATAAACCCAAGGACAAGGAGAACAAGTGTCTTTCCATCCATCTCCATCAGCTGCGGGACAGCAGACGACAGCATGAAAGACAACAGCCCCACCTATATTATCATTCAAAAGGTGCTTGATGTAAAGGAAAAGAGAAGCCAACTACAAGAGGAGGAGACAAAGAACACAAAGCCCGATAGTGTGTGGATGTTTGATTAATTTGCTGAATATGTCGCCAGTAAGCAAGTACAGCACAAAACATGCATGATGACAAATGCGGTGCCATGCTACATGATATAAAACGCCTTGCCAATTACCTAACAATAATAAATCATGATGAAATCTTCAGGAGACGTAAGGTTAGATAAAACTCATCATGAATGCATAAAAGTGCACTAATGTATGCAATAGGGTCTGGCAAGACGGGCAGCTAGCCATCAAACTAGTCAAATTTGAAATATTGTAGCATGCTAACTGATTTTAGCATGCTAAAGCTTAAGGTTGTTGAGCTATGTATATATAAATGGCTTTAAGGTTTAGCATGCTTAAATCAGTTAACATACTACAACATTCTCAGAAAATCTGTAAATTCAATCTACTTAAAGTCACAAAGTCAATCAAATCTATAAATCTATTTATATGCACATTTACATAATTTTTTTTGACATTTTCACTGAAACTCAGCTGCACTTTTTATTACACCTTTATAGCCACGTTTTTTTTTCCACTTGTCAGATTTTTCACACTCTACATTAAACCATGCTTAGTGATCTATGATTTTTTCATATTTGTTTCATTATTTGAGGACAATGTTGACGTAACCACAAAGAATCACTAGCTTGTCAAACATACGCATACAGTGACAGAGAACAGACACAAAGGCATCATCGTCTGCCCTTGTGCTCCAATCTCATAATAATCCAAACCATCCACTCCACAAGACACCAAACCCCAACCTCACATCACCCTGTCACCCACGTGTCCATCTCAGGTCCACTTTTCCCAATCTGTGGCCTTCCTGCCAACCTCTCCACCCCTCAGCCCACATAAAAGAGATGCTCAGGCCTCTAAATATATAAAAGATGCAAATGACGCAAGTGACTGACACAGCATAAATAATCCATAAAGGCACATGAGAGGGAATGTGAGCAGCAAGACTGACTGTAATGATAAATAATGTATTACAGGAGACAGGCCTTGTTTATTTTGGTGGCTTGTGTGATTCCTCACAGACAAATTATTCCACCTGTGTGACTGAGAGGCAACCGTAACAGACAGTAGAGTGACGAACGCATTCATCTTCTGTGTGTGTAAGTGTGTGTTATTCGATAACTGGTAATTGATACAAAAATAAAGACAAATGATAAAAATAAAGAAAGAAATCTCTCAATCAATCAGTACCAATAAAATCAATAATATGCATTTCGAAAAATTGTGAAATTTCTACAACCATGAATTTGCAACAATTAATACATTTTAAAGTTTAAAGAAAAAAAATCTTGAAATTATATATACAGACGAACAAACGTGCAGACACACACACACACACACATATACACATCCTTATTAAAATCCTTATTAAAAATCTAAACATGGCATAGGCTTATTTTCAGAGAACATTAAGTTATTAAGTTATTTTTCTTACCTTAGAGGCAAACTGATTTTAAAGAAATTAATTTAATTGAATTGTTAAAAAACTTTGTTCTCTAAATTTAAAACTGAAATCCTTTAAATTCTAAATAATATAGTAATAACACAGCTCAATATTTGTCCTATAAGACAAAAAATATTTATTCTCAGTTAAATTGCTTTTATTTAATATGACAGAAGGATTTCTACCAGAAAACAAAACAAAACTGTGATTAACATATGTAAAGGAAAAACAAGGCAGGACATAAAGAATCCAAATTCTCACTTTCAAATTGTGAAATGTAGGTGTTAATACATGTAAAATGTTCATGGTGGATGAATACGAATGCTGATGGTGATTGAAAGGATATTTCTGTTGTGGAATACAACCACAACAAAACATCTCTTCACAGAATTTAATTTGCATCCCAAGGAGCAGTATCTAGGTAACTACATCAGTCTGTGGCTCTGAAATGGTGCTGATGGTGACAGTGTTAAATATGCCCAGTGAAGCACACCTCAAAGACTGACACACACACACACACTTGCCACTCTGTGGCACGTCACTACTATCCTGGACACCCGGAGGTGTGAACCACGCATTGGGTTGAGAAGCAGAAACACTGTGAAATGTCCATACAGAATTAGCAACAGCAATTAGTGGCATTTCAACACAAGGATGAAACGAAACAGGCCGGACCTCAAAGAGCCTCATCACACTGACTGACAGCTCTGAGACAAGTGTGCAGAGAAGAAGGGATGTAAAATGGCAAAAGCCCGGTTTTATTCTGCTCTATGATCTCGTTAACAAAATTAGTGACAAGAATGTTCGTTGACAAAGGACTATTTGATCTCATCTAAGAAAAGAAACAGAAAACTAAAAAGACTCATCTTGGTGATTTTAAAACACAGTGTTGACAAAATGCTGCAAGCTGGAAGAACTGATCTAAATAGCACAGCTGGATCTTGAGCTTCGCTGACCATCTTTGTTAGCGTGTTATTATGCTCAATGAAATGCGTGTATAATATGCAGACAATTAATTAGGCATATATCCCACAACATGAGCAAAGGGAACTTAATCAATATTAGAAGTCAAGAAAAATTGTGAATTATGTAATAATTGCATTATGTGTAGTGTTGTTATGGAAACAAAAAAAACTAAACATGAAAAAGTATTTTAAATGAAAAGAGTCCACAACTTCTGCAAATGGAACTTGTAAAATAGTAGAGTTAGGACATTAGGCATTCATGTCATGTATTTTAAATTCTAATATCTTTCATGTGTGTATGATAGGCTTTAATTAATGATTGAACTAATTAATATACATACAAAAGATAAGTAATTTCACAGACATTACCAAAAAAAAAAGTCATGCCCTTACTTTCAGAAGTCAGCCAACCAGATAATACATAGTTTTCCTGCTTTATCTGCATTGCAATTCATGAAAAATGTATACTCATGTATAGGATGTATAAAATTGATGAAAAGTTAAAGACATTCATAATGTTACAAAAGACTTCTATTACAAATAATGATTATTTATTGAAGCCTGAAAAAGTCTCAGTTTTATATTAAAAACAATATATATATATATATATATATTAATGATATAAAATATGATACAAAAAACAATTTATACATATTACAGATCCCAAACTTAGTGTAGTACATATGTACATATGACTTTTAAATTTTAGTCAGTAATACATTTGTACATTTTTATAGACTAAATGTAAAAGACATTTTCATCAAAAGCCTGCATAAAAACATTGTTTCTATCCAATCATTCTTAGCTAAGGGCAGCTAAAGAGCTCATGAAGAGAAAATGGAGTCGAGAGAAACAGAGTCATCAAAGACAAACCAGATGCCACGAGCTGATGGGAAGGAAAAAAGACAAAAATGAAAAGCCAACACACACAAAACAGAAGCAACAACTCCAGTAAGAAAAAAAAAATTGGGGGCGTGTGTGGAATAAATCTGAAAAGAGAAGCGTTTGAAAAGAAAGCGTGCATGTAAAAGGGGGTTTCAGAAAAAAAAAAGAAAAACAGAGAGACAGAGAGAGATGGTGAGAGATTAAGAGAGGAAGAGAGTGAATTCCATCAACGGAGGGGTGAGATGATGGGGGGATATGGGACAGTGGAGGGAGGGGGCACATCTCGGAAGGGCAGAGCAAAGCGGGCACAGGTGACTGTCATGTGTGATGATTATTATTACTGTACACCTGCTCCTCCACACTAATTAACTTTGGATATGCAAATCAGCCCTATTGCATCATGGCCTCTCTCTCTCCCTACAGATAAGAGGATGTTCAGCTGCTGGATTTAATTAGGATAATGAACGGTCGGACCGCTGAGGGAAAGAGAGAGGAGGAGGAGAGGGAGAAAGGGATGAAGAGAGAGAGAAAAGAAGAGGGAGAGAGGTAGATGAATGAAAGTGAAGCTGGATGAGACGGAAAAAGGAAGAAATATGTCAAGGGAGAGGCAAAATTAGACAAAAGATAGAAACAAAGGGGATGATGAGGGGAAAGTCTGGAGTTTTGATTGAAAGAGAGATGGATGGAGGCAGAAAAAGAAAGAAAAGTGAGGGCGGGAGGGACCGTCCCCACGCAGAAACCCCTCCCCAGCTTGAATCCGAATGCTCCGTTTGAAAGAAGAACAAACAAACAACAAACAATACACCGAAGAGCGCTCTGACATACTTTTACAGATCAGATTTACTAATGCGCATGCTTTCTGTTGCGCTCTGAAGTCTCCTTGGCGGTGGGTTTGCCGAGCTCCCGATGGGGTTAGATTGATGAGATCTTCGGGGGAGGACTGTAGCGAGGCTGTGGAGGAGACGGCAGGTGTTCTGACAAGGACAACAGCCCTCGTGCCTCCGTGCCAAAGGAGAAGCGCAGACTCTGGGGCTGACAGGCCGCACCAGGCCTAGACACGCACGGACAGAGCCGTCTCCAGTTTTGCAGCCAGTTACCCGCCGCAGAAAAACAAACCTGTCAGAGTGACACGTCCGCATTGCCAAACAGCCGAGTTCAGGACCTCATTGTCCAGTTTTATAGCACCGGCTTTCTTTTTAATAGCAAATCAGCTGATGAATTGACGGGCTGCGGAATGATAGTGTTGCTGGGAGTTTAGAGATCTGGTGCTCAGACTAATTGCCCTGTCAACACCAGGGCTGGAAATAGCCCTATCTCTGAAATGGCAAGAGAGAGGATGAGACCGAGAACCGGGAGGGAAACGAGAGAGAGATGGAATGATAGAAGGAGAGGAAGATGATGTGTGTTAAAGGGTGAGAGAGAAGGAGATGCCATTAGTTTTCACTCTCTCTCATTCTGCATGACAAACAAAGCATTTCACATTCACACACACACCAAAACAGGTTTTCCTATCATAGGACTTTCCATTGACTTCTATTGTTTTTATACTGAGCTGCTCGTAATATTTTGCGTCGCTTGAACTCAAAGGGATGACTCACCAAAATGAACATTTATCGTCATCGATAGTTCTGTGAAGAATCTTAAACATCCATAGAAACTTTCAAATGCAGAAAAGGTTCTTTATAGTCAAAAAAAGGCCATCATTTCGACACATAAAATAATTTTTTGGCTTTTTTGTATTTTGGCAGTTGCTACAAATAAATTGTGCAACTTAAGAGCAGACAGGTTTGAAACGACATGAGGTTGAGTAAACAACAGCATTTTTCGTTTTTGGGAGAAATGTCACTTTAACGTTTAAACTGTGGAAAAGAACAGCACGGACAATCCACAATTTGCGTTCCATAAAGGAAAGAAAATGAAACAACAGGAGTAAATTAAGACAGGACAGTTATGGATGCACTTGACTCTTTAAGACATTTAGCATGTTTATTAACAAGAGGAAAACATCTCTACACTGTGACGAGCTTTTCACGACAGCATGTGACTTATAGGTTATTTAAGCGCTTTTAAAAGTTTCAACCATCTCAGTATTGCAAAAAAAAAGTCATCCCCAGAAGTTGAAAAACCAATCAGAATTCCCCCAAATACTCATACATAAACTTCAGATCAAAGCACTGACCTAGCAATATCCCATATGGCGAGTGGATTATGCTGTATAGTTATAAAGTGGAAAAACTCTTGATGATGAGTCTGTTTCCAGATCTGCTGTTATTGTTCTGCAGGAGGAAGATGGTTCAGATTGCCTTGCACCGCTGCCTCTCCAGAGCGACCTACAGCCCGGAGTTCCTCTCCCCCACTTTTAATCTTTCTGCTTCAGGTGATTGATTGGAAAAGGAATGAGCTGTTTATTGGATGCAAGGGAAACAAATTGCTGTTTTAAGTGTGTTGCCTTGATACCAGACATGACTTAAGATGAAGCGCCTAACTCTCTCACTCGATTTTTTTTTTTCACAGTCTCTCCCTCTCTCCCCGGTGTGTGCTATGCACAACCTTCATTTGGAGAGCTGCCAACGCAATCCCACTTTCACCCGCTGCATAAGTGTGCACTCTCACATAGCAGCCATTTAACATGGCATCTGTTTCAGACGCCTTTTATCAACCTATAAAATCAGCCCTTAGGTTTCCCGCGCACGCAAAGGAACTTGTGATCTGGGTGAACGGTGGGTTTCGCTTCGTAAATAGAACCGTAACCGTCCTGAAGTCACTCCCAAATAATCAGAGATTTGATCGGGGGGTGAAAAGCGGGGGATGCGGAAACACCGATAGCCAGTCAAGGGTTATCATACGGGACTCAGATACAGACAACCGCTGTCAGCTTAGCCTTACATTCATTAACACATGTTGGCAGATTTCATGACTACTCAACGTATACCTGTCCAGACACCTTGATGGTTTTGGATAAGAGCCAGATCTCCCACATTACAGGCCTTGTTGTGTGAAGGACATATGGAGCCATCTTGGCACTGGCATGGCGCACACTGTGAGGGCATGGTCCACTGCGGACTGGCCATAATTACACAGCATCGGACAGACAGAAAACCAACTGGAGATGTACAGAAGTCAGATAGGAAAACAGGCCCATTACAAGCATACTCACAGATAATCATCAATCAAATGAAGAGACTTTAGCACCACATGGACAAAAGCTAAATATGGAGAAATAAAATTAACATTATTTACTTTTATTTTTTTTTATGATACATATATATATATATATATATATATATATATATATATATATATATATATATATATATATATTATCTATTAAAGCATTTATATATATTTATCTTTAAAGCATTTAGTAAACAAACTTTCAAAGGCAAACTTTTTACACACACACACACACACACACACACACGCACCAAACAACAAAATTAAAAAGTGCATATTATTTTTGCTTCATATCCTAATTGCATGAATTGCTTTTAATAATCTCTAAAGATTTTCATATTATTTATGTTTGAGATGTTGTTAATGTCAGTATTGTATGTTTCAGTTTAGTAACGTTCAGCCGTTCAAATAAAACTATAAAAAAATGTTAAATTGAAATAACAGGTTTTTTTTACTTTAATATACTTTAGTATAGATCAATTAAAAATCTTGTAACGGCAAAGCTGACTTTTCAGCAGCTACTACTCTAGTTTTCAGTGTCACACGATCCTTTATAAATGATGCTCAAAAAATATAAAATGTATTCAAAATTACAAAATATATAAATATCAACATACTTGTTTAAAATCACACGACAGTGTTTAAATTTTGGGTACACTATTACGGCACATGCTTCTCCAGAAGTCCAAATTTTCAACCAGATACAGACAAATGTGGAAACTTTTCAAACAGGCGTAAGACCTAAAACAACTTAGGCAAGGTTATAACAATCCCCCGTGCGTTTAGATGAATCACAATGTCATTGTCAATCAAAACACCACCAGTTTTACGTTCATCAGATTTATGAGAAAACTCCTGCCTTTCCTCCTTTATTTTATTCTTTCACCGCATGAACGAATGTGCCCGTTCTCTGGAGGAAAGCGTCACGTGACCTACTTAATGACAATCTGTCTCCGTGCTCACATTTCTCCACTCGGCTTATTTATTTGATAAAGTGCGATGCCTTTCCTTTTGTTGCCCTTAATCGGAGCTTAACGTCTTTACTCCGAGATCAATAAACTTTATGAATTATTTTGCCGTCTATTTTTATGGTTCCTTTTGCTCATTAGCATGGCTGGCTTTATTAGCTGAGGCTGCCAGTGTCTTTAGCTGGTCCTGTGTTCCTTAGGTACAGTAAATATCACTCATGTTGTAATTAATATGCACACCCTCAGCACTAATTAAAACACAGACCCCTCCAACCAGCTGGGCCCAAGCAGAAAGAGCGGCAGTCGTGCCGTAATGAACTTGTTGTAAATGTGAGCCCAGCCATCGGATATCATATCCCTAGGAGCTGACAGCATGCAACGGAGGGAGAAAGTAATAAGATCCATGAACTTGTTAATACCCACCCAACCATCCAGAAGCAAACCCCACCACCATCTCTGGAAAGAGAGGATATTTTAATGACACATCTCTAATTAAAGCCTTACTTTATCTCCTGTGTTTGCTTAGAGAGATTGAACGACAGCAAAAGAAAGAGAGAGAGAGAGAGAGAGAGAGAGCGAGAGAGGAGACAGATCTCCAGCAATGAAATAAATGTTCATAAAAACATAACTTTGTTTAAAGTGAAAAATTACTTCCGAATGAGTTGTAATGGATGCATAAAGAACACCACTTATATACATATCTTTCTTATCGTTAAACAAAAATATCACTGTAGGTAATTAACACAGAGAAAGCGAATACACAGAGGTTTAACCCAATATATTAAAATGCTAATTATAACTCTTCATGGAACGGCAAGTCAATACAATCCATTACAGAATTTTCATACAGGGATTACGACCCCTTGGTTTTTCATTAGTATAGAAAGTTTACTTTCTGTGTATATAGTAGGCGACCTCTCCCTAATGACCTCCTCCCTTACAGCCTAATGTGTTATAAATGTATCTTAGATCATTGAGCAAACAGTGGAAAGGTCAAGGCTATAAAGAAGAACAGCGGAGAGTCTAAAGAAAAAGCTCCCGTCTCGCCACTAGTCTCTGCTGTTGGATCACTTTTCGAACCTGCTCTCCGCGATCCACACAAACCTGCATTTCTCTGTCCTTTACTCCATAATTCGAGAGGTTGAGAACGTGTGGATGAGAGCGTGTTCCTATAACGCACATACAGCTATTCAGCTTTGACTGTTCTCTTCACAAGCGCGTATCATATTAGAACAGGTTAGAGTACTCAACCGTATAAGCCATAAAAAGTGTTTATGTTTAAGAAATAGTTCAACCTAAAAGGAAAGTTCTGTTATTTAGAGTAATAACCCCCGATGTCATTCCAAACCTGCAAGACTTCTTTATTACTTCTGTGAAACCTAAAAGACATTGTGAAATGTTAGTGTATGATTTCCAGCATTTTTCAAAATCTCTTCTTTTGCTTTTCAAAGCAGAAAGAGACGCAGGTTTCTAACAACATGAGGGTGCGTAAATAATAACAGAATTTTTGGTGAACTATCGCTTTAACAGATTTCACCAGCATTCTGTCTGATAATTAATTTCCATCTGAAAGTCTTAATAGCAGAGAAAACTTTCATCAGCCAAACAAAATGCTACGAGGTGCTGATATCACAGCAGTTTAATTCGTGTTGCAGCTAAACATGTGGTCCAAGCTGAAACTAATGAAGTCTTTCTAATTCGGTTATAGTTTATTAATGTCAAAGACACAAGTCCATTAATCAAGTTATAACGCAACTGTGTGCTGAGAGAAATGGCTGGATTTGGTGCGGTAATAAGATCACATACATTTTAAAGGTCTACGATTATCACCGTGGGTTCCCGGGCTCAAGTAAGAACTCCAAAAACGATTTTCATTCGGCGCTCATTAATATGCAAAATTATTCAAATGAGATTGTAATTAAGCATCTACTCAGTGGAAACCCTTTTCATGATAATTTATGATAAACTCTGTAGCTGCTTTGATTGAGATTGATTTTTCGGTGCAGAGAAACTGTCATGAATACAAAACTGATTTCTTCCCCTTTCTCTCATCTGCTCAGGTATACAGATGCAACATACCCTATGATTATTATGATGTAGGCAGCTTATAGAGATATATTAAGCTAATCTGAATAAATTCATCTGATGAATCTGAGGAGGAACTGAAATCCTATTTTTCATGCATTTTTTAATTTGTAAAATCTTCATCTGCACAACCTGTTTCCATAGCCTTAAATACTATAAACATTGTGGTTCAATTAAAAGAGTAAGAAAAAAAGAGGGACGATAACTCGAGTATTTTACATTTGATGCACGGTTGAACAAGGGCTTAGAAGGGAAGTAAATGGAGGGTGAGAGCATGAGAAGAGACAGAGAGAGAGAGAGAGAGAGAGAGAAAATAGAAAAGAGGGGAATTATTATAGCCCAAGGGTTTCTGTGTTTCTCATAGTCATTCCCTGCTCTTAACAACCCACTGGAGACCAAATTAAAAAGGACTGTTAACTTATGAGGTTCACAACTGAACCACACACAGTCTAATGCTTGCTAATGCCTTTTGTATGATCTGATGGTACTGAGAGGCAGTTAAAATAGCAAAATTAATGCCCAGCATGGGAGGTCAGAGACTGTTTCTTCACAGATGGACGTTAAAGTCTTTACAGGCATGAAATACGATATTGATTTTATCGTAAAACTTCAAATAAATATTTTCTATACTGTGTGATCTGCTCCCATGAATTCGTAGCGAGTGAATGCTCGGCCGTTTATGTGAAAGCGTGTCTTTGTGCGTGTTTATCCTTGAGGTGGGGCCTCCATAGGCAGTGACGGAACGCACTGAAAGTAGATGAGCTGTGGGTGGATACATGGATGATAATAGGCATCATAATTAAGCAAACCTAAGCGAGCACTTAAGGGACTCAATATCCATTGTTATTAAGGCAGAACATAAAAGGAAAAGGTAGTGCTAAGTAAATAATATTATTGTAATTGGCACACAGGTGAATAATTCAGAGTAATTCTCCAAGCTTGTTAAGGTTCCCTGATGTGTACAGCTAGAGAAACTGTATGCCTTTCTATCGTCATTCAACTCATAGATGCGGGCTACTTTAAATACCATCGATGAACTGAAGATTGCATATTTGTGCTCATTCATTCGGGTTTTGGTAGAAACATACACTAAAGTTCAAAAGTTTGGGATACACTTTCGGGAGTAAGATATTTATTTTTATTTTAAAAGAAAATGAGCAAATGCTGTTCTTCTGAACTTCCCATTCAAAGAATCTTGAAAGAATGAAATACGCAAACAACACTGAAAATAATAAGAAATGTTTCTTGAGCTCAAAATCAGCGTTAGAATGATTTCTGTAGAATACAGCATTACAGCATTTTCTGTAATATATCTGACATTATTTTATTTAAATGCAATATTAAAAATATATTTTAGATTTTATTAATATTTAACAAAATGAACTGTTTTACTTTATTTTTTTATCAAATCACAATTGGCGAATTTAAGAGATTTCGTAACAAAAATAACATAAGGTACCCCGATCTTTTGTACTATATTATAACGTGTAAACTTATAATATACCTAACACATAATACCTTTAACAAGCACAATAATGTTTTTTGTCTGTTAATGAAATTTTTCTCAATTTTCTGTCTACAACAGTTGAATGTGCGCTGGCTTTAGAGCCAGGAATATACTATATTAACAAAAGCAACTTCAGTCGAAGACCAAGTCTAAACATAAAGGTCACTGATTAGCAAGTCGTTGATATGGCTTAATTGTGAGATGTTGTGTGTGAGGGAAGACACTTGTGGTCAGGCTGAGAGAGCTAAAGAGGGGAGACATGGAGAAGAGAGAAGAGCAAACCCAGAAGGGTCATGAGAGGTCAAATCAGCAAACTAAACCACACCACACTGACCTGCATATATTGGCTGGCTTCAAGTAGGGGCTTTTTAACTCTTTTCTTCAAATTAAAAACCCAGAATCATATTCTTGTAGAACACAATAAACAGCAATGATTTTGATAAACAGGCACACATAGGCTACAGATTAATCTTTTATATATATATATATATATATATATATATATATATATATATATATATATATATATATATATATATATATATATATATATATATATATATATATAAATGTCAGGTTGGGTGAAGGTTTGATTTTTTTTACAGTTTATTATTTAAAATTTCTCTCAATGTTTTGATATTTGTAGCAAACATAAAACACATAAAACATTTTTAAATACAAAAGGTAGTATGTTAAAAGTGCATTTTAGTTTAGATTCATGGTGTCTCAAAATAGCACAGTTAAGTACACTAAGATGATCTTAAGAAGTACTAAAGAATCATTTTTAGTAGATAATTAGTGCATGAAAATAGAGCACTTTATTTACGTTATGGAGTACTTGTTTTTTACCTCGGTAGACTTACATTTTAGTCTTGGACTAGGCTTAAGCCTTGTCTGTGAAACCGGGGGTAAAGAACGACAGATCATTCAAAAATAAAATTAAGGATATCATGTCATAGGATGTTTCAAGTACACACTCTGGAAAACATGAATTGCATAGACCAGAAACAATGAAAGGTGTCAGTAATCTGGTGATGGTACTGCTGGTGCTTTACTTCACATCCAGCATTGTGTGGTTCTAATTGGTTGTCCTGCAGGGCAAAGAAGAGTGCACGTGTCAGGAGACCATGTCAAAAGCAGCACAGAACACTGGCACACACACACACACACACACACACACACACACACACACACACACACACACACACACACACACACACACACACACACACACACACACAGTTTCAAACACAACTCCCTTGTGCCCGACTCTGTCCTTTTTCTCTTTCTTTAGCTTGCTCTCTCTGTCTAGCTGACCCTAAGATCGATGAGTGGCACAGAGGCAGGGGCTGGCCGTGTGGACAGCAGGGCTGACGCAAAGTTAAAGGGGCTTCTTGCAGTCTTACCAAACACATCCAGGCACAGAGCACCAGACAGCTTCATTAACCCTGGGATACAGGAACTACAGGTTACAGCCAGGCCTCACTGCATGTTTACTACAGAGGATAAGAGCTGGCATAGGAAAGAGTAAACCTACATTCTAGCTTTCCTATTCCAACTTTTATGCCCATCTAGCTAAAGCTAACAGCAACACAGCAAAAAACAGAAAACAACAAATGCTTTCAAGTAGTAAAAACTGTGTAAGGGTTCCATTTGAGATGGCAAAACTTAAAATTGTTGATTTGTTCATGTTTTTTTAAACAAGGCTCTGATGCTCACTGAGGCTACATTTATTTCAGCAAAAAACACGATAAAAAGTAATATTAGGAAATGTTATTACAATTTACAGTAACCAAATTTAATATATCTCAATTATAATTTATTCATAAACTGCAAATCTGTATTTTAAGCAGCCAGCAGTCTTTAGTCTTTAGTTCTTTAGTGTCAAATGACCCTTCAGAAATCAATCTAATGTGCTTATTTGGTGCTCAAAATAAAATACTATCTTTATCAATGCTGAAAACAGTTGTTCTGCTTAATATTTCTGTATATCACCTCCTACATTATTTTATGAATACAAAGTTAAAGCATAGCAGCATTTATTCGAATATATATATATATATATATATATATATATATATATATATATATATATATATATATATATATATATATATATATATATATTTATTTTTTTTTTTTTTTACTGAATGATTGCGGCAGAGCAGCTTTAAAGTATATTTTGTATCATACACACTCAATGATATCAATTAAACCTTTCTGAAATTGTAAATTTAATTTGCTACACTCGCCTGAAGGACTAATCTTTGGCCACTTGAAAAGCTATGGAAATATTATGAAAACATGTAATTGATTGTTGCCCAGAAACATCTTTAGGAGACAAGAATAACTTAAAGTCACATATTCCAATGAAGATGCCATTCCTTACATAAGCTATAATAAAGATCGTGAGCACTCAGACAGAACCAATTCAACATTATAGGAAGAAATCAAAATATCCACAAAGGTCTTGCTCTATCTATTGATTTAAATGAGTTGGACTCAAGCTAGATTGTTGCTATGCAATATCCTCGGTTTTAGCCCCATTTTTTTTTATTATTTGTTTATCTAGGACGAGCACATAATCAAGACCACTGCAGAATGCACAGCTCTAAAAGAGAAAAAATTACATCATAACCACCACAACAATCTGCACAAATAGTGGCACATCATGAAGAGATATATAGCCCTAAATGATGTTTGGTTTGGGGTTTTACATTTCAATTTAGCCCCCGGCCTTAGAGACATTAAGGCCCTAATGTACATCTTGGTCAGTGCGAGTTCCCCGGAGCAGTCCGCATGCTTTATTAGCAAGTCTCTGGCCTCCTCGTAATAGCAAACCAGTCTCTCATTACTGGTCATTAGATTCATATTACTTGTATTTGAAATAGCAATACATCTTGCTAGCATAACTAGTTTTAAAGGCCTCGATAATGCACTAAAGAGAAAGAAAATACTCGGAGCAAAACAGTTTGTAATTGGAACATGGTGTAGAGGCTGTTTGCTTGTATGGACTGCTAATGTGGTTCTCTTGTATAATAACTTGTACAATCAGTACAGAAATGTGCAGACTGAAATAATCTTGCATTTAAGGCTTTGACTCAGAGGAACGTATAATTTTGCAGGCAATGCCTTGGGGTTACAATATGATAAGTCGACATGTAATGCAGACAATATTAAACAGCTTCTTTTAGTGTGCTGAATGAACACTTGATAACGGAACCGATGCAATAAGACCCATACTGGGAATAAGAGAGAAAATTTCAGCATCCTCAAATTTTTTCTTTCTCTACAAGCTAATAAAGAGCCGCACACACGAAGAATACTAAACATACGCTGAAAGCCCCAACACAACGCTACACCTTGACAGCGCTGCTTCTTGCCAGCCCGTGTATGTCAATGTAATGATCTGTGATAGGTTAGGTCATTATGCCCTTTTACATATGCATCTATAAATGCATTCATAAATACATAACTTTTTTTATTGTGCAGGGTTAAGCCGTGACATTTTAAAATGCATTTTCCTCATCTGTTCGGCATATTCTTTTTTGATGCTGATGTTTTCCTTTCACACAGTATTACTGCTACCTGACCCAAAAAGGTCAAAACCAACATAACACAATCTCAAAAAAAAAAGAAAAAAAAAAAAAAACTCACATGCATCTGCGCTAGTTACATCGGTGAAAGCTTTCATTGTCTTATATTAACACTGCATTAAAAAGTAGGCGTGAACATCACAAAAATATAACTGGAGCATGCATTTTGATGTTCAAAACATTATTTACACAAAGTTATTATTTGATAAAAATGTTTGTGTAAATGTAAATATTTTAAATGCTGTTCATTTAATAATACTTTTTTTATCAAGACACCTATTTTTATCATGGCTCAAATGGCTACTCCAGTTGAGAAAGCGAGGAGAGTGGCATGCTAACATTGTCAAGACAGTTTCATATGGGCTGATCTGCGCTTCTTGATGGCTTGGGTGAAAATTACAGCCTGTTCGTTTACAGTCCATTTTGAGTATACATAGCACATTAAGAGACTCATTATCTATTTCAGACCATATGGACTTGGGCTGAGGTGGGTCACTGGAAGGCCATCCTAAGCTGCTCTCTCTAATTGTGACAATTATGCCATCTTCATTATAAGGGGCATTTATGGAAAATGGTGCCATGGCCCCTCAAGATTGGTGTCACTGCACTCTGGACTACAAGAGAGCCAAGGAGTTTTACCCTGCATCCCACACAGCCCAAATGAGCCGAATGTGGCTCTGGGACATGTTCCACTGATTTCTATATTGTACAAATTGTATGAAGCTACTGACACCTTCCTTGCTAAATAAATTAGATGAACTGTGCACCTCAAGTATCATTTTTAGGCAAATGAAAAATATATTTTGTAAGATTATCAAACGAATTGATCTTTTGTTTTGGTTCTTCTCCATTACTCTGTTGTTCACAGAACCTGCCAAAACGGTTTATTTACACCGATTTTCTCCCGATTAGGAAAAATATGTCACTTAAAAAGCTAATAATACGAACAAGAGATAACGGAAATGTGTTTGTGACATTGCGTAACAGCTTTGGAGTTAATTTGAAATGTGCAAAAACCACACAAGAGAAATCAATCAATTAGTACTGTGAACTGTAAATGCAAATTATAATTACAGTAAACGTATCTGAATTACTTTAAATTACATTGAACGCCTTTGTTGTTATGTGCTGAAACTGACACTAACCTGTGACATTTGAATCGGTTCTTTGCAGCAAACTGTCCAAAAGAACCGACTGGTAAAAACGAGTGGACTTCTTGTCTCTGTTTTGAACGACATCGGTTCTGTCCTGTGATAAAACATATGCCAAATCTGTTGCCCCGCCTTCCAACCTTTTTTATTGGCGGTTGAACATAAAAGTCGCAAGCATTCCTGTTTTTGATTGGTTGTTAAAGATTTGGAACAGATTTTGCGGGAGTGTCTCTTTCAGGAAGTAGCGCTAGCAGGCTGTAGCAGTGAATCCGGAACTGTGTAGAAGAGTTGAAACTGTGATTATGATGAGTAAAATAAATCAGTTTCTTTATAATACCACGTCTCTTATAGATTGTTGACATGTTTTTATAAGAACGCGTTGTTGTTATCACTAATTTGTTTGTGAAACAGCACTTAGATAAGGCTATTAGCCAGGAACCCTCGTCAGCCATTAGTTTCACTTTGTGCATGACATTTTAACATCATGCCACCAAAGAAATACACATTGCCCCGTCCACTTCCAGAAGGATACGTTTTAACAGATTCAGAAAAGAAGAGTTGGCGCATCGGTAAAATCATTGGAAAAGGTGGTTTTGGACTGATTTACTTGGGTAAAGACTTTATATTCTGCATAAATATGTATTGGCAAAATCCATTATATTTCAAGTTTCTTAGGTGACATTAGACATGGTGGTAGAGTAACTTACGGCAATTCAAAGACCTGAAAATGTATATATAGCAAGCCAGCCTTGAATTTGAAAATTATTATTTTTTTCTACTGTAAATGTATTGTTTACTATTTTATTCAACATGTTAACACTTCAAGTGTGCATGTTTAACAATTAAACACTTTGATTCACAAAAGATAATGACTCTAGACAGAGGATTCGATAGTTCTCCAAGTGTAAAGATGTTCACTTTTTTTATTTGTTCACATATATATTTTTATTATTATGTGTTATCACAGCCTCTCGTGATGTGAATGTCCCTGTTCGTGATGACGCTGATTTTGTGATCAAAGTGGTAAGAAATAAACAATTTCAAGAAATTACTGTGAAAATACTGTGTTTTTAACTCTGTTCTGTTAATTTTTTAGGAATATCATGAAAATGGACCTCTATTCTCAGAATTGAAATTTTACCAACGAGCAGCTAAGCCCGATACTAGTAAGTTCCGTTTTAAACGTAAATACTGTCCAAATTTAGTTAAGACAATAATAATAAAAAAAAAAACTTAAACACTGATTTTATTCTTTCAAAAGGAGATAGAAACAGATGCAGTCTTTAGAGTAGTGTTGAATGAAAATGCTGAAGACCCCTCATCTTCATCTGAGAGTTCTCAAACATGGAGTGCATGTCACTGATGAAGTGGCTATAGATGTAAATTAGCCTGGCTAGGCGAATTAATAAACCAAAGCAAACATGCACCTCTGTGGTCGTTAGTGCAATCCCAGCTTGTTTGAGCTCTAATTCAGAGAGAGTGACCAAATTGCTGATAATGATGCTGGTTCCTCCAAAGGGCCCCTGACCACCTGTCAATCTGGTGCACAGCCAGTCAAGACAGATCCTCCTTCCAGCTAGGCTGGAGGAAGTGCTTCTTTATCAGTGTGTGAGAGATGTGTATATCTATCGCATTATGTGTTTATAAATCGTGTGCAAATGGCTAAAACATTTTATCTCTGAAATCACAGTGAACAAATGGAAGAAGTCCAAACAGCTGGAGTTTTTGGGGATTCCAACTTACTGGGGGTCCGGACTGACTGAAAGTAATGGAACAAGGTATTGTACTTTAGTTTGACTTATATCTTTGTTTTCCTATTCTGTCTGAATTTTGATGGGACAAATATACACTGTCATACGGCCTAGCCTTATATTTGACATAAAAAATGCAAACATGCATCATTTTGTTTTTAATAATCTTGTTTTTTAGTATTAATTATTGTGTATTTAAGTATATTTTTATTTTGGTTTTCGGGTTGTGTAGGTACAGGTTTATGGTGATGGACCGGCTGGGCACAGACCTGCAGAAAGTGTTTATGGACAATAGTGGACATTTGAAGAAGCCCACTGTGCTAAAGTTGGGTGTTCTCATGGTGAGACATCGCTGAATGTTCAGAACTGCTTCTCAGTGTTATCGTCTGTATGCTCTTATTTTTAATGTTGGTATTTAGCTGTAATTTCAGTTTTAGCAACTTTAGTAGTTCAGCTTAAACTAAAACTTATTTTGAGTAAGCTTTAGTTAGATTTTGCGTGGATTCCAGCTACCTTGCATCCAGCTCGTCTGTCAGTAGTCATTACTGTAGGTCATTATGAGGTTTCTAAATTATTCATGTTAACCTTCCCCTCTGTCACTTTGACCTCAACAGCTGGATGTGCTGGAATATATTCATGACAATGAGTACGTCCATGCTGACATTAAGGCTGCCAATCTATTACTGGGACACAAAGATCCAAGCAAGGTGAGTCTGCATACACATCAACACAAATCTTGAACGATTTGTTATCTTTTTGCCTATAAATTGCTTATTCAAACGAATGTGTTTTCTATTACTTTAATTGATCGTCTACGGTGAGCCAGCAGTGATGACATTTGGTTACTCTCGACTATAATCAACATCTCAGTCTGCTGTCACAAGCTAAATACTGACCCCATTTCTCTGCGCTTTGCAACATACCATATACAGTAGGAGGGATTCAGTTTGAAAGAAAATATCTTTGGGTTGATTTATGCTGACTTTATCTCCTGCAGGTGTACTTGGCTGACTATGGTCTCTCGTACAGATTCTGTCCTAATGGTGAGCATAAAGAGTACAAAGAGAACCCAAAGAAAGGACACAATGGCACTATTGAGTATACAAGCATTGACGCTCACAAAGGAGTAGGTAATGTGAAATGTGTCATTTATTTTATCTCTTGAAACCACTCTGAGGTATTACATGGAAAGAAACATATGTTATTATTGACAAATGCCCTGCATTTCCCAGTTAAAGTCAACCTGAATTGCCATTTGCAACCCATTTTAGCATTTGCAAGTTAAACAGGATTTTCAACGAGAGGAGAGAAGTAAGATCGGGACGTATTTATCCATCTGGAATTGTAATAGGGAAAACGAAAGTGGTTTTGTATATTTGATTAAGAATTACATAGTTAGCCGTTCTTTGGAAAAGCAATGTATTAGCCACAATTAGACAAGGAACATGCATTAAGGAAGTAAATGGTGTTAGTTTTAATCTCTTTAAAGGAAGAGGTTCACCAAAAGTATGAATTTACTATCCATTTCACTCACCTTATAATGGGGTCTTGTTTATATTGGTGGGACTTGTCAGTATCATGTCCTCAACTCTGGGTCACGCTATTGGAAACACATTAACTTGTAAATTGTGTACAGTCCTTTTATTGGATATTGATTGTTCTATCCATGCTTACTTGGGCAGACTTAATTCAAGAAATCCCTAATTAGTCAAAGTCATAACCTGCATCTTGTATGCATTTACTATTAATTAAAGCTTTGAGCTTTTGTTGAACTGGGACTCAAAGCCAATATATCTGAATGCATTGGCCAGAAGATATTACAGGAGTTCAATACTGAATACACAGTGGTAAAGCTTGCTAATAGCCATGTTTCTCTTGCTGTTCATTTTGAAAGTGCTTGAAAAAAAGACAAGATGCCCAGTCAGCAGAAAAATATATTTAAAGTTTAATATTTGACAGTGGCTAAACCAACCAACCCCCACTTATTATTTTTTTAAATAAATAATAATATTTGTCTTTATATTTTTGGAAGCACATCCCTATTATGACCTATTATTCCATATTATGCCCCTTTATACAACATGTAATATTTACAGTGGAAGCAGAAACTTGTTTTTGTTTATGTGTCTTTAAACTCAAATGAGCTGCTGTTCCTCTCAGAAACTCTGCTAAAAGTTTTTGCTTTTAATTATCATATCTATCGCACTGAAATCATGCATTTTAAAACCATATTAGTTTAAGATTCTAATATACATTTTTTGAGCGTGCGTGGAAAGCGGCTGTCACATGAAATCTGATGCACTTTTCTTTTCACAAGCTTGCAGAGAAAGGCTTACCAAAAAAAAAAAATTACTGGATTAATCTTTTTCACATTTCCTGGGTTGGCAGATGCACTAGGTACCTTAATACATGTCATCTTTAAGGAGATTATCATGTTTGTGGGTCCATGGTATCAAGTTATAAAATCACTGGCATGACAAAAAAGTTATTTCCATTTTTTTTTTTTTTTAATAGTAAGGTGTGTTGTTATAAAGTTGGTTTGATATGTGGAGGATATGTGGGAATGCCTTTGTGTAAAAAAAAAAAAAAAGTGCATGACTCGTAGCTCATAGAGCGAACTCGGTACAACACATTGTTTGATACATCAGAAAGTAAATCAAGTTCAGGTTCAGACCAAGGTCTGGCTGCTTTCAGACAAGACCATGTTCTTACCTGATATAATTTGTTAACTTTTCATGTACAGGATTCTACATATGGTCCTGATTCTGTTTCCCTGCTCTTTAAATGTATGGCCAGTTGTACTGTGTAAATCACACTGCATATGGCAAGTGATAAAACACTTGAGAGTTTATAAAAACACCTACCCAATGATGCCCCGACTCGGGAGTTCAGTGTCCTGATCCACTCCTAAAGTTAAACTCAAAGCAGCGAGACTGTAAATTTGACAACCGCTTTTTGTGCCACCATCAAACAATCTGTGGCGAGCCGACGTCACCACGCTAGCCTTCTTGACGTAGGCTGTCGGCAACTGTTGTGTAGGTCATTAGCATCGTCTGCCCTGAAGATGAATGCAGATTGCAGAGTGTTTCTTTTCTTTTGGCCCCTGGCACCCTGTGTAGATGTTGATTTGTTACCATGGTGAGGAGTGCAGAGACGGGCACTTTGTGTCCCGCTGAACCCCGTGCTAAAGGCCTAATTATCACCTGTAGGGTTGAAGTGAGCCGGCTGAAATTCAGAAGGAGAGGTTCAAGAGTTTGACATGGCGCTTTGGATAATCACAATAACAATAGGCGTAATTATGAACAACAGCTTCTATCTGATGGAAGGTGTTGTGCTCAGCCTGGAATACATCATTCTTGTGGATCTGCCTTTTTTATAAGTGAATCGGTGTCAGGACTAGGCCAGGCAGCCCACCCCTTTGGTTCCCTATTACAGAGGCGGACAAAATGTTTACAGAGCATGTCTTATCTTGTGCACTTTGGTCTTTAGTCATAGTGTGCTTTTTTACATGCCACTTAAGAGGCATTTTTTTCAAGGTCACCTCTGAGGATGTTAAAATCTTTTCTATTAAATTGTGTGTTTGCTAAATTAGTTTGGTCAAGGTTGAAGAAAAATAAAGAAAACCTATATACGTGGCCTAATGGTGTTGCTGGCTAGCGGGCAGGGAGGCTGACTCTGTAATGGGCATGGCAGGATCAATGATGGTCATGGATTTAGGCAGAGATTTTCCCTTTTGATGAATGCAGTCAATAGGTAATTTCTCAGGAGAAGGACTGCAGTTACTGTATTGAGTTAATACATTCTCTAGGCACGAACAAATGATGTGCCTTAATTTACCCTTATTGATGAAGTTGGAGCTTTTCATGAAGGGACATGCTTAACGGGAGGTTAAACCTTGTATATGAGCAGAACTGACAAAACTGTTCCATTCGGATTTAAATTTAGGTAAACGTAATTCATTGAGGGTCCTTGGCTTAAAGTCAACATGAAATTGGTCCGTCTGACCCAAAATGTATTTTAGTTTAATAGCTGGGACTCAGAATGAATATTTCATATCTAAATGTTGCTGCTGTCTGTCTGGTTGGTGTAAGACTAATCAGTCAGTTTAAGTGAGGCCATTTCACACTCTGTGCTCACAAGCAAATGCTTTTGCTGTAACATTAGAGTGGTGTTGTTAAATCTGAACTGTGATAGATTTAAACCTCTTTTATTGAGTTGTTCGCACTGGCTAAATGAGTCTTACCAGCTGATTCATTCTGGGGGAATCAGAAACGTTACAGTGTGACGTGTAACCAGAGTCCCGAGTGCTTCAGTTTCCACTGAAACATCAGGCTCTTATGAGTTGGTTCTTGTAATTAATCATCCAAGAAGATGAGTTAGAATCAAGAACATTGGTATCATTTATGAAATTAGATATATAAGAATATGTAAGCAAAAAAAAAAAAAAAAAAAAAAAGAGTTGGAATCTAATTGAAAATCTTAATCCAATCAAGAGTTTGTGAATCTGAGATGAACCGATTTAAGAAATCTGTATTGATATCTAGCCCAAGGTAAAAAAAAAAAAAATTCTTAGATATTAAATAAATTTGAGAAAAATAAAAGGTGAAGTGGGCCTTTAAAACGTTTTTAGTATACAAAAGACATTTACACTAGATGGCAGTTGTGTAATGTGCTACAGCAGAGGTGGAGTTGGAGGAGGTCTAGGGAGCACACGCTCTCAAGCTCTTCTCTTAAGGCCAGCAGAGACCCCACGGAATCCAGAAACATGTGGAAACTATTTGAGCCCAGACATTTATTTCTTTGTTTTACTGCTTGGCTCTCCATCGGAGAGAGTGTCGGGCCGGGCCACAGGCTGTCTGGATCATGTCAGAGGCCGTCAGGATCAGGTTCCTGGACGAGTCGCCAGACCAGACGAAGGAGGAGGAGTGTGAGAGAGATGTGAGGAACGCTGGTGGAGGAAACTGACCTCCTCTTTCAACTCTCAGCCCCTCTTAGAAAAGTCCCGTTAGCCTGTGAGGCAGGCCAGGGCACCAGCTGAGAAAACAAAATACTCCTCTCTATCAACCCCCCCTCCATTTCTCCACCTTTTTTATAAGGGTATATTTCAGCAGCCAATGGACGGGTCATTCAATCAAAGGGTTTTAACTTGCTTCTCAACCGACACTCAACTTCTTTTCCTTATCTTCACTTTCTCCAACAGCCCCATCCAGACGAGGAGACTTGGAGGTGTTGGGCTACTGCTTGCTTCACTGGCAGTGTGGAACTCTGCCCTGGCTCTCATCTCTGAGGAACCCAGCTGAGGTCCAAGAGGCCAAGGCCAAGTACGTTCCTTTTTTCACCACAGGTCTAGGTCTTGTGCTCTGTTGTGTACAGTGGCTGCCGATCAGAGGCTTTCTGTGCTTATTCAGCCTGAATTATTCACTCAGCTGCTTCGTTAAAGGCTTAAACCTCCACCAAAGGTTTAAGGCCACACGTTTTCTTTCTTGCCTGGAAATTTAAGCTGTGGATTATAAGAATCTGCAGATCCTTAGAATATAGAATAGAGTTCTATACAATAAAACTATTAAAATATGTTATATATTCCAATGAGTTAAAAGAAAGATTTGTATTGAGATGCATTTTGCAAAAGGACCTCTGGTTAACTTTTCCCTTTATTATATCTTGACCACAGGCTGATGTTAAACCTGCCAGATTCTGTCCTGATCATGTCCCCCTCTGGCTCCAGCACGGGTAGGTGCACGTGAGCATGCGAACCATTTGCATTGATCAACAAGGTATGGGGCAGGGACTTAGCCTCCTTGCTATCCCCACAAGCGCAATCTCCTTGCCTCTCCTTCATCAACGGACTCTAGCGTCCCCGCAGTATCTTTCCCCCCTCCACAGGGAGCGAGGGCACGTGCGTCTTCTGAAAGGGGGCTTTGTGATCTATGATTATGATGAGGCCTTATTCCCCCAACCTTGAGAGGCTGGCTGCAGCTGGACCAGAAAGATAAGACCTCTAACATGCATCAAGGCTGCGCATGTGGTATACATTCAGCTGGGCTGCCACAAAGAGAATGCGCACCGGCGTAGCACTGCATCTAGCATATTTATTACAGTGAAGAATGGAAGGTGCCCATATTAGACACACATTTGTGTTCTCGTATGAACAGAGAGGCCCTTCTACATTGTGCTCCTGCCACCGTCCATTTGTTAGGAAGATGTGGTTTTTGTTCCCTTTGGAATGAAAATTAAGTCTGCAGATGTAGGTTGTCACTTGGCCGGACTTTTGCGCATGCTTTCAGTAAGCATCTAGGTCAACTGCAGGATGCATCAACATAAAACATGCAGACCAGCTCAGTTGGGGTTTATCTGTGAATTATGCAAATAAACAACCGTGGTCCACCTCCACAGTAGCCCTCATTTCTGAAGTTGCCAAAAAAGATACATGTAGGACGCTTCACACGATTAGATGTTTCAACAATACGTCTTGCTCAACATCTGTTTTTTAAAATTGTTTATTAACTTGTATTGAAGTAATAGTCCACCCAAGAAAGAAGATCATGTCGTTACAGATGTTTTTTTTTTCTTCCTCAGAATATGAAGGATGTTTTGAAGAACTGTTGTTAAAATTATTAAATTCAAAATCTTAAAATTAATCCATGCAACCTGAATTGCATAGTATAATTCTGTTCTGTATGCATGCATGCGCAGCCTACATCAAATATGGTGATGTTTGGTGATGTTTAAAATATTTAAAATGTGTTTTTGTATTCAATGTAGTCCCTAGATTTTGGTTTAGATGAATTCATGCCACGAATTTTATTGTTAAAATAAAAAAAAACTGAAATGTTTTCCAAAATATCTCTTTGTGTACCAAAGAAAAAGGAAAGTCAAGAATGATATGAGGATAAATAGTGACAGAATGTTCTTTTTTGGGGGGTGAACTACACCTTTAGGTTTTGTGCATTGAGATGTCCTTCTTTCTGACCACTTGTAGAGATTGCCAAGTACCTGTCTACTGTGAAAAACCTTGGCTACAATGAAAAGCCAGACTACCAGGCCCTCAGGAAGGTTCTGTCAGTGTCCGGGCCACAAGGCCCATTGGACCTCTCTAGGCCGAGACCGTCGGAGACAGCCAGGCCAACCACACAAAGGGTGAGTGTGAGATGCTTTGGCACAGCAGCCCAGTAGTCTTAATAGAGACCATATGAGCCGGGGCTGGAGCATTCAGAGCAGCCTGTGGGCTGCGGCAGATTTATCTGTCTGGGAGAGAGAAGGAGATGCTCAGGTTTAGGAACCCTCCTCTGACCCTTTCCCTGCTACACTGACTCCCACTTCTTTTCAAAGCCATCTAACTGGCCTATTGGCGGCGTTGGAGTTGGGCCGAAGTAGTGCAGACCAGAAAAAAGTAGATTTATACAGTGGTGACAGACTCAGAGTTACTGAAGGCCCTCAGCCTGGGGCCACAGCTCAATGCAGTGTCAAAACCGTACAAGAAGGCTATTTAATTAAAGCGCTTTTATTTATTGCAATCACACGCAGGTTTATATTTCAATGTCTATATGTGCATTCAGAATTGAACAGCGTAAAATACACCACACTGAATTCCTGCACTCTATTACAAGAGACAAGAATGGCACTTTTCCTCTTTAAGGGGAATGAGCTGGTGAATCTTGACCGTGGTGTCGTAGGTTAACCTTTGCCGACCTTGCCAAAAGGCTTATTGGCTCTCAAGAGGTCTGGAGAGGAGAGACCTTAATTCCTCTGGAATCACTTCACAGTTGATCACTGCCAACTTGAACCGCTGAACTTTTGCAAACACCCGAGCAACCCAATTTGGGGCTGTTGAATACACACATTTTGCTGAGGCCAAAAGAGCGCCAGTTAGAATTGCCTCTCATTTTTATGTGGAGCTGTCCAGCAGTTTGATCTGTGGTTCAATAGGGAAGACTGAGTGTGGAGGATCTGGAGAAGGGTTGGTAAATACCCTCAGTGTTTAAGGTGTCATTTACTCTACTTGTATCCTGATATTGAAACTACTCTGCACAGTAAGTAATAGAGTAGACCACATGAAGAGTCTCCCTTCTACAGGTGTAGATTGACCTTTGAATTTTTCAAGCGTTTTATAACTAAAGCATGAATCATACAAATGATTTAAATAATATAAAAAAATATCATGCCATGAACAAATGTAAAGAAAAATGGTCAAAAGTCAGTAGTATAGTGATATATCTATTTTTTTTTTTTTTTTAAACCAAGCTGCTTCCTTTTAATCCTTGAACACAGTACAAAAATCTGCCCTCACTTTTAATTTCTGATCACTTGGATTTCAATTGAAGTGACTGGATTTCAGTCACTAGAAAAATTGGTGAACAAAGGTAAATGTGACCACACTCTCAAAGTTCCACAAGCACGATTACTTCAAGTCCATGGCTGAGAAGATTTGATTTTTCCTTCACTAAGTGAATTGACGTTCCTGTTTTGTGCCTAGGTAGTTGGGTGATGAATAGTTCTTACAAAGCAGTGTGCAGAAGTGTCTTTTCCACTGACCTTGACCACACTACCTTTTGCACAGATGGAAAGCATCAGTGTCAAGAGCAAGGGCATTAAGATTTGAATCCCTTTTTCTTTGTAGTTCTATTTTTCTCTGTGGTTCTGTTCATCTCCTTCTAGACGATGCAGCTTCAGTTCCTTTGAATAAAAGCTAAAACAACACCATCAATGTCCCCCTCGTGTCTCAGCTCTCCTGAAACCACGTCAGGCAGCGTGAGGCCAGCGGCTCCTTGTGTCACTCCAACACTCCTGGAGTTTATTTTGCCTACAGCTGACCTCGCTGGTGATCTGTGGCCAAATTTAGTTTGGACAGTTGCCACCTTAGGAGAGCAGTAGATGTCATTAATCAGGGCAGGTCTTCTCCTCTCAGGATCCAGGTCAGGGAGGGAACATTGAGTGCTCTCTTTCTCCCTTTTCTCTTGTGAATGCTCAGAGACAAAAGCAAGTAAATTTCTGTCATTTAATTTAACTTAACCTCCCACAGGCTGCAAGCCAGCCCAAGACTACTGAGAAAAAAACAGCAAGATCAAAGCCGGTGGTGAAAGCAGAGGAAGATGATGAGGAAGAGTTGGGCATGTCAACACCAAAGAAAGTTTGGAGCAAGACAAAACGAGAGACACATAAACAGGTAAAAAAAAAGGATTAAAAGCCAGTGTTTTTTGTCACTGTACTGAATATATACACTACCGTGCATAGTATTTGGGGTATGCAAGATTTTAAAATGGGTCTGATTCTCTTATGCTCAAATAACTCAAAACTGCATTTATTTGTTAAAAATATAGCAAAACAGATTAATCTTATGAATTTTGGTCAAAATGTGAAACTATGAATTTAATTATCTTTTGACCAGTAGGTGTCACTGAGCTGGCACTGCTCATGTGCTCTCAGGTCATGCTTGCAATAATGTACTAAACCCCTTGTCCGTTTGTACTTTGTTTTGCCAGAATTGTCTGAAGATGATCTGAGGCAATTTTAGAAAAACTAGGAAAAAAAAACATACTTTTTGCAAATTGATTACTGGTGGTGTTAGAGAGACTCCAAATTTGCTATGATTAAAATATTGAGACTGTCCTCTATATCTGTGTGCCAAATTTGTAATTTTTCTATGTGCTGTCATCACCTTTGGTGCTAGGCCTCTGGTCCTTAGTGTTCCTTCATTTTTTAGAAATGTTGATATGGTGCTTAAGAAACACATCATTATCAGTTAGAATTGGGGTATTTGATGAACAGAAATCAAGTTATCTTACAGTGGTTTAATAACTCTCATTAATATTATTCATTGGTGTCATCTTCACAGAGGCCAAACAAAGCAGACATGGCCGCTAAAGGAAGCGCCAGGCAAAGGCCTATGCCTTATGAAAGTGACGAGGACATCAGTGATGAAGATGAGCCCCTGCCTGCACGAGTTCATCCTAGAACAAGAGCAGGAGCCAGACAGAGACAGGAACTTGAACAAGTAAAACCAGCAGCAGAGCACAGACCAAATGTCAAATAGAAAACAGTAAATTATTCACTTACTCAAATTGATCAGTGTTTTAAAGTCACAGGAAATACAAATATGGTTTGCAGTGTTTATTTTTTGATACAAATGTCTATTAACAAATTCAACATACCGGCCTACTGATTTCTAACTTACGTTTTGAAAACATAACATTTGCTCCAACAACATAGGAAAAGAGGAACACAGATGTTTATGAGAGAAAGACCTCGAAGACCATGAGAGGAAGACAGAACCATCATTACTACAAGAACCAGCAAAAACATACTCAGAGACTAAATGATGACCATACAGAACTCTACGGCAGCAAACACAGCTGGAATCAGAACCGGTGGGAAGAAACCGATGATGAAGGAAGTGATGAACCGTTACAGTACCATTACAGAGAAGAAGATGGTTTTGGGAAATCAGAAAATCGGGGTAAATGGCCAATCAAAATTATGATCATCCTTGTTGTGATGACACTGAGTGTTGTTGGTTGTTGGTATTACCCTCATTGGAGCCGTAACACCACATGAACACTGTTCTGAATCAACAAACTGTTTTTAAGTGTTTCCTGTGACCATTTTCACAGTGATGGGCTGAAAATACAATAGAAATTAGCATAAATATTTTTTTGTCATTTTTTTGCACTAGAGATGTATTTTAACAGATGTGTATGTGGATTTAAATAAAGTGATTTTCAGAATTGTGCATTTGCTGTTATTGTGATTGAGTTGAATATTACCTTGCTGCAGTAAGGACATTCTCCAAACACGATATTAAAGCTTTGGCGGCTGGTGGGCAGACCTCTCAACCACTGGAAAGACAAATCAATTAAAGATGAAAAACTTTAGAAAACTGGTCATGGCGAGGTAATCTACGATCGTTCTGCTGTTTAAAATACTGTTACGTTTCTGCGTTTCTGATTACCCAATCTTCAAGCTCTTACCTCATAAAGACACGCCTGATGGAAAGGCTGGCCGCAGCGTGGGTCATTGCAGACCTGATCTGGAATGGCTGACTCAAGTCGATAAGAGTAACAGATGCCACATTCAACACTGAAACTCTGAGTACACAACAACAAAATGAGATAAGCTTTTAAGTGTACAAGCTGTCAGTAAAGGAACACCTTAGTGTAATCAGCAGTGACATTTCTGTCATCATTTACTCACCTTTGTGTTTTTTCAAACCTGTAGGATTTTCTATTTTTTTCTTGGAGCATAAAAGGCGAAATTTGACATCTACCAGATATTCATATACTGTATGTCATCGCAACAAAAGGGCGTAGAACTTTTTAGTCTTACTTTTAAGATGTGTATAAAAGCAGCATCTTAAAAGTGGTACACTCGTACGATGTATTCCAAGTCTTCTGAAGCTTGATAGCTTCGTATGGAGAGCTTTTTAATAGTCTTCTAGTAAGCTGTGTTGATGCCAACTAAAACTATTACAATTGTTTTCTTTAGGTTAAATAAAGCTGAAATGAAATATAAATATATGGTGAAAATTAAAATTAGAAAAGCTTGCCTTGGTAACTAACGGAGTCAATGAGTTGAACTCATGAATTTCAATCAAATCATTTCTGCTTTTCTTATGAATGCACCGATCATCAGAAAACAATGATTTTGATTTATACTTTAAAATAAGCTTTAAAATACTTTGTATAGGATGTACAGTGACTTTTTATTTATTAACTATTAAATCCAGTCTCCATTCCCTGCATCATTGGTAAATAGTAACTATTTTGATTAGTACTACACACAAAAAAAAAAAATAATAAAAAAAAATATATATATATATATATATATATATATATATATATATATATATATATATATATATATGTAAATTGTATCCCTGAGTCTGCTGCATTTATAATTCACTCTCCCTGCTGGTGCGTGGCAGCTCATATTTGTTCCCACAGGGTGAGGAGACTCAGGTGGACTCATCAACCCTATATATGCTTGACCCCCTCTTCACACAATCCTCCTGCTTAGCAAGACGCCTCAGCCAAGCTAGAGAATCTTTACACCCCCCATTCCCATGCTTCTGCTCTCTTCTCCTCCACCGTCCGTGTTTGCATATTGCCGTTCCGATAATTAGAGGCTTTTTTCCTAAGCAATCCATTAAAAGGATGGAAGATAAAAATTTCAACATCTGGTCAAGTAAACTTTTCTCGCTTCAGAATGATAATGATGGTCAAGCATTAATCTGCGGTACAGACTGTGAATAAACACTGCGCCCTTTCAACCCGCGAGCTGAAAGAGAGAAAGCATAAAAAATGCACACAAGGAAAAAAGATAAATGGCGGAGCTATGATTAAACAGCTCTTGATAGTGCTGAAGATTCTGCCACCTTTGTTATTGTAATGATCTTATCTGTAAACAACCCAATTAAAGGAAATCCGTACCCACCTCTCCCGATGATAAAAACATAAAGAGAAAAGGAGGTGGGAAAAAAAAAAAAAAAAAAAAAAAAAACACACCGCGAGCTTCAAATGTGATGTTGCTGTGGAACTAATTGTAAGTGGCAGTGTATGAGACGAAAATATGCAACGTACAGATTTTTCGTGGGTGGTAGGCGATGGAAATTCTATCTCCAACACATCCTTCATATTCTGTAGGACACTGCAGTCAGGGTTCCTATGAGGAGAGAAGGAAATCAGACCTTCATACACTAATTAAACGCATACAGTCAAGTCATGATGGTATAATGAATACAGCTCAGTGATTACTGCCCAAAAAATCCAGGATATCACTGAGAGAATCAACACTCTTGGCCAAGACATTCTCACTATGTGGTTTCTGATTCATTTTACACTGTAATACAGATTTTCTACTGAATGATATGTGCGGCATGCATATGAAATAGCAAATTTGAAATGAAATATGCAACATCTACTTTGATTCCTTGTTAATCATGTTCAAACTCCTTCGGAATAGGAATCAAACAGAAATGTATAATTATTCACTTACCATAAATGCATATTAGCATTCAACTTATTCCTTAAAGGAGTGACAACTGAAAGACACAAGCAAGAGTTAAAATGATGGTCAAATGATACTCGAAACAATACTAATAAAAAAAGTTAAATATTTTTGGTAATTTTTTCAATGTTTTTAAAAAGACATCTCTTAAGCTCACAAAGACTGCATTTATTTGTTAAAAATACAGCAAAAATGGTAATAATATAAAATAATATTACAATTTAAAATTCATTTTTTAAATATATATATTAAAATGCAATTTAGTCCTGGGATGGCAAAGCAGAATTTTCAGCAGCCTTCAAAATCACATGATCCTTCAGATTTGGTACTCAAGAAACATTTCTTATCATCACTGATTTTGAAAACAGTCTGGGATACATTTTCTATTTCAGGATTATGAATAGAATAGAAAAAAAAAAAAAACAGCATTTAATTAAAATTGGAATCCTCTGTAATTCTATAAATGTCTTCACTGTCCCTTTTATCAATTGAATGTGTTCTTGCTTAAAAAAAGTATTCATTTCTAAAAAGAATAAATAAATAAAAACTGAACGGTATCCATATCCATATGAATTCATATTCATTTAAATATTTAACAACAATATTATTTTTTTTAATTAAATAAACAATATTTATGTCATCAAATTATTTTATTGGTATTTTATTATTTTTTGACCCTAGTTAACACAGTTCCCCGTTATCTGTTCTGTCACATCTTCAATTATTCATTATTAAAACATACAGACTTATTTATGTTTTCCGTAATAGCGATCCACACCGGACTTCATAATGTTTGCAAAGCACCGGGGGACAGAAACGCCATCAACATAAATCATATCAATCAATCTGCATGGCAAAAACAAGCCCGAGGGAGTGTTGTATATGAAGGCAAGAACGGCGCTCACCCCCCTAATGTAGCCGAGCAGTTTCAATTAACTCTACCTCATCTCTCATTCAGCGTTCCTCACCTGATCGCAGAGCCCTGACAGACAATGCACAGCCGCGTCATTTCTTACCTCTAATCTCTATTCTCTCGAAGAAATGCCACAGACGAGCGGCCGAAAGCACAGGGCATTTCCCACTGTGACAAACAGTCTGACAGAAAGGGAAATATTCAAATAATTCAAATAAAACGCGCTCATCATGGCTGTTCCACCCGAGAGATCAATCTGGGAGGAACGTGATAGCCGCACTCTCTGTTTGTCATTTGTAAATGCAAAAAGCAATATTTCTGTCTGACCCCGCGCACGGAGGGTCCGCGACTGCCACCGTCTTGACTATTGAAGTGTGGATTTAATATCAATGAATAACATTGCTAGGCAACCGACAATGTGTTCTGTGTGCCATTGTCAGCCAAGCATGACCTTGGATTTAAAGAAACAATCACGGCGGCTTAAATAGTGCAAACTGACCTCCATTCCAGCACCATCTCACTCGAAATCTAAAAGCACGCTGCGCCGCAAACATATTGCGGGGCTGTCAGCTGGGCCGCTCCAGCTGTAGCGCTCCTGTCTAAATGCAGTAAAGCATTTACAGCATGTGCACTTATGTACGGAGGTAATTGAAAAACAAGAGGCACGAGTTTCTCACTTCCGAGCTGCCTCTCACATGCAGGAAAGCGTAATAAAAGCGGTATGGAGATAAACAGAGAGATTTGCAGATATGAAAAATGCCTACCGTGCTCAGCCCCGAGCAAACAGCACTCCGGCAGCATTTTGGGGTGTCTGGGGTCAATTTGTACCTTTATTGAGACATTGTTTCCTGGGGAAGAAGAGCGATATGGCAGCTTAATATCACGGGGAAATGATTGTGGATGGGTATAGCGGGATGGATGGGGGGTGATCTGCAAATAATGAGATTCAAATGTAGTAATATGAATGTAATGTTACCAATGGCCATTCTTCTCATGGAGTCTGCTTTTGTGGGTTTTTCTGGTTCCAGTACCCATGTCTGCTCATCGATCTCGTCCAGCACCGACCAGAACTCGGAGAGAGCCTCCACATTTAACAGGAACTGACTGTGGACATTGGCTAAGGTGCTCTGGGTGTAAAACAAAGGACAATAAATTAGTCTCGAATGTTTTTTTCCTGCTTGAGAGTTGGTATCTGACTTGTTTGTCGCTAAGCGGCAGTTTACTCAAAAATCTAATTTCATTGTAGCGATTAGCATACAAAATAAAAGTGTGTAATATAAATAAATACACTGTCATGTATATAATTAAGAAAAAATGTTTTATATATATATATATATATATATATATATATATATATATGTATATATACACACATATTATATTAATATATATATACACCTGTATATACATATTTTTAAAATTGTGTATTTATATACACAATTTACACAGTACACACACACACAATGTAAATAAAAACTTTTTTGATACGATTAATCATAATTAATCTTTTGACAGCACTCTTTTACAATATTTCCTTTAATGTACTCACCCTCATTTCAATCAGATAAAACATTTCTTCATGTATTTTAATATATTTTTTATTAAATAAATTAACAATTTTAAAGTAAAATAAACATATGTATAGATTAATTGTTTAAAATATGATCAATAACATCCATGTAGAATATAGATAGGGTGATTGCATTTCATCATGGCAACTGCAGAAGGAGTGGAATGACTATAATTAAATGATTTCTGGGCAATAAATATGAAACACTGTATACCACTAAGTCATAATCATGCAACTGACCAATTACCATACTGCATTTTTATATATATATATGATATTTTTCACACTGCATTTAAAATCGAACCGGCTTAAACATTTCAGTTTGAACGGACAGGAAGCCTCTCAGTACACAGTTGTACTCTTAAACGTTTTTCCAACTCTCAGAAGTGCCTAGACGCTAGAAATAGTATCCTTTTACATTTTTGTGCAACTCTTGATCTGCAGGAACAACAGGGTTTTTTTTTTCCAGTCTGACATTGGCTAGGCTGTCTTTAATAACTCCTGAACACTTCTGCATATGGAAGATGTTGATACTGTCCACATGTCTGGTTTCATATCACTGCTTTATACAAACTCTTCAACCTCTGCCATCAACACTCGGGGAGGAAAATGAAAAAAAGAAACGTTCCCACTGAAGTCTTGCCAAGTCTTCATCAACTACCTGTCAACAAACCATTGATTAAAGCACCAACCAAGAACGAATCAAATATAAAAAGTGACTGAACAGGAAAAGACCAAAACTCATACATCAGCAAACAAGAGAAATTCAGCAATAGCGTTTGATCACCGAGAACCACAGACGACCCATCTACGGTTCAGCATAACGGCTTCCTCTAATTCTAACATACACAAACACAGTAGGCCTCTGTTTCCTTTGGAGCTGTCCAGTGGCGAGGCAGAGCTAATGGTTTGAGTATGGCCGCTCATAAATCACAGCTGATGATTGACAGCTGATGGGCTCTGGCCCCGTTTCACTCCATGCTGTCAGATTGAGGGAGCACAGGTCGCCCACACCGCTGTGACCTCAGACCCACACTCCTCGCTTTCCACCCGGCTGCCAATTCAAGGCCTTTAATCTCAGCCCAAAATCAGAACGCTTTAGTCTGGACACCAGATCCTCTCTGCTCAAAGCCACGGCCGCCGCTTTATTTTTAGTGCTGATAAATACAAATAGGCTTATTAAGCATTGGCAGCAGCTGCGATTGAATTTTTGTGTTATCAAACTTTTGAATATCTAAAATGATGCCACCCTAAATGCATATATATATTTTGAGCACTGTAAGATTAGACTGTATACTGCTGAAGGTAAACTTTTGGAAAACAAAAGATATTTCAATTTGGATGAACTTATGATCAACTTATGTATTTTACGAAAAAAAAAAAAAACATTTCTAGAAGCTGAAGTCAGTCATATTTCATTTTGCTTTTAAAGACTGAAATGAGAATTATGACATTGACTAATATTATTTAATTTTATTGACAGTAAGATGATATTTAATTATATTGACAGCCACAGTAAAATTACACACGTAGACATAAAAAATAGGTTATTTGATATCAGATGGAACAAATATATAAAAAGAAAGAAAAACACGTCTACATAAACACTCAGACAGTATCAATGTTATCATCACTTCTTTTTATGCACAGTTTGATGTATCACATCAGAAAGGAATGATGGAAAAAAAAATAATTTTGAAAAGAAATCCTTTAATTCACCCAAAAAGTTTTTATTTCTGACTCACCGGGAAAGGGTTAATGTGAACAATTGGAGATTGAAATGCATTTTGCAAATAAAATGTGTAAAAAAAGGTAAAAAAAAAGTCATATTTAGCATATTTGAGCAATTATTGTAATAATTTTCTTCTCCTACTTAGTGATATATAGTGTCAGTTTAGCGCCAGGAAGTGATGATTTTCTTCTTTCTGACAGGTTGGATGGAAATAGTGCTTATTCGCAAACGTTATATATGATATTCCAATTTTGCTGTTTAATCTGCAACTTAAGATGGATACCCGGCTGGAGTATTTTTAGTGGTCTGTATTTTTGCTGTGATTCAAAGGAAAACTAGATTGATTTTACATTGTGAGATGTTAAATCACATTTGTCAACAGTAATTTTGAAGCATTGTAATATCTCAACAACATAATACAGCCAATCTCAGCTAATTTAAGAGGGACAGCGCTGGCTGCATTTAGTGGATGGGATCTCATGTGTTTTTCTTTTGTCACATAATTTGTGTGCGCTGATGTTGATTATGCGCCTGATTCTCTGATACATTTCCATACATGTTAAACTGAAGAGCACAGAGTCAGAGCCGGATGAAGCAGCCAGATCTGGTAATTGAACATAACAAAACAAATCAAATGACTTTTTTTTTTCTTTTTTTTCCTCAGACAGTAGCACTAAGGCAATGGATATGCAGACGGAAAAAAAAAAAACCCTAATCAGTAATCTGGATGAATCTACTATTTCTTAAGACTAGAGCATATTAATGTGAATGAGCTTTTCCTGATGCCACGCAGGAGGGGACGGTTTGATATAGGAAGGAGAGCATAAAACAAATATGATGGGTCATTGTGCCAATACAGCACACACAATTTAGCATTGCACAGGTGCAAAGACGCAGCAATTATTTCCCAATTAATGCCGGTTGTGTGATTATAGTTATGCTTTTATTTAAATATATGGTGCAGGCTGGATGTCCTCATAATTGAATTTCTCTTGGAAATGTGCCCGAAATGTGGAACGGCACAATGGATTCCTCCCCAGTGAGGTGACAGCATGCTTACTGTTCTGTTAACTCTCCCAATTAGGTCCCTCCTCATAATGTTCAATGGTGCATTTTCAGTCATTTAGTGAACAAGTGTCAAGTAAATAAATCAATAATTGCACACGGATAAATATGTATTCCTTAATGCTCAAAGTCTATAATTGTGATTGTTAAGGACCCACCACGTAATGAAGCAATGCTGCGCTAAACAAATTAGTATTATACTGCAAAAAAACACAATGCATAGTGGAGAAGAGCCATACATGACCCTGGAGTACATTATAAACATAAAAGTACGTGAATATGGTAATCATTCGTTTTAACTGTAAACGGTGGCCTTTTGATACCTGTGTAACTAATAAATGCATGGTGTCAATACATTTATTAATTATTAATATATGTATTAATATTATATTATTTATTAATATTATAATAATACAATTTTCATCACTGTTTGGTAGTCGACATGTTTAGGGAATTGTATTAATGTTAATAATTATATTTTATCATACATATGCTATAAAAAATATAAAGCTATATAAATTGACAGTAAAGGCATTTAATTTATATTAAATAATAAACAATTTCACAGTATAACTTTGTTCAATTAAATAAATCCTGTAAATCTGTCCAGGTGAACATGCAGGACTTCTTTCAAAAACATGGAAAGATCTGTAAACCCCAAACTTTTTCACCTGTATTGTATTTAATTTTTTTTGAATAGACTGAAGGGTTAAAATTCATGCAGTGAGCATTGTTTCTCTTTGTGCTCTCCAGGAGTCGGGCCGGGTGGCTGGTTGAGTGTAAATCCTGCTGAGACACACCTGCACCGCTGTGTCCGCCACCAAACAAAGAGCACACCCCGCCAAATCTCCTGATCCATATTCTACATTACTCACAAACTCACTGACTCTCTCTTTCTCTCTCTCTCTCTCCCTCTAAAACACACACACACACACACACACACAGTCAGTTGAGCGCAGGTAATCATTACTCATTCAAATGTACGCGAGAGGCAGGCAGACAGGCCTTTCTCTTCCCTGAACAGAGGAGATGCATCAAGACATCAGCAGCGCAGCAGGACTTCAGCCGACAGAAGGCTGCTGTGTGCTGAGCTGGTCTTCTCTGTCAGAGAGCCATGTTCCACCGCCATCCCTCACCCAACACAACGCACAACCCTCCCTAACTCACACCACTGCTGCGCAATATGCCAAGTCGCTTTCATCCACCTCAAAGTAATTGGAGCAAACGTATGACTGAAGAGGAGCCTGTTTTTCAGGGAGGAGGCGAAAACAGAGGACGATGATAAAAGAAAACGACAGTGAAAAATGGGTCTTCGTTCTCGCTTTTAATTGTTATACGTAAGAGGAAACTCGTTGAGGCTCATTAGAGGCCGCTAACATATGTAGCTTTCCAGATCGCCGTCCTGTCGGTTTATTTGGCACAGTTTGAGCCTTTGTGAGGGGAGTTATTGTTTTTTTATGGAAGCAACATCAAAGCGCCGGTGGAACGGAACACCTTTATCAAGAAAACACACCTTCAAATGCCAAAAAACTTTGTTAATTAAAAACATTGTACTTTTAATTGTTTTGTTTTGTTATAAAAAAAAAAAAAAAAAAAAAAAAAAAAAACCAGGACAATTTTGGTAATATGATAAAAAGCCAAATCAAAAGTTAAGCAATTCACAACTTGGAGAGAAAAAAAAAACAATATATTTTTTTCTATTTAAAAACTTAAGCAATTCACAACTATGTACCTGAGAGGTCCACGTGATGACCAATGGAACAGGAAGATCTGCAGAAAACTCTGGGGCCTCGTCTGGATACTATAAAGAGAGAGTGAAAAAAAAGAGAGAGGTATATGATCAAGGTTTAAAACAGTATATGTGGAAAGTAGTACTTTAGCAGATGATTTTATCACTAAAAATGTAAATAGAAGTCTGAATTAGTGTTTTTCAAATATTAAAGGGTAAAAGGATATATATCAGGAGTGAGATTTTTGTGACTGTAAATTACAATATTACAAAATATCTCCAAAATAATTCATAAATAAGTTTTTTTTTTAATCTTTCTCTTCATCAAATACTCTTGAAAAAATGTCACGGTTTACACAATATTGAACAGCATATTAATAATAAGAAATGTTTCCGGAGCACCAAATCAGTATATTAGAATGTTTGGTAAACCTTAATGAGCATGAGGGTAATGACAATGGTATATGATATGAACACCAAACAGTAGTAATGCATGTTATATACAACATAATATAAAATTTAAATCATAAATAAATACAAAGTTGAAATGATTAATAATATACTTATATTAAAATAAACTATAGATTTAAAGAACATAGTTAAAACACTAAAAGAACTCATCACACCTGAATTCCTTTCTTAATCGACCTTCTTAATCAAATTCCTGTACATAGATGTCCATGCTACAACCAATAATACAACTACGGGTATGACCCCACAACCCACATTTCCACCGGCAGCAGAGATGCCTTTACTGACTCCTGTTGTGTAAGCTGCTGCTGGGTGACGGAGGGCCTCATGAGAGGTGCCCGGCTCCGGGAAGATGAGCAGATGTGAGGTGGGTAGATCACGGCTATTTTTAGCACCCTACAGGACGGTGGGCAGGTGGGCACAGGGGGCTTCTCACGCCCTGCTGAATCTCATCAGGACCCCGTGCAGTGTCCACAAGGAGCCACTGGCATCTATACCATGTCACCGCTTCCAACGCCAGGCAGAGCTCACTCATGCAGCCCGACTCTTCGACTAAACCACTCACACGCCACAATTTTCTGCTTCTTCTGTGGCCCCTGTAATCACCTTACGAGGATCACTCATGGTCTTATCTGTGCCACCGCATCCCCGCACACTCTCTCGCCTCTCCTTCAGGCCCTGCCGCAATCTCACGGATCCATCTCTCAACATAATCTTACAGTCTCAGCACATTAGTGCCACCTGCTTAAAGTTAGATACCTAAACCAAAGTTCTGCTCCTTTTGCAGTCCAGCTGAGTCTGAGAATCTAGATACAGAAAGCTGTGTGAACTTATCCAGCCATATGTGACCCACAAAAATCTGAAATTTGCCAATTAAATTAGCCAAATATTTTGTGTGAAATTGTAAAATTTATAAAAAAAGTATAAATTGTAAAATAATAATTACTAATAATTAAAAAAAGAAATATAGTAGGAATTGTTGAATAATTTTTTTAATAAATATTATTTTGAAACCTTAACACACACACACACATATACATATATACATACATACATACATATATATATATATATATATATATATATATATATATATATATATATATATATATATATATATATATATATATACATATATATATATATATATATATATTATGTATATAATATTTAAACATTTATTATCATTTTACATTTCCTTTTAAGCAGCTCAACTGTTTCCAACACTAATAATAAAAAATTGGAGATAAATAAATAATCATGCTAAATTATTGTGTTAAGCTCACAAAACCTCGTTTTTACTGAATGTAACTCATACAACCCTTCAAAAAAAAAAAAAAAAAAACATGGACAAACTGACCATAAGATAAAACATTAAGCTGAGAAAGAAAAAAGAAATAAAACAGGGCTTGACCCATGGTTTGACCTTGGACTTGAGCTTGACTGTAATGGCGTGTTGACGACCTGCAGAGTCCTCTGCCTTCAGCTTGAGTGTGTGGAACTCTGCATCAATGAAGAGCAGCCTGCCAAAACAGATCAATATCATCAAACATAAGAGCACATACAGTACACACACACCAGACAGCTCAACAAAGACCACTTACAGAACATCTTTAAGTAAAAACACAACTGTTTCATTGAAGCATGTGTATTTTGATTATTCTAACTAAATCAATCAAACTATATATATTTAGTTTTAGAGGAGAAGGACTATTTTGGTTGATTTCTTCATTTAAAGAAGCTCCACAGACCTACACAATCATTTCTCTCAGCAAAGAGCGCTGAAAGTTTTGAATCGACTACAGCGACCACAACTGATTTATTGCTAAAATTCCAGCACTTCACATGACACACTTGTATTTCAGCAGCTTATTTACGAGTTGTGTAACAGCATATCGTGGTTAGTCCATACATGCACACTTTGCTCCGAGTGTTCCCGTTGGCAAAACCTGCAGGATCACATATCCACATTCTGTCTCTAAGCACTTAGATCCACATAAAAACTCTGGGAGAAGAACCTTTACACTTTTCTTTGGCTCACACTCTTCTCTTCTATTACTACAAAAACTTTTTATAACACTTATTTGTGTGACCAAAAGTATTTTTAGTGTCTTTCGCACTGATCAAAAAAAAAAGTACACTGGTATCACCAGCAAAACCATTAATACCAAAGAGTTAACAGATTTCTTTTTTATAACTTACTTTTATTTCCAGTGCAAATGTCAAAATATTCTTAAAGATACACAAGTCACACTTACTTGCGAAGTAAATGGCAAAAAAGCAGTGTTGCCAAGTCAAATGGGCTACTTTGACGCTCTTTTTCTGGATTTTTTTTATGTCAGCAGGTTGAAGCAACCCCAATAACGTGATATTTAGCCCTTAAAATACAATACAGATTTCTACTGGCAAACAAGTCAAAAGCACTATGCAACATATAGCCGTTTTGCAACGCATGCAACATTTAATGCAACAACTATTCTAATTATAAATCTTTTAATTTGTGGAAAGGCAAATTAATACGTTTAAAAACATTCATAAAAAAAAGAATCTGTATGCAAGCTATAAAAACTGAATGCAAATGTACTATTTAGCTGTTATTTAAAACAAAACAAAAATTATGAACGCATATTAATAGTTAAACAAAGAAATTGCATTCTAAGCTTATTTTAAAACCATTATCATTGGTGGTAATATTTGTCAACACTGTTCGTAATTTTTGATGCAAACATTTTGACATCCACCAACAAACACTTTTTATTTTCTGTTCCACCCAAAAAATTTCCTTAATGCTCAGTGTTTTCCCATCACAAACCAATGAAGCAACAGGACAAATCTTTTGCATCACATTCAATTACATGAGCTTTTGGCACAAAATCACACCAATCATTCATTTCTTCAAAATTGAGATCTCTTTTCTGAGCTGGAACCCCATTCAGCCACTCTGCATTCTACAGGATCTCCCCGCCACAGTATCAGGCCTTGCTGGCGCGTTCACCTCAGTTGATTGAAACAGCTTGACGGCTCGATGTCTTGCTGGGAGGATTGATGAGAGCATTACATTTGCAACTAGAAAATCAGCTCCTCATAAATGGCGAAGGAACATTTGGCATGTTTGCATACAAACAGGCCATAGATGAAAGCGTAAAGCTGTACAAAAAAACCAAAAAAACGGAAGAGTAAGATGGGGAAAACACAAACCGTAATACCGTCAAGGCCACTTTTTTGCGAAGGCTTCTCGTCACAACTTTCCAGATATGCAAAAAGCCAGCTGCTGAAAATAGTACAGTTATTCCATTCTCACAGGTGCCACCAGGGATCATGGGTTTTAAGATATAACTGCTGGCTAGAGTGAGATGGTGAGAAGACCAGCCAATAGGAAACCTGCTTAGGTGTCATTATCTTGGCGGGGTGTTAAAAGACCACAGCGAGAGGCCCTGCGCTTCTCTCTCATACATGTGCAAGGTGTGACAACCTCTCACCACGGCTCCCATGCACCAATTGTCTAAAAAAAAAAAAAAAAAAACTGAACCGTTTCAGATGACGATGTCAGACCAAACGCAATATCTCACAGTAAAATGGGAACAAAATGGGATCAAAGTCAAAATATTCAAGTTTCATTTTCTTATGACCTAACGCTTTGGCTGCGACACTCCAAATAGCACACTTACACTGCAGTCAGAGACTGATGTTTTGTAATTTTCTAAATATCTGACTCTTTTGAACTATTCTGGGGATAAGAGGGGAGAACAGACCTGACCCCATCTATACAGTAATTAACAGTAAATGTGGCTTCTTCAAGGCAACTAAAACTCATTAAAATGACCAGGTTCTGCGGCACTTCCCCCTTCCTAAACCAATCAGGGTCCACAACTGTGCCGGACTTGAGGCTATTAACAGAGACACGAATTAAGGATCTTAATTAATCTCAAGTGCATTTACAGATAGCGCTGGTTTATAATACTTCTGACCGCAATTCAGGTCTGAAACGTGCACCTTATTTCCAGCCTAACTTTTCAGCCTACATTTCCCCATTAAACTTGAGAGTGGGTCTCCAATTAGACCAATTTGCATTTGCTAATATCATAATTATATCTTTGGACATTAATAGAAAGTGGAAAATGAGAAGCCTAGTGAAATCGCAGCTTGATACGTGGCTGACAGACACCACATTAGCCTCTTCTATTACAAAGCAAGAAATCTGACACGCTATTTTCAGGAAACTATAGTAAATTAATGATAGAAGTATGCGTGCTATTAGTGTTCTACACGTTTACAGTAATGCAAAGGATTTGTACTGTATGCACGTAATTATGAGAGAACACTATGCGATGGAGGCTGAGAGAAGCACTAGGCCACGAAAAAAAATAAATAAAAAAAAACATACTTATCCCATCCTAAGTTCTCCATTTCTGTTATCAGCTGGGAATAATACTGAGGTGGTGAGAAGGACTGGCATCCCGGTCGGCTCTTCAACGCCACTTCCTGATAATAGACAAGTTCGTAATGAGAATCATTTATTCAATCTCTGCGGGACTCATGTGCTTATTATGGTAATATGATGCCGAACATTACATCATGTATAACATTTGTCAACATGGATATGGTAATGTCCAACCCCGGGGATAAATCATGCAATATTTTAACTATATTTACCAATACTGTCCTGAGTTCCAGGATAAAAGCCGTCAAATTAGTTGAATGCTGTAACCTCTGTTGAAAGAAAATCAATAAAATACAAATGTTGTGATTAAACTATTAGGCTACATACAGCATATCAAAACCAGCACCTGTCATTTGACTAATGGAAATGACCACAAGAGTTAATTATTAATAATTTTAAATTCATAAGAAAATAATGAACTTTAACTAGTTAGGGTACCGCATAAATCTAGGCAGGGTAAATCATAAATCTAATCGTTTTACCCTAGAGGCGTATGGAAAAAAAAGCTTTCCCCCCATGCTAAACATTATGTGTTAATTAAGACGTATTTCTAGAATGATGAGAAATAGCTGCTAACTATTTCCCTTTGATTTATTGTACCTGCTTCACAATATGTTGATAACCATGAAGTAGCCGTTTCATTTGCCAGCAACAATGAAGTCTGCAAAGCAACCAAAGACAAGCACAAGGAAATGAAATACTACTACTACTAATATTTTTTAAATATAAAGTAAAAATCAAAACAAGTCAAATAATAATAATAATAATAATAATAATAATAATAATAATAAAGTACTGTTTATGTGACTTATTTAAACTAGCTAACTAACTTAAAATGGACTGAAAATATATTGGAGTAGTTTAAAAGCATTTGGATAACAAAAACAAATATGAAACTGATTTTAGTATTTTTGCTTACAATATAGAATATTTTGTTATAAGTGTAGCAGAAATTCATTCATTGTTTTATATATGTCTATATCTTCTAAATGACATTTTGTTTGATTGTAGTTTTGCACTCTGCTACCCTGATAAAAAGGCAGTAGTATCCACAGGCATAACATTCGACGGCCATCATATACTAAAATAAATAAATAAATAAATAAACGAATCAATACTTTTAAAGAAATACAATTAATCGTACTTTGCCCGTTTCATCCGTCGATCAGGCGGCAGAGATATTCTTATCCTAAAGTCTTTTTCCTGTCAAAGATAAAATAATGAGAAAAATGTGACACTTGTGACAATCGGTTCACCTGCTGGTATTGGATTCACGCGACATCACACTTTCACACCGTAAACGAAGCTGACAACCTACGTTGTCTTATTTAGCGTGACTGTGAACGGATATGTAAAACTTTTCTTACCAGTGCCGTGATGAACCCGTCATAGACCGTCTTCTGCTTGTTAAGCGGAATGATCATAGGATTTTCTCTCATCGGCAAACAGTTCATGATGAAAAACAAGTATGCCAAAGCACGGGCTGAAAATAAACCGCTAGCTAAACGCCTATTTAGATGTCGTGGCAATAAAATAAACCGCGTAAACACAAACTAAAGTTTTACAGGCAGAAAACTACCAAACGCTGCTTTTAGAAGCCTTGCCCACTGTTGTCACGCAGGCGAAGCGAAAGTAACTTCCCGCGAAAAGACTCTGCTGTCGCTGACGTCATTAAAAGTTTGAATGGCCGAACTTTATTTGAACTTATTTGCAACAAATTTAAAACCAAAATTCTCTCGGCGGTGCATTAGCAACGTACAAGCACAGAATCCCTTAACATCTAGTAAAATAAATGTGCCGTTGAGCGACAGATGAAGGTTAGTGTTAGTTAACCACTTTATGAATGTTTATGCGCTTTTCTTTTAAAGAAGGCGCCTTTAACCAAAATCAAAACAACAAAAGTATCACACAGGTAAGGTCTAAACGCCCCACGTGACGCACTTATTCTAGAAGCATTTTGCTAGCAGTAAAATATTATGTCTGCTGTTCTCCAAACTAAAGTTCCAGCTTCGTCGTTTTTATTTATTTAGTTTTTGTTGGTGCAGTCTACTGGGTGAACAAGTGAGCGCAAATAAACCCAGACTTGCATATTAGATATCACCGATTAACGTATGAAGGTTGAACGGTCTGATATTTTCAGGTAGGGGCATGTTGTCACACGTTTTCATCAAACCATACACGGTTGTAGTAATTATTGACATTTTCGCTGTTTCATGAATAGTTTTGTATGTTTTCTTCTTAAGTATCGCTGCTTTTGTATTTACTATAGAAGAGCAAGTTTTGACTCGATTGGATGTTTTTAAAGACTTCGTGAATAAACATTTCGCGCATTTATTTGATGAAAAATATATTGTACGTGAAATCAATAAATTAAATGAAGTTATTTAATACGAAGCAATTTTTAGTGTCGAACATAATTTCGGTTTACGTCTTTTTTTAATGAATGGATGTTATTTATCATTATTTCTTAGCGTTTTAGAATTGAATAAAAACTAGACTTAATAACGGAAGTTAATAAAAACATAATAAAATGGTCATCCGTGCTGTCCCGTTGGAAGTTTGCTAAGGCTCCTTAAAGGAGCTGTTTCGGTATACCATGTGAAATGTGAAAACGGTGGCAAGCTTAATTACTTCTACATGTTTTTGTAGCCGAGGTTACAGTGTGTTTATATGGAAACTGATCCTGAGAAACAATTACTGGACTACATAACGTGAATCTCACGAATATCAGCATGTCCATTGTTCTCTGACAGGTTTCCATCGTGTCTTTTCTCCCAACTGACTTGCACGAACACTTAGGTTAAAATATAAACAGCGAAAAATAACTTTCCCCTGCCCTTATCATTTCCTGCTGGGGTGCCGTGGATGCAGATGTCTGTCAGTGGCTGTTTTTGGTGTCTAATTCCCCCTTCATTAAACCTCCCAGGCTCTAATACGCAGTGTGTTTTTAATCTAAAAATGCTCAAATATTCAGTTAAGCTGCCTTTAAGCAAACACACATCATTACAGCTGAGAGCCCTGTATTGGAGTGTGTGATTGTATATTGCTTGTGTAGAGTGTCAAGCGTGCGTGCTACACATTGTGCCTGGAGAGATTGATGTTTTGTCATCCACCTGCTTCTAAGCTGTAAAAGCAAGCGCAGCAAAGGCAAACCTACCCAGCTTCAAAATCCAAACAAAGAAATCTTAGTGGGCTGTTTACATATCTGTGGAAGGATATCTGGGCTTGTGTTGACGGGGTGCTAGAGTGGTTGAGAGATCAGTCCCCGCACAATGGGTGAGTGTTAAATGCTTTTTTTGTTTGCGACAGTGAGGAACAATTTAAAGCGATTTTGGCTCTGTCTGTGGTTTGGAGAGGGTGAGCCTGGCAACCTCACATAGGGAGAGAGAAAGAGAGAGAGCGAGAGGTTCCTATTTCCCTTCACATGCAGATTGTTGCAGCCGTACACTGCACAGGGTTAATGGCAATCCTGAATAAAGGATTTAAACAATTATGCTTTTCGGAATTGCTGGAGAAACGCGGATTATTTCTTTTCTCCCGCTATTGCCTTATTCCTGCGGCATCTGCCTTTCTTTTATACCTTTTGAAGAGCGTGATCTATTGTGCATTGTTTATCTCCAGCCATGGTCACTTCTCTGGAATGCAATTGGCTGGAACTACATCGTGTGGGTCTTGCTCCCTGCTTTTTTTTTTTTCCCTCTCCCTCTCTCTCTAACAGATTCTTTTGAAGCGAGACAAGAGCAGGGGTGGCCGATTTATCGCGCCTCTCCCTCTCCTTGCCATGCATTCATCTGAATGAGAATAAGGAGCTATTGTTCTTTTCCGATCTCGGCAGACAAGCTTTAATGCTGTTTTTACGAACCGGTTTGAAAAAATATATCGTTATTGCTAGACGGTGGCTGGTGAGATCTTTTTATAGGTGATGATTTATCTAAGCTTTCTTCAGTTTCTCCTATATGATCAGATTAGAACTTTCTTGATTGTAATGCATTTTTTTTAGTATTTGTAAGTTTTAGAGGACATTTCAGAAAATTATTATATTAAGAGTATTGAATGTTTTTTTTTGTTTTACTAATATGTACTTTCAATTTAGTTTTTAAATAATGCCAATTAGATAAATGATTTAATATAGTGTTTTTTGTTATATATAATTTTAAAATAAGCTTTTTATATCTGTTTATATAATTTTATTGCAGTATGTTATAAATTAAAAATGTAGATTTATACGTTTCTTTCTCGGCCCCCGAACACCTGTGCATACTAAGCAGACAGCGAGAATGAACTGCTCTGATGTAGACTTTGGCATGTGTATTAGTTGCAGCTTTACCAGAGCTCCCATAGCTGCCCATTATTTGAATGACTGGTGTAATGAGACGGATCAAACCCGGTGCTGAGCTGACCAGGGAAGCCGTGCATGTCAGCTATTTGGCCAGGGTCCTGGACCATCATTACACTTTCTTTATGGAGCCATTCAGACTGTACATGAAGCACAATATGTCAGTGGAAATTAAAGTGTCCCAGCACTCTCTCCTCGTTCCTGCTCATTTACCGTGCGCACTGGCCGTTAGCCTTTGCATGTCTGTAATGGGACACCTTCCCATGTCTTACCACCAGCCAAATACTTCAAAGTTATATACTGCTTGGATATAGTTCACCAGTGGCTAAAAGTACAAAAAAAAATCACATCGTACCTTGCTGAATGTCTACAATATGGGAGGCTGGGGCTAATTGTCACACATTTTAAAAACCTCTTTAATTAAAAAATATATACATTTTTTTTTTTGTCTGAATTATTTCAACCAAATTAATTACGGCATCTTATCTTCACCTTAACGTTTAAACAAGTGAATATAATTAAGCATTCAGACAAGAGTCAAGTGTATAATGAAGGTAGATTTTTAATTGAAAGATTAGTTCAGGTTGAGGCAAGTTTTCATGCTTTTAAAAATTGTAAAATTATAGAGTTTATTAAGCACAGTATTTGTGGCTAAAACAATGGTTATATATTATATGGTTTGATATGTTTTTGTTACCGTTTATTATGATACTATGAAATGGCATATACATATATTTTTATTGTTTCATTTCAGCATGCCTGCTTTTAGAGAAATTGAATTTCAAAAAATAAAAAGATTATGAAACGACATGTATTGTTTTATTTGTTTCAACACACCTGCTAATATAGAATCTGACTTTCAAAAATAAAACGAAAGCAAAAAGTGTGACAACTAGCCCCAGTCCCCCTATATTGCATGTGCCAGCTGTAGTATTGACTATAGGAATTAGCTGAATTGCTTATCCAATTATGCTTAGCTGTTAGCACACTGGCACTCTTCCACTGCAGTGTGTCTAAATGTACACTACGACTAATTTGCTGTATCACGCTCTGGACCAAACCCTTTTCTTGTGGAGGTGAGGCAGGCAGTGTGAAGACTTAGCCTGGATTACAGGACTTCAGAGATAGCACTGAATCCAGCCTCCTGTCTGACATGAATTGATCGGATTAGAAAGGGTGGATTCCATCCTTGAGGGGAAACCAAGCACGTTGTATATAATTGACTTTTTTTCCTCCCTCCATGTCTTGTGGGTTGGCAGCGCTAGCAGAAGGGAATACTTTAGTGGGTAAATATCAGAAAGGACTCGGGTTTGACCAGGTTGGTGGAGGCTTAGGAGTCCGATCGATAAAGCTGGTGTTGAGTTGCAGCAGCAGCCCAGGGACACGGCGCGGAGGAAGCGTCTCTGCGCTGTGATGCTCGACCCGCACATCCACCGAGGTCCATACGACTCTGCCACGGGTCTTGTTTCAGAGGGTTTTGGTTGTTTACCTCCTTTGTGCTTCTTTTCATCCACTTCCCCCCCTATCATCTGCTCTCTTAAACTTTGCCGTTTGCTCCTACACAGTGGAATAGACACACATGCACCGGCTCATCAGAGTGGCATGGATAAGGTTTCATCTTTTTTGGTAAATCATAGTGTCAAAAGTGGAACTTTCACTTACAGCTTTGAATTGGGAACATCCGGTGACCTTTGAAGTGTGTGTGGAGAACGATCACAGTCAAGTGAGAAGGGCTCGGTAAATGTTAGGTCACTTTAAGAAAAAAAAAAGAAAAAGAAGTTATAGCAGTCTTTGTTCTTTACATGAATGATGGCTCTTTACTGTTACAATTTAGTTGTACTAATATAATGTCTATCTGTCTGTCTATCTATCTATCTATCTATCTATCTATCTATCTATCTGTCTATCTATCTGTCTCTATCTATCTATCTGTCTGTCTATCTATCTATCTATCTATCTATCTATCTATCTATCTATCTGCAATAAGTCCATTTCATCTTCAATATTGTGTCATTAGAGTAGAGTCTCTGTGAAAAATTGCAATTCTTCACATAACCATGTGTTGAAAACTGAGCACCTCTCCCGTTTTGGCAAAGAATTAGGTTGAGCTTAATGGATCAATTTTTTGATTATTAAAGCCAAGTCTCTGTGCCGAGGCGTAATGCGTTCAGCATTGATCCCTCTCCAGCCTTTTATTGCCGTTACTCCAGTGGCTCTCACATTTAAAAGATATGTTCACACGAATAAAGATTTTACAAAGTGACACGGAGATAAATAAGATCTTGGAGTGCAGAGATCACATTCTTAAAGGAAGGTAGAGATGGGAGAGAAGTCAAGGAACCACTCAGCGAGCCTTGAGGGATGCCACAAATTTTGAAACTACAGCATAAAAGTGATTCCTGGAAAATTAAAGCTGAAAAGGCTTGAAACCCTGGCCAATTTTAAATTCAGTTTACTTATGTACTACTAAAGTTTCAGTGATGGTGCAAATCATAGTGCACTGTCAATACAAAACGACTGATATAAAGTATCAATTTGTGCAAAATGTTTTCGTTTCAGCGTAATCTTGATTCATAGTCAGTCGGATGTTGGAGCAACGCTACATTGAGTATTTCTTCTGGCTCATCCTGACAGTAGAGTTTGATTTAAAGGACACAGTGGAAAAAAAGCATCCCGACGTGTTCAAAGGGCCAAGAGCATATGGAGTCTTTATTGACCATATGAGTTGAAATGAACCCAAAAGCATGGAGCGTAATGATTGTCGCACACTGGGCCTTACGAGCTGTGCTGTGAGCTAACCAATCAATATCCCATCAATAGCTTTTTATTAAAATTGTTATAAGCAAATCAAAATCTATATTGTTTTCACTGAAGAAAAGAGTGTGAAATATTCCATTTATGCGTTAGTCAGATGAACGGAGTGAAATATTGGTTTCTATGCATGATGGAATTAGCGCTCGTTGCCTATATGTATTGTTATTAGAATATCTCGGCAGAATTGATTTTCCTAAGCGATGCGTTTGTGATTAACTTATTTCCATTCATTTCAACTGAGCTGAATTAAATATCATATTACCCCTGTATAAAGATGAGATTAATAACACAAGTATTCATTATACTTATGAGATGAATGATATGCTGCACAGGCCGTATCGATTCAGCTGCGAGGAGAGAGCGCGGGGAGGGTTGCTTATCGCCAAGCTCTTATCGTTTATTTACCGCTATGTATTGGACACTACAGGCCGTTTAAACGACTCTATTTCACCAGCTTGAAATATGAGCCACCGAAATTCTCGATAGTGCATCTGTCACCACAAAAGTCCTTTTTCCTCTCCTCCTTTCCACTCAGCATTGTTTAGCCGTTTAAATCAGATCAGTAATCCTCCCTCGGTGATAGACCATTAGACATACACTGGAATTTGAAGAGCACCTTTATTTAGATCAACCGTTCTGAATATTACTGAATAAACTACCCACCTCTTCACTTTCCCCGAGCTCAGAGATGAACGAGGGAGAAAAAAAAAAAAAAAAAAAAAAAAAGAGAAAGCAAAACAGATAGTAGGTGTGGAGGCTGAAAAGGATATTCACTGAAAGTTCCCATTGCTGGGGTTTGTTTCTTATCTTTGCAGACGAGTGGGAAATCAAAGGCTGGAATGCTGGGAGAACGCTGGGGAAACTGACAAAGGGGTGAGCTCTGGAAAGGAGGACGGATACTTCCTGTTCCTGCTGGAGTGACCCGCAGGTCTGAGGAGGAGTGAGGGAGAGGAAGGCGGAGAAAGCGAGTGAGTATGAATTGAGACGAATACACAGGAGGAAATGTGTTGGGAATAGAGAAATATCTATTAATATATGCTTATAGTGTGGTTTGGCCTAGTGTGATAGTTACAGGTCACTGTTTATTTATTACTTTTTCTTTTTTTTTTTTTAATGTTGTTTGACTTTCTTATACAAGTTATGTTACAATTTTATTGTACAGGTCATTGAAGTTAAATTCATCCTTAAAATATGTGTTTTGTATCGTACTGCAGCTACAAGGTCATTTCCTTTATATTTGTAACACAGTCATACATGATTTTCTAAATATCTCGCGTTCATATTTTACGTTCTTCAACGCCGTACCAAGATATCACACCTTCATCCTTTTAAATATCTGCCCATTTTCAAGCAGATGTAATTATGTCAGGAAAGAATCTGCAGTCGCACATGCCAGCCAAAAGAGGGCAACATGATTTCAGAATTCCTCCACATAGCAGGACAGAACGGTGTCTAGAGGGTTAAACGTGTAAGTAACAATAATTTACATTTGCGTTTGGAATGGCTTCCCTATTCTGTCAGTCGGCAGTTCAAAGCAGTTCAACACTCTTGGCAACAAAGGAAGGTGTTGTCATTTGCGTGAGATATTCCGGGCTGAAATGAAGTTGCTCACCATCGGCGTGTCATCGTGGAAGGACATCTTCTCCATGATGACTGAATGAAAACAAAAGAGAAATTACATTAACCTATCACTGCTGAAACAACCTGCTGTCAAAGAGATACTGTAGCTTGAGATCATAAGGTTCATTATATTTAGGCAGTTCCGGTGTTTAAGAGTGATATGATTTAAGATTTTTTTTTTTAGTCAGTGTAACATAAAAGTAGGTTTAATGGTTCTCGGAAACACTGGTGATATTACGTTCTCGATTCGACGTTATCACTCATAAGCTTTTCAATATAACTGCGCGTGTTCTTTGCATCAATCAAACGAAGGCTAATTTTCACCGTAGAATTATTATAGCAAGATTGTTTTGTCTCTTGCTTCAAACTTGATAAAATAACCTTCGCGTTAAAATTGCACACATGTGCATATGTATGTATCCGTATACTTTTTTGTTTGCGAGAAAGGCTTGGCAGGACTGGCTTTACTGAGTGTGTTTGGTGCACGAGAGCGTGGATGCAAATCTCCTTTATACGCGTTTGCTCAGTGCGTCTTGCATTTCACACATCAATTTCTTTTATCAATTTGACGACCTGTTTTGACACAGACTTCTGCTTTTGTTAGTTGACAGGCCACTGCAGAAAAACTGCAGAAGGGTCAACTGCACTTCAGTCTCTGACCAGCAGAGGGAGGCCTTTCCAGTCTGGGCAAGCAAAAGGGCATTTTTGTGGGTGCATCAAGCTGTTTTTGGATTTGACAAACGAGCATGTTATTTAGTGTTTTATTTACATTGCAAACATAGCATTTATTTATTTATTTTTTTTTTAAATATGTAGTTTATGCAAAAGATGCAAGTTGACGCATTGTCACACATAGTATTTTTTTTTTTAATGCTTCTAATTTGGAAGCATTTATTAATATTTTTAAGTGATGTTTTTTACTGCAATATAAAAGCATAATGATAATTATCAGCATTACTATTGCTCATGTATAATAATTTGTTAATCTTAAAGTTTTGATCCTGGCTTACTCATCTCACTGAATTACTTTCTGAGGCTGTGTATTTTTTTTTTTTTTTTTTTTTTTTTTTCTTTTCTATTTTAGCCTAATAGTTTTATTCTCCATTCAGTGTCTCTCATTCAATCTCTTATCACTCCTGTCAGTATTATTTCCATAACAGTAATGCACTTGTAGAACAATTCAATTAGGCTGGACATGCTGTACAATTAGGTTTTCCTGTTATGGAATTTAACGGTAAATTACTTGCATATTTCCCAGTCATTTGCAAGTATGCAGGGCCCATTTCATCTCTGAATAGGAATGGAGAGAAATCGTACAGCCATCCTTCTTCCTCTGTTTTTATTTTTTTATTTTTTTTTATTTCTTTCAAAACCAGCGACTCGACATTAAAGAACTAAAGGTCAGACAAAACTCTTAAAGTTGAAGGTGACCTATCTAAGCCTCATTTAAACTTCCTGCAGCAGTGCGGTTCTCCAGATCATTGTGATTATAAAACGTCTGTTTTATCAATATCATCGTTGCCCTTTGCGGGTGCAGCCGTGCTTGTGAGATGCAGATCTCTCGCAGAATGTCACATTAAACAGGTGTACAAACACTCGGCCTGTTTCTAAGTGAAGTAAACATGCATCCTCATGCACATCCTTGCAGCAACTAATTACGAAACTTCAGTTTCTTCTTCGGCTTTTTGTTGTAAGTGGGTTAAAGTGTGAACGTGAGATTTGCTGATGTCTGCATTTTGTATTTTTAAGCAACAACAAAGAAGCGCTTGTTTGTTTCTTTGCATTAAGCTAATTGATCACCGCGTGCTTTTGACTGATATGCAAACCGTTGTTTTGTAATAAATGAATTCAAGCGCATTCCAGCTACTAGAATACATTCAGACGACTGTAAACACATGTACGTTTTTATTCTTGCAGGATAAGTTTAATTAAGCTCACTTGAAAGTAGATTATCTGTCTTTATTCTGAGTTGTGTAACACTTGTTCGCTCAAAACACGCTGAAGTCTATTAGCAGTTACGCACAAAAGCTTTGTTTCGTGCGCCGTTCCTCCTCGTTTCTAATTGCCGGCTGATATTTTAGTCCTCTGAACCGAATCGAAAGTATTCTCGCCACAAGTCTTTTCGCTGGGTGGCACAAACGTACGTGGCTTTCTCAGTCTGCCCGTGTAGACGTCTCGGTGAAGCACGTTTCTTCTCGGAGCTGTAACTGACATGACACCTTCTCCTCAGCGCGGATCCAGGGATGTGTCTAATCGGCGCTGGCAGAACACTCTCTGCTTAATTTTAGCCATAATGGCTGTGAGGGGTGAAATGATACTTTAAAGAGGATAGAGAGAGAGAGAAAGGGAGTGAGAAGGAGAGCGAGAGACAGTGAGGAGGAAAAAGGGAGAAAAAAAAACCCAGAGAACTTGAAGGTGATTAGTTGTTCTGGAGAATCTTGGCTGTGGAGGCAGGAACACTAATCCTTGCTTTGGTTGGAGCCATTTTGCGCAATAGGTCCCTGATTCCGCCCCCTCTCAATTTTAAGACCCGTGTCAAGCTCAAGCTCCTCTCCTGCGCCTCGCTGCTCTCATTTCCTATGCCTTCTGGCGAAGCCTGCTATTTATAAGAAATCATTTTTCTTCTTGCTTTTATTTAATTCTTTCCTACTTGTTTGATTTTCTGCCCTGCTTAGGAAGGTGGCCAGATGAGTGGCAGGGATCCAGAGGGTTCCACCGCTCGCATTCTCACACCCAGAATCCGCTGTTGCGGCCCAGCTGCCTCTCTGGCTACCTGAGCCTCATCAACACAACAGCACCCCCCCCAACACACACACACAAACATAACATAACATCACACATGCGCAAGCATAGGCTATAGTAATCATATAGTAATCTATATAGCCCAGAGCTTAAGACCTCACTGTTCGTATGCCTTTGTTAAAAGCGCCTACATTCTTTTGTCAGTGCTATAGGGTTCTAGTCTGGTTTTGAGCGAGCTAACAAGCTCTCTGATCCAGATCCATTATTTTTTTATTGATAGGTGTATCTTCATCAAAGCAAAGCTTTAGGCAGTTTCTCACCATTTGCTTTGAATGTGTGCATTTTTTTTTTGCTTTAGAACTACTGTTGCCTGATTCAAACCTGACTATGGATTGATTTTAGTCGTACTGTGTCTTGGGTGAACTTTTTTGCTTTGTCTATTAGCATATAGATATATTAAATCGTTGCATGTCTAGAAAAGAGCACGTTTAAAATTCTTCAGGTATGGAAAAGATATGCATTTAAATGAGGCTGTCACATAAAACAAAAGCCAGTAGTAGGTGAAGAATGCAGGTGGTTAAGGTTTTTGTAGTGAGGTAAATTTCTCATTGCAGGTCTGTCGTCTAATTCAGCTGTCACAGTGTGAACAAATCCTCAAGTGAGACTTGCATTAAGACATTTTGAAACGTATGGAACAGCGAATTACCTGCTGTTGAAATATTTTGTATAGCAGGAGTTTTTATTGTGGTTTCACCTTTTTTCCTTTCCTCACCTCCGCAGTCAGTAAAATTAATTTCCCTGACCTTCGGGTTTTCAGAGCAGCAGGACTCAAATTCCACATATTACTATTGTGGCTTTTTTTATTTTTACTATAAAATACATGAAACGGGATAATGAGGGCTCAGGGAATCTACCTATTGATTTTTATTTCAAGGCTAGAAATAATAATTAAAACAGAACAAACCAGCACCTGGTCCTTGGCTGAGTGATTTCAGAAATAAATTTGTGTGTAAAGTGCTATTTTAGTTTAGGTATGTGAAGGTGGTAGATTTGATACTGCTATGCAGTATTAAAGATATATAGTGTTTAAACATTAGCGTCTTTAATGAATGAAACTCTTATTTAAATAGGCGATTCTTTAAAGTGACAAACATAGGAGATAAACTTCACTGTACTAATGAGTGGGTAAATAAATTCTTTCCTGAAAAGAGAAAAAAATTGCGACATCAATTAAAAAAAATATTCAATAAATTGTTTTGTTTTTTTTCGTTTTTTTTGCTAGTGTAAAACAATAATAAATATTTTAACCAGGTATGTGTTGCCAGGTTTTATCTATGAAACATTACTGTTGTGAAAAAAAGGGTCACGCTTGTGACCATCGGACCATTAATAATATAATGAATTGAGTAATGCTTTTGACACCTGCGTCGAGTCAGGGCATGAAGTCTCTATTTCAGAGTGTTGTCTTGAAGCGCTGCTCTGCTGTCCTTGCCAGCCACGTCCAATCAATCGTCAAAAGACGGGCAGGAGTGGCAGGAAAGAATTAATGAAGGAAAAGTTTCTCAGACCGGTGTCACTTCATGCCAGGAAACTTTGTCTGAAACCCTAATGTGCACGAGAGACGACCGAGGAAGGGGGTGGTGAGAGCAGTGTCCGCTGAAAGATATTGATATAGATTTTAATAAATGTACAGGCGATGACACCTAAAATGCCACTTCCACAATGCAGTTTGACAGTGTATTTGTACTAATAACCCCTAAGAGTGGAGATGAAATAGTGGCTGTTCCACTGTAGCCATGATTAATGTGGCTGAAGTAATTAAATTCCATTAGGCCCCGGGATCACCTGCCAGTGGAAGCGGGTGGCGGGCCACGGTGAGACAGCCATCCTGGACCTGGAGACTAATGCTTTTTAAAGCAGCGCTCCCAATCCCGGCCAAGGATACGGTAACGGAGGACATCTGCTCCCCGTTGATGGCTGAAGGTATTGATGCATTGGATCATTAAGGGGGAGGGGGGGCGCTTAGCGGATGGTGCCAGCTCAAAGCTGTGTTTTCGGTGTTGACAGGAGAGATGCGCCAGAAGAAATGCATCCGCCGTGTCTGCGCTGGCAGTGCGCTGTAATCTCTGGGCGTAGAAGGCAACAGAAGCCTGGCTGCGGGCTGTAGAGTAGCAGGGCTCAGTGGGAGTAGCTTTGCTCTGGGTGCGACGATGGGCTGTTGTTGTTGCCTTTTTTTTTTCTCCTCTGCAGCGGTACTCCGTCCTCCCGGTAGATGGGTACAGCACCGCCCCCCACGTCCCCCTGCTGTTTTGCTGCAGATTCCCGAAGACTGGCATCATTGCTGGCGGAGAGAGGCCCGTGCCCTTTGCAAATGGCTACAGTAATGACCCACTTGGGAGGCAGCGGGTCGCTGTGGATGCGGATGTGTCCAGGTGCCACAACATAAGCATTTCATTAAATATTGAAGCGACTGCTTTCAGTTATCGAGGCGGGGAAAAAAAATTTGGCCACATTCCAAAAGTGACTAAACGTATGTGAGATGCGAACATCTCTCGCTCGCTCGCTCGCTCTCTTCTCTCTTTTTCTGTCTCCTCTCTCTAATCACTTTCTGGTTTTACTTGACCTTTCTTCTGCTAATTAGTTGCCTTCTTGAAATGCATTATGGGTAATCTATCTTGGGCGATCCAGCTTCCCCCCTCTTTTCGCTCCGGTAATCACTCTAAACGTATGAATGATTTATTCAGCCGAGCTATTTCTCACAATCTTAAAATACACAAACCATAAAATACAACCCAATTATTACCTCACGCCTGCAAACCGGACCTTGGTCCCGTGCCTGTGTTGTGCAATTGTGGTGACATTGAAGCAGAGAGAGTTATCTGGGATGTGCATGAGCACAAGTGGGCAGGAGCTTGCAGCTGTCTCAGGAATGCAATTGCACAGATGAGCGCGGTAATGTAAGGTGTTGAGATGTGCAAACGCGTGCCCATGCTGTGTTAAATGCTACGTGTGTGGCGGTATGAACGCGAGTAGTTTTACACGGGCTGAGGAAAGAGCTGCGGCCAAGCAAGCTCTTGTTACACACACTTGAAGAAAAACAAAAGCACAAAAAAAACTCTGATGCAAATGGTTACGTAAATGATATGAAATTATATTTTTGACCTTTCGTTTAACAAACACGCACACATAGTATTCATTATATGTATATGTACTGTGTGTGTGTGTGTGTGAATAAATTTGAGTATAAATTCATGTATTTAAATTTTTTATATATATATATATATATATATATATATATATATATATATATATATATATATATATATATATATATATATATATATAATACTATTATTTATTTATTTATTTATTTTTTGCCTTTCATGCTAAATGAGAGGTTATTTGTGCACTTGTGTGTGTCTGAACGGATTGTGTTTTTGATATGTGTGCCCACTGGAAGTGGGTACAGCAGATGTGTGGCGCTGGGGCCCCCGGCTGCTGCCAGCTCCTGGGATCCTGTGTTGACAAGTGCCTTCAGGTGCACAACACTCCCCATTACACACATAACGGAGTTAGTCTCTGACATAGAAACAGAGCCAGTGAACACTGTTGGGCACTCTGTCTGTGTGTGTGTGTGTGTGTGTGTATGCAAGAGATCATTTTAAACATACTACAGTGCTGAATAAGATTTAGAAAAGTTATATGCAAAATTAAAAAAAAAGTTTATTTGAAAAAAAAAGTTTGTAACCCTAGTATTTTTTTTGTTATTTTTTTTTTAAGTCATGATTTTTAATGCTTCCTTTAAATTGAATATATTTTTACCACTCACAACTTTGTGACAACAGACATTTGGTGTTGAGAAACTGGGCCTGCCCAGTCGTTTGAGGTAAGCAGCAAACATGCCCGTTTTATTGTAAGGTGACACACTGGCAGTTTACCTTGGAAACTTGGAAAGATTATGTCATGTGGTCCCAGGAGTGCGTCGTCATACTGAACCCAAGTCAACCTGCGATCTGAGGTTGGTTACAGTGGAACTATGCCACAATTTGAGTAATTGCTAAAGCAGATAAAATTTGGGTTCACACTTCTTAAAGTAACACTTAAAGTAGCATTCATTTTAGCCAATGATGACATCATTCGTTGAACGAAACGCATGTAGGAGATGACAGCGGTTAAACGAGCAAGGGTGAACCTGTAGTATAATCGCAAATGAACACAAATGCACCAGGGTTCACTAAAATCAAGTGACTCTGAAACAAGACCAACACTGCAGGGCTTACCAGGAAAAATCACACTTGGATGTGGAGGAAAGGAAAATGCACCCAGTATGAAAATTAAGTAAGATTCATAGAAATGGTGTGTAATGGTCACAAAAAACAAAGCAAAACATTTATTTGCAAAAGGAAGGAAAGAATATATAGATCTAACAAAAGCACAGATGAATAAACCGAGTACTATTTTTAATGTTTGTATTTATACACCGCATACAGTTTTACCGTTTGCCTCTTTAAGATGGTGTGTTGTAGGCCTATACATTTAAAATAGAGTAGTCAGTGCTGTGAATATATATATATTAATGTTAATTATTTTTCTATAATACTATATCTTGAAAGTGTTAGTGTAAATGGAAGACCGTATTGTTTCCCTGAGAATTATATGCGTGGGTCTCCATATGAATATGCATCAATTAAATCTGAAGTAAAGAGAAAGGACAATTTATTGCTCTGAGGATTTATTCAATTTAACTCTGTAATTGCTTGCAATTCACTTGCTCATTATAGTACAATTTAGTGCATTTAACAGCAGCTGTTATAGAGTTAATGACAAGAGCTATAGGGAGGATCTACATTATCCCAAATGACTCCATGCAAGGTGTAATTCCACACTCAAACACTCACTCTGCATGCAGGGAACCACAGGTTCGATTTAAAGTGAGTGTAATTTTTAAGTGAGAGAGAAATCAAGAACTTCTTTACTTGAATAACAATTAACTGAACAATAAACTGATCCCAAGAATAGATCATGGATACTTGATTTGAAGGACATTTAAAACACTTTCTTTCTTTCTTTCTTTTTTCAGCAATGATGCCTATTATTGCATTTTGTGTTATGCCTCCAGCTTTTTGAATATTTACGTATTTGTTTTGTTTGCCATCATGGCGTTTTGTACCTGTAATTACTGTAAAGATAAAAAAGCAGCATAAATTAAAAATCATTTAAGCCAAAACAACTGGCAACTGGTAACTGTTAATATTACATTTGTTAATATGAACATGTTTAACTTTAAACACTTTAACATTTATTTATATATATATTTATGTAAGTTTTAATTGCTGCATTTTGTTTTTAAATATAAAATAAAATAATATTATTTAAAAATAAGATTATTAAATAAGATTAATAAAAATAATCTAATATAAATATAAAAATCTTAATTTAATATAATCTTTTATATTTCAAGTAGCTTTTAAACAATTTTTAAATGTTTTTATTTAGTGTTGTTGATGAAGTCATCCCATTCACTAGTCTATATGCCTTTTTCAGATATGTCTATATAGGTTTTTGTGGCTGTTGGTGTGAATCTGTGTATGTGTGTGATTTTGTCAGTCACTATTCTCGAGGTGTTCAGAGTGTGTGAACTGACTGTGAAGATGCCTTTGAGCAGTGGCCGTGTTTTCTGTCTGATTGTTTACCACTCCTCCCTCTCCCTCTCTCTCTCTCTCTCTCTCTCTCTCTCTCTCTCTCTCCCCCACTCTTTCTCTCTCTCTCTCGGCTGTAAGTCTAAAATTTTAATTATGCTGCCTGACAGGCTCGGTGCGTGATGCACGGCCCTGCATCCATCACGACGCGAGGGCCAGTGGCGGCCCATGCCTTGCCTGGTTCCTGAACGCCGGAGCAAGGGCTGAGCAGCAGGTGCCATATTACTGTGTACAGAAAAGCAATTAGGAAGCATATTGGATGAATGAGGAGTGCATTAATATTAGCGAGTACATTTGTCAGTGGGCTTGATGCGAGTCTTTTTCTTTTCTTTATGCAACATTAAGATTGTGGCGCTCATAAATTCTCTGCTTAAATTGCCATCTGTTTCCCTGTCAGGGCACTCTGAGACTCTGAGAAGAGAGGAGGGGGAAAGGAAAGTTTTCTCCTTTCCTCTCTCTCTCTCTTCCTCACTCACTCGTCTGATCTTTCTGTTCTTTCTTTAGAATAATGTGGTTTTGCAATTTGTTTAAAGGTTTGACATGTTAAATGGATAGTTCACCTGAATGCGAACAATTTTGTCGAAAATAATTGTTTTGCTGAATGTTTTTTGCCGTTTTCTGTGCTGTTGAAGTGAATGGTGACCAGGAACTGTCTTGCTCAAAACAATGACAAAAGCATAATAAAAATAGTCCATGTGATGCACTATATTAACATTTTCTTAAGCCACGCGACACCTTTGTCTTTCCCTTTGCTTCAGCTTTCTCATTCACGTGCTGAATAAGATGTCACAAAGATGCCAACTCACCGAGATAGTTCAAATTTTGAAGTACATATTTAAATCACACAAATATAATTTAAGAGTTACTGCAGAGAAAAAGATTACAGTGAATAATTAACTACTCGAAATGCATTCAGTCCCACAAGCAAAGGTACTGAAACTTCACAAACTTCATCTAAAAAGCAACAAGAACAAATGTTTCGATAATTAAATATGAGTATTATATAACTAAATTTGCTCTTCAGGGGGCCATGTTCTCAGGTCATAAACAGGTCGAAGCAAAGTTGGAAAGCCACCTTTGTGATATTTTGCAAAGAAATTGCACATATTGCCAGTCTAACAGCATTTTTGGTCTAGTTAACATGCAAGCCACTTTAAACTTAAAACCTGTTTTGCTCAGCTGCTTCATTGCTTAAATGTCCATTTAAATTTAACCTCCTTTGTATATCAGAAAACAGCCAAAATAATCTGCAAAATATATGCATTTTTATTTGCCATGAGAGAATTGTGAGAAAGGGACCATACTAGTTCGGAACAACATGAGGCTGAGTATATGATTTCAACTATTCCTTTAACTGTCGCCCGTTGTTAGCGTCCTGTCTGCCTATGCTTAAATCAGATTTGTTTTGGGGTTTTCTTGTGGAGGAGATATTTTTAAGTCGATTTTCTGTTTAATTAAGTCAACATGCGGACTGTAAAATACTCCTTGGCAAGAGCATGTTAAAAGCACGGATTAAACTGGTGTGGCTTTTGGGAAAGAGGAAAACTGTCTGTCCTCCCTTTCTTTCTTTTTCATTGTCTTTCAGCCGGAGAGGAAGAGCTGCTCATCGCTCGCTCTCTTTGGCACGATGGCCACATTCTCAGGGCTATCATCTCAATAACACGGACGGCTTAATGACGGCACGTCCAAGTGCTGTCACAGGGAGATTACTGTCAGTGCGTCCCATGCCCGCAGGGGATGTGGGGGTGTGCTGAGCTCGATTGGAGGGGGGCAAAGGGGGATAGCATAGAACCCCATGATAATTAGCCAGCCTGCAGTGTTCGTAAAGCAGTCTGAGCTGCAGAGAGGCCAGTGCGTTCACTCTTTGTGTATCCGCTCTCCCTTTTTTGACTTCAACTCAGCCTGGTCGAGTTGGGAGTGTTACTCGCGCAATATTAGGACGTTTAAGACAGGTATAGCAGGTAACTGATGATTTAACGTGTTCTTCTAGCAGCCAATTTGATTTAAACGTATTACTTGAAGATTTAAGTGCAGTGTTGTGAAATCAGCGCCTCTGTGGGCCTGTCATGTGGCTTTGAACAACAGATCATGTGTCATTAAACATCCACAACCCCTACCGGCGCTATCACCACAGATGGTTAATATACACCCGTCAAATGCACACAACTTGGACGAGGATTTCTGTACACTCTGGGCTTTGTTTGCTCATTTTAATGCGAGTCAGTGGCCGCCAAATCTGACCCTCCAATGCGGTTGCGTTCACGCTGACTGCCTGTTATTAAAACATTTTCCCTTTTGAGAATTATATTCAAATAATTCTGTTGCCAGAGTTGTCAGCCAGCTAAGATTTAACTGACTTGTCAGTATAGCTGCCATAATCTTTATTACAGGCACTGGCACAGAGATTAAAGATCAAGAGATTTTAGAAAACTAAGAGAAGAAATAAATCTGAAAAAAGAGAGCTTGGACATTATGTGGCGGAATTCCTCTGCAAATACACATGTTAAATACATGCTAAAATAAATGTGGGTTGCTTTTAAAAGAGCACCATGCGTGATGTTTATGACTGAAAAACGGCAGTGTCCCATTTGTAAAGAGATGGCAAACTTGGCAAACTACCTGTACCTCTTCTTTATTAGTGTTTGTTGGCTTGTGGATCACCTTAAAGCAGAATGACTTGTAATTTATGAAAGTTTGTTTTATGAATTAAGAATAGATTATAATTATATGTGGTTGTTCATGTAGTTTTTTATGCTATTTTCCCTCCAATAAAGCAGTCTTTACTCTGCAAAATCAACATGACAGTGATTTTTATGTTTTTGAGGGCCAAAATTGTATTAGGCTACAATTAATTTTTCTTTTTTAATTTTAAAATGCAATTTATTTCCGTATCATTACTTTTTTTCTTTTTAGCAGCCATTATTCCAGCCTTCAGCATCATATCATCCTCTGGAAATAATCTCAACATGCTGTCATTCAGATGAATTATATGGAAATGACTTTTTTCTTCTTCAGCATTTAATGAAAAAAAACCCAAAATAAAGAAATAAAATAAAGAAGCATTACAAATGCCTTCCCTATTAATATTGTATCTGTAGTGTGTATACGATAATTTCATGTACTGTTTATGATGCATATATAACTACATAGTGTATATATACATACCTTATAAGTAGAAATAATAGCATTTTATTTTTCCCTCTGACTATTCTAAATGTATTATTTGTTTCTAAATGTGATTTTTTTTTTTTTTTTTTTTTTTTTATTCAAAGGGGGTGTCAGTCTCTCTAACAGTCTGTTATTTTCTTTTGTCAACACTCAAAATATATTATCGCCTCCGATGCTGGTTCTGTGTCTCTTTTCATTGGGGGGAAATGGATGAAAAATGCCCCTCAAGTAAAATAAATATTTATTCAATAAAGTTTCCATCACTGTTTATATAGCTGAAATGGATATTGTTGATTTAATTTCATAGCCATACACCGCACTAGCTCCTGAAGCAGTGTAAAATAAGATATGATTACTCGGATTACTGAGAATAAAATTTAGAAACCCGCCCTCTTGGATTATGCGTATTCCTGTTCTACAGTGTCTGTTGAAACTCATAGTAGTGTATCTGTGTGAGTCCACAATTGCAAGTACCTGAGGCTTGTCTGTCTTTGGCATAAATCACATTGGTAACAAGACCAAGTTTATCTCTCCTGTAGTGCGACTGAAGCTCTCAACAGGTCTGTGCATGATCCGGTGCTATTAGGCTGTCTAATACCTTCTCATTGTTATTCATGGACTATAACATGGCTCTTTTTTTTTTTTTTTTTTCCTCCGCTCTTGCCTTCCCTCACAGCTCCATTTATGAATTGCTCTGTAACCTCTTTTAAGAGTGCCGTCTAATTGATCTAATTCAGTGCTAACGGATGTTCTCTGTTATTACAGATGATCTTGGAGGCAAAGTTGGTAAAAGCATTAATAATCTGCACTCGTTGTGCAGTGCCGTGGCACGCCTGAACGTGCCGGGGGGTAATCACGCAGTCCATAGGGGGCGCATGAAGCCATTATTAATATTAAGGAAGATTGTTCGGCCCACAGTCACTCACCTAGCCTAAATGGAAGGCTGTAGGTGGGATTCAATGCAATAACGGCAGCACCAGATACAGCAGCCCACAAACTCACACCGGTGTGTTCAGCATCCCCTTCTTTCGTGTTTTGTACCTGACATCCTACCGCAAACCCACACTATACCCTCGAAAGAGCCAGTGCTCAACATCATGATGATAGTGTGGGACTCCACTATACGCCACGAAACCAGGATCTCTTCTCACATGAGAATTGTTTGCTAGCTTGGTGAAGGTTGTTTGATATTTCCTAGCCGCTCTCGACTTTCTTCTTCTTCTTCTCTCTCTCTCTCTCTTTCTCTCTTTCTCTCTTTTGCCTCCTAATTCGCAGTATGATGACAATAACATGCACGACAGCCTTAGCGAGACCTTTCGAAATGCTGCCGGCCGCCCACTCCCCTGCCAAGGTCGCCACTAAAAGGCGTCTCACTCTTCTCCTAGTGGCTTCTCCTTTGCGCAGACTCGTCGGCTAGCCCTGAAAGATATAATTTTCTTCAAATGCACCTCTCGGACTAGTTTGTCTATTTCCGCACTGCCCTTTTCCAATATGAGGCAGAGACTCTACATAGCAGCGACTTGCGCAAATCACACGGCAGGGCCGGGATCTGAGAGGGACAATTTGCCAGCGGTATGCATGAGTAAGCAGGGAATTTCTCCATCCATTTAGAGTGACCAGACTGCTCTCTGACAAGTAGATGAGAGAGAGAGAAAGAGAGAGAATGTAGAATCACTTCTGCTCCCTAACACGGTCCTGTGAGGGAACTGCCTTTAGATGGCTTTTGCCATGTCTGATCTTTCTCTCTGGCCAAATCTGGTTTTCCATTATCTCTGCTGGTGCTTTGTGACAGGGTAGGAAGCCCATTAAAATTCTGGGACTTTTATTGGCCATATGTAAGTATACTGTCTTTATTATTTGATGTTGCAGTGTAAGCAGTGCTGCAGGAAGTGTGACAGGTGCTGAGGGAAAGCCATACCATGCATATATATATATATATATATATATATATATATATATATATATATATATATATATATATATATATATATATATATATATAATTATAGATAATTTAAGAAGAGCAAATTAATATGTAATTATACTTCACGCACACGGTAGCATCTGGTGTGTGTTGTATACGTATGTTGCGAAGACATTAAATTGATAGATGCATGGCTGCTGAAAAATTGGATTTGTCATCACAAGAATAAATTGTAATTTCAGTTATTTTAAATTGCAATATTATTTCACAGAACTAATGTTGTTACTGTATATTTGCTAAGATTAATGCAGCCCTATCAAGCGAAGGAAATGTATTGTGTATATTGATACATGTGATTTATATAATTTAGTTATTTAAAAAAAAAAAAAGGCAAGTTCAGACTTAAAACAATTCTTAAATCAAAACTGGCACATTAATTATTTTACATAACTATTTTTGATTAAATATATTTTTTGAAAGTAGACAGACACACATTTCCTCGTTATTTTTAATTTATTTATTTATAACCAGTTCATGTTTCTTCAGGATGAGGGGTTCTGTTTTTGTTGGGTGTGTGTTTTTTATTTTATTTAATCCATTTATTTTTTAACCCGGCCACGAGTTGTAACCTACTTGAATTGTTAGGTTACATTTCTCTGCACAGCACATGAAAACTTAAGTGGTCTCACATCTTGTACGAAGGAGTCTGTAAATCCTCCCCGTCCTTCTTTAAAAATCACATTGACTGAAGAGGTCACTTCTTACCAGTATAAGCCGCTTTAGCAAGACTCTTAATAGTACAGCTATCACTGTCAACATTACTGCTGTCATGCAGAACAATAAAGCACCTGCTTTAGGGAGAAAAACAAAAACTTTTTTTCACAGCTGCGGTTGGTGATTACGTTTCTCCTAGAACAGCTAGTTACAGTTTTATTCTGGTTTTCCAGTTTTCATGGGTTTAAGAGTTGTCTTTTTATAACGCAAAAATGTTTATAGTACTGACAAAATAAGTGTCATATTCAATATTGTTAACTGTGAAAGATCTTAACCTCACTGTAAAATTCTTCCAAATTATGATGAACCACACATGCCAAGCCTGAAAATACCCTATTCTGCAGGGATTTTTACATGTGCGTGTGGTTTGGTCCATAATTCCTCAAAACCACGTGCACTTTCTCTGTTGGAATGTTCCATGCTGGGAACGTTGTGTTGAATGTGGCTGTCAAGACAGCTGCAGAATTTAAACTGGAAAACGGTTGTAATTGTTGAAGCACTTGCTGAAGAGCAAAGCCCCTGTCTGTCTGTTGAGCTGTGAGGATTAGCATGGACATTAGGACAAAATGGGCAGTTTAGAGCTCCACATAATAGCTCTTAATTTGTTTAAAGAAGCTTCCCTGGTGGATTTGTCATGAAGTTGGTGTAGAAATGTCCAACGTGAAGAGTGGCTGCATAAGTATAGTTTAAATATATGGCGTATTTATTTACTGTTGGTTAATAGTTTCTTAGTTAATACAAAACTTTCTTTCATTTGTTTTTCTTTTTCCAAAGATTTGGTGACCTGGCTATTAGTTCTAAATATGAAAAATAGTTCAAAATTGACCCAAACATTTCTTTAAAAGGTTCTTGTTGTTGTTGTTGTTGTCGTCATTATTGTTATTATTATTATTATTATTATTATTATTATTAGTTTGCTTGCTTGTACTAACTGACTAACATTTCCTATACTTCCACTTGTGTTATTTCATAGTTTTGGTGAACTCTAATTAAAAATTGTTTCAAAATGTTTATATATTATTTGTAGTAGTAGTAGTAGTTGTGATTATATTAAAGAGTAATATAAAATGATGATTATAATAATAATAAATATAATAGAAATAAATTATTTTTATTTAACTTAGTATTTGATGTATTTAATTATACACATTTATCTATATGTTATATATTTATGTATATGTTTTATTTAGTTTTATAATTACATTAAATGTACATGTACTCTTTTGTTTTAGTTTATTGTTTACTGATCAACGGATTACATAATTTTTAAATAGCAGTTTGCTTTTTTCCCTGTTTTTCAGGGGTCATGTGGCTACTTGTTTTCACTTTGAGGTGAGCGGGTACAGTATGGCAGCTGTTTTGATCAAGCTCTCAATATCCAGTTTTTTTTTTTTTTTTTTTTTTTTTTTCAGAAGTTATTTGTAAACTCTCTTTTTTCTTTCCCTTTCTCTCAGCCTTCCCCGGAGCCCAGTCTGGCCCGTGAGATTTCCTTGTTAGCTTAGATGTGGAGAACTGTTTTTAGAGTAGACACCTAGTCAAGACTGTGTGTGCGTGCGTGTGTGTGTGTGTGTGTGTGTGTGCGCGCACGATGCCCTCCAGCCAGCGGCGCGGTAGGGATGATGCGCTCTCTCACAGAGTGCTAACCTTGATCAATACCCCACTATGGATCGCTCCAAACCCCGCCGCTCCTGCTCGCTCTTTATTTCAATATCACGGCTCTTTGAACACTGTAGCCAGAAGCCCTAGCTGAAATGGGCTCATTCTCTCTCTCTCTCTCTCTCTCTCTCTTCACTTCCCTGGCTCTTTATGGGTAGTTTTGTAGAGGATAGATCGCCAGAGGCCATGGGCAAAGGACAGCTGTGTCATTTACCTGCGTTCTCCTTTCCCATCCAAAGTGAGAGGAAGAAAAAAAAAAGCTGTTTTTTTCGTATTTGCTACAAACGCCCTCACACAGACATCAAACGTAACTTATATTTGGAAGTGCGGGAAAGAAATACTGAGGTCTTTAATCACTTCCCCTGTGCCCTCACAAGTCTTCAAGAGCCCTTCTGGGCTGAGCGGGAGCAGTTTGTTTTTATTTTTTATCACTTGCTCATTTTGGGATTCAAAGCAGCATAAACACTGTCTTTTTGTTTTTAAAATCCATCTCTGATCTTTAACTACATTTAAAATCCTTTTGGACAAATTAATCTTTTTGTTTCTGTCGGGGTTCACATTTCTGAAAAGATAACTTTAGGACGGTTAGGTTTGCTTCCTCAAAAAAGCTCAAAATCATAATGATCACAATGACTATTTCTTTCAGTGTTTTAGAAAGTTCCTAGTCGGCATTTTAAATCATTTTAACTCAACTTTGTCATTGCAAACCTGTAACACCTTTCTTCATCTTTGGAACACACATTGAGATGTTTTTAAATTAAAATCTGACACTGCATAGACAGCAGTGCAACTACCACGTTCAAGGCCTAGAAAGGCAGTAAGGACATGTGACAGTGGTACATTGTAGCTTCATAAAATTGTGGTTGAACTAGTGATCTCACATGGATTATTTAAACAGGGTCCTCGCTGCCTTTCTGGGCCTTGAATGCGGTAGTTGCATTGCTGTTTATTCAGGGTCAGAAAGCTCTTGGATTTCATCAGAACTACGTGTTCGAAATATCTGATGAAAGAAGGTCTTATGGGTTTGGAACGACGTGAGAAAGTATCATCAGTGACAGAATTTTTAGGAGAGCTATCCCTTTATTGTAAGTGTCAGTTTTTGATACTTTTGATTATATTAAGTGTAAATTTGTTTGTTTGTGGGTAGTTGGCATGTCCTATGGTGTGACAGAAAAAAAACCCCAAGATAATAAAAAAAAACCCTCTAACATTTTGAAGATAAATGCTATTTGTAACTCTAAGAATGAAGATTCATTTTCCTCATTTATGGGTTATTTGTGTGTTTTTTTTGGTCAACCCATGTTCTCATGCTTTCCCTAAATGACTCATTGATAACTCCGTTGTAGATTACTTCTTTAGATGTAGCCTTTAGCTCTGCATGTCCCCTATACTGTTGACATGTTGAAATGGCACATGCAATAGTTATAGTGTGCAACAGAGTTCAGACAGAGGCTGACCCAGATGTGTTGAAGTGGGTCAGAGGACTGTCTGGGCCTTGTTCAGGAGGCGGACGGTGGGATGTGTGGGATACTGAAAAGTGTTGGAGGTTCTTTGCCCTGATTAAAGCAAATTTGGAATGGGAATTGTGGGACATCCCTTGTGCTTTGGTTTCCACTGCCTCTCCCAGCATCTGACATACTATGTGCATCCATATTAATCAGTGTCTTTCCATCTCACAACCTCTAAAGGTGAAATGTGCCATTTCTGTGCCACTAGCATCACCAAACAGAACCGTGAATGTAATGGCTGCTTTTAGACAGGTTATCCCACCACTTATCAGACAAGCAGAGAAGGTACAGTCACATTAGTGAAATTTTGGGTACTAAAAAGGTCCATTTGTGTACTGTCCAACAGCAGCTCTCACACAGAGGTCGCTTTCAAAGCAAGCAGCATTTTGTTGGTCAATCGCCCCAGTTTTTAGTAAAACTGGATTTAGCAAATTTCGTAAATGTGACCGTACCTATAGTCCCACCCCTTAACTTGAGCATCAATCACATTTTTTTATGTATTCATTTTTTGCATAGAAATAATTTAAATAATAGTTATAAGCAGGGTGAGATTCTCTATATTTCTGTTTAAATTTCTTTTATTCATTCTGTCAGTTCATTAGTTGGCTATTTAAAATGGCTCATGTCATTGGCTGTCCAGTGAGAAACCAAGCATTTACTCTGCCATCTCCCAGTAACCTCACACCCCTTGTCAGCTCATCTCCCATCATGCAACACTCTCAGATAGCGAATGCTATGGGCAAGAGGCTCTTGATGCTGTCATCTGTCTCTCCTGTCTTTCCTCATCCTCTGCTTTCCTTTCTTCTATCAACACACTCGTCCTTGCTTCCATTTCCTCCCTCTCCCACTCTGAGGGCCGATCTCACTGGTGGGATTTAGTTTATCTGACAGTCTTCTGTGAGTGTTGCCTCCTCTCATTATAAAGTAACCCTGGTCCAGCTCAGTCCTGCCATAGTCCTCTTCCTGCCAGGAAACCAGTGGTATAGGTGCCTCAGTTGAGGGGAAGGCATTTCAAAATGCAACAAACCAAGGCATGCTTTAAATTGTCATGTACTTTTTATTTGGTGATTTTTGAGCTCTGCATGTCTCAAATGCCTCACTTGCCTCTTGAAGAGACGATTCATGCAAAAATAAACTGTTGTATATTTTGCAAATCCACATGGCTGGATTTTTTTTTTTTCCTTGCGTGGGCCACAAAGTAGGATTTTAGGCAGAATGTTCATGCTGCTCTTTTGAGGGTCTTACCAATGTTGTGTGTTTTTTTTTTTTTTTTTTTTTTTTTTTTTTTAATATTCTGCAGTAGGAAAAAAGTCATGCAAGTTTGAAATAGCAAATGTTTACAAAATTTGTTAACTATCCCTTTGAGATGCAAAAATGATACAAAATAAAATCATGATAAAGTATCAAAAATAGTTAATATAGATATAATCAAGCTGTATATTTTGAAGCCATACAATAGCTTTATACAAATAATCTTTCTCAAACTTTCAGAAGTCATTTACATTCACATATTTTCAGATGGTGAGTTAGGGTTCATCATGGTAGGTTTGACATCGATGATGCCAAATGTCACTAGCTCTTAAAAAAAAAGCTCACATATGGCTTCGGAAAACTTGGAAATTATGCACATTTAGCTTTTAGCAGGTTTGGAATGACATTTTGGATGAACTGTCCCTTAGAGAAATAAAATAAAAATGAAGAAATGAAAATCACTTTCATCAGTTTGCGTACTTGTGTTTATTATTTATTTAGAGGCTGTGATGAGCTTATTCAGGTAGAAACCGTGCCAAGTCCATCTTGTCCCATTCTATCCTGCCTGCCTATCTGTTAACCTCTACTTGACCTCCTCTCTCTTCTTGTTCCAAATACATTTGCTTTGCCGCATTAATTACTTTGATAAAAAAGACGAGTTAAAAAATGTTAAAGTACTTGGCTGGCTGTTGAGGAGTGACGTCAAGCTATCCAATGATTTTACAGGTGCACTCGTATTGGTCTTTTTTTTTATCTTATTGTATTTCTGTTATCTTTTTATCTTTGTTCATAGGAGCACAAATAATGACTCTCACCTACCCCTTTTTGACACATTTATTGATAGATATTATAGGGAGAATAAGGAATGATGCCCTAAACCATGGCTCTGACAATTCTATGATTTAGTATTTTTCACCACACTCTGGTAGTTTTCTCATGTTCATTCGATAGAACAGAATTGCATTTACATGAAAAGGCAACAGAGTAATCAATGAGCTTGTATCTTCCTTACGGCCTCGATATATCTGTCTATAGCTGATATTAATCATGCAACTGTATCAGCAGGCAATAATGACTATGCTTTCCGTTTTATTTATTACACAGCTAATGTCCATAAGGGGAAATGCATTGACTTACGGTATGTTTCCAATCTCGAAATCCAAAAGAATCTCCATACTGTACAAGAAAAGCAGCCACTGCAGCAGCACCTGGATAAACTAGTTTAAACAAGTGCAATTTTGTGTTTTAACCACACCAAAATCTGTTTTGGTATGCCCCTTTGAGTGTGCCTGTCAAATATGGTCACCCGTGTTGTTGCTGTCAAGTAATTACTGCGGTTAGAGTAAATGTGGCATTTTAGTAAATGGTTTGTGTCCGGCCCGGTGCCCAGTCCGAGTCTGTCGAGACGTGCCGAAACAGATTGAGCGGGCCAGGTAGTCCATGACATCCTGTTAAAAACGCTCAGCGTATCCAAACGGCCCCGCGGACATCAAACCTCGCCAAGCTGTTCCCACGGCCCTCTGCTGCCCGCCTGTTAACTCATGCCAGACCAGCGCCGGCCAAGTCCAACACGGCCATGTGGGTGAGTGTGAGTGAGAGAGGCCTATATTAGCTTACCCGCAGCCCGTTGTGTGGGAGCCGCGAGCGGGTGAGGTCAGGCCTCGTGTGAGGCCTGCAGGGAGGGGGAACCGGACCTGGTTTGGCTGGTCTCTAAACAGCCTCAGGCCCAACGAGAAGAAAATGGCCAGTGAGCTAAAGGCTGGACTGTGTTTACTCAGGACTTTGTGGGTTTTGGAATGGAGAAAGAGAGATACGGCGAAAGAAAAGAGAGCGACTTGGCCCCTGACTGCGTTGGGTAGTTATACATCCCCAGGCTGGGATTGTGGTGAGGGCAGCTGGACTGCGGCAAGCTGAAGAAGAAGAGAGAGGAGGCCCTGCGCACATGTGGCTTTTACATCAGTCTGTCTTTCTCTTTCTCTCCAACTCCTCCTCTCTTGCCCTATCTCTCCTGAGAGGCCCTTTTCTGTTCTTCTGAACTCCCCTGACCTAGTGGTTTGCATCCCTTGCCACCCACATTGGCACGCTGCTCGACTTTGTTATGATTCCAGGCCCAGGGGTAAAACAGAACGGCTGGAACTGGCTCACCGCTGCCCGTTGCTTGCCGGTGCCAGTGTACGTCGCTCAGGTGTGCAAAACATACCTGCCCATCTCGGAAAACAGATTTATCCTGTTCTCCATGGGCTTCCCCCAGTTTTCAGTAGCTCTAACACAAAAAAAAAAAAAACGAGAGGTAATAATCGCCTACCGAATGAAAGAACAACCCGGCTATGTATATTAAGGCGTTCCGAATCGCTCTGCTAACGAAATACTGTATGCTAAACTCGAGCAAGATGAAGCAGCTCATAGAAGTAACTTATTAAATAACAGCCAGCTAATTACTTTCTCTTCCCATTGTCCTGCTGCTATACGTGTTATTGAGTGTTTTATGTATCTTAGAGTAATGAGGAAGACAAGCCTGGCACCTGCACTGTGTAATTAAACATATAAATTCTCCCCTCGCAGAATTATTTGTGGTCACGGGCTGATTTATATGGCTCGGTAAATTGCAACGTTGAGCTTATTTTCTTTCCCTGAAAGGGCTTAAAAAAGGAACCCCATCCATCAGCCACCTTTGCCAGAATAAGCTTTGCTAAAAGTTGACTATATATAAGAAATACATGTTTTTTTTCCCCCTTTTTTGTTCTTGCCCTACTCCAAGCTATGTTCAATCTACCAGGCGTTTTTCCTTTGGGGAACACAGGTAAATATGTATTTCTGGAGCACAAATTAGTTTTATGTTCGGATAATCGGATTGATGGCGCTATCATTTTTGCACTGATTATTTGCATAACTTCGGAGGCCATATGTTTGTGTTGATGACTATCGTTCTAAGAGAGAATATATATATATATATATATATATATATATATATATATATATATATATATATATATATATATATAGAGAGAGAGAGAGAGAAAGGGGAAAAAAAGTTTTGTAAAGCAGTCGGACACGGAAAGTTGGCCATGCAATATCCTGCCTAGAAAAAGAGAGCATGAAAGAACATGTAACCGTTTTCGTGTCTCGATCACTTTTGGGTCGCTTTTTTATTTATTTTTTTGTCAGTTCAAACTTTTAGCAGTGACTTATGTGTCTTGCGGCTGTTCACCTGGGAGGGACTGTGTGCCTTTTGAAGATTGCTTACTCTACAGTTTATTATTTATTCTTTCAGGCGGATTATAAATTGATAAAATCTTAATGATATGGAGAGGCTCTGGGGTGTGGAGAGTGTACTACTAAGGGACCTTAACTCACACTTGCGTTAATATGTGTGTCAGCCCCTGTAGTCCACATAGCATTTCTGATAAGCAGCAACAAACACTGTCTTTGTTGTTACATATTTTCAGTTCATCTGACGTTTCCCTCGTCGCTGCAGTCTCTCAATAACTACCTTCATGTTTAGTCTTCATTTCATTTTTTTTTGTTCCTCTGTGAAATGAGAGCTTTATTCAGAGTTCTTCCAGCAATTTTAGCTCCGGCGGCTTTGTAAATATTTGGTTCTCGAGGTTTAATAAGTAGTAAATGATGAAAATCACATTTAGAGATGGTAATCTCCAGTAACTGAAGGGGGAGGTAATGCAGAGATGATGATTTTTCTATTTTGTCTCTGAATATTTTTAGAGTTATTATTGTGCCAATGCTACTGCGAGGGAGTGTTGGTATAAAAAAAAAAATATAAAAAAAGCAACGAAAAAAACCTCAACTGCCACAAGCTCCCTACTAAGAGACAAACCATTTCACATGTGCAAGTAACTGTCACCACCACCAATATGGTGTCCTGTTTCTTCTCATAGAGCATATGTGTGCATGCGATTTCATGTTTTTTTGCACATGTGTGTTTATGTGTGTGATACACTGCAAGTGTTAATGAAAATCATGGCATATCAGGATGTTTAGTGCTTTGTCTGTTCCTGCGTGTTTGTGTTCTACACATAAAACAATAATGATAATAAAAAAGTTTTTAAATTTTATACACACACACACACACACACACACACACACACACACGTTTGTTTCCGTGGGGACTTTCCATAGACTTCTATGACTTTTAAACCGACCAACATTATTTTTATCTTCTAACCCAACCATAATCCTACCTCTTACAGAAAGCCTGTTTGCATTGTTACACTTTCAAATAAACATAATTTATTATTTTTAAAGTTTTTTTGGCCATCTCCACATTGTCAAAAATTTCAGGGTTTATTCTGCTGTGGACATTTGGTTTCCACAATGTAGCATGAACAAGTATGTGCATGTAAAATTGCTTTAAAATCAAAAAACAATTATTAATATTTCTATCATAATTAGCAGTATTGTGATTTTATTTATTTATATTTTTTATTTAATTGTATACCGCCATTTCCCGTTTTTACATTTGCAATCATCTAACATTTTTTTGTTTGTTTTTTCTCTTTTTTTCTGATAATTGAATCGCACTGTTGATGAAATGAAATGAAATCTTTAGGAAATCTTAAAATGAATATACTTTTTTTTTATGCTGCATATTATAATGTTATGATGTCTAAAGTCATGTATAGCATTCAAAATGTTTCATTTATTCAGAGGAACTGTTAAATTATAATCAGCCATATAAAGTAGCCATAAAAAGCTACGTGTTGTTATACTACACATAAGCACTTTTGAAATGCCACATTATCCAATCAGATTAGAGGAATGGACCTAACTGTTGTGTAATTCCATGAAAATGAGATATGTGAATATTCTTTACTCAATGCATTAATTGCAGTGTTTTAAATTCTGTATCGTTTCTTATTGAATCAAAACCTTACTGACTTCAGGCTACAAAATATTGACTAAATGTAATGTCTGTTTCTCTCTCTTCTTTTCTTTCTCTCCCGATTTACTTCTTTCCTCTTCGGTTTAGATTATTTATTTTATTCACTTTAATTTTTTTCTATTTTTTTCTATTTTTTTATTTTGGCATTTTGTGGGGTCCTGCTGCTTTTATTACATTCCTGACACTTTTGTTAATAAATCATTGCAAAGTTAATGAAAATTGCATTCAGGCATATCCAAAATGATTGTGTCCTTTGTCATGCTAATAAATTGAAAGATGTTGGTCCAATGGGTGAATGCCTGCCCATTACTGAGAAGTTTTTGATGGGTGCCTGTTGAACCTCTCATTTTCTCCTCTTTCTCTCCTTTCCAGTCGTTGTTCTTCAGTCGGAGGATTTTTTTCATTTATCTTTACGTTTTATCAGCTTGAAACTAATAGGTTTCAGGTGCAGTCATTTCCTCTTGCATTCGTTTGCATGGAGCGACATAAGAAACAAACACGTACTGTCTTAAAGCTACCCATCAGTACAAAATACATAAATGAGGTAAACACAACAATAATACGCATTTTCTTTCATGCATGTCACATGCACACGCTTTTTTTGCTTATTTTACAGGCTGACCTTTACCTTGTTACCTCGTCATGAATTTAAAGCATTTGATATTCTAAAGCATTAAAGAAATCTCTGTCGTGGTGAGTTATACATTTCCAGCATTTCATTTTTGATAAGCATTTTCCTATATCTTGCTTTTTCTTTCCCTCTAAGCTCTGTTGGTTGTGGACCGTCTTATCGTCCGCCGCACTCGGCAGATACTGTGTCAGTGAATGAGGTGTGGACTGTGTGGACGTTTTACAAATCTAAATGCAAAAAGAAATGGAATATTTGATAGCCTTCCATAATGGCCCTGAAATCTGTGTCATTATCTACTATCAGATGTGGCTTTTAAAAGCATCGGGAGTTCCTGGCGTTTTACATGAATTTCAGCTGAGAGCAGTTATTGAGAGCAGAATACATTTAGCGGGTCAGTTTGCCGGGCCTTCCATTGCTTGTCTTCATCTACGCTTCAGTGGCACATACTGTAAGAGAAAACGGTAACAACAGGTAACACGGGAGGCATCGTATATTCAAGTGATGGGCTTAAATTTAAAACTAGAGCTTCAACCTCACAGTAGAAATGAAATTTAGTACAAGATATCCCTATCGTAGCCTTTTTTTGTTTGTTTTTTGTGAAAGAATCTTCAGATATATTCAGTGTTTGGAGGAAAGCGGAGAAAAAAATCTTTAATCCAACGGTGTAAATGGATTTTCTATTTATTCAGACATGCATGTAAACATTTAAGTTATCTGTAGGTAGAAACAACATAACAATTGTATTTAAAGTGCATTACGGATTTTTGAAAATTACCTGTCATGCAGTAACAAAGCTCAAGTGAATGAAAACATCCAGAAAAGTTTTAAATCTGAAAGTGCACTGTGTATTAAAGTTATTGTCTCTCAAAAGAAAGAGTTTGGATCTGAATCATTTAAAACGAGCCGTTTTTAAAATGAATCCCAAGCCCGGCCTCTTGTTGCACTTGGGAAAACTTGATTTTTGCATTGGTCTGAATAAAAATGTGAATTAATTCTTCGCCACTAGGTGCCGCTTTTGGGGCATTAAAAGCTCACAATCACTGCTTTAAATGAAATCAGCCAGTCACAGGAAGGGTTTGGAAAAATGAATCGTTTGGGATTCGTTGAACAAATAAGGTAAAAATAAATGCATATTATGAAAGTGCATGCATGTCAACCTGTTGTTTGGAACTGCCAAAACCAAAATATGAACCTTTCACATGTATCACAGAAGTCCTTGTTGTGTGAAAGCCATTGTTTGTCATGCCTCCATGTACAGATATTGATTTTTTTTTATTTTTTTTTATTCAATCCACTGTTATTTTTAAAAAGCCAATGTTGAGTGTTTCATTGTAATTTGTGTTTACCCTGACCTTGGTATTGCTACAGAATGACAAATGTTATGACAATGAGTGCACACTTTTTTCCATTATAAGTATGTCAATTCACTACAGGGTAAAAAAAAAAACAAAACAAAAAAAAACAGGGAAAATGTCTGCAAACCAAACAAAATGCTTCCACTTTTAAGGAGAGAGCCTTTCATTGAGCTAGTAGGAAGTTGCAGCAGAAGGAACTGCAGAAGTCGCTTGTTATGTCTCTTTCCATAAAATGCGATACAACTAGTTACTTATTATTACAAAAAACACAATATTGTAACATGTTACTTTTAAAATGAGCTTCAGAGCGTATTTGTGTAGTGAATGATAGCGAGAAAGCCCATTAAAAGGTCCACTGAGGAGAGCCAGATGGTTTATATTTAGTGACTGAAGGCGCTAATCTCCACTCATATCTGAAAGTTGACATGTTTGTTGTTTCTTGCCTTTAACTTGTCTGCTGATTGATGTGCGGACAACCGGGGAAGGTCTATGTGTGTATTTTCTCCATCGATGGCCATGTGCGTTGAGAGCGCTGTGCTGGATTCAGCTGCACCAGATTCGATTATCAAGCTAATGTTTTATTAGAGAGGAGTGCGAGAGGGGGAATAATTAAAGAGCCCTTGTGAGGGAGGGACAGGCAGTCCTGTCTGCCTGGGCTGATGGGACATCTGTTTGCCTGGGGGTCAGGCACTGAAGCGGTGGGGTGCTCGGCATGGAAGGGGGAGTTTGAGGGGCGACCGGGTAGAGGCATGCTGGAGCTGGAATGGTGGCCGCACTGGAGTCAGTTTCCTTCCCACTCCACGCTGGAGCAACAAACAGCAGGCCTGCTAACACACAGACACCAAATTAAACAACTAACCCAACTTCATTAACAGAATAATGATGGGCTCAGCCTGAGCACTGCTTTATTACCCATGCAAAAACACATTCGCTTCAAACCGTGATAGGCCGGCGTGCAACCGAAGCGCACCAGGAATTTCGAAAACGTTTAAGTCGATAGACGCAGACTTCAAGTGAATGGAGAACAAAGAAAGGCAGAAAAAAATGGCGAAAAGAGAATCATCTCCCTGGGTATGTTTCCTGTTTGCACCTTGGATTGCACATGGAAAGCCGATGCCAAGTTTTCTTCGTGTGCAAGTGCCACGGTGTGACCCGGAGGGCGTACGGCGGAGCCGGGTCGAGCGGTGCTTTGGTCTGTGGGCCGGCCCCTCCCACAATTTTCACCTCCATACTGCAACCTTTAAGTCTAAAATAACTTAAAAGCACTGCGCCTGATGGGAATACGGCTCCAAACTAAAGGCTAGTCCTATTAAAACCACCCTAATACTAAGGAGGGGGATGAAACAGAGTGATCTGTGGGGCTGTATTGATGTGGAGAAAATGAGCAGCTCTTGCTGAGGAAGAGGCCTGACTCCCTATCGATTTAAAAAGGGAAAATGTAGAAATAGACTCTGTAAATCTGGCACTGCCTAACAGGTTAACAGCGACCATCTTTTCATGTAAACTCATTCAGCTTTTCTGCATTGATGTCAGAAGATGAGCAGTAAACCAGAGCTCTTGCTTTGTGAATTATAGTGTTTTTATTGATCAATAGGCAAACGCAATTAGCTGTGTTATTAAATTGTTATAAATGGTAATTGTGGTCACGCCGGTGTATTCAGGGAGGAAGTGTTTCATGGTTTTGCTACATCTAAGTCTCTATGATTTACAGACTGGAAGATTACTACTGGAAATTGTCACATATTATTTATTAACCTGTGTGACTCTTGAATTAATACAGCAGCTTACAGGTGCAGAGCAAAAACTTAATCAAACTTAAACCAGTTTTCTATTCTTACGTAATTTATCCGTTTCAGGGTACAAACAAGATGTTCCAATCACTTCCATGTCCACAGGTGAATAAAAAAAACACCTAGGCATGCAGATTGTTTTTACAAACATTTGTGAAAAAACGGGTCACTCTCAGGAGTTCAGTGAATTCCAGCGTGGAACTATGCCGGATGCCACCTGTGCAACACATCCAGTCATGAAATTTCCTTGTTCCTAAATATTCCACTGTCAGCTGAATTATAAGAACGTGAAAGCGCTTGGGAATGACAGCAACTCAGCCATGAAGTGGTAGGCCACGTACACTGACGGAGCATGGTCAGCGGATGCTGAGGCGCATAGTGAAAAGAGTTCGCCAACTTTCTGCAGAGTCAATCACTACAAACCTCCAAACTTCATGTGCTCTTCAGATTAGCTCAAGAACAGTGCGCAAAGAGCTTCATGGAAAGGGTTTTAACGGCTGAGCAGCTGCATCCAAGCCATACATCACCAAGTGCAATGCAAAGCGTCGGATGCAATTGTGTAAAGCAGGGCTCCACTGGACTCTAGGGCGGTGGAGACGCGTTCTCTGGAGTGATGAATCAAGCTTCTTCATCTGGCAATGTAATGGACAAGTCTGGGTTTTGGCATTGCCAGGAGAACGGTACTTGTCTGACTGCATTGAAGTAAATATAAAGTGTGGTGGAGGGGGATTGTTTTTTTTCAGGAGCTGGGTTTGGCCTTTTAGTTTCAGTAAAAGGAACTCTGACTGCTTCAGCATACCTAGACATTTTGGACAATTCCATGCTCCCAACTTTGTGGGAACAGTTTGGAGCTGGCCCCTTCATCCTCCAAAATGACTATGCACCATAAAGACATGGATGACAGAGCAGAGTCTGGTGTGGATGAACTTGACTAGCCTACACAGAGTCCTGACCTCAACCTGATAGAACACCTTTGGAATGAATTAAAGTGGAGACTGAGAGCCAGGCCTACTCGTCCAACATCAGTTTGTGACCTCACAAATGCACTTCTGGAAGAATAGTCAAAAATTCCCATAAACACTCTCCTAAACCTTGTGGACAGCCTTCCCAGAAGAGTTGAATGAATGCTATAGATTAGGAATGTCTTGTCACTGAAGGTCATATGCGAGTCAAGGCAGATGAGCGAATATTGGTAATATAGTGTGTGTGTGTGTGTGTGTATGTATATAATATAATATAATATAATATAATATAATATAATATATAATGTTGTACACATCAAGCTTGCATTTATTTGATCAAAAATGCAGAAAAAATGCATTTTGTGAAATATTATAACAAAAATATCTATATTATATATCAATGTTAAACCAGTTGTGCTGCTTAATATTCAGGAGTTTTTGATAATTTAAACAGAACAGTGTATAACAATATGCACTACTATTTAAAAGTTTGGGGTCAGTAAATTGTTTCTTTTATTCAGCAAGGATGTAGTAATTGGATAAAAATGATAGAGACTGATAGAGAAGATTGTTTTGAATATGTGCCGTTCCATTTACACTTTTTACTCCTCAAAGAAAAAAGTATCACAGGTAGAAAAAAAAAAATCAGCAGAACAGTTTCAGCGCTAATAACAAATTAGCATATTAGAATGTTTTCTGGAGGTTCATGTGACACTGAAGACGTGAGTAATGGCTGATGAAAATTTGCCACTGCATCACAGAAGTGTATTAAAATATAAAAAATTACTATAAATACTACCTTGATGAGCAAAAGGTCTGAAACTTGCACCTCTGCTCTCTGACTGGATCATATCAAACGTGTGATATTTGGGATTTTAAATTGGGATTTATAATATCATATATATACATATATATATATATATATATATATATATATATATATATATATATATATATATATATATATATATATATATATATATATATATATATATATATATATATATATATATATATATATATATATATATATATATATATATATATATATATATATATATATATATATATATATATATATATATATATATATATATACATTTAACAGCGCTAACACAAAATAACAAATTATAATTACTTATGACTTGTTGACAGTTTAGTTGTCACTCTTGTTTATAAACAAACTCTGTGTGAACGTAACTGTAGTGCTCTAAAACAGGACTGACATCTGTTCCTAAAGCTAGCAGTACTCCGCATGCATGATACAGTATGTGGGTTAGGGAGTGTAGTGTCTGTGGCGTTGTGCTAAATAGCTCATTTCCTCTTCTACTCTCCAGAGTGCATGTTTGGGTGCCGTGGCCACATTATTATAACAAAAAGAATGAATGGGAATTGTCATCACACACTCTTCCCAGAGCTTGATAAAAAAGTGTCCATTTTTTTGTAGAATTAGCAAAGTATACACAACTTCCTCTAACTGATATTAATGTCCATCACACTTCTGAGCTTCTGAGTGGTTAGCGAACGTACTAATCTTTCCTCCAAAAGATGAAAAGTATAGAAAAAAAGATCCAATTTCTGACCAGGGCTACATTAATTTGATTAAAATGCGATGAAAAATGTAGAAATGTGCTGGAACATTATAAATGTCTTTACTGTCACTTTTGACAAATTGTATTTCATCATTTTAATGAATGTGTTAACTTGCTTAAAAATCTTTCTGACGCCAAACGTTTGAACTTTTTTTTTTTTTCATAATAATGTGTGTATATATAGTAATATAGATTTTAATAATGATATATTAAAAATATTTTATACAGTGTATGTTATATTTACATATATAGTACTATTTGAAAATTAAATCATAACCTCCACATTTCCTCCACAATATCTATCTTATAAAGAGACGAATGCAAAAAAAAAATCAATGAATCAGCTGTTTGATGGACATGCATTATTTCAGAGATTTGTTGATTGCGCTTTGGCGGGAGGGTTATGGAGCAGGTTTCTATGCCAGTCAGTTCTATGCCCATCCTCATGGTCTGTGAGCTACAATGTGAAGCACAGATGGAGGGGTGGAGGAGCTGGAGAGTGTGAAAGGGAAGACTGGTGTGGTAGGGGTTGGATGAATGGACCTTCAGTCTGTTCCGAGAGACTGAGTGGGTGGACGAGAAACCTGCCAGGTACGCGCTGATTGACAGGCCGCTGCGACACGCCACAGCGGCCGAGGTGAAGATCGACTCCTTCGCCACAGACGGATGCTGGCAAGGTCAGGGGTGAGCGGCCCAGCAGACAACCGGCGATGTCCGAAACAGAAGCTCCGAAACGATTGCTCTCGCAGCGGAGTTTGGGGACGAAAACAGATCTCTCGTATTGAGAAGAGAAGGGAGGATGGGGTGAGAAATGTGGCTGTAATTAATGAGTAGCTGGAATGAGGGAGTCCCAGATGGAAAGGCAGAGTCGCCTGGCATGATTGTGCATCCGTGGCTGAGCTGTAAGATATACCTGGCCGCACGCTCGGCTCTCTGAAGTGGCTAGTTAGCATACGCCGCTCTTGTTATTTGTGTACTCAGTGTGAGAGCGGGCCTCCTCAGCTGCCGCTCACCAGAGACTTGTTTTGTAAGATTAATGAAGGTCACCGATATTCTCAGAAGTATTCTGATAATTAAGGCTTTGTTTATCAAAAACAAGTTATATTAAGAGCAAAAAAGATTCATGGTAATTATTCATAATCTTAACAATTCAAGTGTAGCCACCTCATTTGTGCTTTTAATTCTTCTTGTTAATGTTTTGCATAAATCTGCATAATTACTTGAGATGCCTGTTGTAATTTTGACAGCTACTCAGCTCATGTGCACTAAAGTATGGCGAACGTTCCGCGCGCTGCATACTTATAAACGGACGTATGGCGCCGGCGGAATGCTAGTCGGAGGAGTTTTGTTTTTGGAAAGAATAGGTGTTTATATCAAATATGCTAAATGAACGGTTTGGCCCGCAGTGGGCAAACGCCAGGCAGAATGACTGGTTTTTATGGCCGAGGCGCTGCTGCGATCACGCTGACAAAACAAATGCCGACATGCTTCTATAAATCCTTGGCACAAATGGTCAGTCCCCCTCTGCTGTGTGCCCAGATGTGTCTGCGGAGAGCAAAGGCTACCGGGCCCTCTAATCACGCTCTAATTTCTGCTGTAATAATCATCATGTAAATGGATGTGGAATGGTAATGCAAGTCTGGAGTTTACGTAATCTTGTAATGACCTCTTGTATTACACTGTCTGTGATGTTGCCTGTAATAGATTGTTAGTCACTAATCTGAAAAGGGGGGAAAAATCAAGAACAGTGGCTTATGAAATTAAATTTGGAGTGTGGCTGGGCCTATTAGCACTCTGACATAAGTGATATAATTTCTTTCACTCCTCTGCGCGCACACACAGACACGTCCTCTCGCGCTTTAGGACGGCTGATTAGTATTCGCTAAACAGGAGAAATAATGCTCTCATCACCGGCTTAGACCTCAATGATACTTTTAAACTAATGCACGTTGAGGGTTCACAAGTCATTGAAATTAGAATGCCGGGGCCGCTTCAGTAGCAGAACGCTCGACGCCGTCTAAGCAAGTATGCGTGTGTATGAACGATGAGAAATGCTGGCTTTTATATGAATTATCAAAGCTGGGTTCATATGCTGCGTCTGCCCTGCTATGATGCCCTAGTCCTTGCCATCTCTGTATATGGAGCATTTCACCCAGCAGTGCAATTTTTACAGTTTTAATTTTTACAGTTTTAATCCCTTTATAATTTTTTTTTTTTTTTTCCTTTTATTTTTTTCATTTTTTTTTTTTTTTTAAAGTTTTTTTTTTCTTTGTGAGATGTGTGAAATGTTGCATTGGAGACTAACTGTAATAGTTTTGCTTTGGCAGCTAGCTGAAAATGTGTGTTTTATATTTACAATAGTGTTTGTGTATTGTGTATGTTATGACAAACAAACAAACAAACACATTCTATGTAATTAATCAAGCAGCTCAGATGTTGAAGTTGCTTTAGATAAAGGTGTTTCTCGTTAACTTCAGCCATGGGAAAAAAAAAAACCCCAAATGACTCAAATTGCTGTGTTTTCAGTAATATCTGTTTAGATTTACTGTTAGTTTATGTCAGTATTTTGCAAGGTTTATTTTCAAGGCAGAACAGCAAACATGTAAACACTAGCACCTAATATTCCTCCCTCTGTGGACCCAGAGACCTTGACCCCTCTCGCCAGCCTGCTGTCGTGCCAGCGTAGCGGGTGCGCTGATGTGCGTAAGGCTCCTTCACGGCGCCGTGAGCCGTTCACAGATCTGCGGAGGACTGTGCTTTATGGGAGGGCCATGTGGCATCAGGAGTTAAATGAAAGTTGCCTAATGAAGTAAACTTACGAAGACGGAGAGAGGGGAGGCGAAGAGACAAAGAGAGGGCAAGAGAAAAAAAACTCAACTTTCTTTAATTATGTTTACCCAACAGGCCTTGCCTCCTAATTTAAATAGCATAAACATCTGGACTGCACCGGCATTAAAATCATGGCAGTAGTCAAGCAAATCTTGTGGAAAATAATGAAATTAGATCCCTGGTGTTGTGACAGAGGAAGGGCAGGATACATCAGCTCCATGTTAATAAAATTTCCATGAATGACTGAATACAATTAAGGAATTGTCAGTTGTGGCTGTGAACTTTTGTAACTCATAGATGTTTGCATCATTTGATTATGGTGGCAATTTGGAATTGTTTATCAGTGTCTGTGTTGGGGTATTAATTATGACCTTTTTTATTGGTCACAATTAAAACAAACACAGGCTTATGGGGAAGGACAGAAGCCGAGGTCTATTCTGGAGTACTGGAAATCATCTCACTATATACTCTGTATTATTATCATCATTTCGTTATGGTTATTATTATTGTTGTTATAAAATAAGTATTTTTTTTAAGGTAAAATGAGCTCACTTTTTTTGTAATGAGGACTTACCGGGACCTTAATCCTCAGGTTTTTTTATTTATTTTTTTTTATCACATTGTTTGTCTTATTGCTTCTAAATTAAGATTCAGAGCAGGGTGCTTTGCAAATTGAAATATGAACCTCTACCTCTGTTTCAGTCCTCTCTCGACTTCAGCATTTATCTTATCAGCCGGCGCAAGGAGAGGGAGATTGTATTTGTTGAAATGATTTGTCAGTTTAGGAAGTAATAATGGATTTGGGCTGAGAGCTGTACAAACAAGGCCTTCAGCATGGAGAGAGATTGAGGAGAGGAGAGGAAGGGATGACTGCTCTCAGTGCATTCTAATGCACTCTGAGAGAGAGAAAGGGATAATCACACATCTCCAAATAAAGATTTGTGAGCTTCCTTCCTCAAACACATGGATGCAGAAAGGCAGGGCTGCTGTTTAAAGGGAGGTGTTGAAATTCCCTGTTATGATTTAGAACTTTTAATTCAGACACATTTGTGAATTTTGAATATGAACTATTCTAGGAATCGGCCAGAGACCTTTCAAAATGTACTGTAGGATGGAAATATGAGCTTAACCACTCATAAAGGTCAACTTAAAAAAAAAAACTAACAAACAAACATAAAAAGCTAAATAAATGCAATTTCAATTGATGTATGGTTTGTTAGGATAGGACACTATTTATCTGACCTATAAATCTTAAGCTTGAATCAATAAGGATGTAGAAATAAATTAAGAAATAAAAACTTTATTTGGACAACTCAGGAAAAACGGGCCAAAAAAGAGTGACTTGCTTTGAAAAGTAAAAAATTGTAAAAAGTCTTTCAAAGGGATGCAGCACTCTTGAAATATATGAGATATTGGGGAGTGATGACAGAACCATCAAACTTTTTGTAGCAAATAGTCAACAGGGTCGCAAGAAACGTGTTGAGAAGAAAAAGATACAAATTAACCACCAAAGATTTGAGAAGAACCATATATGACGATACCAGGAATCCATTATCCTCCAGTGCTGCCATATTCCACAACTGCAACCTACCTGGAGCGTCAAGAAGTACGAGGTGTTCAGTTCTCAGAGACCTGGCCAAGGTAAGAAAGACTGAAACCCAACCACCTCTGAACAAGACACATAAGGTGTAGTAGTAGTATATGTAGTAGGTGTAGTAGTAGTAGGAGTATGTGTAGTAGGTGTAGTAGTAGTAGTAGGAGGAGTAGTAGGAGTAGTAGTAGTAGTATGTGTAGTAGTAGTAGTATGTAGCAGTAGGAGGAGGTAGTAGTAGTAGTAGTTAGTAGTAGTAGTAGTAGTAGTAGTAGTAGTATGTGTAGTAGTCTAGTAGTAGTAGTATGTGTATGTGTAGTGGTGTAGTGTTGTAGTAGTAGTAGTAGTATGTGCAGTAGTAGTAGTAGTAGTAGTAGTATGTGTAGTAGTAGTGTAGTATGTGTAGTAGTACTAGTAGAATGTGTGTAGTAGTGTAGTAGCAGTAGTGTGTAGTAGTAGTATGGTAGTAGTAGTAGGTAGTAGTAGTGTAGTAGGTGTACTATGTGTGTGTAGTAGTAGTAGTAGTATGTGTAGTATGTATGTAGTATGAGTAGTAGTAGTGTGTAGTATGTAGTAGTATGTAGTAGTAGTAGTATGTGTAGTAGGTGTAGTAGTAGTAGTAGAGTATGTGTAGTAGGTGTAGTAGTAGTTGTTGTAGTAGTAGTAGGTGTAGTATGTGTAGTATCTGTAGTAGGAGTAGTAGGAGTAATGGTGTAGTAAGAGTAGTGTAGTATGTGTAGTAGGAGTAGTAAGAGTGGTGTACTAGTAGTATGTGTAGTAGGTGGAGTAGTATGTGTAATAGGTGGAGTAGTATGTGTAGTAGGAGGAGTAGTATGTGTAGTAGGAGTAAGAGTAGTAGGAGTAGTACTATTAGTATGTGGAGTAGGAGTAGTGTAGTATGTGTAGTAGAGTAGTAGTAGTAGTAAGAGTATGTGTAGTAGTATGTAGTATGTGAGTAGTGTAGTAGTAGTAGTAGAGTAGTAAGTAGGTGTAGTAGGAGTAGTGTGTGTAGTAGTAGGAGTAGTGTAGTAGTAGTAGTAGTAGTGTAGTAAGTAAGAGTAGTGTAGTAGTATGTGTAGTAGAGTGTGTAGTATGAGTATGTGTATGTGTAGTAGTGTAGTGTAGTGAGTAGTAGTATGTGTAGTAGTAAGTAGTATGTAGTAGTATGTGTGTAGTAGAGTAGTAGTAGTAAGTAGTATGTGTAGTAGTAGAGTAGTAGTGTAGTGTAGTAGTAGTGTAGTATGTGTAGTAGAGTAGTATGTGTAGTGTAGTAGGTAGTAGTAGTATGTGTAGTAGTAGTATGTGTGTAGTATGTGTAGTAGTGTAGTAGTAGTGTAGTATGTGTAGTATGTGTAGTATGAGTAGTATGTGTAGTAGGAGTAGTGTAGTATGTGTAGTGTAGAGTAGTGTAGAGTAGTATGTGTAGTAGAGTAGTGTAGTATGTGTTGTAGTGTGTAGTAGTAGGAGTAGTGTGTGTAGTAGGAGTAGTAAGAGTAGTAAGAGTAGTATGTGTAGTATAAGTAGTATGTGTAGTAGGAGTAGTAAGAGTAGTATGTGTAGTAGAGTAGTATGTAGTGTGTAGTAGTGTGTAGTATGAGTAGTAGTGTGTAGTATGAGTAGTGTGTGTAGTGTAGTAGTAGAGTAGTAGTGTGAGTAGTAAGAGTAGTGTGTGTAGTATGAGTAGTATGTGTAGTAGTGTGTAGTAGGAGTAGTATGTGTAGTAGAGAGTAGTATGTAGTAAGAGTAGTAAGAGTAGTATGTGTAGTAAGAGTAGTGTGTAGTAGTGTAGGAGTATGTGTAGTAAGAGTAGTGTAGTATGTGTGTGTAGTAGAGTAAAGAGTAGTAGGAGTAGTATGTGTGTAGGAGTAGTATGTGTAGTAAGAGTAGTATGTGTACTATGTGTAGTATGTGTAGTAAGAGTAGTAAGAGTAGTGTAGTATGTGTAGTATGTGTAGTAGGAGTAGTAGTATGTGTAGTAGTAGTAGCAAGAGTAGTAAGAGTAGTATGTGTAGTAGGAGTAGTATGTGTAGTAGGAGTAGCTTTTCTACAAGAAGGGATGAAAGAAAGAAAGAAAGAAAGAAAGAAGGGATGAAAGATAGAAAGAAAGAAAGAAGGGATGAAAGAAAGAAGGGAGGGATGAAAGAAAGAAAGAAAGAAAGAAGGGATGGAAGAAAGAAAGATATAAAGAAAGAAAGAAGAGATGGAAGAAAGAAAAAAAGAAAGGATGAAAGAAATAAAAAAAGAAAGAAGGGATGAAAGAAAAGTCTAGAGTGGGCCAAAAAATATCTGAAGACAGATTTTTCAAAGGTTTTGTGGACTGATGAGATGAGAGTGTCTCTAGATGGACCAGATGGATGGGCCTGTGGTTGGATCGGTTACGGACACAGAGCTCCACTTTGTCCAGCAAGGTGGAGGTGGGATACTGGGATGGAGCAGAACTACTGCCAATTTTCAGAAGACACTTTCTTCAAGCAGTGAGTAAGTCTGCATCTTTCAAGAAGACTTAAATTTTTATGCAAGACAATGCTCCATCACATGCATCAAAGTACTCCACTGCGTGGCTGGCCAGTAAAGGCCTTAAAGATGAAAAACTAATGACGTGGCCCCCTTCTTCAGCTGACTTAAACCCTATTAAGAACTTTTGGGCCCTTGTTAAGCAGGAAATTTACAGTGAAGATAAATGGTACACCTTTCTGAACAGTGTCTGGAAGGCTGTGGTTGCAGCTGCACAAAAAGTTGATTCTGACCAGATCAAGAAACTGACTCACTCCTTGAATGGAAGGCTTGTGACTGTTATCGAAAATTAAAGTTGTCCAAATTTTACTGCTGCTTTTAATCAATTTATATTGTTCTTGCTGAATCCAGTAATTCATTTCTTTACAAAAAAAAAAAAATTTTAGTGTGCACTGTTACATACATTTTTTAATGTAAGTACACTCTTAATAATAACAATGCTTAAAAAAGTTCTTCACGGTGTTGCCATAGAAGAACGATTTTTGGTTCTACAAGAAGAACCAAAAATTCTTTTTTTTAAAGAACCATTTCTTTTTTTACCTTTTTTGTAATCTGAAGAGCCTTCTTTCTCCACAAAGAACCTTTTGTGTAACAAAAAGGTTCTTTACTTGTTAAAGGTTCTTTATATAACCATTTAGACAAAAAATGTTCTATGGCTTCTTTTTTTTTTTTTAAGAGTGTACATACAATTTTACATCCTTCACTTGAAGTTCAAATGACCTTTTCATAGTCCTCAACTGTTTTAGTGTTGGCTGTTGTCTATATTTGTTTACTTCACCACACTGCCATATATCATATAGTAGGTGAGTTTGTGTAAGACTTTCAGACACTTTAGATGCACTCTTGAATATGGATGTAACATACAAGGTTGTAGCTAACTGACTTTTTAGCCAACACCACTCAAGCCTAGCATTAATTTGTCTGTTGGTTGGCACAGTTAATAAAATGGTTTATGGTTTAAAATTCATACAGAGGTATACAGCACAAGATGTGGAGGCATGGTGTACTTTTGATACAGAATGGAAAAGGACTATACCACAAAAATGTGTAGAGGGACAAGTTCAAAGCTAGCTTGGAGCTGGAGGTAATTGTTTCCATTCTTGCTGCCAGATCCAGGGTTAAGTTGTCATCAGCACTGTTCTTCTTATTGAAGGTTTTATCGTCTTGTCTTGGTCTAAAGCCTATTGTGTTTTATTCTGATTTGGAGTGTCTTTTGTGTTTGAATCATTTTTCTTCGCTTGATATGAAGGCTGCACCCCTCAGCACCCCCCGTTCCAGGAAAAGTGATTTTTACCAGTTGTTTTGTTACCTCTCCGTTCTGACCTTTCACCTCCACTTTGATTTTACAACCCAATAAAGTCATTCAAACAAAAGATAGTAGCTTTTCTTGCCACTCTTCTTTAGCAAAGCTGTCTAGAGAATTCTATGGTTCTAGGTTTTCAAAGCCAGTACACAAATCATTGGTAATATAATATACATGCTTTTTTTAAGACCACTGCACATACCGTTTATACACACTACATACAAAAATGTTAACTATAAAAAATTCCTTCAGGGCTGTTATTTTTGTTGGACATCTTGACCAATTTCAGTCTTATTTCCCTTGGCAAAGATGTCTTTGATATTTCCCTCTTGTGTAATGTAACTTAATGTACATTCAGTATGCCTTTAAAATGTATGGAGCGTGCACAGCGTGTTAGAAGTGTGTGTGTGTGTGTGTGTGTGTGTGTGTAATAGATAGAGATAGAGAGAGTGTGTGCATGCATGATGACCGACTGTAAGGCTCATCTAGCGATCTGACCTTATACATGCACTTGTCTGCTGTATCACATATTGGTCCTTGTACAGTATATATTTTTGTTCTCAACAGTGACAATGTGCAATTACAGCATGTAGAACACTTGTAGACCAATTCTAAGACAGAAACATCGATCTTGTGCTGAACCAAGAACAATCAAATCTTAAGATATCCTTTGTCGGAATCAAGTGGGTATGAAGTGGTTGGTTTACTGTAGATTAAAAAAAAAAAAGTAAATTCGTTCAGTTTTCTATTTTCAAGGCTTTTACATAGAATAAGGGGTGCCACAAGATGGATGAATAGATATGTAGATACAGAGGTAGATGGATAAACAGACAGAGTTTAAGTGCCTTTGCCAGGGAATTATCCAGGAATAAAAAAAAAATAATCCAGTCTCAATTTGAAATCAGGAATGCTGCATTTTAGGAAAAAGGCTGGGAAGCTTTGAGGATCCAGGAGTGCCATGAAAGCACTGACCTCTCACAGGAAGGTTCACGTGTCTGCTTGCGGAAACAGATGGATAATAGCACAATGCTGAAATCATGCAGCACGTATTATGGGTACTGTGATTGCCGACCTGATTACCTGCCATATGCTTGCTGTAGGGTTGAGCTGAGAATGGGGAGAGTATGCAAACCCTTTTAAAGCAACGTTTTTATAGCACTCTCATTATACCAACGTGGAGACTTGCTCAAATGAAAGCGAGCGTTGCAGGGAAGGAAAATAATGAAGTCATAAAATTCAGGGTTCACGGTGCATGGGTTCCACAAGGGCCTCACCGCTGCCCCACTGCTGGTTGCGTTGTGTGTGTGTGTGTGTGTGTGTGTGTGTGTGTGTGTGCCTGTGGGAGAGGTCTGATTGAGAGAGGTGGGGAGAAGGACACTGGATGGACGTGGTTTCTCAATGTGTGTGTCTGTGTGACATAAATAACCCAAAGATCTAAAATATAAAAGACAATCACGGTACTGTACAAAAGCCTACTATTTGATATTAAAATTTCTATGGCCTCAAAATTATCCGCGTAATCAAAACGTTTCTGCATGTACTACATACCTTCTTTTTCTGATTAATACTTTTTAGAAGTTAAGTGTAAAAATAGCCCCTTTAATAACTTTATTTTCTTACTAATATTTTAGGATGAAGTTAGCTGGACCGAAGCATCTTAGGTCAAATCATGTTTTGCTTTGAATTATGTGCTTTTTTTCTCCCCATAATAAAATACATAGCTTTGATCAAACCAAGCATTTAAATACAGATATATAATGACGAGTGATATTTACATGTTATGCGTGTAGTCCATTATACCCTATTGTTTGAAAGATTTATCATGTGTGTTTTCATATTGTTTTCGTACTGTATGCTGTATTGTATCGATGAATATGTATATGAACTCTTTTACAAAACCTTTAATATTTTCTTACCAAAATGCCCGAGCACTCTCTATCCCCACCTGCCTTTATGTACCTCATCACAACTCTTTTCATGCCCTGTGGCTGTCACCACACACACGTTTAGACGTAAGGGGCGGTTACCTTTCCCTCGCCTGGAGATTTGCCTGTCTTTCATTTCTCCATGTCATCCATTAAAAGAGAATTTTGCATAATCTTTAAGTACCTTTATGGCCTACTTAGCATAACACGATTCCTCTGTTGGTGAGATGATATTTGGGTCAGCTCCTTTCTAATTCTCTTTCATTGGGAATCTCCTCCAACATGGCGTCCCGTTCGCTCCTCCGCCACATGTTTAATTCTGATGTCTGGCCTGATTTTTTGAAGTGGGGCTGGTATTTACATCTTTAATTAAGACATTAATAGCAACGTTCATATTAGAATGGATTTAAGCCTTGTTAGTCATCAGCACTTAAGGAAATGACATGCATTGGGTTGACTATGTTGTTTATTTTTTTAGTACAGGCCATAGAGTTTTAGGAGTTAAAGAAATAGTTTGCCAATGTTCTTTTAATCTTTATTTATTCTCTCTTAATGTTTATTTAATCCCACATTACTTTTTTCGAACTCAATAGCAAAAAAAAAAACAGGGATTTAGAATTTTGAACTTGCAAAACTGTTTTTTGAAGTTTTCTGATGCTGTATGATAGCTTTATGTGATTAACATGATTTTACAATGATGTGAAAAATGTTTATTAAGTTGGTTTGAGAAAGCCAACTTTCAGAAATGCTACTTAAGCTTGTAGTGATGATGATGATGATGATGATGATTATTATTATTCTGAAACTAAAATCTGACTGCTACTCTCTCTAGAGCTTTAACTCTACAATCTCCAAATTAGCAACTACCCCAGGTACCCTAGCAACCGCATAGCAACACCTTAGCAACCCCCCTAACTGCATAGCTATCTAACTTTCCGGCCCTGCTTTTTAAAAAAAAAAAAACTTCTTCAGTTACGATGCTCAGATTTTTTATATGTGGGAACGCAGTAAGATACGCAGTAAGTCATAGTAATTTATATATTTACTTGCAAAACCATATATTTAGCAGTATTTTATAAAAAAAAATATGCAACTTCAACCCATTTACTTTTTTCACCGCATATAATCTAGCAAGATAATTACACTTAACCAATTAACAGGTTTTTATTTTTCCCTTCATTTTCCATTCTCCTGTATCTACAAAAATAAATAAATTTGGGTGACCTTTTCCCTGAACTTTCCCATATTCAATGTATTTTTGTCATTTACGTTAAACTGTTTTAAAAACAAGAAGGGACAAAAAATAATCCACTTACCTGCCAGCGCTGTGCGTGTTGCCCTTGTGGCTGCACATACAGTTAATATTTCTCAAGGCAACAGAGGTTAGAGTATGAATCTGAGTGTCATATATGAATACTTTAAGTGCGTGCTTGAGTGCGTGTTATACATAGGTTTTCAGCCACACTGAATACATTCAGCCTTTTCTTTTTTAAACCAGCGGTGGCCCTATTCAAAAGAGTCATCTGAGAGGGACCATCACAAGGCTTGAGAAGTTGAATGAATAATAGAACGCGTCCGTGTTGGTACACGCTCCCCTCCAATGCCACAGGTGGTAAATGTTATATGTGTGTATTGCTCTATGGTTGAAGAGGAGAGGTCTAGGCAATGACCCAGTGAATCAATCACCATGGAGATTCTGTTAAGGGAATTGTAGACAACCTGCCGGACAACATCATGGAAAGCAAGACCCATGTAAACACTGAGGATATGATTTCTTGCACACTGCAGAGCGGTTTATTTTATTCAGATTTTTTAACCAAGGGCATGACTGAAAGGTCAGTGGTTTCATATAGAGTACTGACGTGTGAGATGTTAACATTTTTACAAGACTACTATTTCCAAATAACATAAAAAATGCAGTTATTTGCTCTCTTTAAAATAAACGATAGAACTACAGATAATATAAACTGCAGAAATAGATTTACTTATTTATTTAGTTATTTTTTTAAATAAATGAAAATCTTTCCAAGCACCTCTCGCATGCATTTTGAGGTACTCCTGGTTGAGAATCACTGTTAAGTGAAATACTTCTCAGTTCAAGGGCCTGTGATTGCTGGTGCAGATAGTCTCGGAGAAACATACTTCTTCAGTATGCAGATCCAATAATAGGTATTGACTATTTTTTTTTTCTTCAGCAAATTGCACGTTTCCTGCTTAATTGCTATCGGAGATTGTATCTTGGAGCTGATGCATTGTAGCTTGAACCTGTTAAGCTGATGATGTTGTTAAAGAGGCAGCGTACGGTATGCTAAACAGCTCTTCTCTGCTTCATTAATGACCTTTAAAATGCTGGAAGCTTGTTTTTTCTCTGCCTTGTGCTCTGGGCTGGGCAGGGAACCCTCTCTTCTTGACCTCTGTGAGCTCTTTATTAAACTGTAATAAAGCACAGTAAACACAGAAGGAAAAAACACGCAAACTGTCAGCAGGCAGGTGATTTTAATGTGGGGCAACTATCGCACGTAAGCTGGATCGAAGAATTAAATTCACTTTCTCAGAAATTACGGATTTTAATTGAATTGAATTTTAATTTGAATTTATTTTTGGGGAGGGAGTTAGGGGGATGTTCAGTAGTTTTTGATGTGTTTGAATCTCACAAATGTTTTATCTCTAGGTAACCGGTTAGAAGTTAACAGACTAATGCTGGTACACTGTATTAAATTGTTTTTGAAGTAAATGGTGGGTGGGGACTTTTTACGAGAAAATATTATACGTAATTTATATGTAAAAATGTAAATGTACTTTTTTATATTTGATTATGGCTAATAATCAAATAAATGTTACATTTATAAGGATTCTTTAAACAAATACCAAAGTTATAATCCCATTTTTCTAATTATGCACTGGGGCATGAATAATTTTAAAAGATTTAATTGTAAAAAAAGCACTGTTTTTGAGTTATATTTACATTTGTTTTATGGTTGCTTTTGTTGTTAGGTTTAGTAACTTAATGTTTTGTGATATCTTGAGTTAATTTTCTACTCAAAATCACCCATTAATACAATAAATCAAAAACTATCCACTGATTGTTACCATTATTGTGTAAGGTGTATTGAGGTCTCTGTTCAATACGATAACAATTACATTGAGTGGACATGTTATCTTAAAAGCTGTCTTGCCCGTGAACCACAATCTTTAATAGCATGCTTTTTCCCAGTGCTACATTTAGAAACGGTGACTGAGTGAAATGCGCTTGACTATGCTTATTGTTTTGTTCATTTTCATGGTAAGCATTACTTAAGTAGAATTTACAAACAAAGAGTCAATAAAATTTACTGGGAATTCAATTAAATGTTGACATTATTATTAACAATCTACTAACCATTACTCAGTAAACTAAGTACTGTTAATATTACTTAGTTATGTTGTTGTTTGGGTATTGCGTAAGATTGTTGTTGGATATGGTTGCACAGAATATGCACTTTGTAGGTACTGATAAATAGCCATCGTGTTCATAATAGGCATGTTAATACGAAACTAGTTAATAGTAACCATAGTAACTAGTTTGTTAACAAATAAATATACTTTTTTTTATCCTACTTGCAATTCCTTTGCTATAATTCATAGTTAGGAGTAGCAGATTTAGAAACAGTGCTGATTTAAAATAATAATAATAATAATAATAATAATAGATTTGACACATTTCTCATACAGACAGAAAAATAGATTTACTGTAGTCTGTGATTTTTAAAAGACAGTATATAAATTGCCTCTTGTCTCCTTGATTACTGTGGGTTAGTTCAATATCCATATTTAATTTCTATATATAGTACTGAATACATTTTTTTTTATTCTGTTATTCCTGATTAGCTACAGTGAGCAGGGTAGTTGCAATAACTACTTTTGCCCCTTTGCCTCCATTGAGAGCAGGCCAACACAGAGAGGTGTGTTATCTGTTCTTCTTCTCACTGTCTGATGGGAAATCTCCACCAGCTCAGAGGATGGATGTGGACTGACACTGGGCAATCTGACAAATCTAAATCGTTATATCTCATTTGACATTAATATGGCATTTTTGGTGGGGCCGGCTAACAGTGACGTACAGTTCAGGGATTCATCATCTTGGCAGTATGAAAATGGCATATTCATATGAGCGGGGGAATTAGCTCTTTGGATGTGCGGCAAACGCAGTGGGTTCTGACTGAGAAACAGGAGGCTGGGGTCTGCCTTATCTTCCCCGTCTATGAGCAATATGTCAGAGTGCCGGAGCCCATTCTGAATGACAGTTATCTTTTTAATTCTTTTTGACATTTGCCGATATGAATCTTAACAAAGCTCCACTACTGGAAGTCAGAGTTTGTGTGTTAACAGAACTGCTTACCTTTAGAGAATATGGGCGCTCTTTTATCATGCGAGCAATTTGCTTTGCTGTTATGTCCTGTTTGTGTGTCCTTTTTTATACGGCTCCACCATCATTAACAGGGAATTTATTTCTATATTCTCGTTTAATCTCACTGTAGGTGCTTTGATAAATAGCTGTGGGTTTGACAGATTTAACAATCACTGGCTGTTTGTACTCATTATTTATATATATATATATATATATATATATATATATATATATATATATATACATTTTTTTGCAAGTAAACGTGCGGACATATTATCCTTGGATTAAACTCAACCTTTTATCTTTGATGAAAGCAGATTCATACGTAAGAGGCAGAGAGCTTATTGTAATAACTGCCAGGGTGCAGACAAAGTCAATCCAGCGGGGAACGAGAGGGGAAAAAAAAGAGAATAAAAACAGTTTGTCAATATTTATTTGGCCATTCATTTGCACTTATCAGACAGTAAGGGCAAGAGGGACAATATCCATGGGTAATGGAGTGGTTGAGCCGGGGTGAAAGTGTTGCATTATGGGTGTAATAAGTCTGGGCCCAAATGAAGGGGCAGATAAAAGGAAGTAAAGAGGCAGAGGAGCAAAGTTGGGTTTCACTTTAGCCTTGCTATCCTTGAGGAAGGGATCTCTCTTTGTTAGTGACAGGCTTTTTCAGATTAGACCTGGCTCCCCTAGGTAAAAGGCCAGTCAGGCCTTATCTGAGGTGATAAGAGCCCAGCAGCTTGCCTGTGTGACTGCATGCGAAACTGTGTGTGCATGCAAATATCCTCAGCTGTCAGACCCTGACACACACACACACCCTCCAAACCTCCTTTTAGATGCAAACTTTGACTACAGAGAACTTTTTTTTATGGTTTTAATTGGGTGCAATTCTTAACCAGAGACACGTAGTAAGTCCACCAAAGATATATATGTAGAAACATTTGGAATGTTAAGTTAATGTGCTAATTTAGTTTGACTAATGATTGAAAAAAAAAAAAAAAGATAGCTGAATGAAATCAGTTTTTTTTTCTGTGCACTCGCAGTAATTCAAGGCAACTACCACGTTGATGTTTTTCAACACAAAACACAAAAAGTATGTCATTTACTCCCCCTCATCTCGTTCTAAAACTGAATAACTTTGTTTTGCAGAATACAACAATAATTAGCCTACAAATTAAAAAAAAATCAATGATTTCTTTCAAAATATCTAGTCCCTGTTTGTAGCGTCTATCGAATGGTTTAATTGTCTTCCACAGTAATTATCCTAATTTAGGGGCTTTTTTTGATTCATTAGCATGTCATTAACATGATTACAAATTCAAATCGATCGACAGTTCTAATTTTTACAGTTTCCGTGCCATAGCCAATACGAAGCTCGGTTTTACTAAAATAGCTAATGATATATCAATATGTATCACATCGTGTTAAAATGAGAAATTTTCTCTTATCTCAAGAGAAAAGCAGCACGCCAACACGCTCGTGCAAATATAGAATTGCTTGCATTGGCCTGTTCCTCCACATTGCAATTAACTCTTGGGGGAAAGCATGTTGTATTGTTATGATTACTCAAGCAAATAATAGAACAGCCTTGCGTTGACATGTCATCTCCACAGTGTCTCCCAGAAAATGGCTTTTTTTCCCCCACTCTCTTTCAAGGAATTAAACATTTGTCATGTTTGCATGTAAGTCCAGTTGAAAACCGCAATTCATAATGCGTTTTGCCCCGACAGTCACCTTTCAGAATCTTGTCAGGTCATTTTAATGTGACCTGTCAGTTTCGCTTTTCGGTAAACACGCTCCGTTCCAAACACGCTTTGTTTAAATGCAACAAGGCTGCGGTATGAATATGTATCCGAGCACTTAGACGGGGGTCTTTTTGGCCTTTCAGCGTGGTCAACAGCCGAGATATTTTCTCTTGTGATGTTTTTCCTCTGTTTTGCCTGAGGTTGTTGATTGTATTGAAAGGGCTCATTTATTATCTCTCGCATTGTTTAAATATGCATGGTGACTCTCTCCCCTCTTAATCATTGAGATTGCTTGCAAAAATGTGATCGATGTCGTGTAAATATTCATCATTAACCGCGCACGGGCACGTCGAGGGCTTTTCTCTCCTTTAAAATCCTCAGAATGCAATTATTCACAGAGGCTCTCGCACAAACTCGGAAAGTCCAAACAGAAGGTGTCCACTCACACACACACACACACACAAACACACATTCATGTGGGTGTGTTTGCATGCGTATACCTTCTGTTTGCATTTTGCATGTGGACGTGAATGCATATGTGCACGTTAGGTTTGTGCGTGCTTGTCCGTGATGCATGTGCATAGATAAAAGGGCAGAGGCCCATTGTGTATATTCTCTCTCTCTCTCTCTCTCTCTCTCTCTCTCTCTCTCTCTCTCTCTCTCTCTCTCTCTCTCTCTCTCTCTCACCTCTCATCTTGCCCACACCATGGCACACCCTCAATCATTATTAGATGCAGGCAGTTGAAGGCAAAGCCTCACCGCCGTTATGTTTCCTTGTGTGATAAAATGAAAAAGCCCTATCAATCTTTATTGTCTGTCTTGCTTACTGTAATTGCATTCAATAGTCCACTGATTCTCTTGTCTGGGCTAATGTCACGAGCAGTGAAGAGCCAGATGCTCCGACTAGATCATACACGGCCGCCGACCACTCTGATAACTTGGCAGCGCCACTCTGCATCCTGTGATAAATTGTTGACAGTATAGATTGTGACCAGCTGAACATTGAAAGTGTATATAGAATAAGATTCATACCTTGTTGGAGCTCTGGCACCGTGATGTCAGCGAAAGGGCAGGTCATGTATTATTCAAATGCATCTAACACTGGAGAAGTGCCAACCGGCGATTGTATCTCAATGAATAGTAAAAAGGGAGAGTCGGGGGGTTGGGGGTGCGGAGGACAGCGGTGTTGCCAGATCTGAGGAAGGAAGGAAGGAAGAAAGAAAGGAAGGAAGGAAAAAAACCCGAAATGTTTTCATCCGTCAGACACGCATCACTCCATTATAATACATACAATACAAGGTGTTTATAATTATGGCTTTCTGTCCTGAGGTGCCCTCCTGTCAGCTGCAATTCTGAGAGGTTCTTTCTCTCTTTTTTTTTTAGGTATTTTGTTGTTGTTGTTTCCTCTCCTCTCCATTAGAACATAAAATGGTCTCATGCGAATAGCTTTGCATGTTCTGTGTGTGACGGTCCATGATAAAGCAGTCCATGTCATTGGCCTGACACAACATGTGCAGTATTTTTCCTTAGTATTTTCTGGGATAATGGTCATTTTCAGATTTAGAAGTTATTGTAAATTTGGCAACCTGTTTTTCTTCTGTAATCTAAAAACTGACAGTTTTTTGTACAGTGATTGTGCCAGGTCTCCATGAGCTTGATTAAGGGATGTGCAAAGACTATTGGTTAATGTTATGTGTGTTTTTAAACGTTAACATTTCATTCAAAATAAGTTTTAAATTATATAAATATGCATATGTACATGTAAATAATATTTATTTAACATTATACACACACATTATGTAAATAATTTTTTTTTTATTATGGATGTGATTAATTGTTCTCAAATCTAGTCTCAATGTTAAAGGAAAATATATTTAATGAAATATAAAATTGTGTCTGCTTTCATAACTGATATTGTACTGATGTTTTTTTTTTTACTTCTGTAAATTGGTATACCCAGATCAGGTCTGTTTACACTGATGATGATAAAAATGTAGTTAAAAATAATTAATAATCAGCGAGGAACTTTAGAAATAAAATAGAATTTGATTCCTTTTTTTAAAACTTGATAAAAAACACCAGCCAATCAGAATCAACAAGCATTTAAAGTGACAGTTAAGCAAACTGGAGAGCATGCATTTGCTCACAATAAACAAAACCGTTAGCATGCATTGGTATGGATGCTACTTATTAAGTTATCTGTTTAGTTATTTTTGGTCTGAACAGGCATGTAGATCAAAAACCCAATTAAATATAAAGTAAATAGCATCTGTATTGGTTTAGATTTTTTTTTTTAAATGTCAGCTTCAATTTTATGGGCGAACACCAGGACCTTCAGAAACGGTCTCAGTCTATATCGAGAATCAAAATGTGACAATTGATGAGTTTTCAGCATCATTTTGTCGTCATTTTTCTTGGTCCAGTCTGAGGTTTAGAGTCGTACAGCGGAGTCCTCCACCCCCCGCTGCCAGCACATTATTACCTGTGTACAACATGTGCAGCCACCATCACGTGGATATGTAGATGTGTCCAGCCAGTCTATCTGTGGAAATAAATAAAGAAGTGAGACTAGGGGAAATTGCCCTTCACCTCTGTGTATAAGAGATCTGCATGTGTGGAGCTGCTGGAATTGCTTTGTGGGGAGCCTCCCTTGGGGCTGTCGGCCCTCCTCTCCACGCTGCAGCGGGTAAAGGCTATAATTTACACTTTTAGGATTCCATTAATCTCCTTGTTCCACAGATCCTGACACACGGGACAGGGCTTCTTTGCATATTAGCTTCCCAAGATGTGGACCTATTTACATGAACGGCTCCACACTGAAGCTGATAATCAAGAACATGCTGTTTTCTCCAACACTAGCGAAAACAATAACTGTTCTTGAGGTAAATTGTGTTGTTTAGTCGGCTTAGTATTTTTTTTTTTTTTCTGGTTTGGCGATACAGATGTGTCACCATCAGCCTGCATTTTATTCTGGCTCATTTCGTTTTTGGTTATAAATGAATTGAAGATCATATTGGCTGCCTAGACTTAAACTCTGGTGCGTGACAGGAAATAATTTTGTTGTTGACCATTTGACCAAGGCAAAACGACAGATTTGAACTTTTAGCCTCACTCAGGATTGGGAAAGTGAATGTGATATTCTTAGCTATTAGGATTAATATAATTTTTATTATGCATGTGATTTTAACATAAATCCTCAAATCCGACACAATTGAATAAGTGCGAAAAATATGAACGCATTTCCCACCAGCCACGTCTAACAGTGCTTGGCACTTGGATCATATTAATCAATTACACCAAGCAGATGTTTAATTGCTCCTATAGAATCAGTGAAGGTGCAGCTGCTAAAGCCAGCCTGTGAAAGGGAAAATGAACACGTCCTGTAATGACCTGCCGTCGATGGAAATGGAACTGTTTACTCAGTGTTCACTGCTCCTCCATATGGCAAATGGCGGGAAGAAATGAACAGGTGAGGAGAGAGCAAGAGCCGGAGGTGAAGATAATGGACTTCAGGAGTAGTCAGTAGCCTCCGCTGCATTCTCTCTCTTTCTCACATGCTTTCTCTCTCACCGATAGTCATGTTCCCTGTAGCTGTCAGCGCTGAAAGAGCAGTTGTGGAAAAAGAGGGAAGCGCAAAACAATATCCGTCTGATCTGCGGATGCAAAACAACTGGTAGAAATTATTCATGCCAGTGGACCTGAGACAAGCAACCTCATCTTGTGTTTTTTTTCTTTTTCTTTTTTCATGTCCATTTTTGCTTGTTTTCCTTTTTTGTGTGTGCAGAGATTCATTTTGGGCAAGATGACGCCTGTATGTATATGTATGTATGTGTGTGTGTGTGTGTGTGTGTGTGTGTGTGTGTGTTCTGCTAATGCATTAAATATATGGTGTACAAATATACAAAATAAATGTAGGTCTTTTAAAACTGACCTTTTCTTCCATTTTTAAAACAGAAAAATAAACATTTTGAATGATAAAGATGATATAAGATGATAAAATGTAAACCATTAACTGTCTGGAGTGTATCTGTGATACAGTACTTTAACACGTCAGAGAGATTTAGCGTGCAGAAATTAATTCGATTTTTAACTTTGTATTTCATAGGTCTCAGAGACCCCAAACATTAGTAATGTAACATTTCTTATTGAGGGAGTTTAAAGCATTTATCATCTTTGAAATTTAGTTTCATCATTTCTCATAAGATTAGGAAGAGTCATGAAGTATCAACCTGATACTTAAATGTTAAGTTTATTTTCAGAGTTTTTAAAAAATATTTTTGTGGGCTATGAGAAACAGAAGAGTAAACCGAATCGCAAATTTACTTCACTTTACTTTTTGACTTTATTTATTTATTTTCTCCAAGCTCAATAACAGAGAATGTTTAACCGGGATGCAAGATCTCTCATTCTGTGTCGCTATTCTGGTTACCTCTCCCTATTGTACTTATGCACACATACCGTCCCATTTAAGCTCCCTCGTGTTTCTCCATGGAGGAATGAGTGCTGCTGTCTGACAGCGCTTGTAGTCCGTTTAACAAGAGAGATAGAGGCTGAGTTAGAAGATGGTATTGCTCATTAAATATACTCAGGTTAGTCATGAACACGCTGAGCCCATGACACACACACACACACACACACACACACACACACGCACACTCCCGCCCGCTTTTAGGATGCTGTATGTGTGCGTTCTCCTCAGATCAGACATAAAACAGAAGTCTCCTCTAGGAAGGAAGATGCCACCTTGTGGTTGCCGAAGCCCAGGGGCTCAGCTGTCTCACAGACCAGGAAACTCAAACCTTTTTCATGTACAGTTTTCCCCAGTCCTCCTTCCACACATGCCGAAATCACCTATAGTATTCGCTACGTATGTGAGCAGAATTTTTAGATGCTGAACAGATATCGTTATAGCCACAGTGATATTTTTGTCAGAATCACAATATAAATTTGTGGCCTAAATACAATATAATATCCCCAGGTCCCCGCCGATTCCCACAACTAATAGTCACCGGCGAGATTGCGTTTTTAATTATTACACTAGGCGAAACGAGATTTAGTTTCCTGAAATGCAGAGTCTGTATGTTTGAATAATATAATCAAAGCGCCTAACGATTTTTCATTACATTCTATGTAATTTAAGGCAGGGTTATATAGCAGAAACTAAATTAAAGGGCCGCTGGAGCGATGTAAATTCTGTCCATCTTGCTCCAGTTTCTGATGTTATTTTAAAAAGTTATTTGTTTCTTTTGTATTGTGAGCGTGTATTTTATTTAGCCTGATGGGAAGAATACAGATGATACACAGGGTTGTTCTCTCATGGCAGCTTGTATACGAGCGCTGCAGCGCACTCCTTTGTTCAGGTGTCATCTTAGCATTCATGCTAATAGAATAAGCACGCAGTAGCATGGCTTTATGTAATATTGAGTGTTTCTTTGAAGTGACAGCTTGTTAGGTAGCTCTCATGTGACCCAAGTTGTGCAATTATTCATGAACATAGTGGCTGGAAACAAAGCCATTATGCACTTTTTCCTCATGTTCTTTATTCTTTTATTTATTTGTTGATTTTTACATAATCTTGTTTTCTTCCATTCTGTTTATTATATAACATCTGTGCGTTTTGAAAAGTATACAATTACTTTGATTTACAGATTATAATTTTATACAGCAGACAATTTTTTTTTATTTTTCATAATTTTTGTATAGAGATTTCTAAAGAACTTTTTTTTTACTGTTATAAATGTCGCTACTGTCTTTTGATCAGTTCTGTTGACCTTGATTGATTAAAAAAAAAAAAAAAAAAAAAAACATAGCCTGTACATTTATTTTATTAAACATTTAATTTTATTAAATGACAATAATAATCTTACCACAGTTGTTTAAATGATCTCAAACATTTGTCATGAAAAAACTTTGATAATAAGAAATGTTTCTTGAGCACCTCATCTGTATATTAGAGTCGTTTTTTGAAGGATCATGTTACACTAAATAATAATGGCTGCAAGAAATTAATTACATTTAAAAAAAATTTAAATATATGCTGTTAACTGTTAATTTAAAGTATAATAATGTTAGTGATATTAACATAAGGCTGAGCACAAGAGACAAAACCTTTTGACCGGTAGTGTGTACTGTATGCATGCAAGCAAAATAATAATAATTAATATTATACAAACATGCTCTTGTGGCAACTTTTATTTTCATAGCATTACGCCATTTATGGATATAATGGTAAAGAATTACATGTCAGGGTTAAAGGACTGCTTGTGTGATTAAAAAGAGATACATTCAAAAGAAATAATGTGCTGTAATTAAAACCTATTTAATTGTTCTGACTGGTGCAATACATATTGACTTTGTGCTCTCTGACTGTCATTGTGAGTGTAATGTTTTTCTGTTCCTGTCTGCCACTTTCATCTCGCAACCCATCACTTGCTTTTCATCTTCCAAAGAAAGCGAATGTGTTATGTAGCCACACACTCAGCCTGGAGGCTCTGCAATGGAAAAAATAGAAATTATTTAATTGACTTAATTAAAGCATATTTGCATATGGAAATTGTCTGAACATTGTATTCGTTTAGGCAACCTTTAGGCGAAGCAGAATGGCTTTCATAAATTAAAATGGAACCCCAGTACATGAAGCAAAGAGACAACGATAACAAATCATGGATCAAACACTTATTTTAAAGGTTGCAGGTTGTGCTTTTGATTTTCGGCGCGCATACGCGTTGTATTTTTGTTCTGTTTGATTGTTTTCAGGTTGAGTATTGAGAAACATGCTGTCTATATGTTTCTTAGGCATGGAAAATGGATATGATCAAGCGCTTTACCACATTTGCTAAAATCTCAGCAGCCCGCCAACCTTCGATGCACTCGGAGTGCAGCGGGATGACGAGGATGGGGAGGAGAAAGAGGGGGAAGGGGACAAACTTAACCCAGCTTCCTGTAGTAGCTAACTTATACATCAAGAAAAAAAGAGACCTAATTAATTAAGAACAGTATTAGAAGTAATGGGATATTACAATATAAATTGCTACATTCTGGAACCAATTTAATCCAATTACTGGAAACCCCTTATGAATACAATACCTCAAAAATCACTCTGTAATGGTCTCAGGGGATAGGGTTGTCAGACAGTTTAGAAAAAAAGAAAAAGAAAGAAAAGATCCCATTCTCTTTAAAGCCAATGATAATTTGCTAATTGACATTTTAGGTCATTTCCACCTGAATGCCTCTGTCTGTGCACCGTCACTCTTGCTCAGTCAAGGCTGTGAATTGTTTTTAGTGGACAGTAGACAATACCAGGGGTCAAACTAAAGTATGCCATTTTCAACTTTCAACAAAGAACTTTCTTTTGTTCGTTTTGAGCCAAGACTCTCAATAAGTTTCTTTCCTTTGCATGGAATATTAAATCTGCGAGCCATCAGCCTTATTGTGAAAAGGGGGAGAAAAAAAAAAAAAAGCATCTTATCACCAGTACTGCCAGAGGTGTTCCACATTAATGTGTCTTATTGTTTTGATTGTCTGTCTCAACATGGCCGCCTATATGGTCATAACTCATCAGTGTTTGGGGGGGGTGGGAGAGTCACTTAACACTCATGGTAATGTAAATTACTGAAACTGGTCTCTTAATCAGTAAGAAGTATCTTTAAGTAGAAAACTCAGCTGCACTCGTAATTAAGGACTATTTTGTACATGATAATATTTAGTTAATTTTGGTGAGGCCCTCTCAGTAATGGTGTGAAATACGTAAGGACATTAAACCACATTATGTTATGAAGCGATATAAAATGTATATTGTTGCCCTTGATGAAGGTTTTTAATGCAATTTTGGGACTAAACACATTATTAAGAAACTGGTGCTTAAAATTCAGCGTTCTTATTCTCCGCCTTTAAGGTCAAATGGAAAATAAAACTTTGAATTTTGTTTCAGTTTTGAAGTCTGAAACTTTGAATGAACGAATAAATAAGTGGATAAAATAATGTCAAGATGAAAATGTAAATAATTGATGTTGATTGTTAGTAGTAGTAGTAGTTGTTGTTGTTGTTGTTGTTTTCAGCAAGTGGCTTAAAAAGAATCACCTGTGGGAAATGATCACACACACAAAAGACATAAAATAATAATAATAATAATAAATCTAGCAAATAGGATGTTTCTAAATACTGCGTTTTCATGTAAAAGCCTTGGATTTTGAATGTAATGATGGTTCCGGCATAAATGTAAATAGGGTCGTTATTTTGTAAATCAGCAAATGTAATGTCTTCCTGTTCTTGACAGTTATTAGCATTAAGATATCGGCCTCTATTTGACCTCTGGATCACTGCCATGCTTCCGTCCTTATTTGCAGTTGAACCTGTTGTTCACGCGCTGTATAATGTTTCTAATGTTAGTTTACTTGAGCTCTGTGTGTATTTTAGGAAGTCTGCGTGTGGATGTGCAGTATAAACTCTGTCTGCAAGGCGAATATCCATGTGTATCATTAGCACTCTTGTTTTATTTATTTATTTTTTCTTTTGTGCATTTCATTTTCATTTTTTTTTTATGCATGAACATTTAAGAGCCAGATGTTGGGAGGTGATCCGATGAGAGTTCTCGGTCCCCAGGGGTTGGTTACCATAGCAGTTAACATCCCCGCCTCTGCTCGCCCATCTCTCTCACAAGGTGCAGATGCTTTAGATGAAGCGTTTTACAACTTGTGTGTGTGTGTGTGTGTGTGTGTGTGTGTGTGTGTGTGTGTGTGTGTGTGTGTGTGTGCGCGCGTGCTGGTATGCATAAAATAATTTTGTAATTTTAAGGAAAGCAAATATAATTACTTTTCATAAACTAACTTGGCTGTGTTGACACCTTGAGACACCTTGAGAGGTTATGTTTGTGAGAGCATGCAAGACCTGCATGATATTTTATCTTTTTATAAAGAGTCCTTGAAGTGATGTCTGAAACTAAACATGAATGCCCACTTGATTGCTTGTTTAGGTCAAAATCATCTGACAGATAAGCTGGCCTTGTTAAATAAAAAAATAAATAAAAATCTAAGCATTACTGTAGGCCTGTTAGATATTTTTTTTTTTAACATTGATGATAATAATAATAATAATAACGAATGTTTCTTTAGCACCAAAACAGCTTATTAGAATGATTTCTAAAGTGACACTGAAGACTGGAATAATAGCCGCAGAAAATTCAGCTTTGCATCACGAGAATAAATTGGATTTCAAAATATATAAAAATAGAAAACAGCCTAAAATTGTTTTAAGATTTTACGATATTACTGTTTTTATCGTATCTTTAATCAAATAAATGCCCCGGTGAGCAGTATTGCAAACTATTGATTTATAAATAATACATTTTCAGCACGTCTTTCATCCAGTATTTGATCTGTGACACGATAACGGGACCGTGATATTCACGTTTAATAATCAAGGTGCTTTCCAACTGAACTGTATGCGTGTATCGCTGCGTATGACATGCGATAGAGAGAAAATGCGCAAGTTCTGAGCGTTCCCACGCTGCTGCAGGAGTGTCAGATTTGGCGTAGCACCTGACTGCGAAAGGTTAAGTAGTAAACAAAATGATGTTGTTTCACATTGTTCAAAATAATCAAGATAAAGAGTATCATTGGGGGGTCAGGGTGCTTTTTGCACTGAAATTATGCTAAACAGGCAGATCTCCATCACAGTTATTAATTTTTGTTAGCTTAGCCTCTTGGCTTATCTCCCTCCACCCTCCCCCCGCCTCCAGCTACAGCACATATCTCAGATTAGACTAATATTTAGAGAACAGGAGAGTGGGGCGTCAGATCGGTGGGCAAATCGCATTGCAGCGATGTTCATACCGCTGTAAAGTCGCAATGATAAAGAGTTAATCACATCTTTCCTCTTCCTGTCCTCGTGGGTGGGGATTTGTCCTTGTACTGCATCCTGTGTCTCATGTAGCCCTCGGCTACTGCTCTGTCAGGTTTAGGGACTGTGGGACGGAGGTGAGGAGGGGGAAACATGTTTACCCTGGAAACAAATGGCTCCTCGTTGTGTACTCCTTGAACTTAAAAGGATAGTTCAGCCAAAAATGCAAATTCTGTTATCATTTACTTTCTGTAATGTCTTTCCAAACCCATATTACTGTTTTGCAGTATTGTATTTTATTTATTTGATTTGACTTGATTTCTGACACATAATATTCGTTGACACATACTATCTTTATTCACCATAATGTAAAAAAATGCAAATTATTAAATTAAAGATTATTGTTGATTATTGGTTATTGAACGTTTTACTAGAAAGTACAATTTAAATTTTATTTATTTATTTGTATTATTTATTTTATAACTTTATTCCATTTTAGGACATCTAATATCCATTGACGCATATGACACATAATTTGGTAACTATAGTAACTAAATAAAAATCCAAGGTATATAGCATATGGCTGTTATTTAAAAAAAAAACTTTTCAATTATTTTCTTTTCCTTTGTAAATATTTCATTTTTTTAGGTTCATAGGTTACATGTTTCTGAAGAAGACACTCTACTGCCGCAAAAGACTCATCCACATTCACGCAACGACTACTTCTAACCTCCTTTGAAAGTCAATTATGCCTATTGTTCATGACCCATGTTTAGCTTTAATGATGTATCTTTTTACCGCAACACTATTGAGTTTAACATTAATACTCTGTTTCCATGCCGGTTATTTATAGAACATGTCAGGATGGTAATAGATGTAAAGCACTGTTAATGTGTTGCTAATGAAATCTGGACACCGGAAAGTCTATGAATTGATATAATTCAAACTGCAGTTGCTTCAGAGCGGATGGGTGTTTCAGAGTCGTAATTCAAAAAGCGGAGCAGGGTTCAGCGATTAGGTGTTGGACTAATTTGCTACAAAATAAGTCAATGGGTTTTCAGTGTCTTGGGCCAGCGTGAGCGGCAACGGCTGATTGCATTAGTGCTATAGAGAGCAGGGCTCATAAATATATTTATTAAGCTTGATATTTCAGGAGCAGTGGAGACAGATGTTATCTCCACAGACAATGTGTCATTAATCTCCTCAGAAGTGCGGAGTTTGTGTAGAGAGCAGTGATAACACATTGAAGGACTGAGAGAGAGACTTATGTGCGCCGGCTCTGGTGGGAAGCACAGCAAGGCCTCAAATTTTCATGAATTTATTGAACCACAAACTCAGAGATAATCAAAGATAATCATTTCTCAGATGGGGTGGCTCTGTGTGGGTTTATAGTCAGTAGAAGCAATCAATAGGAAACGCTTACGGAAACTGCAGTTTGGAAAAAATAGAGGAAATTTGAAAGATAAAAAAAACAAAAAAAACAGAGATGGCTTAACATTAAAGTGCAGAATACATCAACTGAACTAAATATTGCTTGGTTCGGTCACATGACGTTTAAAGGATTAAATTGGGATCAAAGGTGTGTTGGGTTTATTCTAAATTGTTCTGTGTTTTTTTTTTGTTTTTTTTAATGGCCCTTATTCTGGCTTGTATGACGTCTCTTGTGTCAGAAGGCACATCATTTAAAGAAAAAAATAGTTCTTTTTATTTGAACTCTGTCAGTTTTGTAATTTTGCATGTATATATCATATTTCTAGATATCATGGATATGTATAAGGTGTTGTTGGATTTGAATGGCACTTGAAAGGTTTCCTGTCGCTTTAAAAGGTTTCTATGCTTTCTTGAAATTGATGGATTTGCATTATATTCTATGACAGGTTTTAGTAGGGAAAATATTGTCATAATATATTTTTCATAATATATGATAATGTTGCAACCCATAAAACTAATTTTGTTTCATTTCCACCTCCTAGGTAAAATAGTATAGCTCTACATTATATTTTTCAGTTATCAATTTTTATCACGAAAACAATCAATACAACACAGTTTGCAGTAGAAAAGTTTGACAGAAGTTTTACCACAGCCTTTGTTATGAACACATTGAAGTTGTGGTACATTTCCTCCTGCTTATTTTGGAATAACTTCCTGTCTATTGACTTTAAAAGGCATGAAAAAATACAGATTTGGCCGTTCACCTAGACAAAAGCATGAAAACTCTGCTATGTGTGTTTTCTTTTTAGGACTATGCGCCATCTTATTGCTTCCTTGAGCTTCTTTGAGAAAAATCCTCCTGATTCTTTCCACCCAGTCCCTCAGGCTAGACTTCTATATAGAGCAGATGTTCCCTACAAAAGGCCATGAATGTTTAATCATTTGTGTTATTGATGCAGGTTTTGTTTGTTAGTTTGTGTGTGTGTGTGTGTGTGTGTGTGTGTGTGTGTGTGTGTGTGAGTGTAATGCGAGTGTCGGGTGCGGGGGGGGTTATATGAAGGAGATAAACCTCCTCTAAATCCAACCCAAGCAGGACAGACTTGTAGAGGAAAGACATTATTAGATGTCATGTCTGTGCCAGCCCTCCATATCCTCAGTGCATTTCATCCCGGCACATCTCAGAGTGGCGCGGACACACACTCGTGATCCTTTGTTTTTACACCGCTGTATCTGTGTTATCCTCTCAAAATTGTACTGCGTGAATGCTGTGATTCAGAAATAATCCTGGATTCTGGAACAGCCGTTCACTAGCCAATCACAAATTCACTTCACAATTTATAAAACCGAAAACGGCATAAACACAAAAGCTTATTTTCATCTGATCTTAGGCTGAAAAAAATTGTGGTGGAAACAATTTGCACTCGGAAGTTGCTAGAAAATGACAACGGAACAAAGTAACAAATTGTATCAAACATTCAATTTTAAGGTAGACAACTGAAATAGTACTTTCTAAATGTACTCAGAATAATATTGTCAAAATAAGCAAAATGTGCTCGATCTGTTTTGTTTACAACTTCAAATCACAATAAGAGCTAATCATACATCTATATAGTTAGGGAAAATATGTTATGTTTGCATATTAAACATAGTTATATTGTAAGTTATAGGTATAAGAATATATAAATATTTGTAAAATATATATTGTATAGGTATGATATACAGCAAACACTGTGTGTGTGTGTGTGTGTGTGTGTATATATATGTGTGTTGTGTGTGTATATATATATATATATATATATATATATATATATATATATATATATATATATATATATATATATATATATAAACTTTTATTTTGGATGTGATGAATTGTTGCCCAATACTATTATTTATACATATAATAATTAAACTGTATTATTTATATTTGAATGTGTCTCAGATATTTGTTTTCAAAAAAGGCACTCCTGGTAGATTGTAAAAAATTGTGAATAATGCGCGTGCCATCTTGTCGATAAGTGTGCACTTGTTGGGTTTATTGTTTAAATAAGAAGGACAACTGCATATTTCCTTTTAACTGCAGAAATGTAGCCTTGGACCCTTGGGAAGATATGCTGTATTTAATATGTATCCAAGTGTCCAAAGCTTCCCTTTTGGAGGTAAGAAAATATGCAGGTGTCATTCCAATTTAAACAATAAAACACATGGCTATCAAACACATCATTCAGAAAACTATTTTAAGCTTCAAATTTGTGTACAGACATGATATATGCTTATTGCTATTACTTACGGTATATAGATGCTTCATTCATTTATACTTTTCAAAACTGACAGGTGCTATTATAGAAATGCATCTTTGTTTGAAACGCATCACGATAAGTGATAACTAAATTGGACTAATTCAGGATCAAGCACAAACGTCCAATTAGATGGGTCTGATTTACCTCGAACCGCATTGGAAGATAACGCTCATGGACATGAGGAAACCGCCGCTTAAGATTTTAGAGGATGTTCCGTTCTGCTGAAACGAAACCCCGCCGTTCGTTATCAGCGCAAGAAGCAACCTCCAAGGTAGGCTTCTCTGCTGCTCACCGCTCATCAGGGGCGGCAGACCTGCCTGGTTTTCGAAACTGAATTTTTATTCAAATAAAAAGTGGTATGTTAGTATTTGAACTGACGGCTGAAGCTGATAATTAGCCTGCATGGAGTCAGCTTTGATTGGCGTCGTAATTGGATTGTCATTGGGCTGAAAACCTATTATCTTTGGCTCATGCCCCATGAAATTTGTTGGAAAAACTTTGCTGCCAGTCATCCGAGCGGCCATCTTGGGCTTGCAAATGAGGTTTAAAGGGAGGGAGATTGGTACTGCTGGGAGGCTCACTTGACTGCGTCCCTCCACACAATTCCATTGGTATTGATTAATGATATTAACTTTGCAGGTATCTGTTCCAGCATGCTGTGTTATTGGCCATTGCTTTGGACTGCTGCTGGTAGAGGAGGAAAGATGAGAAGAGAGGCAACGTGCGAGGTTGTAGAATAATGAGAAAGGAGAGGAAAAAGGAGGGAGAACGTCAAACTGCGGGCTTCTTTTCATTTGCATTAATGTATATGGAGAATACCGAATATACGTCTTGTAGCAGTGGGTGTCGTTCGCTTATAGTGCTTATCAAAGCGATTGTTGGAGTGGGAATTGAGTTGTGTTTTAACATACAGTGTTTCTGGATACTCTCGCACACAAACAGTGTCACGGAGCGGCATTCTGAACGTGACCTGCGAAGCTTGAAAATACATCAGACAAAACGGATTTGCATTTTTTTGTTTGTCGGTGGCTGTGAGTTTAAAAGGTGTGACAGCGTTCCCATGTGCCTCACACATACCGAAATGTGCCCTAAAACAATAGGCTGCATTGATGACGCCTTCCTCAGGTGTGCGTGGGTGTGTGATTGGCTCTCTGCCCTGTGTTTTCTCACTTCACATGCAGATGGCACTGATACATATATTCACACCCATAAGGCCTTGCGCTCAGCCTGGCCCGGCCCCCGGGACCACCATCGCCGCTGCATCCGTGTGAGCGCTAGCATCATACGGGAGAGGCCCCACGGTGAAAATGATTATTTTCCGTAAAGTTGAGAGGGAGCTCTGCGTGTTGGAATGTGTTGGGAGGAGACAGGATAGCAAGACCACCTGCTATAGACCCCACCCAAGTGGACCCCATACAACCGTACTGCATTTAATGACTGCTGTTAACATGCACATACATACCAGTGAGTAAACCTACATCGATTTTAATAACCTTTTGGCTTATCTAACATCTTAACATTTAGCAAACTTACTTTATTGAGTATTTAAATGAAAGGCACTGCCAAAATGAAAATTCTGTCATCATTTACTGTGCTCACTGTCAAGTCAAGTCTGCTTTATTGTCTTTCACATCTACAGCACACACAGTACCCATAAAGTGGAGCTTGGGGAAGGTTGGGGGAAGCTTTTAACCAATCACATACAATTCTGTTGAGGTTTGGAATGCAATGGCCAATCAAAGGTGTTCAGATGAGTCATCAGTGAAACTTATCAGTTCTGTTGAATGTGCGTGCATTCTCTGACTGAATTTCGGTCTCTTGCAAATTCGGTTGTATAGCCTATAGCTTCAGTGATTACACAAAAAAAAAAAAAAAAAAAAAAAAAAAATATATATATATATATATATATATATATATATATATATATATATAATTATACACCGTTTGAATAACTGTGTTTCTAATGTTTTTATTAAATTTTAATCATGTTTAATACTTATTCAGTCACATTTTATTAGTGTGGTTCGTGCCTTAAAAGGACGTGTTTATAATGTTTATTACATTGGGCTGTTTTTAGCCTTGCCCTGAAGGGCACAATGCTGAAATGTAAAAAACCCTTTTAATCAAAAAAAGTCAGTGTGGTTCAAAACAACACTGTTGTCCATTCACTTATTGTATAAACTAAAATTTTTAGTTTTTAGTCATTTCGTTGTGTTTTTGTCATTTTGATTTTGTAAATTACTATATTTTATGAATTGTATTTTTCCTTTGTGTTTTAGATGTTTTATTACGTTAAATTGAACTAGATACTTTTTTGCAGTTTGTTTACTTGAAGAAACAGAAGGGTTTTTTTTATGATTTTAGTTTCAGCTAACTATAATAACTCGGACCAAAACTTACCTAAAAAAAAAATGTTTTAGGTAAGTTAAATAAAGCTGAAATAAAATATAAATATTAGATGGGAAAAATAAGAAATTAAAGTTGGAGTAAAATTACCAATAAACAACAACATTAGTGAAACTAATTATATAATTAATAACAAAATAAAAAAAAATATATATATATAAATCTATGGTTTAGATAGTAAGTGGTCTGTAGGGACTGTTAAATGCTTTTATAATGTGAAAGAGTTAATTTGTTAATATAATCTACAGTACATCTAAGGCTTATGTCTGCTTGTGTTAAATTTGCATGTTTTATGAATTTCAGTACAGCAGAGTGTAAAAAAATTGGGATTCTTTGTGATAGATAATTTGCTAGTTGCACACAAGGGGGCTGATCTTAATTGAGCGTATTGGTTTGTGCATTTGCTTGCAAACGTGGACACACTGCAATATGGTAGATGACACTTTTGAAAGTGAGCATGGTACACAACAGTCTGTAACCTCTTTATGCGAGCACTGTTGATCAGCCCATTCCAACTGTCATCTTATTTGCATGCGATGGACGCATCATTATTCACTACATTTGATGTCCACAAAACACATTAGAACTGTTTCCTTGAGCAAAATATTAAGGACCCGCCGTAGCAGACATCATTTGTGTACCCAAATTGTAAAATGTAAATTGATATGTAAGAAAATGGCCCATTAACTTTTTCATTAATGGTTATAATGCATTTTGAGTGTCATCTGTGCAGAGAGAGCACATGTTCATTTGAGATGGGAACTGGGTTGCTCCACGCAAACACACTTTCGTTTACAGATATTTATTTATTAATTTTTCTGCCCGCTGTGAAATCATGTGTCTGTTTATGGTGTTACTATTAATCAAATCAAGTCAGCAGTATGTTCAGTAACACTTTCTGTGAAACATTTTCCATATATAATGCATAATACACAGAGATACTTAATGCTTCATTGAAATGTTCGAAGGTTTATAATGCTTATAATGCTTATTGTCATCTGTTATATCTAACTATATCTAGTTGCAAATCTGGAACCATTTCTTATTTATAACAGGTTGCATTTTTTTAATGCTATTTTAATGACATTTGTTGCTGTTGCATTGAATTCACAGGTGCTTAAAATATTCGTTAAGGCATTAATTTTATATACAAGCAATTGGAATCATCAAGACATTAATTATCAAAACCAGATTCATGCAATATATATATATATATATATATATATATATATATATATATATATATATATATATATATATATATATATATATATATATATATATATATATATATATATATATATATATATATATATATATATATATATATATATATATATATATATATATATATATATATATATATATATATATATATATATATATATATATATATATATATATATATATATATATATATATATATATATATATATATATATATATATATATATATATATATATATATATATATATATATATATATATATATATATATATATATATATATATATATATATATATATATATATATATATATATATATATATATATATATATATATATATATATATATATATATATATATATATATATATATATATATATATATATATATATATATATATATATATATATATATATATATATATATATATATATATATATATATATATATATATATGTATGTGTATATATGTATGTGTATATATATGTGTATGTATATAATATCAATTCTAAATAAATACATCTAAATAATTTTATTAAGTGATGTAATAAGTATGCTATAATTAGTAAAAAAAAAATTTGATATATATATTGTCCTATTCTTTTTTGGAACAGGCAGACATACAGACATATAACTGATAGCTAGATAGACCGATAGGTAGACATCTTCTGTGTGAATTTGTCTTTGTTCGGTGAAAAATGAGCGTCTTCGTTTGTTCAGATGCCAAATTTAGCTCTCTTCAGAGCAGTCTTTCCTGAGCATTGAATAATTAGACAGGATTCATAACGGTGAGACAGGCTCTCTGTGTTGATTTCATATATTTTGCCTTCACTCTTCCAGCCATTAAGATACATTTACCTGCCATAATAGATCTTGCAATGCGCCCTGCTGCAGTTTGCAGTACAGCCTCACTCCCAACCCTTCCACAGGCTTGAGCACATTTAACACAAGTGATTAACACACTTTGATGTTTGAAGAGGATCTCTAACTGTGACCAGCCCTGTTGTGAGTCCACCTCTGTCCTTGCTGTGGAAGAGAGGATTATTTTTAGTACAAAGCAAAACACGATTCACTGAAGTATGATGACGACATAATGGCCGACGGTGTGCCGAGGCGTTTTGGTTGGCTGCCTACAATGGATTTAATGATCTGTTCTCATGCTAATACGTGCATATATGACACATCCATTGATAGGCCTTTTGTTGCTGTGTGTTGAGTGCAAAAATGCGTGCATGTGCAATACACGCGACTGATTTCAGAGCTAACCTGCGGCGACGCAGCGCACCTTCACGCAAACGAATTGAGTGAAATTTTGAATTTGGTGTAATTAATGCTTAGAAGATTAAAAATAAATAAATAAATGCACCCAGCAAAATGACAAAACAAGTTCTACGAGACAGCTGTGAGAGGCTGAGTTACTGTTGGCGTAGCAACCGTCACAGCTCGTCCTCGCCACCCTCCTCGAAAATGATCGATTTTCTTTAATTTTCTTCTGCATCTTCCACCAGAGAAGGAGAGGGAGGGAGAGGGGGGAAAAAAATGAATAAATAAAAAAGAGGAGGCTATCTGTAACCTATCCCTTCATCGTGGCGTGAGCTATTCAATCCTGTCTATTAGATTTACTGGAGAGGAGCAAGACATTAACACAGGCGCGGAGGGAAAAAAAAAAGAGAGAAGGAAAACACTGCCACAGATAATGTGGATGTTTCATGCATAATCTCTAATATGAGAAATGTATTAATAGGGAAATTATTGTGCATTCAATTATTTTGAAATGGCTGGCTGAGATGTTGTGATTTGGCGGTGTCCTGATAGCAGTGGCGCAGCAGGGAGCTCGGTGAGTGATGAATAACTTAATCTCCTAATCCGAAAATGGGCAGCGATCAACGGTACCGCTCTACGGAGCGGCCAATAAAATGAAAGCACCGAAGAATGACAGATGAGAGCTGAGAGAAGACGAGGAAATAAGAAATAGATAAACAAATAGAACAATAAAGCAGACGGTTTTAAAGCGGCGTAATTCTGTCACATTCATTAAAGCCAGAGAGCAAAATAAAACAATGCGAGATGGAGTGGCAGAAACATTACCTTTAATGTGGGTATCGTGTGGCGCGTTTGATGAGCTGCTGGCTCGGCTTTATGTCCGCTGTTCAGTGCGACTCTGAACCAAATCAACACGGGATCTTTAATCAACCTGAAAAAAAGCCAAGCTTTACGAAACTAAACTGCATCCCTGTCAGTGCGTACAGTTTGTACAGTTTGATGATGAAGCCGTGTGTGTGTGCACTGCTGTTTAAAAATGTTGTTTTGTTTTTGTTTTTTTCCCTTGGCAAAATTAATAGATTTATTCAGCAAGCGTGCATTTTAATTGAGAGAGCCTATCCGTTAATATTTCTGTTTCAAATAAATATTATAAATGTATCAACTCTTCAATGAAAATACTGAATAGCACAACTGTGACAATGAGAGGAAATGTGACACCAAATCATCATATGTGACCCTGTATCACAAAACCAGTCATAAGTATATATATATATATATATATATATATATATATATATATATATATATATATATATATATATATATATATATATATATATATATATATATATATATATATATATATATATATATATGTATATGTGTGTGTGTGTGTGTGTATGCTAAAAAATTATGTTTTTAATATGTTCAGGTCTTGCAGTGCATTCCAGTGTATACAGTACTCCCTCAGTCATTTGTATATTGTCAGCGTGTTTGTATTGTCCTCTGGGCTGAAATAGCATCTGTTTGGCCCTGTTATGTGTACAAGTACAAGGAGCCAGTGACCAACTGTGTCATGAGAGACTGAAGAATGATGTCATCAGAAGGTCAAGGAGCCTCTCTCTCTTAATTACAGAACTGCACAGTTATAAGGTATTTGAACTAAGTTAAACTTTTACTCAAGGTAAAAACAATAACTTTTTCTTAAGTGTTTATTATGTTTGAAGACTTTAACCTATAGTATTGATTTTGACAGTAACAGTCAAGTGCGCACCTGATTCATTATTAAAAATCACTATATGTTACAACACTGAAATCATTTGCTGAAACGTTTTGTGTGATTTGCTTTACTTTAACATCTGGGTTTTTTGTGTCTTAAAGCAACGTAGCAATTTAAAAACAGTGATATTTGCCTTGAAAATCTCTACTGCCTCTTGTTTTCAAAGTGCTTAAGTACAGTTAAATTTGAATATTTTTTTTTTTTTAGGTCAAAATGTACTTTTTACACCCCTGCAATTGCTCCAGTTTGATTTGAAAATTAAGTTTTATTTACTTCATAATTTCTTTTTATTTATTTTGAACTATTCCCTTAAACTCATGGGTTGCATGATGCCAAAAATAACACCTTTCTGCTCCAGAAAGATTAATTTAATTTCTATTTCACTTTATAAAATAGCATGCGCTGATTAATCATTCACAAATTTTTTTATAGATGATTAACACACATTTTTGTTTTACACAATACATTGTATGGTGTGGCGTGCAATCTTACAGAGAGTGCCGCATTATTTTGCTCTCATCTGTATTCTTTTCTCTTTTTCCATTCTCTTATGTACAAAGTAGACAAAAATATCCATTTAGGACGTGTTTGTAGAAAGTCATATCAGGATATTTTACGGTTTTGCCACAAAGGTTCTTGTTTAAACATAACTTAAACCATAGAAGTGATCACCTGTTTCGTGATAAGCACATAGCACAACACCATCTGCAATATGTCACAACAAACCATTATTTTCTCTCTGATGGTACATTTGTTTAATTGATAACACTAAAATGTCTTTGCCTCTGGCTTTTTCTCTAAACAGTTGAAGCAATTTTGCAGTGACAGAAGGCATTACTAGTGTTAGAGGAGGAGTTTGCTGGGTATGCGCCTGTGTGGCTCACTTTAGCGTGTTGAGGGTCCGTGCGAGGGCTGAATGACAGGCAGCAGACGGGCAGGTCAGGTAGCATGTGGCGTATGGCAGGTATGCTTTCTGTGTCTAAACAGAAGCGTGTATAAGTGTAGCCCTGGCCTTCTCTGACAGTAAGACACCACGCAGCTGCTGGCTTGATTGAGACATCTGTATGAAGCAGATGGAGTTTGAGAAAGAATTGGGTTTGATGTCTGTCACTGACATTTAAACGACACAGCACTGCGTTCACTCAGCTGACGCCGGACAGGAGACCACTCCTGAGATTGACTGCTGGACCTGGACTGCTGACGGTTTCAAAAATCCCATTTGTTTCATCAAGTTTGCCTTGCTTCATGTAATCACAACTACTGTAAATCCCACCGTTCACAGCAAGAGCAGATTTGTAAAAAGTTTTGAATCTTCGCTGAAGACAAGGCTTCTAATGCAGTGTCTTTTTTGATTAATAGACCCGTCAAGGGCCTTTTTGCATATTTTCTGCACTGATTTCGGATGAGAATGTCTGAAATTAATGAATGTGTTTAAACATGGTCAGATGTGTTAAACAGAGGGAGCTGCACTGTGTTGGACTGCATTACATTTTAAAATATATTAAAATAGTTATTTGAAATTATAATATTTACAAGATTACAGTTTTTACTGTATTTGTAATCACATAAATGTGGCCTCTGTAAGCTTAAAAGATGTGTTTTAAGAACATTAAATATGTTTGATATTCGCAGTGGTATTTGAAATAACAACTTAGTTGTGATGTATGGTGACTGTGATCTGAATCTTGAAAATCTGGGCAATCTTCTAGGAGTGCCATGCCATCCACATAATTTAAATGTAAATAAACTTGTATTGAATGCATTATAGTGCACATTATTTTTGCATCATTTTCATTAAAACTGAAACTGAAAATATTTTGAATTAGTTCATTTATTGAAATAACAAATTGTTTAGTATACATACAATTATAATTTTTTTTATTCGTAGGTTTTCTTCCAAGTACCCCGTGAAACCTACCTCTGATTGGGACTCACTGATGTAATGGACAAACAAGAACAAAATATGTCGATATCCATATCAAATCTCCCAGGTGTGTATTTGTGTCTGCTGTGTTCGTTATTTATGTACAATCCTGTCTAGGACGAGTGTGATTTGTCAAATTCTTTCAAGTGTGAGAATCTCTTTCTCTCTCTCTCTCTCTCTCTCTCTCTCTCTCTCTCTCTCTCTCCCTCTCTCTCCACACTGCTGTAAATAAATAAAAGATAGGGTCTGGTGATACAGCAGGTCTCAGATGTGTAAAAGCCACAACTCTCATATCAGATCTGGATTTGTGTCTCCCCCACCAGGGAGTGCAAACACACAGTTGCAGCCTTCCAAAACATAAACACACTTCCTCCATTTTCCTCCCTCTTTGTCCTTTCCTTTTTTCCCTACTGCCTTATTAATGTCTATTCCTTTCTGCGTTGGCCAAGCAGGCCGTGATTCCTAATGAACACGCACAAGACCCCCGGGCAGCACTTAAACTTTAAAACGTCTATTATTAGGATCACCAAAACACCACTGGTGACCTTGCAGAAATTTCGAAACGTGCCTTTTTCTCGATATCTCTACATTTCTTCCAACATAAGAACCGAGAGCAGGTGTGGATTCGGCGAGCTACCTAAAGTCAGACGGCTGAGCTTGCTTTTGGTTGCCATAGCATTTGGATTATTAAGAGATCCAGTGGCTGCCTGGTTCCTCTTTTATGATTCTCAGACTGAATAAAAATTTAAAAGGCCATTAAACACCATTACCCCCTCCATCGCAGGTGTCACTGCCAGCGATGCAGAGTGAAGTAGCTTATTTTTCTATTAGGTGGAGAGAGAAAAAGAGAGAGGCCGATTGTAAGACCAGTGCAAATGAATCTTTGCTCTAGAATGGCCAAACGGTCAGACTCTAATTAGCCTGCCCTGCTCCTCTTTATCTAATGGAGCTTTGAGCGCTGAAAAGGGTAAGCCTTTCCAAACATCTAAATGGCTTATATTAGGCTTGCTTGGCTCAATGGGAGTTTGACCATCCTTGAATGTGTGTGAAGGGAAAATGGGGGTTTCGAGTCTAAACTTGAGCAAGAACGAACGCCATGATTGGCTAAAAGAAGCATGAGGACAAATGGTGTTTGCTTTTGTGAGCCCTTTCCTAGGGGTATCGACCAGGCAGATTATTAGGTTGATATTTAGGATTTCAGAGTTAATTTTAAGTCTGGATTTTAGAGTGCACATATTTGGTTTTAATGTAAATGTCGATCCAGTTTACAAGCGATATTATTTGCATTTAGGGTATGAATGGCATGTTCACATTATCTATCGTTTGTGGTTGTTGCTAAAAGTAACACTAGCAGCCCAGAAGTGCACAGCACAATGACGTCTACGCAACAAGGAAACAAGCCACAACACAGTGAAATTAGCGCAAGACACAAAGGAAACAAGCCGCGACCCAACAAAGTTAGCGCAACACAAAGGAAACAAGCTGCAACATAAAGAAACAATTTATGTTTCAAATAATTATTCAACAAAATAATTATGCAACAAAATGGACACAAGGCGATATTAGCACAAAACTATGGAAACAAGCCACAACACAACAGAAACAAACCACAACACAACGAAATTAGCATGACACAATGCAACCATCTGCAACACAAATGAAACGAGCTATAGCATAATGGAAACAAAGGTGCAACAGCATAATTTGTGCGACACAGTGAAATTAGTGTAAAGCAATGGAAACAAGCCTTAACACAATGAAATTAGCGCAACACAAAGAAAACAAGGCACGACACAATTTATCCAGCGTGTTGTCTTGTATTGTGGAGATTTCATTGTGTTGTTCACCACAGGGTCACTGTACACATGACTTGGTTCATTTGGTTTAAGATTGTCCTTTTATTTATTTATTGTTTTATTGTATTATATATATATATATATATATATATATATATATATATATATATATATATATATGTATAAAATAAACATTTCTATTACACTTTTCATTTTATTTCAACTTTTACATTTTAATTTAAACAATTTTATTTTTAATGTACACTACTTTTGCCCACACTTGAGACTTTTAGAAGTCTTGAATAGTTAGTTTCCTAACTTTATTTCCTTTGATTAACTGCTTATCAGTAAGAGTTGTGCTCTCGTTGACGCAGGTGAGCAATGGCTTGGACCTGCAGAGTTAGCTGGATGTCTCGTTCTCTTGGCTTCAGCCTGGAAAAGTGCTGATCGTGGAAGGGGTGCTGGAGGAGCTCTCTCTTGGGCAGATGGTGGGAAGACAGGGGGAGTAGTCACCCTGCTGCTTGGCCAACAGGGACACACACACAGACGCATTCACATACGGCACACCCACACAGGAAACATTAGAACAACGATTTGTCATAGTCTTTCATTTCGACGGAGGAGTTCTTTTGTTGTTGGAAATAAGCCTTGTGAGTTTATTATTATCTTCCTCTGAGTCAGTACGTTTAAGAGTTCAGCAGACACCTCTTGTGATGGTGACGGGCCGTTCTTCTTTCTCTAACTGTCCACAAGCTATTTATGAAGAGCTACTCCCAAACTAGCCATCAAAGTTTTCTTGGTTATTTCGACAGCTTTTATGATGCAAGGACAAAAGAAGCGAACACGCATCTTGCATAGCAGGACTTAAACAATAAGCATTGTTTTTAGTGATCGACTGATACATCAGACAGGCTGATTTTCAAAACAACATTTGGCGTTTTTTTGAGATTATCGGCATCTGTCAGTAAAATTTGTATCTATCTATCTATCTATCTATCTATCTATCTATCTATATATATCTATCTGTCTATCTGTCTTGACACATAGTAATATGTTGCTTATTACAAAATTATTATCAATTAACAAAAACAACTTAAGTAAATGCTTAAGTAAAATACAGTATTACAGTACCGTAACTCTGACAGCTAAACTTTTACTTGAATTGAAGACGTAAACTCATGTGCATGATCTGCAAATATATAATTGTTGGAACGTAAGCACTGGCAAGAGACAGTTCTGTCAACTGGCCCCAAAGTCTCTCACATTAGCCCTTATCCTCATCATTGCGCTCTGCCTAGAGAGATCTGCTTAAAACATCCTTGACAACAAACGGCGAGGGATGCAGATTGTGGCTGTCTTGTCTGTTAGACTGGTGGTATCAGGAGGGGCGTCTTCAGATTTGAGATCCCTGTAGCTAAGCTTACGCGTTTGACTCAGTTCCACGTAACCCAACATGCTGTTCGACACTATCCATCCGCTCCCATATGGTAAACCTGGGCTGCGGCTTTGTCAGCTTCCAGGTTTTTTTTTTCTTTCTTTCTTTTTGTCAGCCTTAAAAACAGACAAACACAGTGAGAGGTGGGCTAATTACCACAGGCCTTCCTGTAATTACTCTTCCAGAGCAGCAGACAGGTTGGGTACAGACAGATCTGCTGTCTCTCTTACATGCTTATCTGCTGCTCACCAGACAGCTCACAAGTTCTACGTGGATTTGAGGTTCAGCTCGTCCAATGAGTTGAGAGTCAGGAGTTGTCAAACATGGTTATGGTGACGTTCCGGTCTTCACACTCTTGTGTGCCAGTGATTGGCCATGGTTTTCATAGCAGTAATTCAGCAAAGAAATATTTCACTTAAAAAAAAAAGTCCAAGTTAATGTGTGTCTCTTCTCTAGCAAATTCCTCAGAAAATGCTTTTGGAGTTGCGTTAGAGAGAAAGTAATGTGAGAATGTCCTGAAAATGTGTCCTTTGTAAAGGTTATGGACAGTGCTTTGAACAATAACTGTCAGCGTTGGGTTGAAGAAGTTATTTGAGTCGTTAAGCTGCAGATGGCATAGCCATTCATCGGCTGATAGTAATGAAGGATGCTTGGAGTTATTTGTATCTGCATGTAAACTGTTTTGTTAAAAGTAGGTGAGTTTTGCTAGCCTGATACATTTATGTATCCCACAGGGAGCGCTGGCCCACTAAGATGCCACAGTTGCTCTACATAATTATAATGGGAAGGTCCTTGTAAACTCATTAATATTTCTGTGAGTTTAAAATGTATCTCGTGTTATCACTCCCATCATACTAGAGAGAGATCAGTCTAGTTCTAGTGTTTATTGCATGTGTTTTTAGAGTGAGTAGTTTCCCAGCATGTTGTACCAAACCTATATGACTTTCTTCTGTAGAATAAAAACAACCAAAAAAATGTATATGAAGAATGATCATGGTGACACAATTAATTGCTTTTAATCTCGTAATATGACTCCAAATATTTTTATTAAGAAAAGAAGTCTAGGTCTGTTTTTCTGACAAAGCTATCTTGGAGAACAACACAGACTTCAAGACCTGCGGTCTTCTGAAATTATAGCTTTACGTAAAGAACACACCTGAAAGTTAAGTTGTTATTCAATTATAGTCTTTCCTACTGGTGAGTTATTACTCAAGAATCGCTGCAACCAGATTATTGAACCACCATGTGTTTGGTTCTTGAAAGAATCCGTTTGACTCTTGAAAGAATCAGTGCAATTACTAAAATAATCATTTTTTAAATTTATTTGTATTTAGTTTTTGGTTTTTATTATAGTTTTTTAGTTTTTTTACATTAGCAACTATTTTTATGCCATTCGGCTACAGAATATTTGAAACTACTTTTGTCGCTTTAATTTTTTGGTCATTTTTAGAGTTCAGCAGATGTGGTCACTATTAATTATAGTTCTTTCAAATCTTGTAAAGCAAGGATTTTCTTCTTAAATTAATCTGTTCAGGGTGTTCGGTAATGTGTTCTGGTGGTCACTTTCAGAACACAAGTCTAGAATCGCACTAAAGTCAAGAGAAAATCCAGTTAATGTTTCTCGGTGTGTATGTGTGTGTGTGTGTGTGGATGTTTGTATTGTTCTGTGTGTGTATTCTTGGGACCTTTGCTCTCTAACTTGATTTAAAGCTAGACATGCCTAGTCCTGTGTCAGGCACGGGTTACATTTCTCCGATTAAAATAACACTTCAGCCGGACAGTATGCTCTCTCTTTCTTTCACTCTTTCTTTTTATTTCTCCTAAAAGCTAGCTGCCCATGCCACAGGCCAATGTGCAGTCTGAGCCTTTGAGCGCACGCTTTATAGGATGCATCAGTTTGTTGTGCAGAGAGGTTTTCTGGGGGATTATTGTGGCCTAAAGTAAGTTGCCCTTTCATTAACCTTGGCTGGCGATTTCTAGCTTTAATACAATACAAATGCGTAATCTGGCCCGCACAAACACAGCTGAGCCACTGTATTACTGTCTGATATTGCTTTGGGTTCTCTCTCAGCATTTCACTAATTAAGCTCCGAGCTCAACCTCAAGTCCTGCTGTACTCTATCGTCATTTTAAATTTATTTTGATTGATTTGTGTCAGCCTTAACTATGCTCTCTGCTAGATCAATAAATAAAGATCAATACTGTAATGTTTTCATCAGAACCGTTATTAAAAAATAGATTGGCTATAAAGAGAACTGAATCACTGATAGCACTGATGCTTGCAATGCATGCCAACTTTGAATTTAATTGAACTACGTCGAAGTCTTTGAGATTAGTTGAGGGAGCTCTTGCAGGGAGAGCAGACGGAGCGAGATCGGTAGGTATTTACACAAAAAGAAAAAAAAAAAAAGAAGAAAAAACAGCTCTGTTGGGTCTGAGTAATGACGCTGACCGTTGAGAATCACATTGTGTCCTAACCAGCAGCATACTGATGACTGCGCTCATATAAATCGCATTGTAATTACCGGCTAGCCAATAGCGTTCATGTGGTCATATGTAATATGATGACACGCTGTAAATTGCAGTCCAGATGAATGGAGTTGACCAGCTGTAAAATGTTAAAACAGTAAAACACAGCATGAAAGCACGATTTGTGACTTTGCCAGCGAAGATGATGGCTTGCGGTCTGGAGTCGTGCGCAGGCGTGTGCGTAATACGAGTCCGCTGGCTGGTGCGTATGGCTAAAAATGTTTCCACAAAGTCAGGCTGAGAGATCCCTTTTAATAAGAGCCGTTGGAGTACGTCACAAGTCCATCGATGTTATTGCGCTCGGTTTTAGCCACAGGATGTTTGTTCGCTGGAGAGCTGCTCTTCTCTTAACCATCCCGAAAGCCCCCCTTTCTTACCCACGAGGGAAGGGTTGGGCGGCAGCTTGGACTCTGCCCGATTCCCGCTCCAGCCAGCTGGGTGTCAGGCAGAGGGGGGACAGCTGGGGCTCCGGCCCAGCCAGGGCCCGCAGGGATCTCGGGGTTAGCACAACAGAGGCCCCGGTCCCGTGCCTTCCTTTAATAGCCCCAGTTTGACCCCGCCTCGCCACACACACCGCTTCCATCGCAGGCGTATGATTAATGGCCTAGTTTTGCTCTGGCTGGCTTACCGTATGACATCCATACACACACACACTTACGCACACACAACCGCTGAACAGTTTTACTGCTTGTTCTGTCTTTCTGGGTTTGTAGAATAATGAAGCTTTTTCTGTTTTGGATGGCACTGCTACCTGGTATACAGGTCAATGACGTGACATTTTTGTCCTTTCTGTTCATTTATTTAAAAATGCATTAAAAGAAATTCATACATGCAGATACATTTTAACACTTTTTACCTTGAAAAATATGCTTTAAATTCATGTATGATGAAAACATTTTTGTGAAATCTATTAAAGATGGTTAAAAATTCCCAAATTGTTATTTAAGGTTTGACTTTTTTAGCTTCATTTAGGTACTTTTAAAGTTGAGGTATATTTGTGTAGAGATTTTACATCTTGTATTTATGTACAGGGTGTCTTTTATATTCAAGAATTAACTTTTTTTTCTATTGTTTTGTTTATTTTAGATACATATATACACATACAGTATTTAACGTTTGATTTTTACTTAATGTTGTACCAAATTTATTTTTTAGTGTCGGCTATTTTCTTGAATGCAAACTGTTCAGCTAGATTTTTAAAATGTTTCTTTACTTTTTACTAATACTATTGTTTTTTCATACACTTTTCATAGTGTATTCAAAAAGACAGTAATACAAAGAGTGCCATTCTATTTCAGCAGTATTTTCGAAAAAAGTGTATTCATTTGTGTAGAGTATGTGATTGTGGTTTTGAATAGTGGGAGAGATGTGGTTTGATCCAATTTAAATAGACTTGATTTCCCTAAAGAGGGGGCGTCCACGTTCTCTGGTCGATAAACAAATAGTGTCTGCGTGCGTGTGAGCTTACGGTGGCCACACAAGCTCATGAGTCAAATGGCCATAATGAACTTGGTTAAACCCGAGCAACCTCATCAAACCTGGACAACCCCAAGCCTGGCCCGCCGCAGGATTAACATGCTATTAAAGTTATTTGGTGCATCAGGAGAGAACATTCAGTGCTTATGTCCTAACTGACACCCGCATGCTTTGCCGAGAGAATTAAAAACAAAAATGTCTACACTGTGATTCCAGTGTTTGTCTGCATGGTGGGTAAAATTCAGGCATTCCATTTTTTGATATGCCTGTACACCAGTTACAGTACATGGAAAAAGTAAACAAGTTAAAGCAAGTTAAAAGGTAGGTAATCACTGAATGTATTTTTAAGTGCATGTATGAGATGCTGCATATGACTGCAGTCAGTCGTTATAGATTTTTGAATTTTTGTTATATCATTTAAAAAAGCCAAAAAAAATCATGCATACAAATGTCAGTTCAACTAATGTGTATAGAAATGAAATCCTTCAGAGATGTTGCTATACACAAATCTGTTACTATATTTTTCCCAGTGTCTTTGGGATCCATGTTCAAGTACTTTGGAACCACAGTAGATCCACTTGCACAAAGGCATGGTTTATTCGTGTGCAGATTCCCGTGTTGCATCCATGTGAAGGTTGTCCTCTGGAATCTCTTGCTGACCTTATTCCCAACAATCAGGATGGAGCTCAGTGTACCCGCTATGCTTGTTCTTTATAATACTCCAAAGCATGGATATTTCATGTTGTGGGAAAAGGGCATCACATCCTATTTCTGCAACTTTCTCTTTCTCTGTGCTAGAAAACCTTTACCCAGAGAGATACATTTCATCCCTGGTACCTAGAGTAGGAACAACAGAAGACTGGAGGTCAGAATACCACTGCTGTTTTGTCTACTGGATGACATGAGAAGAGGAAAGGGGCTTTGTCTGCAGGGTTAGGTACTGTTTAGGTACCTCATTTATGGCTGCTGTGTAGATTTTGCAGTTGATTGGTCTCTCCCTGAGGTGGTGTGACACGCTGTATGTCCGTTCGGCCAGAGCTTGGCCCTTCATTCAACCCCAGTCGCGCTGAAGAGGTTAAACTGGCAGTAGCGTTTGGAGACACAACTGGACGGCTTTAGTGCATTTTGTTGTAATTGTGTCCCAGTTGTCTTGTCAGAAATCAATTCAAGTTGGGAACTGGCTAGCACAGGGAGGTCAAGGATTCTACAGCCTAAATATTTTATCTGTACTACACGTCTGGAGCTTTTAAAGATGCGTGCTGGCCTGTTTTCCCCATTTCTCTGACGTACAGATGCTATTGGCTCAGCCTTTCTGTCCAGGTCAGGGCCAGGTTAAAATCAATTATAATCAATTATTAAGGGTACTGTGTATCTGGTGGAGGCTGAAGGGAGAAGACCAGGCCTTGCTAAGGTCCAGTTTTATTTATTTCATTCTTCACTTCTCAGCTTAGGTAACACTCTGATAATTTACATTATATGGTGTTTATGTGCACTAATGAAACGGCTGTCAGATGATGTTTAGTTGAATTTTCTGAGTACAAATCTATACATTTTTATATATTATTAATATAAAATTAGTGTTTTATAATGCTTCAATGAATTTTTTTATGAGGGGAGACTGTAATCTATGCGTACAAATATAGAATATGTTTTAAAGTCTGAAAATTTTATATTCTTCAAGATTCTTTAAATTGCCACCAGATAAAACACATTAACATTACAATTAAATTAAAACTTTGATGCAAGTGTGAAAGTGACTAACAATCCGAATTATGAAATCAGTAAGTTATCATTAAATTATTGAGCATTAAAGCAAAACCATCACCAGTCTCCTCCAGTCCTTCACAGACATGTCTAGATGAAAGCACTTGTGTTGTTGTGTAGCATGCCGATTACAGTAAAAACAGTCAAATGATACTTGAGTCCCAAAGGGTTAACTGTTCCCCAAACACTTCCAATGAGACTCTTCAGAGAGTAGAGTTCGGTGATTTAACCAAACAAATACAATACCAGAGAGTCTAATGCAGCTCATGCTAAACTCAGTGTATGTAATACATAACCATCACACAGCATCCATCAACCCCTCCTTTCATTAGCCCAAACGTGAAGAGACCCACCGTAGTGGCAAAACAATTGTGTAGTACTGTCCTTAACTCCTTACTATCCACTCATCTGGCTGTAATTACTCTCAATGAATGAATAACATTGACGGGCATCGCTACTTCATGCTACGCCGTGCCAAAAAACACGCTTTTCAATCGCACGCATCTGTGGAGCTGACCGTTACACCGTATAAGTGAAACTGTTCGAGGTGATTTGTTTTCGTCCAAATCAAGCACAAATTTGATTTCCTCCAGTCCCAAAACAGACAGGCGTTGGGTCTGATTTGTTTTTGGTGGAAACTAAATGAAAAATGTTCTCGGCAGAGCACAAACCACGCCACGGGGAGGCTTGCAGTTCGGCCAGCACCACCTTCGTGTACTTTACTCTCGCAGTCCAGAGGAGGTGTGGTTGGCAATCGATGGGCCCGGGTTTCAGTGTGATCAGAGCGGATGAGAGATGAGGACGTTTCCCTGCTTTGGTGACGGCTGCAGGCGTCAGGGTCGATTTGGCGGCCGGCGGATTGAGAGGCGTTATATCTGAGGAGCATGAGGTTCCACTCCGATGAGCAATCTGCTTTATCAAAAGGCCTTTTTCTCAATCAATACAGCTTTCATCAGGGGAGACCAGTGCTGTGCTGCCCGCACTGTATCGGCTCTCCCACTGGGCCGATGCCACGTGCGGGACAGGCTAATGCCTGCTCAGCTGGAGTCAGTCTGGTCAGCAGCTCTCTTGACCTGAGAGAATTTAGTTCAGATAAACACACATGCATGCTCACACTTTTTGAGGTCATCACTCACAACACAACTTTCTTTTTTTTTTTGTTTTTTGCTTTTAATAGAAACGTGTGAATGGATGTATTACATGGAGAACAGTTATTTCATTTATTTTAAGGTTACTTGCATGCAATTATGCATATTTTATTGTTATTATAAAAGTAATTGCATTTAATATGAAAAGGACAACCTAAAATATAGTGCTTTGTGACAATGATTATTGATTTATGCTTTTTCTTTTCCTCTGAGCTTGAGAGACATGTCTAGCACTCTAAAGACATGCAAATACATAATGAATAAATAACATCGGCGTGCTGGTAATATTAATATTTACTTTTTTTATTTTGATAAACTTACAATGAAATTTTACATATTAAAACGAGTTGTTAATTTCCCATGGCAATGATATTTAACATAGATATAATTATTATCAATACTTGTAATACTTATAAAACAGTATTTTAGTTTTAATGGTTAAATTTACTGGTTTATTTATAGTTTACTTGTTTTTTAAATTGTTCCCGTTATTTCAAGTTATAAATAATCCATTATTGTTAGCAAACTTTTTAACCATTATTGACATCTGGTAAAAACAGTGAGGATTTATATATTTAAACAATTTAATTTCCCATAAAAGAAATATTTAACGTTTAAATGAAGTGATACTTTTAAAACATTAATTAATCTTTATTTTTTTACAAATAGTAATACAATAATAGCACTATATAAATTAAGTTAGAAGTTAATGTATTATGAATTGACAATTAATAAATTAACAACATTTATTAACACATAACATGATTATTATTATACATTTTTTTGCATTTTCTCTCTTCCTGCCATTTACAAATGTGACAATTCCTGTCACATTGCCTAATGGGATAGCGAAGTATTGTGTGTATTGTCTGTGCAGTGTTTTCGTCGTATTCAGACACGCTCCTCGTTTGACGCACTTTTGGCTTGCAGTTTAGTAGGGAAGTGGGCATATATGAACGTTTGGTCTTTATTATGATTGTTTTCTGGGATCCATGCATTTTGTACCAAGTTATCTGGTATCTTAGGAGAGCCCATTGAAGGGAATCAAGGTGAGGATGCGGTAATGGCACGTTAATGAAGTGGCGTGGCTTAGTGGTGATGAGCAGATCTAGAGGAGGACGGCTGCACGGGAATTACCGCCTCAGTCCTCCAGCACAAGGAGAACAGTGAATTAATCTCCAGTCTCGCCCATTCAATGAGTCCCCAGAGCTTGCTTAATTAACCTAATAAAAATACTAATAGAACCATTTCCAAAGGTAAATTTAATTTACTTGTCAGCGTTGTACATCAATAGGGATAAGGACGGGTGGGCACTTGTGTCTCGGCGAGCGTCCACACAGGCCACTAATAAATACCAAGTCGTTTACATCCACATCTGATTATGCCTGCTGTCAGTGGCCACAGTTAAATTATGATGAAAAGAGGGGCTGAGAGCAGAATTAACATGACCAAAGATTAACACAATATTTGTCTAGGAAGATGATAGGATTTCTTCTCTCTGCCACTCCTCCACCTTTGATGATTTGATTGCTTACCTCAGCCATTAAAGGTGTCACCAAATGGGGTCTAAGCAAATGCGGTTCATATGGAACAATCCCAAAAAAAAAAAAAAAAAACTTACTGGCGGGAACTTTGTGGCAATGTACTACCGATGTACTACTAAGAGCCATTAAGCCCATCTCATTACTGCCCTCCCAATGACTGTGTAATGACCTGCAATCATTTGTAAGTGAATAACTATTAAAAGCCCTGGCAGCTGGGAGAATGCTTTTAAAGTCAAATTAAAACACATGGGAGGTAGCCTCTTCCCTGCATAATATGTATCTATAGACGCATAACAGGCTCCCCTTCCGTTTTTTAACCGCCAAGGATATTTCATCTCCTAAGAGACAGGGAGATAAAGAGGGGCTGGAATTTAAAGAGGGGTCTCGTCGACATGCTCTTGTTTTAGGTGCTTTTATTGGATATTATAGTCTTTGGCGTTATTGTGGCCTCCGATGATGGGCCTTTGTGTTGTGTGTGTGTGTGTGTGTAAGCCCGTTAGGATGTGCGCAGACACAGCTGTGGTCCTCGGAGTGAGTAGACCCTCAGTAGCACATTGTTCTGTCGCCGCCATGCGTGAAGGGGATCAATCAGAGGCTTTTATTTTCCTAAGTTGCTTTGTGAATAGATAATTACTTCTGCAAAACTAAGTTAAGAGACTTTTATAAACTGTGGATGACTTTTAACTTTCTCAACAAGGTTAAATCTTCCAGGTTTCAGATTCTGTGCTGAACAGAGACAAAAACAGTTCTGAGAGGAGATATTGATCAGTGGACATGTAGTGTAATATAATACATGTTTTTACGAATCTAATCAACACATTACTATTTGACAGTAGAGGTTACTCACACTGAAAGAACAGCCTTATACTATGTACTTAACCTTTTTTACAGACTTCTGGAAACCAGTCGTGTTCAATAATACGCTCCTGATAGGTGAAGGCCTGCTTCATATGGAACAACTTTTTAATTTCACATTGACACATTTTCTGGTTTTGAAGAAAACTTTTAGCCTTGACTAATTTTTTCTCACATACTATTATTTTATCTGTCCTGGTTCTATATATTTACGCAATTGATAAAAAAAAGCCAAATATTTTTATTTGATATCATACTCTGTTATTGTTGTTATACAATTTGTAGTGTGTGTGTGTGTGTGTGTGTGTGTGTGTATGTGTGTGTGTGTGTGTGTGTGTGTGTGTGTGTGTGTATATACCCCAGGCAGGGTTGGTGTAAAGCTACAATTTCTATATAAATATACAAACTTAATAGCTTTTGAGTTCACTTTTTTTCCTGTTTTGACATCAGTTTAACCAAGTCATAGAAGGTCATGTTACTACTTAATTCTGGAAAAAAAAAGTGTGTGGACTGACTGTTGGGTGCTGGCTGCGGTCGTGGAGAGTTCATTGCTTTGGGTTTTGAGGTGAGTGATGAGTTGTTTTGAAGCTCAGAGATGTTATAACCATCATTCACCACAAGGTGGACAAGCATGTGTGTGTGTGTGTGTGTATTTTTATTTTTATTTTTTTGGAAAAGGGCAAGGTTGAGAGGTTTTGATGAAGAGTCTTTTTATAGTCTACATATTAAGTAATATCAGGGTTTACCACTTGAATTCTTTAACACTTTGCATTGACCTATTTTGCAAACTTTGACCCTTTAACAAAAACTCAAAGCATTCAAAGCAACAAGACATAAAGCAGCAACGCTCCTTCTCAACTTTAAATTCCACCTCATTTCCCAGTCTGATCAAGATTTCTCTTTGAGGACTTGATATGCTCCTGTATCTGAACGGCACCACAGAGGACGGGAAGACAGGAAAGAGCGAGAAGAGAAAGCAGGAGGAGGAAAGAGAATGTTCTGTGTTTTGGTGTCACTGGGGGCTACGTGCTTTTTATATGTCCCAGTAGAGAAGAGAGATGAAGAATGTAAAGGAGTAGAGAGGGAGAGAGAGAGAGATAGAGGGATTCTCAGGAGGGGGATCTAAGGCTGTGTCCGCCGTCGCCACCTAAAGCCACCCTCCTCCTGTTGGTTTTAATTCACTTCCACAGGAAATCTAGATCCGCTTCCCTACTACACAGAGGTAGCTTGTCTGTTCCTTTCTATCCTGTCGAATCCGTTCTCCAGGGACGTGTGGATTTGTGTGTATGTTTGTGTCCGTCAAGTTTTGCATGCATTGTGGAGACCCCACAAAGATGGTAAACCCTGCAATCACCTTCATTGCGGGGGGCAATCAATGTTTCCCCCGAGAAAGATGGTTTAATAAATATACATAAATATTCCATATAGAAAATAAAAATGACACATTTGTTGGAGAGGTTTGGGGTGCACTGAATATCACCCTGGTTATATGGACGGTCCTTGTGTTTTATATTTTATTTTATCAGTTTATTTTGAGAATTGTTATTATATGATTTATTATTTATATTATATTATTTATTTTATTATTCTGTTATTTCATTGTAATTATATTTTTGCAGCTTTGAAACCTTATTCAGTGTAATGTCGCTTATCCAACAACGATAATACTACTACTAGTACTACTACTAATTATTATTATTATTATTATTATTACTCTTTGCTAGTGATTGAATGTAATGGAATTTTTTATTATCCATTTACCATGCTGCATGTGTTTGATATTATACCTTTATCACAGAGTTTTTGGCGTGTTTCTCTCTTCATATCTCTCTCTCTGTTGTTGCCACATATACATAGCAATGACCTGGCGCTCACTATGCAGACACCATGCTGTGAATTCCATCTAACCAGAGAAACAAGAGGAAATTGTTATGCAAATGAAAATGCACTGGCCATTCTAGAAAGGTTGTAATGTTTGTATGCGTGTGATTGTATTTGTGTGCTTATATGTTAGAGTAATTCAGGGAGTAAAATAAATGCAGAGAGAGCGAATCTACCAGGATTGTATTTCAAAAGCATTCTCATTCTACATGGATAGTGTGCCCACGAAATAAGCATATATATTTCCTGGCACGAGCATTTTCAAAGCCACAGTCACATTTGTAATCTCTGTATAATGTACAACTTTCCCATTATTAAAGTGACAGCCTCTGATAGAGCTGATTGGCTGGAAGTTAAAGGTGAAGAGTGCAGTTTCTGCACCATTAGCATCACCGAACAGGATTGCAAAATTTTTCATTTTTTTTTTTTTAAGTAGGGACACGTTAAATTGATCAAAAGTGGGTTTTGATTATCACAATAAAAAATAAAATAATTCTTCAGCAGCACATCTGTTTTCAACATTAAATCAGCATAACTGAATGATTTCTAGAGGATGATGTGACATTGAAGACTGAAGGTATTAATTCTGCTTTGCCATCCCAGGAATCAAATTTTTTTGAATCGTAAAATATGTAAGATTGCTTCTTTTAAAAGCATTTAAAAAATCTTCACAAAACTTTTAAACTGTAGCAAGAGTGTATAGAACGAGTTTTGTTTTGTAGCATCCCAGCACAGACTCCACCCTCACCGATTCAGCGAAGCAGGATAGAGCTTTTCTCTCGGGTGGGTGAAGTGATTGTTCCTCGGTTTGAGTGTTTATAGGCAGGAGGATGTAGTCCTCAGTGTTACTGCCTAATAAAAAAGCTTGCATGCTGTGTGATTAAATAACAGGGATGGCAGTAAAGAGAAAAGACATAATGATGGTTACATGCAGGTCAGTTACAATTTAATTGTCATTGCACTTCATTGCGAACGTATCAATTCGCTGCTGCTTAGCTGAGCAGAAAACAATGCTTTAGCACATAGAGGGAGCCCTGCTGACTGCCTGTCAATTTACCCAGTCTCATCCTCGTTTTATTTGTCTCCTCTCTTAAGAAAACAAAAAAAAAATGTTCTTACACCGAAGATGCTAAAGCCATTGGTCACTTTGTTTGTCGCGCCACCTTTTTTAATCTTACTTTTTGTGAGAACTTGAAATAATGCGTGCCGTGTGTCCTAGATAGATTTGAGTTGTATAAATTATTTAAAGTAGACTTCTCTGATTGGGGCTTTTGGAATAACAGCGCAGTGTTTTTGCTCTGGTTTGGTTGACACTTAACAGATTTTTATTTATTTATTTTTTTTTGTTGACATATTTTGTTTTTGTGGCTGTAAATTGCATCAGGTTGCATCAGGGTTAGCCATTCTAAGAGCCATGCTGATTTCTTTTTGGGTCTGTCCAAATCCTTTTATGAGTGGGTCTCTCAATGGCACAATCCACACTCGCTCCAAAGAACATAATACACTGGTCGAGTCTGCACACTCCAAACGGTCTCCCCACTGAGTTAGTTTTAAGTCCGTAAGTCTTAGTCAAATGTCACGACATGACTGATGCATTTTTAAAAAGCGAGCCGTTCGAGACTATCAAAGTGCGGGCCTAGTGGGCTTGTTAGGGCTCCCTCTTTCTGTCCGGTTCCTCTGAAGTCTGTTCGGACCGCTTGTGTTTACGTTTCTCAGCTCTTCGTCTGTGACAATCCACATATGGTCATTTATCAAAGATCTGCGCTTCGCAAGAAACTGTTTTTGCGAAGCTGTCAGGCCAGTGATAGCTCTGTAGACTTTATTGTACAAACTTGTCAGAATTCCCATCAGACTCACGATCGCAGCCAGCCGTGTAGTACCCTCTTCCATCTCTAGCCCAATGATTTGTGTTCAGATGAAAAACCCAAACCATCCCAATAAAGTTTTGGCAAGGACGGGTCGGTTTAATTGGCAGGCAATTGACGCGCCAATAGACTGTCGTCCTGGGGGTCAAGAGTAATTTATTGAGATGCTAACTGCCTTTTTTTTTTTTTTTTTTTTTTTTGGGCTCCCGTTCCATATTGAAATTCCCATCCAGACTGTATTACATGAGAAGATGATGACTTAATCCCCTGTTAATTAGAATAACATTTCCAGCAGCTGAGGCTTAGCTGTTAATGCTAGGGCTGTGGGCCGCACAGGAGAGGCCGGCCGGCTGGATCTGCGGCCCCTGAGCGCGAAGCTTGGCCTGGGCTCAGAGATCCAGGCAGCGGGGGCAACTCTCCACACCTCCAGCGGATGAGTGGTGGAAAGCTGTTAAATCCGCCGCTGATGACTCTCTCGTCGGCTAATAAGCTCATGTTTATTGGCAGGCTCTGTCCATCAGTGGCCTATTTTCAGCGGCAAATAGAAATATGTATTAGAAACACAGAGTCCTCATATGGTAGCGCAGTATTTTTAATAGGCTCATTTTCCATCTTCACGGAATTTGACTACTGGTGTTTTTGAAAAGAATGAATAGTGTAAACTCAGCTCCAACCTCTTCAAAAGAAACAAAAAGAAAAGAAAAAAGCTGTGTCAAAAAAGTGTTTTTTCTGTTATGTAATATATGTGTGTGTGTGTATTTATAGTGAGTATAAAATTACGTAATAGTCTCTCATACCTTATTGCATGAACAGCAAGGTTTTTTTAATTTACCAGTTAACTTTATGAATAAAGTTTTGCTGTTTATAAAACTGTTCAACTGAATGAATGTGTTGTCTGTCTGTCTACAGTTCTGTCAATCTATTACAAATTATTTTATCATAATAAAAATTTAAGTAAAAAGGATTAATATTTTTTCACATTTAAGATATTTCTAAAATAAAAAAAGTTTTAATTATTATTTAAAGAAATGTGTGTATATATATATATATGTGTGTGTGTATATATATATATATATATATATATATATATATATATATATATATATTATTAATGTATGCTTGCTTTTTTTATTTCTTCAGGTTCTTCTGCAGTGATTTGCTGCCATCTTGACCCTTGGACAGAGTGCAGAAGTGAAACCGGAAGTGCCAGTGCCAGGTTTGCCCTGTTCTGTTTCTATCCTAGTATTAATCCAGCAGCCCCTCTACTCTTTAAGAAAGACCTCATTACCAGCCTCATTGATTGTGCTTCCTGCATCAACGACCACAGCTTCTTCTACCACACCAGCCGAGAGAGAGAGAGAGAGAGAGAGAGAGAGAGAGAGAGAGAGAGAGAGAGGAGCTCAGTGCATCTGTGTGTCCTGCATTATGGGTAGGGAGGTAAGCAGTAGGCAGGAGGTTTATGGTGCTGTAATTGGTAGTTAGTGTGATATTTGTAAGACAAATAGAGCTATATGTGCGATTCCTCCTCTCTCTCTCGTCTCTAGTCTTTACAGCCACCAAAGGGCCTCATTATAGCCCACCGCATCCCAGGCCTCACTGCACTGCGCACACACACGAAGGGCAGGAAGTTGTGTGTGACAGTGTGGCTGCCAGGACTGATAGATGATACAGTAAGTGTGGTATTCATTGAGAGAGGACCCTGACGGTCGAGGGAATGAAACAGCTCTTCATTACAGCGCACCCGGTGGACGTTTTACACTCACGCTGTGCGCGGCGGGACTGACCGAGTTTACTGTGGTCACTCATGCATATGCAGGGTTCTGAATTAACTTTTGTACAAGACCTGCCAATGGTGAGCAAATCTGGAAAACAACCAGCTAGCACCGTTATTATTGTAAACTGAAGCTATACAATATTGTTGTTGTTTTCTCTTTAAAAAATAATAAAATGTTAGCAAAAAAAAATTAAGTTAAAGGCTTACTACACCCCTAAATGAAAATTTAGCATTAATCGCTTACCCCCATGTCATTCAAAAGCTTCGTTAATCTTCTACAATTTAAGATGTTTTGGGTGAAAATTATGACTTCATTGACTGCCACTTAATGAAGGCTATCATGAAATAACGACTTTTTAAAAATAAATAATAATAAAAAAAAAAACAAAAAAAACTATTTGTCTTCACGTTGCTGTAGCGCCATTTTTGAAAATATTCTCTGGGCGCAAACTGTACATTTTTCAGTGTCACAGGAATGCGCTGTTTAAGTTCAAGTCATGAATACACATAGAAATTGTATCCTTGTGATACGACTGACACAGAAAAGCATATGCAATTTGTGTCCAGGGGATATTCTCCAAAATGACGCTACAGTGACCTGGAAATAAATTGTTGAAAAAGTTGCTTAAAAAAAAAGTCTTGTCCCTTCATAAACTTCACATTAAACCACTGATGGCAGATGGACTATTTTTGATGATGTCTTTCAAACTTTTCTGGACCATGACAGTGTTATTTATTTGGCGGTCTATATATAATATATAATATATATACACACATATACTGTATATGCACACATATATGTGGCCAGTGTCTAGCGTTGTCTAGCATGAAAGTAAAATGCTGTTCCTACCACTTGATAAATATTCAGTATTTGTTGCATGAAAATGAACTGCAAGGAGGTGCGGTTAGCAGTGAGAACTCACTTTCTTTCATCCTCTCTGAGCCGGCTGCTGTTTATTCGTGAATGTGTGCGCGCCTGTCCCCTCCTTTAAAGGAACTGGAGTGGGCCGCAGGGTAGATTACCGCGGAAATCACGACTTGTTCTCTCACTGTCGGCTACCAAGTGTGAACACACTTCAACTCTGGAAAGAGAAGAATAAAAAAGAAAAAGAGAATTAGAGAACCAAAGCATCTGAAACTATATATACACACATATATGTAAACACAAGCCTCTGTTCTGTAGTACAATTAATTGTGACACTGTAAAACAGTAAACGATCTGAGAGGAGTAAATAAGGTTTTTTTTTTTTTCTTTTTCTTTTTGTTTTCATTAAAAACAGCATCAGCGCTCAGTCTCTTCGCCGTCACGCCAGCATTCCGGATTCGTATTCCTGGATGCACAAACAGTGTGTAATTATCCCAGCCTCCCTGCTGTTCTTTCTCTCTCTCTCTCTCCCTCATTCGATCTCTGCATATCCCACACCGGAGAGACCGAGACCCAAGATGATTCTCTCTCTCTCTCTCTCTCTCGCTGTCGCTGTCACACAAGAGGAAAAGAGCTCCTCTCTTCATTACAGAAGGACCTGATCCAACTTGAAAGATGCAGCCATTATTCTTGACTGTCTGGACTCCCCCCTCTCTTCCCTGTCACAGGCTTATTGTTTGGCCTCCTGGGGTTGCATTTTAAACCTGCACTGTCGCTCTAGCCCACAGAACGAGGGCTTCATCGACTACTCATAATGTCTGCATGCTGTTAGAGGAATTTCTGGAAGAAGAAAATGTAAATAGTTTTATGCAAAAATAATGACATTTGCCTTATAATGCAGAAGGAGTGATGCATGTATGTGTTTATAGGTGTGCATAGGTGTGATGCCAAATACACTTAACAGTGACAACAGAATTATGGCATTTGCACAAAAAAATATAAATATATATATATATATATATATATATATATATATATATATATATATATATATATATATATATATATATATATACACCTTAGCTTAAAGAAATACTTGGATTAAACTGATAGTATTTGATAGGTGACCACAAGATCTCTTTATTATTAGTAATTTTTTAAGCATTATATGTCAGCTGTGGTCATTTCACACGAGTAAAGGGAATAAGGCTATTCTGTGTTGTTCGCTCTATTTAATGTTCAATTTAATGGTTCATAAGTCTTGCTAATATTAGTGCAGTCAAATGTCTTCATGGGTTATGATGTTGACTCTTTTAGATGTGTGTTTACTGGAACTATGAATGAGAAAATAAAAATGACATTAGTTGGTGTAGGATTCATTATGCAAATGTTTTAGTCATTTAGTAATAATAATAAGGTAACACTTTAGTATATTACTATTATCACTATTGACTAGGCCTATTTATAAACCGCATATAGTATTCACATGACAGTATTCTACTCCCTTAATCCTACTCAAAACCTAAACTTGACAACTACTTATGAACTATTAATAAGCAGTAATTAGGAGTGTATGGAGGCAAAGTTGCAGATAATAATTAGCTTATTGTGAGAATTGGAGATAATGTGGCCAATACCTTACTTGAAATAAGGGTCAGTTTTATTTTTTAATTCAGGTTCATGCATTATGTGAAAACTGAATAAATAAGATTGTATTGATGGTGCACTATTTGCCAAGATGCAACTATTTGAGTGGAGTCTCGGGGTGCAAAAACAAAATCACAATTTTGAGAAAATCTAAAAGTTATCCACGTGGGATTTATATTACTAATCAAAAGTTAAGTTTTGATTAATGTACTGTATATTTACTGTAGTACATTTACAAAATATCTTGGAACTTTAATTTTAATATCCTAATGTTTTTGTGGAGTAAAATAAAAATCATAATAATAATAATAGTAATAGTAGTAGTAGTAGTAGTAGTACATTTTAGTAATGTTTTATTTATTATTTCTATTATTATAATTACAATTATAAGAAGATCCATTTTTTTAATTTGTGTAAATGTTGCTGAATTTCCAATAACATGTTTTCCAAGTAGGCTGCAGTACCACCCATATTATTCCCCATTTAATTTTTTTTTTTCCCTTCAGGACAGCAAGTGAGTGTTGCAGTTCATTTGAAACGATTGTCACTGGAATTGGTTTTGCAAGGCACTGAGAGAGTGATGGCCCCAGTCATTATGTCTCTGCCCGCTTAGCATGCTGGTAATTAGGGACGGAGAGAGAGGGAGAGTGAGCGAAAGAGGAGAAGAGAGGCTGCCACTCTGGTTCACAGGGGTGAAAGAGACTTTATTAAGAGTCAGAGACAGATCACAACTGCTAAGTGACCCACCAAGGTCAGGATCAAGGGCAGGGTTTGTAATTAGTATTCGTTTCTAGGAGGGAGGCTACAGTGCCATTGTTCTGCCACAATCAAATTAGCCCCTCCACTGTGGACCCTGTATCACGACCTCAGGGCCTGGACGGCTTCTTCTGACAGAATAGCAATGATATAACAGAACATGTACTCTGGCTCTGTAATCCAGTGGCACTTCCAAATTTCCAATTTCATGTATTTATCTGCGACTAGGGTATTAGATTTACTATACCAGTATTCCCTCATGGCCCGTTCATTGAGGCTCAGGTAGGCTTCATTGATACCAAGCCACAAATGTTCCATTGTATCTAGTTACACCATGTCCTAACTAGATACAATGCGATAAAAATCTGGCAGCAAGCTCGTTTGTCTGCCACATATTTATAAAATGTAGCGAAATCAGTCACAAGTCACAGCCAATCAGAAGATCATGTGGGTGGGCTCCTCCGCAAGTGCACTTCTGTCTTGCACTGGAGAAGTGCAATAAATGGATAAGTGCATAATTGCATTAGTACATAAAACAAACAATTTTAACATTATTCATAATACATACTCGATCATACATAGTAATTTGATCTTTGTCATGAATTTTTATGTATAGGCCTACATATAATTGAATTCACAATATGAAGTTATTTTCAAGATAAATTATCAATTTCATTTTTCATTACGATACGCAAAATGATACTCAAATTCTAATTAATATTTTAATATAATACACACAATCAGTAACTGAGCTGTCAGCTGTAATTTTGCAGAAATAGAAACCATTCCAAATATAGAATTCCTTGTCGCTCATCATGCTTTGACTTGACTGGTTAGAACAAAAATGGAAAAGATTAAATCAAAAAGATACCTCAGTATTTTTATTTTTTTATTTTTTACCTGTGTTGGTAGGTAGGTTGGTAGGTTCATTCCAAGATCATTTTGTGCCAAAAAAATCTAGTCACAAAATCAAAATTTATGGAAATAAGCAGGGTCCCAAATTCCTTTAGACTTTAAAGTTAAAGTGGTCATTATTACGATTAAATAATCAGTAAGCAAGAGACCAACCGAGTAGTTTCTGCTTCATTTAGAAGCAGGTTACTGTACCCCAAAATGACTGATTTTGTCAGTAATCACTTACCTCCCACTTACCCCCATGGCGGTCCAAACCTTTATGAATATTTCGCTATTTTTATGTAGGTGTTTGGTCACTTCATAAAATTCAGATTGAACCACTTATGGCAGATGGACTATTTTGTCTACAGTGTCTTTACTGGGCAGACCTCCCTATTTTCATCTTAAATATTTTTATTTGTGTTCCGAAGATGAACAAAGCTTTTACGGGTTTGGAGTGGCATGGGGGTTTAATGTGATTAATGACAAAATTTTGGATTTAGGGTAAAGTAACTCATTAAGAAGACACGTGAGTCAATTTATTTTCAGTTAAATGGATACTTGCATAGAAACTTTCTAGAAAGGCCTGAGAGCAAATATATTTATAAATGAAACCCCGATGAGATGTTTAACAAAAGTGCTCAAACTAATTTGCACTCTGTACAGTGGAATTTAAATACCACTGAAGCTCAAGTATGAAAGATCACCCACAAGCGAACTCTCTGTCATTTGGACGCGTTTTAATGAGAAGTTACGACTTACAGACACCAAAGACACACGTTTAACAAAGCAGAATTTGAATCCAAGTACCACCTGGAACCTGCTTAAGGACCCCCTGGGGTACACGTATGCCTGGTTGGGAATCACTTGACTAGACGGTTTTGGTTTGTTCTTGCTCCACGAAATTGTTGGATTGTTTCTTTTTCATTGGTTATCGCTTTACTTTGTACCTTGGATTTGTTTGCAGTCATTCTCATACTTTTTATAAAGACCAGCGAGCTTGTATCTGAAACCGTAACCTTTAAAAACTTAAGAACTTTACTTTGCCAGAACTTTATAATATACGGTAGAAACATCACACATTTAACTTTTTACAGTAGAATATATTTGTGATTTGCAGTTCCCTATTTTTGTATCAAATTCAGTCTTGACAGTTAGTTATCATCCTTGGTATGAGCGGCTCTTGAGAGAAAGGAAGAGAGTGCTAGAAGTGGTTTGCGGGGTTTGTGGTTAGAGAGACATGGTTCAAGACAACTTTTTATAGGTAAGCGTGCAGTGGTTAGCCAAAAGATTTGAACCATAAACCCCATCAATTACTCCTTTACACTCTTGTTTTATGTCTTCCTCTCTCTTCCACAGTAGACCGCAATATGATATTTCAACGCAAGCGTCTCTGAACACACTTTCTGCATCTTCTGTGTCATAAACTGTCACACTTCCAGATGAATTAGATACATCAGCTGTGGCACAATCGACACAGAGAACGGCAGGGAGATGAACCCAAGACGCCAGCAGCGTTACCGCAACCCTAACGGCAGATACCCATCTTCACTCAGCCGCGTCCTCCCCTCACACACGCACACACACACACACACACACACACACACCCTGCATTAAAACACTCCGTTCTCTCCCTCCAGCATCCTTCCCATTAATTCTCTCCCTTTCAGCCACTTGCGTTTGTCTGATTTAACAAGATAAGATTTGAGAGCTGATGTTGGCTGTTCTTAATGTACCATAGGGTCCACAATGGGAGCTGCACCCCAGCTTCTGAGAGAGGCATAAATCGGCTATTCAGGGGGAACGGGGAAAAAAAGAGAATTAGATATGCAGCATAACAATTTTACAGCCCCGGTCTCAGAAATTGAAATAGTGGAGATTAATGTATCATACATTATACACTGTCCATCGAAATCAGCTCTAATATACAGAGCAGGCTTGCATAACAAGAATAAGACTTTCTAAGAAGTGCTCCTAAGGCCAGCCTGACCTCGGTAATTGATTCGGATCTCTACGCTCCTGTCGAGCAGTCTAACCAGAAAGCTCCTGAGGAAAAATAATCTCCTATTGTACAATTGTGATTTAGATCATTGCAGATAATTCAGCGCCAGTGACTGCAGATACGGGGGAATGTGAACTTGAAAGTAAAATCGTATAGAACAGATGGAATATTTGAGTTAGGTTGCTTAGGTTGCTATGATGCTTAGGGTTATAGATCAGTGTCATCTTTTTTCTCTTCCATCTAACAGTCTATATTACTACATGTTTTCAAATAATTAATATGCCAGTCTGTAGCTTGGTTCTAATTTTACTGTTTTTAATGAATTGTGTTATTTACTCACTGGTTTTTGAGTAGCAGGGATGTATGTCATTTGGACAAAAATTATACTGAATTCAGAATTTTAATTAGAATTTCATTTGATTTAAGATGTCAGAACTGTAATTAGAATTTTAAAGAGGCAGAAAATAAAATAAACTAAAAAGTGTTTTTAAAAAAATGTAAAAAAAAAAAAAAAAAAAAAGCGTAAAAGTTGAAAAGCTAAATTTGTCAAACATTTGAAAGTAGAAATATAGAAATTTGTGGACCGTTCTAAAATATCACTTCACATTCCAATTGCCAGAATACATTATCTGAACAGTTGACCAAATAAACATTGTCTGTCAGACTTTCTGTGCAAAATTAAATATGTTAGATAGATTGTCATCATTCATATTCATTGCATGCGATGAGAGTGGAAGTTGACCGAATCTGTCAGGTCTAAGCATGCTACGTAACTACATTTATTGTGTTCTACATAAAGTCATTCAGGTTTGAAATGACATGAGGGTGGACATGACAGAATTTTTGGAATTTTTAATATCTATTCTTTAATTAGTTCAGTCATTCATTTAAATCAGTTCTGAACATTGAAGAGGTGTTGCACAAAATATAAACCAGGTCAGAGAGAAAACGCAAGCATCTTATGTATAATCTCAGTTGTTATCCTATAGTTACTCATAAAAAAATATGTATAGATCACACTTAGCATACCTCCACATATTCTCTTCCTGCTGCTTCTTGTAAGTGTTTGGCAGTTTGTCTGTCTGTCTCGCTTGCTGTTTTCTGAGTGTTGGCGAGCCCCTGGTTTTGATTAAGTCAACTCGTTTTGAAATCAGGCAGCAAGCACACATCTCAGGTTAAAAAGCTTACAGAAAAGGCTCAGGTTTCTGGCTTAATAAAAATTAGTTCAATGAGAAAATGAATCAGTTTCTGCTTTACATTATGCCATTATGTCTAATTTAATCTTTTTATTTTTGTGTTTTTACATTGTTGTTTTTTTATCTTCAGAGATGGCCATCTAAATGATTGAGGACTATATTCTCATGTTATATGATTGGATCTTAAATTACCTACATTTGTGCTGCATTTGACACAAATTCAACCTTTTTGTAACCACTTTTTGGATTATTGTTTTTTGTTGTTTCCAATTCTATTTGTTTTGAATTAAAATGTTTCATTTTTGCGACATTTTAATGTTTAAAATGAAACGTTAATTCCATGAATTATCACCAGTTGGACATAAGTTAAACTAAATTTCCCAAGTAATTTATTCAAGATAATTGTTGTATTATGATGTCAAAGTTTAAGTGGCTTTTAGGTTTCTTCTTCTTCTTTTTTTTTTTTTTTTCTACATGACACGGGCTCAGTGAAACAAAAAATAAAACAAAAGGCCCATTACTGCATCAGTTGCACCATTACTGCTAATAACCTACTAGCTTGGGTCTGTCGTGAATGGTTTATAAGTTATCATTAAAAGTCAATTCCCCTACAGACAAAGTGAATGGGGTTTCTTCTTCCGGGAACTCGACCATTGCTCTCAGCTGTCATCCTGGCTATTGTTACATCATCGCTACCATTGTTACATTATTAATGCTACACCATTGCTAACGCTTTTAAATCCATTATGATTATTCCAGCCACTCCACCATTTCCACTGTTACTCACACTGAGAACATTACTTCTTTTTTTTTAACTCCATTATTACATAAGTATCACCACCTTTACACCCATTATCGTTATAACACTTCTGGTACTATTGATGTGGCATCACATATTACGTCACATAAATATCCCGCTGTGTCTTTCTTATTAAGACTAATACCAAGCTCGTCAAATTGGTCCTTTTAACATAATGTTCATATTTGTGAAATTTGTTAGGTTGGTAAGCATACCCGCCTTTATCCTGGATGAAGAGGAAATGAGAGTTTATGTAATGTAACAATGGCACGGATAATCTCCTCCATAATTTCCCCTGTCGTTGGTCATATCTTGCACATGGTGCCTCAGAGATGAAGAGATAAAACTGCTTCATTTCTCTAGGTAAATGGAGGAGGGGTCCGCTTCATCTTGAACCGCGATCCTAGCGTCTTTACTCCTCCTCTAGCGCTAACAGTTACCGCTCTCACTCCCTTCCCTCACCTCCCCTCGAGCTTCCGTCTGTGTCGCACAAACAGTAGGAAACAGTTGATTTTCATTTGCTGTTGCCGGGCAATGCGACGTGATGTCTTAACACTTGTAAATGAACACTCCTCCTCCCTTTAATCTGTCACTTTAATGCGCCATAGATTTTATTTCTGACGTCGCAATATCACATTCTTAATAACAATAATCAACTGCCTGTGTTGTTTTTTCCCGCAGAAATTAAATCCTGACACTGAGAGCAGGACTAATAAAAGATGTAGCTGGAGGAAAAAGGAATAAATAAATATGACGAATCACGGAGGCTGGGAATTTGTATTCAGATGCGAGAGACAATTACACAAAGAGTCAGAATGTATCAGGCTCTCTGCAGATCTGTAATAGCTGTGCTGCGGGCCTGCTCGTTTCCGTTGGGTACGGTGGGGTGCCATTTACATTGTCCAGTACAGTCGAGTAGGATGATACGCACATAAATGCTTACGTACAGTACACGTGCAGGTTTGGCAGTTAAATATTCTGGGACGGGTTAACAGCAGGTTTAGGGTTATGTGTGATTGTGTTTTGGGGTTTTTTGTGCTGCAGATGAACAGTGAATTTAAATGATATGCGGTACAATGCGGTCCAAAGGGCTGAAGATGCTAGCAAAAATAATTCATTGTTTTTGGGAAATATTCATTCATTGTAATTAGAATTTCGTCATGTCTCTTGTTTACTGTTCTTTGTACTGATAGGGTTTAAACGGCTGCTGTTAAGGGAAACAAATAATAATAATAGGGGACTTATTGAGATTATGTGAGTAGCATTCAGTATTTTCAGAATGGTGTATTGTCTATCTAAGCTGAAACTGGTATTTAGTATATACTGTGTATGGAAGACCAGTTCAATTTCTATGTAGAAATTTGCAAAATCAAAGTCCGTCCATCCATCCATCCATCCATCCGTTTGTCTATCCCTCCTCCTCCCCAAATATATTTTCACTTCCACCCTCAGATTTCCAGCATGATTTAGACTTTTGAGTTATGTTTTTTTTTTTTTTTATATATAATTGTTAATTATAGGACAAAGTGGAAAAACTGAGATAAAGTACTGTTTTTGACTCCTCATTTATTTTATCTGACATTCAGAAAGATATATACTGCTTGAGCCAATCAGATCATATTTGATGTGTTCTATACATGTGGGGCAGGATTCTGGACTGAGGAATTGTTCTGCTTAGCTTACTGCTTGTGCATGTGGCTGATTAATAATAATAATAAAGTTAATTGCTTTATATTACATTTTTATTCATAAAAACCTAATTCAGTTTAGTTTGCCTGATGTGCAGTATCACACAAACTAAAAAAACAAAACAAAACAAAACACGTCGTCTTCTCCTTTCTCTCTAATGTGCTCTCTTTTCCTCTCTGAACCAAATTGAACCAGTGGACAAATGGGTCCCAGTGCTTCTCGCATGTGACCACAAGCTCGGGCATGTCAGCTGCCTCTGCTCTCCTCTCTAGATGACAGATACATCAGGTCTGGGTTCAGCTGCAGGGCCTCAGGAGAGCGAGAGTAAGCCGCTCTCATCCTGGCCCAGCGTTGAGAAGTGTATTGCGGGGAGAGTTTCCAGCTCCACTGGGAACCGGCTGGTGGCTCTGCCCTGCGCACTGGCCATGCGAGAAGCTGTTGTCTCAGACCTCTTTGAACCTCTCAAACTGAAAGACCGAAACATTTTCCATTGTCCAGTAACATTTCCTTTGGTCTCTCCTCTGTGTCTGTTTCTTGTCTAGTCAGAGGACGATGGTGTAAGAGGAACTCAGAAGGCCGGGGACGAGATTAAAAAGCGGATTTGGGCGATAACGCTCAAACTATAAATGTAAGTCTTTGTTTTAGGGTTTATTATGAGCGCAGATGAAACACATGCACGCACATGCTCACACGCGCTCGCTCATTGATAGAAGTACTGTATTTTTCATTATCAGACTCTGTATCATGCTGTGCCTCGCTCTGGTCTCAGTGTGTGTAGTTCAGGCCTGCATTATCTTGAGAGTAGATTTGCTCATATTTGCTGATGGCTTCTTTTTTAACAATGGTCCATCAGGCTGCTATCATCAAAGGTCCTGGTTTTAGGTTGAATGGCTGCATCTTGGGAGCACATTAGCCTGTGTGTGCATGACCTGGTTGTGTGGCTTTGATGTGCCTTTGTTCTCTGACCCATTTGAGTCTTGGCTGGGCTTGTGGTGTGCCTGTAAAATGAGGGTGGCAAAAAATCCGTGGATTTGGGTGTAGCCATAGCCCCCTTTATGGCAGCGAGTTCTGTGCGTGACGGTGGAACGTGATCATTTTTAAACAAATTATTTAAATTAGATGCGTATAAATATACATCACTCTACTTAACTGTACTCTAGTTAAAAAAAAAAAAAAAAAAAAAAAATATATATATATATATATATATATATATATATATATATATATATATATATTGTAGCTTAATTCAAAAACAAATTCACCAAACTTTTAGTAATTTCAATTAATTTAAAAAAAAATTTAATCTTGAATTAATAATATTTAATATATAAATAAATGTGTACATTTATAAGTTGAGCAGAAGAATGATACACCATAACATGTTAAAACATAACTTGCCTTAGACTCTAAATTTCAAGCAACCTCAAATGTAATTTTTTATTTTATTTTTACCATAATTTTTAATGGGATATAATTAAAAAGTGCATATTTTTGATCATAAGATTTGTAAGAACTAATCGTCGTGTCAAAACATTCGCTCCACTTCAAAGTGAATATTATAGCTGTTAATTAAAATCTGCTCCATATAGCACAAAGCTTAGCATTGTTTCATTTGCATCTGTCTGTAATTAACTCTGAATTTCTTTGTGAAAGCTCAGGTAGTCTCAGCGTTCGACACCGAATCTCCTCTCGCTGTTGTGACATACACTTTTTCTTATTCGCTGCTTTGTTAACCTTGAGTTAGGTAGATTTTTATTCTATTAAAAGTGTAGAAAGTCAAACTTGCTTTTTTCTGTTTCTGTAGACAAGCTGTGTTCAAAAACACTTTTTTTTTTAAATGAGGACAATTATGCATCTGTGCCTTTGACACCGAGCTAGATTTCAGCGCAGACTACGGAGGGTAAATTGGCCTATTTCAAGCACGGATCTGACATGTTTGGAGTCAGATAATGTGCGTCAAGGAGTGAAGGCCCAAAGTGATTAAAGCTAGCCCAGACATAATTATGTCAAACTCTGCAGTTGTCCTAAGCCCTTTTCTAGTTGAAAGAGATTCTTCTGAAATAACACCAGAGAAGGAAGGTGAGAGAATACAAGAAAAAGTGAAGGGAAAGGGTTTTGAAGTGGTTTGCCACATTACTGAAGTACCCTCTACTGACCCGTCTAATTTGGGTGAACAAGGCATCTGCTTTGAAAAATACTGTAGCCATTTTTATTCAATGCCACAATGGAAAAGATAAGGTCAACTGATATATTTGCCTTAGGATCCTAACCTTACTTCCAGATGACACCTTGTTCAGTACATGAACAGCTTGTTTTGTGAATTCTGGTTTATTATCTTAAAAGTTCTCTTAAACCAAGTTTATTGGTTTAAACTGGCTTAAAGGGTTAGTTCAGTCCAAAATGAAAATCCTGTCATTAATTATTCACCCTCACGGCGTCTCAAAGCCCGTAGGACCTTCGTTCATCTTCAGAACACACATTAAGATATTTTTGAAGAAAACGCATTGGTAAAGTAGTCCATGTGACATCATGGGCTCCACTTCAGTTTTGCGATGCTACGAGAACCCTTTTTTTTTTTGTGCGCAAAGAAAACGGAAATAACTTAATTTACTCAACCATTCTTCTCGCCTGAGTTACGCCCGACGCCATTTTGGAGATCACTTATGAACATATTCGACACAATTTACTCAATTTCCTTTTTGGGTGAAATCCACTTTTTTGTGCTGAAACAGCACAAAATAAACGAAAACTTTCATTAAACTTGTTTATGTAACTGCCATTTATATATCGAATGACTTGATACTGATGACTTAATAATAAACCACTCAGATGCTTCACCAAAATGTGTCATGATTTAGATATGGTGGGATTAAATTGCAAAAAAAAAAAAAAAAAAGATCCATTAGTTGTGCACGTTTGTATGTGAAAATGAGTTTAGACACTAAGTAAATACATAAACCTGTCATAATAATAGAAGCTGATAATGGAGTGCTGGCTGTATTCTTTCATAGGTCTCTTTCTTACAATCTGATTTCCATATAAAAAAGGGATGACGAGGCATAAGGGTCAGCCTCATTTGAGTCTGAGATGCATTTAATCACGCACCCGTGTGTCCAACCGCAGGTTTATTACAGCACACACAAACAAATTAACGAGGCAACTCTATCACAAGCTATTTCAAAACCACTCCTCGCACCTAGCATTTTATTACCTCATTTGGCATGTCAAGATCTGTGGGAACAGAGAACATAATCAAGCATTACCTGTATTTATGATGCTGTGATATAAGGGTGAATAAGCCATCAATCAATAGGCAAAAGAGGCTGTTATTTTCAATTAGCAAGGGATCAGATTCGAATGAACAGCTATATTCCATGCCAATGCGGAGAACATGCGGGAAAAAGGATGTTGTGATGGTCTTTTCCTGAGCAAATGAATAGAGAGCTCTTATCACCGGCAAGACTCTATAAAGCAGCTAAATGAATAATCATCTGTGAGTTAGAGAGAGGGTCCCTTTTTAACAAGCTCAATTTGAACCCTGTAACACTGGCAGGCTGGAAGAAATGGAAAGATGACGGAGGTAGAGAGAATGGTGAGATGGACTTGAGCAGTATTTTCTAAGATTTCTAGATTGCTGATGATTACAGTAAATGAGGTTTCTGGAGTCCTTGGTTTTGCTTGTCTCTTATGAATGCGGTGAACGCATCTGTTAATCTTAAATCGTTTAAAGACAATCAAATGTGACTCCTACGATACACGTGTATGTAGTTAGTTAATTAGGATGTCTAGGTCTTGTAAATGTCCACAGAAAAAGGAAAAAAAAATAAGATAATAGAAATGTGTAAAACCTCTGTGAAATGTAAAAAATATATATTTTCCACCACTGAAAAAAAAACAAACATTTATCTCAGAATTATGCGATGCAAGCTGAAAAGTGTTTTTTTTTTTTCAGAATTGTGAAATAAGCTCGCAATTGCAAGTTATAAAGTCAGAATTATGTTATGTTAACTCGCAGTTACAAGTTATAAAGTCTGCACTGCATTATATAATTTCACAGTTCTGTAAACTGAAGATGTAAACTCACTTTTTTCTCGGATTTGCAAGTTTATGTCATGCAGTTGCTACTTTTTTTCTTAGAATTGTGACTTTATATCTCACGATGCTGACATTACAACAAGCTTTTGTTTTCAGCAGAAGAAAGAATTCTTGAAGAAAAAAGAAACTGCATTGTATTATTTTTTCTTTTTTGAAATATAAATGCATTGGGTATACATATTTTATTATGTATAATTGTAAAAAATGTATAATAGAAGATTTTATTAAGTATCTGCCTATTTGGAGGAAGCCTTTATCATATAACATATATATATATATATATATATATATATATATATATATATATATATATATATATATATATATATATAATATAGAGGAGTTGATTAATCATGATGTTTAATTGTGATTAATAATTAATTCTGATTTATTTTTTATTTTTTTTTATAATAATAATAATTATTATGTTGTGTGCTCTCCCATAAGAACACGCAAGAGTATTTTAACCATTTTTGCTTGATGGTTACATCACTTCAGTTATAAAATATTTAGCGTTTTAACTGAATCTTTAAAAGATTTTTCTTTTCTTTTTTTTATCTCCTCAGACATTCTTATTTGTCTTTGACCCATATGTAGTGTTTATTATATTCATATACCATGTCCTTTCTGTGGTACTCCAAGATACTTCAAAGAAAATAGCTTCATAAGTAGCTTTTTAAATAGCATTTTTTTGGTGATTGTGATTTGCGGTTAGCGCGAGCATTTGAAGGAGCATCTTTAGTCTGTGTCAAGATCTCGCTCTTTATGCGTCCGTGGAATCAGTTTACGGGCCTCTACAAAGTAAGAGAGTCTGTTAACTCGTCTGTGTGGATGTATGCCACCAGCGCATATACGCCAGCTGTTTTTGTGTGGCAGTAGCCTGGCCAGGCATTCGAGAGGGGTCTCATTGCACGGCTCCCAGGCGGCAGTGGCGGTCATATTGCAGGAGACTCGGGCCGAGGCGCTCTCATATCCGACTGTTTGTTCTTGGGTAGGCTCTCGGTCCACACTGATGAGCCATCTGGAAATGGTTTGGTGCCATCTTCTATAAAAATCATACCCCTTTATGAGCATGACCTCAGGCTCATCATCACTCATGTACTGTATGGCCGTAATAAGAATATGATACGCGGAGCTCATGCCACAGCGTGATGTCTTCTGATGACATCTCCCTCATGGCTGTAAGAACTCAGTGCCAGGCTCTGATTGAGTTCAGTGTTTACAGAAACAGTCAACTTATACCTCGGTCTCACAAGATATTTTTTTTAAGTTGTGTGTGTCACCGACTAGATCATCTCTTAAATGCTTTTCTTGTTTGACTTTCCATCCTGTAGAAGTTTACCCAGTAATCCTTTGAGTTATCTGAACCTTTTCTTCGCTTTCTTTGATGCGGATTGTTTTTAGGGGAGTTAAAAGACGCCGCTCACTTTAGTGTACACTTTGAGACGAGGTTTATTAAAACAACATATATATTTCATTGGATTCCCTCACTCGCCCAGGAGAGGCTGACGCTCGCATTTACCTTTATGAAGATTAGAAGAAGACATCAATGCCTTCGCTCGGCTTTGGAGTTGTTTGTTTCCCGTATTGGTGAGGAGCACTTTGAAGAAACGGCGGTTGCAAGTGTCTGTCTGTCATTAGTTGTTTTTACATCCCCGTTTGTAATTCTTTATTGTTAGGGTAATATTATTATATGCTTATTTCCCCCGCAACGACTGTGTGAGTTTTCTCGTCTCTGTTCAGGAAGTAGGCAATTCACAGAGGCCTTTCAAAAAGTCCATCAAAGGTGTACGTCGGCACTAAACCTCGGCCTGTTATTGGCTCTAATTTTCTAATCGTCTTTGTTTTAGTCTAATATTCATTGCACAAAATTGTGCGGGTGAAATATTAGCCAGCGCTTCAGTCGCATTATGGCAAAATCAACTTAAGCTCCTTTAAAGAATTTATGAAATTTTAATAAGCAGCGTCACATTCGAACTAATCATACACAGAAAAGCCGCCCCACAAAGCCTGCCGTGTTTAGTTTCAAAATCCACATGTTAATTGCGCGCCGAACGCCATTATGAAATATTGTGTTTTTCTGCTAGAAGTTATTGCTGCCGTTCGTTATGTGCGTTATGTAAACTAAGCAATACGCCAACAATTGTCTGCATAGCTTGACAATATTGAAACAATTGTACCTAAATTCCCGGACTAATAAAAAACAGATTACAGTGCGCCGGCACATGGAGATCAGTGTTAAATCATTATGGTCTCGAACGCTAGGTCATGCTGATTTCCATAATGCATAATCTCGCCACATGTCGGCCTGTGGCTTCTATCGAGGGAGGACACTGACTCATGTGTGTCCTTCCCCACCCCCTAATGAAGCTGCGCTCCGTCTGGGCCTCTTATGAGAAACGGCGGCTCCGGCCACCCTGCTTTTTCTCGTCTGTCTAGATTACCAAGATCACAATCTCTACATGCAGCCAATTACATACATGGAAATTGAATAGATGAAGAACTGAGCAAAGCAGGAATTGGCTTCCTAGAGAAAAAAAAGATGGGGGTCTGTCCTTGTTTCGCTCTCTTTTCTTCCACCTGTCTCCTCCCATTTGTCTTTTACTTGGTGATAATGTGGGCGAATTCTGCGCAGAAGGGAGTGCACTACTCACACCAAAGGCAGAGCACTTTAAGGGAGCACCGTGGGGTGTTGGCGTATCGTGTGTGGCCTTTTGGAGCATCCTACCTTGTCGAAAATGGTTTGGTGATGATGAAACCATTCAGAAATGTTAGCAAAGAAAATGTTACTAAAAGGCTAAATTGTTGAGAGAGATAAAATTAAATTAATAAATGTTTAATTTAAAAGCTATCATTATTATTAGAAGTAGAAGTTAATTTGTTTATTATTATAATTATTATTCATTTAAAAGATGTTTGTAGTAGTAGTAGTAGTTAATTTATGTTTATTATTATTATCATTATTATTATTATAAAAAGCTATTTATTATTATTTAACAAAACATTATTTAACATTTATTTACTCTGTGATTATGGACCGCTTAATCATTATTTATTTATTAAAAAAAAATATTTTGGATTGAGCATGAATATTGTTAATGTTTTGGGTGAAATAATATTAAATAAATAACATACATGCCTTTTGTCACTTTTTTAAAACAAGCAGACTGTATAAAATTGCTTCACATACAGATAAATTTTGTATTTTTGTGTCTCAAATTTAAATGCACTAAAATGAAAAAAAAAGTTAGCTATATGTAAATATGTACATTACAAAAGCAAATACAATCTAAGATAAAGTGCCTTATGTTTCTAAATGATTCGGTCCTTTTTTTATATTATTTTAATACCTAGCCACATGATCATAAACAGCTAAACAACTTCAGAACTACTCTTTGTTAACAGTCTTGAGAAATGGCAACACTGCACTTTCTTTTGAACCACGAGTAACCTTCAAGGTCATAAAAATGCATGCGTGTCTTTTGCTTTATGCATCTCGTCCTTCTCTCTTCTTGTAATTCTTTCGTTCATTCTCATCCCTCGCTCTTTTTTTTTCTCACTTTATTAGTATGTCTCAGGATGGCCGTTTCGAAGTGTGAGACCTGGGCTTTTATTCTCCGTCTCACTCTCACACTCAGACAGACTCTCTCAGTCTTCCTGCGCTCGTGTTCAGGGCTGCTTTTTATTTACATTAGCCTGGCCGAAAGGCATTGTAGGAAGTTTCAAAACCAGGAGCGCCACAATGGCTCCTTTAAGCTGCCACCCAAAAGCCGTTTGCAGTCGTGGCTAAGAGGATTTGTGACGCGTCTGTGTATCAGCCTCTTCAGAAATAACAGAGCCACTTTCCTCAAGCTTTGGACAAAAGTCAAGCACCACTAAGCGGAGCGAGAGAAAGAGAGAGAGAACATTTAGATGGTATATATTTAAAAAAAAAAAAAAATGTAATATCAACCTTTTTGAAGTCCATCCGGTGGTATAATGTCCATCCTACGGTTGTAAAATTGTCATTTGAGTTACTGTATTTTGTGTGTCGTGTGGTACCGGCACTGATCATGATATCAGTGTTGCTAAATGACAGTGGCAAGGTCCTTGGATCATAAGGCTTTCAACATTTCAGCATTTAAATGACCAGACACATTTCTTACCCCCTTCTGTTTCTAAATATCCCAGGCGTTCATCCAGGGTCTATTTTCTCTTGTCCACTCAGCTCTGTTTAGATCTAACACCAGCGATTTCTCCCTCTTCACATTCCACAATGTCTCTTTATGATGCAAATGCTGAGATTGACATCCTATTTTGGTTGCATCTGAGAGTGCCAAATTTCTGATTAGCTGCCGCATTTAAATTTGATTTAATCTGGGTCAATTTGCAGAAGAGTTAAGATGCCAGAGCACTTTTTCTTCCAAGCTCATGGATATGAAGGCTTTTAGGCATAAGTATTTTCTTTCTTTCTTTCTTTCTTTCTTTCTTTCTTTCACAACTACATTTAATTGTGTTCGATCAACTCCAATATCTATTTGTGTTGGGTCAACATTACTAAGTTTTGTTGAAGTAACTGCTCGGTGGATTTCTCGTTCCCTGCATCCTGCGCATATGGTCTGGATCGGACAAGTTATGCTGCAATTAAGTGATATTTGATTCTTTTGTTTAAAGGGAAAGTTTTCTTAGTGTTGTATGTTCTGTTGTGTTAATAATTAGATATTTCCATCAAAGGTTGTTTAAAGGTTGAAGAAAGTTAGATAAACACAGATGAACGTTAACAAATGACAATTTTTTGTGTCTTGTCTGTCCATACAAATATTAATGAAAATAATATCTCTTATACATAGAGTGTGTGTCTGTGTGTGTGTGTGTCTGTGTGTGTGTGTCTGTGTGTGTGTGTGTGTGTGTGTGTGTGTGTGTGTGTGTGTGTGTGTGTGTGTGTTATACTGTGTAAGTATGGAATTGACTCAGACACTTCAGCCCAGTTTTAATACACATGATGTTAATTTAAACATATAGTTCAATATAAACGTATAGCAGTACTATTGTTTGTTGATAGTGGGTATAATTTAGAATTTTTCTCAGGCTTTTAAACAGAAAAAAAAAGATTAAAGTTGTTATTTTTCTACACAGCACTGTACATTGTATGTGTGTTTAATTTGCCCTGTATTGGATGTCTCATTGCTTTATTTCTGAGTGTGGTTGTGCTGGCCAGGGCTTATATCTGGAATGTGAATTTGTGTAGGAACGCCAGTCTCGCAATAAAACTCTCTGACTCTGACGGCCCAGAGCTCCAGGCCACGACATTAATTCTCATTTTCTCCAGCCTTTCTTTTACTTTTGATTTCTCTCTCGCTTTTTTTTTCTCTCTTTCACTCTTGCTTTTTTTAGCCAGTTAAACAAAGCAGATGGCTGCAGTGGCCCGAGTCATCACAGCATTGACGTATGGACAGTCTGATCGAATTATTACAGCTCCTAGTTCATCACGGAACAGAGCCTGAAGTTTACTTCCCAGATATTTCCGAGACAACTATACATATTGCATGAATGTTGATATTGGGCTGGGTATATGTGGGTGTTTATTTGTCACTGCCTGTTTGTTTGTTTGTTTATTTTTTGTTGTGTATGCTGTCGTGAACTTTCCAATATTTTGGCTTGTTTTGTTGCATTTCTGATTGCTCATGCAACATTTTTCATCTACTGTAGTTCAGATTATCCATTCTTGATGTTAAAATCTATGAAGGGCAGTTTCTGTAAATGCCCAGGATATAGTTTTCTGACATACTGTATGTCAGCAACTTCAAATGGTCTTTTGAACATATAAGAAAATATTCCAAGCATAACAAACTTTATTTGTTTATCATTAGTTTATCAATAACTCAAGCTGACCTATGTTTTGAGGAATTGAGGAATATACGCTTTATGGTGTAAGTTGTCCCAATAGATCCTGCAATGAATAAAAGAGTAGGAATGTAAAAGGGAATCTAAATACAAGAACATTTAAGACATTTTAATGTTTTGGGTCTGTAATTTATTTATTTTTATTTATTTTATATTTTTTTCAGAACAATCTTTTATCTCAATCAAAAATAAAATTGCAATAAAATAGTAAAATCATAAATAGTATTAAAAGTATTACATTTAAAGTGACAATTTTTTTTTTATATATATATATATATATATATATATATATATATATATATATATATAATTGAGTTTATTTCTGGTATGGCAGTTCAATTTTCAGCTATCATTCCTCTAGTCTTCAGTGTTACTTTTTTACAATAAAAGTATGAATTTCTTAAAAAATAAATACATACAAAGTAAAAAAAGTACTTCTGTAATTCATTTTGGAGGAGAAAACTAAACTTCTGTTATTGCTGATATTTCCATCACCTATTTATTCCATCACCTTATTTGCGCGTTTGTCACTGCATTCAGTGTCACACCTTATGATTCCGTTTTTTGTATCTCTTGTGTCTTCATCTGCGCCCTCCTCTTCCTCGTTTCCTCTTTTCCCCCTTCCATATTGTGCTGCCGCTCCCAGTCTCTGCAGGAACCACAGGGGATCTTGTTTATTTACTCTCTTCTTGGGAATCAAAGCTGTCGCAATCACACGCTGCCAACTTTATGGCACTCCCAAACCCCCACCCTCCACTCTCCACCCCCGTTCCCTGTTTTGTGTCTTCCTTTCCCCAGACACTACGGCCTCCCACTTCCATCACTGGGGGATTTGCACGGCGAAGGGCCGATGGCCGAGCGGGGCTCACCAGTCGCCGATAAAGTCGCGCATATGGAGTTTGTTGAGTGGAGTCGGTGACAGAGAATGAGCAGAAGTCCCGGCGGTGTTGATTTGTACTGTGGCAGGGACCCCCGTGCCTAATAAGACCTCAGTCTCTGCATAGTGTCTGACACCACCCTAATACAGCATATGGAAATGAGGCATGCATATGGCTACAGCTAGGTGAGATCTGACCCCCGCTACATAAATCTGTGCAGCGGCAGCATTGGCTTTGAGGGAGGGTTGTAAATCAGTCTCGGTAGATACGAGAATATTGCGATGTGGAGGTAACGCACACAAAGGTGGTTCTTTGCTTGTATATTTTATGTTTTGTGGCCCGTCGTTTCCATTTGTTTTCACATTCTCATTTGAAATCCTATCATGAGGCTGTAATAATGTGAGGATATGTGTGCGCTGGAGAGTGTGATAAAAAAAGAAAGATTTTGAGTTTGTTTGCATTAGCTCTGAAGTAGATGAATCGCTATGCGCATTCTATTGCGATATATTTGTGAATGTGTGTGATAAGGGTTTTCACAGAGGGCTAAGTGTGCTGCATTGAGTTATGTATGTTTGGGTCTGGTTTTAACTACGTTGAGAATAGAGAAGACAAGAAATCAGCAATATTGTGCTTTGCAAAAATCAAAACCGCTAGTGTGCGGACGCCCATTTCCACCGCTGAGTAAAGATTTGTGTGACTTTCTCACATTTCTAACTTTTTACATTTACTTTCTTTGCTTTTTACACTTTACATCTCAAAATTCTGACTTTTTCTAAGAATTGTGGGATATAAACTCATAAAGTCAGAATTGTGAGAGATAATCTAGCTTATTTCTTGTGAGTTTATGTAAATATTTTTATTATTATTTATGGACTTTATTTTTTAGAAATGAGGAATTATGAATTATTAACTTGCAATTCTTCAGTCTTCACCTCCAGAAATGGACTTAATAACAATTCACAAGTATGTATCTCTTAATTTAGAGACAAAGAGTCACAATTGCGAGAAAAAAAATCTATAATTGAGATATACACTCACAATTGCGTGGGGAAAAGTCAGAATTGTGAGATGAAAAATCAAATGATGCAAAATGCAAACAAATTATGTGCTTGAAATCCAAATTTTTGGACACACTGAACAAAATCAGAAACTAAAAACCAATCAAACCAGATATGAAAATGGTAGGACAGCCACTTGTCACTTGTATCCATCGTTGCTGATTGGCTTTTGAGATGTGGGAGTTAAAAAAAAAAAAATAGCAGATGAATACAGTAATAACTAAACAATTCTGGAAGTCTAGGATACATCACCTGAGAACAATCTGTCATTTTAATGAAAGATTAAGTTAATGCCATTTTGATAAAACAAAAATATGAAGATGCATGGATGAAGCATTCACAATAAGATTAGTATCATGCATTTGCAAACATAGATGGGGTGTATTTTCATTTTATATTGAGTTCGCATGCAGTACTCCTATCATCAGTCGTTATTTACCTTCAGTTAAACCAGGTCCATTTCACATTTCAACATGCTTTTTAGCTCAGTTTCATTTTAGCTCAGTGTTCTTTATGATAGAAAAACATACATTCAGTTTGCTTATAGAGGTTGCTGTCTCTTTTGCTGCTCAGCCATCACAACAGTATACTATGTCAGAGCAAGACTGATGTGATGTGTGTGTGTTGGGAAGGGGCCGCCCTGCAGCCCTGACATCGTGTGAGCTCTGATAACGCTGTACGCTGGTGACCACTGATTCATCTGATGGCATCTGCCTCCAACGTGCCTACACACATTTTCACGTAGCTGCAGGGTCACAATCCTTGAATGTCAAAGATCTTTTAGCCTCTGTTCCTTCCAAAATATCATGAATAATGTCAGCCTTCACATTGGAGAATGTCCAAAAGTCTAACAACTCGTCCCGACAGTCTCGAATCTATCACACACAGGCGCCAGCATGACCCGTTACATAAATCAGATGGAAAAGTGCAGGGTTGGTCTCCGTCATTGATACCGTATTGTCACAATCCGTCAGTGGGATCGGAGTTTCTGCTACACACTCTTTTTGTGTGTCTGTCTTTCCTTGGATATCTCATTTGCGAAGAGTTTGGATACTGCATGCTGAATTAATGGATTGGATTGGCTTAGTCTGATTAGAACCAATGTGAGTAACAGGCCGTGTGACGTAACGACATAGAATGCCAAAAGGTGGCACCTCTTCAATTCGATTGTTTTCTCACTATTTTTATCATTTAATTTGGATTAATTCGCAGATGTGCTTCTCCATACATGACTGTAAAGGCAAAATAAAACAGATGGTCTCCCTCCCTTTCTCTTTTCTGCCATGAATTTTGGAGAAAACGGTGCCACCCGCAGTATCGATACTCACCGTCCGACGAGAAATGCGGTCTAATTCTCCACGTTGAGTAAAGGTTTAGGTGTTAGGCGTTTGTGTTTTTCCCTGATGGGTGCTTTTTGTAAGCGAGTGCCTCTCCTCATCCGTCGTGGTTAGAAGAGTTAATGGACTAAATGCGAGAGAGGAGATAGGAATTCTCCTATTTTCTGCTTCCTACTGTTTTTCCCATTGCCTGGCCCGGGCTGTTAATTTAGGAGAGAACCAGATAAATTAGAGTCATGTGGTCATATGCGATATTTGTTTTTGCTACACAGCTGCAGGTACCCATAAAACGCTCCGAATTTATTTGATTTCGACAGAGGCCTCTCGCTCTAATTTACCAATCTCGTTGTTTCTCTTCGCACAACCAGAGCCGGCTAATTATTTTATCCCCTTAAAAAATAAACGTGTTTCTGAATCTCTTGTGTGGGTAACAGCCTTTGCAAATAGACGGGAGCAGGTTTCTTGATTTTCTCTCTATTGCTGACAATTTTCCTTCTCCTGGTTAACTCCCTGTGAAAGCAATTTGCCCCATACTCAGGAAAGGTAATGAGCAGATGGTACCATTGTAAATGATGATGCGCCCATAATAAAGAGTTGATAAACACAGAATTACAACTGGGCGGTGGGCGCTAAACAACACGGAGATCTGCCGAGTGGCCTAGAACGTTTTGCGCTGCCCGTTGGCGCCCTGTGGCACACCTGAAACTTCCACTCCCGGCTTTCACTGTTTTTCTGTGTGACGAGCGGTGGCCATGTTGAATTGGACATATCAGGGAAAATGGGATTTTCCTTGTAATTTTTTTTTTTGGCTGCTTTTTAAAACAAAAGCAAAATAAAAAAAGTTCAGGTTATGCTATAAAGTTAATTTCAAAGAACAACCTAAGCACTTTCATTAAAAGAATTGGAGATATTGTGGAAAGAAATAATTTTCTTGGTTGAGTTTCGAAAAACGGTTGAAGTTATGTTCTGTAAAACTAGTTTAACTAATTTAACTAAAATGAATTAGTTTATTAATGATTTATGGGGAAAAATCATGGAAAATACAGTTTTTCTTGTTGTTTATTCTAAAACAGAGAGGTTATCGAATCAAGAAAGGATTCTACACGTTATAGTCTTAAAGGTACAGTACAACCTTTGTAATTATATGATGAGAGAATAAACACTAACCTAGTGCATTTACGTTTTAAAACACGTAATTGTTACACTTGTTGTTTATGCTACTCCATAGTTTTTCACCTTTGAAAATTGAGACTTTTGAAAATGCTGGAGATCTCATTTTAGTTTTGAAAACTCTGGCATTGGGTTTCACTGTAAACGGACCAAAATAGAGACTTTTGAAAATGATAGCATGGCTACCCTTATTTTATGTGCGTATCCTTGGCAATAGTCTAAACAATAACATCATGCTCGTAGTAGATATGCATAGGTAGAATTCCCAGTTGACTGCTCAAAGCATGTAATGAATCTGCCTATACGTATCTATGGTTGTTCATGCATTAATGGTCATGTGGCATTGCGGTTTTGGTTGTCAGTGTAGACGAGGATCGTTTTCATTTTAAAATGCTGCTTGAAAATAAAACCGCACATGTAAACACGGCCTAAACTATAATGGTTTCGATATAAGAAAACTCGACTAGCATTATATATGGGGTAAAAAAGTAAAGTATATGAGTATGGTAAAGCTGAGCAGACATTCACAGAGTAGGTGGGATTTGTCGCCTTCCGACAGCTGATTTTTCAGCCACATAAATTGCAGCAGCTTATAAAATGTAGTAATGTTTCATTTTTAGTGAACAGTATGCTATAAACTTCAATGAGACCTGAAATGGCATTATACTTGGCTGCATCAATCACAGAGATGTTTTGGAGTAGTGTCGAATGATTCAGGGAGCGTGGGAGTTCTCATTAAGCCACTAGTTGTGTGTCACAACATATGAATTTCAGTGAGTTTGACATGGTATTAACACCTTGGGTATATTTAGATATTTATATAAACAAGAAAATTGGGTATTTACAGTGAATGTAGAAAGTGCAGACAGTACAGTGAATAAAGAGTCATTGGAGATGATTAGAAAAATAATGGTAATGTTTTTGTCAGCCTCGCCGTCCCTTAGCAGTTTTTGCTGCGGAAGCAAGCGCGACCACATACTCGTACAAGCTCAGACGTGAGAAACGTCTGTGTGTGGAAGCAAACATCTTTCTTTGAGGTATTTGCAATGTAGCGGAGGAGGGCTGGAGGCTGGAGGGCAGTTGAGTCTCTTTCATGTGCTGCTGCTTGGATCTTATGGCCTGGATCCCAGCTGAAACACTCGACATGTGTGGAGCTAAGTGCCCACTAATTTCCCTTTGGATCTCAGACCATGATGTTGAAGTGTCTGTCTCAGTGTGTGTGTGTGTGTGTTGGATGTGTGTGTCCTTCCCTAAGCTCTCTCTTAGCAGGGGATTGCAGCCAGAGCCAATCATTCTGTGTGTCGCCCCTGCGCTGTTTGTACATCACTCCGCGGAGGCATTCAGATACCCGTGTACCGTCCTCATTTATTTCTCGATCTATAATTCATGTATTTACTCGTTTGTTTGCCTACAGATATGACATGCTACTTATGTTTTCTGTTTGTAGAGATATATCAGAGATGTCCAAGAGAAAGATCTAAGTTGTTGCAAACGGAAGATGAAAGCGCGTAGAGAGTGATTTTTGCATGAAAGGGTTTAAGACTGACCCAGAAGGCCACAGATCAGTGCATACATTAATGGATGTGTAACTCACTGTCCGGTCCTCATGCATATTACAGTGATCCAGAAGATAGAAGCTAAGCCCCAAGCAGCATGCAGTGCAACAAGCACGTTACTGAAGTTTTTGCCAAACTTGCAGACAAGATGAGTTTTGCAGTTTTGCTCCTTGCACACAGCCTTTACAGCAGATGATTTTTGCCCAAGTTTCAAAGACACAGTGGCCTGCAATGAAGAGATCAGAACTTTTAGAGGTGCACTAGTTTTTATTTGTTGTTTTGTTTTAATTTTTTTTAAAGACACCCGCTTAGACATGTAAATTACTTACAAGTATTTAAAATTTCAGCCATATCACTAGTGTCAAAATAGAAATTTATTTAACATGGTGAAATCAATCTATCTGCCTGCCCACCTGTCTCTCTCTATCTGCATGACTTTGTATTATTAGTTTTTTCTGAATTAGTTTTAGTTTAATGCATTTGTGGTATTTTCATATTTAGTGCTGGCAGGTCGTAATGGTAAGAGTTTTGTAGTATTAAGTAACTTTTAAAATAACAATATATTTCAAATAATATACTTCTTTTTGAATAATCCACCTTATTTATAGCTTCTTTTTTTGTACGGCCTTTCTATATCAGTTAAATTATTATGAGCTATTTACTCAAAGCAGTTAATACTTGTACATTGTACATACATTCACAGGAAATGGCATACTTTCAAGTCGAATAATAAAATTAATATCTCTTCCAAATGGGGACTGTGATGTTGAGATCACGTGACTAGCTGGATTACATTACCTTGCATTATCTCAGCAATCTTCATCTTATTGACATTTTCGCTATAATATAAGTTAACTTAACAAACCAAAATGTTTGCTTTTAGATCAATCTGCATCTAAAAAGCCACAGGTGACCAGCCTATGTCCTATATATCGACTAGTGTAATGTCAACAAAAAATTACTTTAGTGCACCATTAATGGAATGAGTTTTACTCCTCTTCTTCAACGTTAGGTGACAACGTTAGGTACAATGGTAGTGTTTTGGCAGCGTTCAGTCCCAGAAGATGTGTGAGATGCTTTAGAGTGTCTTGGTACCGTGTCAAGATCACACAGATGAATAAAAACAAGACCAATAACATCAGTCCCCGCTGGATTTCCGAAGGTCCATTAGCAGAGCTGGCCAGCTGTCAGTCCTTCCCTCTCTCTCCCAGCGAAGCAAATCACTAGGCAAAGTTTAATGCAATTAAAAGTGTGCGGCATCCAGGCCCTCGATTGGGCAGGTAGCCTATGCTGGGGATCTGTAGCGCTGTGAGCCAGAGCCTGGCTACTAACAGTAATTAGCACATGCTAGTCATTAACAAGCATAGATCAGGCAGAGGCTCGTGTGGCTAGCTGCCATGGGGGTGATTCGGATGGGACTGGTCCCCTCTCTCTCTCTCTCTCTCTCTCTCTCTCTCTCTCTCTCTCTCTCTATATATATAACCAGTGTGACCATCGGCTCAATGAAAGTGGTGAAGCCAAGCCGCCGGCCCCTCTCGCATGGCTTTCATTACGGAATTTCTGAAATCTGTGTAGATTTATGAAAATGACTTTTAAATGCAGCCAATCTCTTTGAGGGCTGAGGCCCCGGTCGGCCGCGGAGGGGACCCCGCTGTGAGGTTTTAATGAAAGATCATAGTGGCCCTCCAAGACTGTCAGAGAGCCGCACACCCTGAAAAGCCCAAAATAATCTGTTTTACTTTTAATGGCAGCCATTTTATATTCATTAAGATCAAAATGCTGTTTTTTTGCAGGCAAATTGCAAAGCTATTCCACTCACAGCTTGAGAAGGCAGAGGCCCCACAGCTTTTTATCTTGCTCATAAGTAAGCATGGGCCTAATGTGTCTAATGTGCTTTGATGGTGCAGAGACCTTCACAGGTGGCGGAGGGAGGTAGTCATCAAACTCACAAGTCAAATCAAAATATCCACTTCTCCATCAGCTTGTTGCTCTCTCTCTCTCTCTCTTTCTCTTTCTCTCTTTTACATCTGTCTTCCTTTTCATTCTCTGTTCTCAGCGCATCTTTTTTTTTTTGCTCTGTCTTCTCTCCGTTTTCTTTATATTTTCTTTCCTCTTGTCACCTTTTTGTTCTCCCTTTAATTTGTACATTTTTCTTACCTTTCTTTCATTTACCCTTTTTTGTTCTTTTCCACACATCCTTTGCTTTGCTTTGCCTTTTTCCTCTCTCATTTTTCTTTGTACTTTTCCATTTCCTTTTTGAGTCCTCTCATCTTGTCTCACGTCATTTCCTTTTTTTCTTTCCTTCTGGTTTTTAGTCTCACCTTATCTCTTTTTTTCTCTCTTCTCTTTAACTTCATCTGTTCTCCTTTTTTTACTTTCCACGCAGTACTTCTCCTCTTTTCCTCTAGCTTCCTCTCTTTCCTTTCTGCTCTTTCCCACCCCTCTCCACTCATATCCTCTCTCATGTCTTTCTCACAACTTCCTTCCAGGAGTTCATGCTCCATTTTTGCAGGTGCAAGAAGGTATGATGATTGACTCTGACACATCTCTGTATAGTCGCATCAAACAGCCACCACAGCAGCACCTAGGATCTATATTTACCCATCAGCCTCCTTGTTATGGTAATTAGAAACATTCCTTCACTGGCACCAGTTAAATTCTAAATTAGCAATGACTTTAGACAATTTCCATGACAACTTGCTTCCACTTGTTTAAGTGTGATTGTAATGAAGATTTTCTCTGTTGTGGTGATGGCTATTGCGTTTATGGTCACTGCAGTGTGTTCTTGGTTAAAGTTAGTCATTGACCCTATCACAAGAGGTCATGCTTCTTGTTTCTGCTGAACATATTTATGTCATCTGTAGTGAAAACCATCAATGCTGTTTGCATACGCTTGTGTTAATTCTCTACTTTTAAATACATTGTGTAATCCAATGCTGTCCCTGACAAAAAGCACAGTGAATATTTTAAAGTTTTGAAGTGTGATCTTTAGCACTTGATAGCATGTGGTAACTTACGTTAGCAGGAACCTCCGTCCTGTACACTTGAGTTTCTCCCATTGGCCAGCAGAAGGCACAGTTGTAGCATACCCAGATTTAAGAGGTGCACCCCTAAGAAGTCCAACCCCACCTTCTCAGCTTGAGGGTACCGAGTCCGGCCGGTGACCAGACATGCTGGCTTCAAGCCCACCTTACAGTCCCACTGGCTGCTGGGGAAATCCAGTTTGATTTCATGCCCCAATGTTAGGAGAAGGAAGCAAAGAGCTTCTATGTGCAAGCAACCTCAAAACTTGAGTTTCTGTGAATGTGTGTGTGTGTGTGTGTGTGTCTGGCATGGATAAGGGAATCTGATAACCTTCCTTCATTCTGTGGGTCTTAGAGGTGAGGTGAGTGTGTCGGGCCCTGCCAAGGCGCTGTTTAATGGGCCTCTGAAAACACTCAAAAGGCAGACACAAATGTGTGTACGGGCAGAGGGCCAGCGCAGGCTCAGACGGGGGGCGCAGTGATCTCAAATGGGGGAAGGTTGTGAAGGAATGCTTAAGGACAAAACTGTTTGAAGGAGGAAGGTACAAAACAAGAGCGAACGGAAGGACATCAGAAGAAACAGAAAACGAGGAACCGAGTGAGTCAATGGGCAGACAGTAGCAATAGAGAGATTGAGGAGGAAAGAAAGAGAGATCAAAGTGAAAGCAGAGAGAGATTAGGAGGGAAAAAACGAGCGTCTGTGTGAGGGAGCTGTTGTCCGCTTGAATCCACGAGCAGAACACTTTCCCACCTGTCCAAAGTTAGGTGAATAGTAAAGTAATTGGAGACAGATGTAATCAATTCGGGTCTTACATACTGCTGATAAAAAAAAAAAAAAAAAGAAGAAATAATCCCATTTTAACCTAATAGTCTCTGTAATTTGACGAATAAATGGCACTGGGTAAAAATGTATAGCATTAGTGGTGGCGCCAGTGTTATATGAGCTTTGAAGGGACACATTTCCTCCCCAACAAATGTTGTGTGTATAGAATTATGTTTTAGAAAGCCTTAAAGTTGTTTCTGCCATTGTCAAGTAAATTGATTAATTCATTCTGGCTGGCAAAGAAAACTAAAAATCAAACAAAACTGTATTTTGCGCATTAGTTGAATTAATCAGCTATATAGCACATATTTTTGTCTAACTGAAATCGTAGATGTACTGCATTTTTTTTAGTTCAGTTTTAATGGTTTAATGTAAGGAATATTCCACAAAGTGTTAACTGTTCTGGAGAAAAACAAGAAAAAAAAAGAACTTTAGCCATTCTATAAATCAGCTTTGCCATTACAAGAATAAATTACATGTTAAAATAGTAATGTAAAAAGTATTATTATATTACTTTGTAATGAAAAAAAAAAGATCTCAGATTTGGTAGGCATATAGGAAACATTTTCTTTTTTTTTCTTTTTTTTCTTTTTTTAAAGTACCTAAAATTATGTATATTGCTTTTTTTTGTGTGCGTTTTTGTTTCTTCAAGGATATATTTTTCTTTTTCTTCCAGGTTCTGTTAGTTCTTCCAGTTTAATGTATTGCAGAAACAAGAGCTGTGCCATAAAATCATAAAGCATATACAAAAAAAAACTAAGCCAGCTTTATCAATGCAAGCAAAAGGATCCACATTACAGCCATATAAAGCAAAGGAGCCTGAGAACAGCTGAAATTAAAAAATGAGCCCAGACCTAAACAAAACGTAATATCTGTTTTGATATGGAAATACTGAGACATTGGCATCCTCAGATTAAATATTAATAAAGTGCTGTTTTTTACGTGTCCATAATATGCATTATGTATTCTTTTTCTTCCATTCAGATCGGGAACAGAGTTGGAAAGAATGAGAAAGAGAGAGAGAGAGAAAAAACTTTGAAAATGGTTGGATCAACTCTCCTCTCTCTCTGACACCAAAGCGAGATGTGAAGTATAATAAGGCAGCTTTAATTATGAGTAGATGATTGTCGGAGAGCACCTTTTCTTTTGTCTCACTTGTCTTACTTCTTTCTTGATAATAAGACATAAGCAGGCAATGTGTAAGCAAACTGCAAATAGATACGCACACACAAACTCACTATTCACAAAGATTTATGAAAAACAACAACCCCTTGTATATTATCTGAGGGTGTGTATATATATATGTGTGTGTGTGTGTTTGTGTGGATAATGCAGCAGTGTTTTGACAATGGCTGTAAAGTGGAGCAAGTGTCGGGCCCTTGTGTGCAGGTCATCACTCCTAATGCAGAGCGTGTCATCAGTTCCCGGGACAACAGCAGAAATGATGTGGCCGATACATATGAAACAGGCATCATGCATAAACATGGAGTTCTGTGGTGGGAGGGAGGAAGGGGGAAGAGAGAGGGATGACGGTGGCAGGGCCGGGGGGTGAGGTGACGTTGCCACGGGGATATTGCTTCTCAGGGTCTTAGCTTAGATGGCTCTTCAACCCTGTTTATTATTCATGAGCTTTGGGGTGGTGTAATAAGCCACACCTCAACTGGGCAGCTGCGGCAGGTCTGCGCTAAGTGATGGATCGTGACAGCGGTGACGGAGAATATATCACCATTAAGATCAAATGCACCTCTCTAGCACACTTCAGAGCCACGCGCGCACACACATACACACATACACACATACACACACAAAATACTGGACCGCTGCTATCTGACTCTATCAGTGCCATCAAAAAGAAAAAAAAAAAATGTCAGTGTCAACTCACTCCATATTGAAGAAGGTCACGAATAAACCTTCTGCCTCGTATTGTACTTTTATGTGAGAGGCTGTATTTACATTAAAGAAGACAGTTTGACCAAAATCACAAAAAAAGTGATTAAGCAATAACCCTGTGAGCAAAAGTGGTGTTAAGGTAGTCACAGGCCAGCTGATATTGAGAACAACAGTATCATATTGGCAGTAACTTGTTTCCTTCCTCAACAAATTATTATAATGTATTTTTAAATGATTGAGTTTTGTTGAGTGAATTAGTCAGTGATCACATACTGAGTACTGTATTTGGAGATGAACGTACTGCTAAATATATTCCAGAAATCCTGCACTATTCAGGATTTGGCCTTTGATTGGCATTTATTATATAATGAATTCACACATACTCTTTTTGTGAACAGTTTTTCACATGCTGTAATAGAGAAGTATGTGTGTTCCTACACATCGGCTCACTTGTTTTGTTCTTGAGCGAATCAGTGTTTTTTAACGAAGCGATTTGGTTTATTGAATGAATCACCGATTCATCGATAAAGGTTTTTGGACAAATCATCTATTGTAAGTAAACGATTCAGTTTGAGTGACTCTTTAAACGTCATTCAGCCAATGAGTAACTATTGGATAACACAAAATTAAAACATAAATGTTAACACATTTGAAAAAAATTATTCTTCCAAATCTGCACTATAAACATCTTAGAAATGTGCCTTTGCTGTCTAACTCTTTCTTGCACTCTATATATGTTCATACTGCCCAATCTCAGTTTACATACAAAGCTAATTCAGTTCAGTTCAGTGTATCATATCATTAACCTCTAATATTGATAGCAGTGCTGCAGGTACAATATATTATCACCATTACCAGCCAGCTAACAGAGACTGTGCTCAGCTGAGCTTTGTGTCAAACATTGATTTGTCCCAAGGTGCCGCTGAGAAGTGCGTAGAGCTCCTTAGTCACTTGAACTCGGGTTCTCAATGATCACACTTCTGTGGATCTGTAGATGTTTGCAATGTTGTACCGTAGCGCCAGCCGCTTTCAAGTGTTTAGTGTTATGGTGGGGAATTGAGCCACGGCTCAGCCTGTACAAACCCCTCACTCTTGTAAGCTTGTATTTATGCTGTAAATAAAAGCACAGGTATTGGTTTCTTTTGCTGCCTCGGCGCCTGAAGGAGAAAGCGGCAGCTTTTTTTCTCCTCTCTGTGTCTCTCTTCAGTGGACTCTGCTTTATAAAGGCAGCGTTATTGACCTCCCATCCTTTGACAGCCACGCGTTACAGCGCAGGTGAGGAGGATGAGGATACTGCCCCTTTAATTCATCAAAAGCAGAGATGTGTGGAAGGGGGTGTCGGGGAAGAAAAAAACAGCCCTAGCCAGTGTCTACAAGCTGCATTCCAAAGGGAGATGTTTTCAATTCACTCATTATAAAAAGGTCATTCAGGGTCAAGTTCAATGCCATGGAAAAGAAGTGCTCGCTGTGCGGAGCACCACCCACACAGTGTGCTCCCGCTGGAGAGAGAATTACTGGAACTACGTAACTTAATTTTTTTTTGGCAAAATATAAGAAAATTAGCCCTGCGTGCTATTTACATTCAGGGAAAAGGGAAAAAAAAAAAAAGGTGAAATGGAGGGGGAGAGAAAGAGGTGGGCATTAGCGATTTGGCGGTGGAGGAGAGGAAGGTGATGGAAACCATAACAAAGTAAACATGCTCTCCAGAAGAGCCGCTCTGTAATGATGTTATTAGTATGCATGTGGCCAAGCCCAAATGTAGCCTATATAACAGTCCATGCCCACTTTCACCCACCACATTTTTTTATTCCCCCCTTCTCCCTCCAATAATGGCTTTAGACTCTATTCAGAGCGAGGGACACTCGCAGAGCATGGGCAGCAAAAGGACGGGATTGGGAGATAATGCACATCGGCAAATAGAACATGACCGCCGTGTCCAGCGTCAACGCTGCCCATTGTCTGCTCTGAGAACGGATGATAGCGACTGGGGAGGACAACAAAGCTGGGCCACAATGGACCGAGCGTATTAAGACTGCGCCCAGTCCACTGGCTAGCTGCGCGGAATGAGCGAGAGGGAAAAGAGATGTGGAAAGGAATACGCAATAAATGAAATTAGGTTCTGGCCACTTTCGCATTGGCCGTCCGTCATGAATACCTTCGGTTTAGGATGCGCGGGCTATTGAGGTGCATCTGAAAGAATGGCGGAATGGTGAGGGCAGGGGCTTATGGTTCATTTGCATATGCATGTTGTTCTGCATGAAAGGGGGCAGGGCGCAGAGGGGGGGACTGATGTGAGGAGAGAGAAAGAGGCCATCTTCGGTCCAGCAATATTGTTGGCACAAGGACAGCAAACATGTTTAGCTTTTGTATTCAGCATTGAAAAGAATGTGTTGAAAGGTAGACTTTGAGGTTATTTTGGTTATTGAACGAGTACATTACATTACATTAGCTTACTGTAAATATGTATGTATTTGACAGAAAATTTTAGGTTTCCATTCTCATTTATGTCAGGTTTCTAAAGAGTTAACAAAAAGTCTGGCATTTAGGTCTATGTAGACCTTTCTTCTTTGAGTCTTTGCTTCAATATTTTTATTTTTGGAAAAAATATATATATTCAAACTAGAGATAATACAGCTCTGTACTGCAATTTTAAAAAAATAGTTCAGCCCTAAAATGGAAGTATGCTAAAAATGGACTCACTCTCCAGTCATTTTGTCGAAACAGATTTGGAGAAATTTTACATTACATCACTTGTCCACCAATGGATCCTCTGGAGTAAATGGGTGCCATCAGACTGAACATTTAGATGGCTAAATGACAAAGCATGTGGGCAGAACACACATGTTCTGTTGTAAAGTGCTAAATATGTACTTGGTGTACTCAAATGTAAATCAGATTATGTAACAAAAAAAACCTCTTAAATTTTCTGAATTTTATATAAAAGTGTAACCTACTTTTATCCGGTTTTTTATCAACATTTTTGCACAATAATATCCTTCAAATGAAAGCTGTTGTCGCTAACTTTCTATTCAGAGAATATATATATATATATATATATATATATATATATATATATATATATATATATATATATATATATATATATATATATATATATATATATATATTTTATAACCATAAGTTATGTACATTTTACAACTTTTGACCCAAACCGTTACTGAGATGTTAAAGTGTTATACCATATGTGTTATATGTTGTCATATTTATTTATTTTCCTTTAGTCTTTAATACATATCATCCTGTAAACTTGTGACAGTTTGAAAGTCAAACCTGCGTATTCATAAGCACAAACTTTCACATCACTGCATGGCCATACGTATATTTGACAATGTAAAGTTCATCACTTCCAATAAATTGCAGCCAGGTCTGTGAAGATGTTGAGTCAGCAAATGTTCCTCTTCATCATTTTGATGAAACATCACTGGTGCTGAGAGATGTCGGGGTGTGTGATGGTCTCAGTGGGGTAACGATTGCACCGCGCGTCCTGATTCAGCTACACGCAGAGATGTTGTGTGCCATTGTTATTCATCTCATTTCATACTTAATGGTCAGATTTTCCATTAGGCGTGCAATCATCCTGTTTGTGGAATATTGTGACTTTTGCCGAGTTTCTAGAGGGAAATGAGTGGTTTTGATTTATTTGCTCGTTTCTCCGGACGCGGTCCTCTCCAAGTCAGCGTGGCGAGGAGAGCATCGTCTGCTTTCAGCCGTACCCTGGATAAAAAGCCATGAATCTCAAGCCGAGTTGGCCAAAGTCAACTGGTTAAATCTGTTATATAGTCTTGGCAGCAAGATGATTGAGGAGCACCATAAATTCAGCAGTAGCCTTTACTGTCAGCAGCCTCTTGGGACGTGCGGTCATGTGGATCGTCCCCTCTGCTTGTCCACGACGTTGACCTCTCCTGACCCCCCCCCGCTGTTAAAAACTCCATCTGTCTCCTGTCCAGAATCCTAACACCTCTTTCTGGCCTGAACACCTGGAACTTACCAGCCTTAAGACGACGACTTCTTCTCTCCAGAAACGAATTCCTCTCAGAAATCAGCCTTTTGGAATCCGGCCCCTCAGAGGGAAGTCTTCCGCAGTTAAGACCTCCACAGCTCAGTCTGTTTGAACTAAGCCTTTGAGGACTTAGCCTTTCTGTGGGCTAGTGAAGGCCAGAGCTGAAAGGAGGAGAAAGAAAAGGAAAGAAACGTGAAATAGAGGGAGGCATAAAGAGGGCATGGCCATGTGATTCAGCGTTCAGCTCTTTGCAGCGACATTCTGTGTACCGCTGCTCAAGGCAGCCACCAGCTCTGGTTCACCAAATGTCACATTTTTGACTCACTCCATTGGCGTTCTGTTTTTGTGTACAGCATCTGACTTTGAATCAAACATAAATGCTTATGGATAAAAGACGTTTCTCATGTTGAAAAGCTAGGTTAAGCTTCTTGGGGTTATTTGGTGTTGTTAATGCTCGTTGTTGATTTCTAGTATTTTTTTTTTAGTCAATAGAGCGTATTTGATTAGGTGTTCCTTGACCTACTACAGCTTAATAGGTCCATTCATATCAGACACACAAATTAACCAGGGTTCAGGGAAGGGAAAAAAAAAAAAAAAAGTTTTAGTTTTTTTTTTTTTTTTTTTTTTAGAATCTGTTCTCTAACAGTGGTTTTATTTGGACACATTCTATTCAATTCACTTGTAGTTTTGAGTTTAGTAGAATATCCACAGGCTAGCTGTATTTAGTAGTTAAGCTACAGACTGACCCCGTTACTGAATTCAAAGAGCACAAATTTCAAGGCTATGGATTTGTTGTATTACAGGAAAGTGGAAGAGATGTATATTAGTAAAGATGGTAGTGGTGTAGATGGTATATTATTGTTTTATTTTATTTTTTTACTTAAATATATAACAAACGACCTAGATTTTTCATCAAGGGGGGCCAGGGTCCACTAGGGGGCAACAGTAAAATTCCACATGGGCCAAAACGATAAACTAAAACAACTAAAAATCAATAAAACTTATGTCTAGACATGGTTACTAGATGTTCAAATTGTAAATAATAATTAAAATGTAAATGATGTATTATTATTCCAATTTGTATACATTTTATTATATATTTTTGTAGTTATGCCAAGTTCAAAAATATTTTGCCAGGTAAAAATCAATATATGGTACTGATTTATACCATCTAAAACATTCCTCAACATTTTTCAAAATCCTCATACTACAGTACTATTATGAAAAGTAAGAAACTTTTCATAATATGCTTACAGTAATACCAGCAGTGAGTAGTGAGTCTTCGTCGTGGTTTGTAATTCCGAGGCTAGTGTATTGTCCTGAAGCTCTGCTGACTGCATTGAATTTGTTCTTCTGAAGGTGGTATGTAATTTTTCTGTGTAGGTATTGCTATAGTGTACTTTTGTAGAGTGTGAAGCCTATGGTTTAGAGCGGATTCTATTGTTTATTATTATGTGGTATTGGACTGTGTGGTTTAGTACAAGTGAATAGATGTACTCTTTGTTCCTGGTGAACAGACTCCTTAGGTAGCATTTTAAGGCATCGCATGCACATTTCTGATGTGAATGCTGTTGCAAAATATAGGCAAAGTCAGTATGTTACATTGAATGTTTTATTTATTTTGCTGTAAATGCAATGCAGTTTAACAGGATTTTATTTGTTTTAAATCCTCACATTCTTCTGTATTTAATACAATTTTCCTTACACCAATGCTAACTGTAGTTGTCTGTACTTAGGCTTTCTGCCATTTCTGACAATGATGAACAAAATCCAAAATGTTGATTTGTAAATATGCACTCTCTTTATTAATTTGAAATAGAAATATTTATAAACATCATCTCTCCTGTCACTTTTAATAGTTTCAGTGTATCAAGCATTTGAACAGTACAGTGTACTAAGCAATGGAAGTGTCATGTTACAGGAATACCCTGCCTGTAATATTGTAACTCTGTTTGTCTAGATCACAGGTGTTTGTCCACATTTTGTCTTCATAAATGTCCATATGACATAACTGGGGTGCTTGGAACACGCACAGGGCAGTGGACACAAGCATTTGGACAGCTACCAACATGTTTGGCGTCGAATGAGCGGTCTAGTCAGTCATTATCACAGCACAGTCCGTCTCACAGACAACAGAGTGTGTCCAGTATAATATATGAATTACAAGAGATCCCAGTCTTTATGCTTCAGATGTTTTGACACCACCCTTTCTCTGTTCCTCTGTTCCAGTACAGAAGCTCTAGTGGTGTCGGTTGAGCTCTGGAAGACCTGAGGGACACAACGGCTACCATGCACATCTGCATCCTGTGTGTGGCTCGGGGGGGGGTGAGTTAACACACAGAGACAGCCAGACCCTTTAACTGCAGCGACGGTCAGTGCCATGGGACAGTGTGCGTGCAGGGTGAAGCCTGGGTCAGGAACCGTTTCCTGCTCTGGGTCTCGTTCGCGACTCTCAGACAGCTAGGTAGTCCATGCACAACTGACTATTTGCTTACACGCCAACCTTGACAAGTACGTATAACACACAGGCCCTGCGTGACACTCTTGTGAGTCTGGCTGCATATTTAGAAGTCAGTTTTCTTTTCATGCTGTTCACTTTCAGGGCCTGGATCCTCCTTAGCCAGCAGAAATTCATCTAGAATTTGTTAAATTGTGCTTTAATTAAGCATCAGACCCCATCACTTTGTTATAACTCGGCAATCCCCCTCCTTTTTCAATTCACAGCACAATGAGCCCTGGCAAAATGGAATTTGTCCTTTGTTATGATTAGATTCATCCGTTTGATCGCAGTTGAAACGGTACGAGAATCAAAGCTTGGCACTGTCTTCCTTTTTTCTCTCTTACACCTCATTCTGCTCATCTCGCAGGCTTAAACATTGTAACCATGGCAATGAGAGTTTGGGATGAAAAGAACCCATAATTTTGCAGCGGGATTAATTCTGAAACATAAGATGTGCCGCGTGAAATCCTTGTCAAAACCCCGCAAATTCTCCGCTGGCCGGCGTATCTGTTGCGCTCGGCTCTGTGTACCGTGTGATTTGACAATGTGGTAGTTTTTTGACTTATTTCTCCTTGTGCGGCTATTGACATGTTGACACAAAGTGGTTTTGCAGACAGACAGTGCCCATATTTCAATCAACATTAACCGAGACATTGGACAGAGGTAGAGTGGTAAAAGCAAAAGTGACATGTACAGGCACATCACCAGACAACTATAATTTCTGCCTGATGCCAGCTGGGAGCTCCAAGAGCAGAATAAACATTTAGCGTAGTGGGAGAAAACGGAGACGGTAGTCAGCGACTGAAAAACTGCCCTGCTGCGTAAGCTTTTATTTTAGGATTTTCCATGATTATATGGAAACTACTTTCGTTAGTATTATTGGAGGCTATCATAACGTGGCTCATCCACAAAAGAGATCATGTGCTACATAAATGACTTCTGGGGGAAAACGGGGTCTTGTAACTGTTGCAAAACTATAGACTACAAAGTCAAATATGTTTACTCAAAAAAATAGATAATAATTATAACAAGTTTTGAATTTGTGTGGTGGAACAAGTTGTTTTTTTTGTTCCAGTCCACTGAGTTCGTAAGTTCACTGCTGGTCAATAATTTACACTGTAAGTGATTTTAGTAAAAGATTTATTCTCAGCTTATGACTCAATAAATGCATTTTGCCTATTAATACAATTATTATTGCCTAGCTTAAAGTGATCTTGACAGTTGACCAGGGCGTTCCAATAAAACGGAGACAAATAAACCCCAACAAATCATGAATATCGTACATTATGCTTTTTCTCATCTGTGTTTTGAGTTATGATCTGAATGTATCGATTCTATAAGTAGTTTAATCATGACAGCAACATCATGAAAGTATGTATAGGAATAATAATAATAACCCTACAGCTGAAGTTACGAAGGCAAATATTCCACCCCAGTCGCATTTGAATTATCACTGTGTATTATAATGCAGGCCTTGCAGACAGACCTCTCCACCTCTGTGTCGGGATCCAGATGTATGTGACGTTAAAGGTGAGAGCATCTGTATTCAGCAGGGAGCTTTAGGCTCCAGACAGTCATCAGGGAAGTTTGGGAGCTCATATCCCCAGGATGAAAATTGTGTGTGATGCAGCTTTACTGCAGATTCAACTCTAAATCTACCAAACAAAGACAGGGATTAACTGTTGAGAAAGCAGGCTTGGCTACTGAGGTACACCTTCCATTCATACACTCAGAGTTTCTTAAAAAATAAAGTGTGTGAAGGAAATGAGGAGCAATTGATAAAGACCAGCGCTGGTCCAAGAGCAGAGTTTCAGCACTGAGGTTATTTTTGCCATGCGTAGGCTGCTGAACTCAGCAGAAAACATTTTGAGGTACACTATGAACCTATTCATCAACACAATCCTTTGAAATATAGCAATGCTTTTCTTCAATTTTTCTTCAAATTTGCTCATACATTGACAATACTATAAAACTTCTATAGATTCATAATATTTCATGTGATTTTAAACCGTTGCAGTTGCACTTTGGTGTTTTCTGTTAAGTTGGTGTTTGCTGTGTAGTTTCATGAACTAATAATGTAGTTTAATTGAAGGCCTTTACCACTTCAGAGCGAGGAAAAAAAATGTAATAAAAATAATAATAATAATAAAAGTTAAATAAGTCTAAAAACTATTAAAATACTTGCAAATAGTAAGTGTAGATGGGGGAAAAGTTATGAATGAAGTGAGATTAAAAAACTCTAAAATAGTCTATTTTGTTAAAATAGTTAAAAGTAGTTTAAAATAAAGAGTTTAAAAAGTTGAGATGAGTTGAGATGTAAAAACAAATTATAAGAAATGCACAATCATGATATATATATATATATATATATATATATATATATATATATATATATATATATATATATATAAATAGTGTTTTCTGTGGATGAACATGGGGTATGTGATTAATGACAAAATGTAATTTTTTGGAGTATCCCTTTAACAGAATTGCGAAATCTCTTTATTTTTTATTCAGCCTTAAAAGCCTGTGTCTTGCTGTTGCTTCAATCACACAATAAGTTTGGGTGTCGCACAACAATGGCTGAATACATTGATATAAATTAATGAATTAAAGTTTTTTTTTTTTTTTTTTTTTTTTTTTAATCTGACTGGTAGGAGGTAGGAGGAGGGCAGAGCGTAAGAGACAGGTAGGCGTCCAGGTGAGTGTTTGCACAAGAAGATCCCAACGTGACAAGTTGATGAGCAGAGCTGAAATCCCATCCCTGCCCAATCGCTCTGATTAAAGATTATGCTGTCATAATGCTGCGACTGGAGACAAGGAAGATAGTTTTTCTTTATTAAACTTTCATAACGGTTTATACTGGCAATGTATTATAAATGAGACAGAAGGTCAGAACAAGAACATAAACTTACTACTATTCTCACTACCTCAGGCCTAAACGCAAAAACACACACACAGCCAGAAAACAAAATCAGTGTGTGCAGTGGAGGTGTTTACAATGTTGGAAAGATTAATGTTGATTTGCGAACCTTGTTTCTGATACAAGACGTCTTTCATATGTTTTTTTTTTTTTAAGGGATTTCTCCAGCCAATGGATGTATTCGTTTGACATGGATTTGAAATCTTATTTGAAATAACCCCATATAAAGCAGGGTTCAGGTCAGCTAATGAGGAAAAACGTATTCATGACGTTTTCTCCTCTGCTTTGAAGCTGGGGATCCTTTGTCATCAAGTGTTTTTTAATCAGGAAGTATCCTCAGTTGTTCTTTCTGGTTTGTGATTTGTCAGCAGTTAATCTTCTCTTAGTAAATAGCATATATTTGCAGTTAATTGATTACTGTATTCATCTTAGGTGCAGTCATTTTTCAGTCATTAAAACATTTATTTTTTTTAAGAAATCAATGTGTAGTTTTAGAAAATCAGTTTGACATTATATACACTCGCTGGAGATTAATCAGGAGTAGTCTTACATCACATAAGGCATATCGGCTTAATAGAAGTTGTTTATGACGGTTAGGGATGAAATGCTGTATATTTGAACTTAGCATTCTTAAAAGAATCCTTAAAAATAAAAAAGTGTGCGTGTTTGTACATGCATGTGTGTATATATAATATATAATTGTAATAATATTTCACAATATTACTATTTTATACTGTTTTATCCAGTAAATCCAGAGACTTCTTTCAAAATATATAAAACAAGCCACCACAAAAAGGGGTTTGATCCTGATAGAGCTTAAGTTTAAATTTGAGCTGACCATTCAAATGATAGACAGATACAAAGACACCACTGACTTTTGTCTGTAATTCCATTTTGTGGCTACTGTACCCTCAGCCCATTTAGCATGGTGTAATGTTACCGTACTTCTCTGTATCTCCACACTCTGAGTGTGTGAAGTCTGTCCAGGCTTGCCTGCGCTGGGCACCGTCTCACAGGCGCGCCGGGTCTGATCAGTACCTGTGTTAAAATATGCCCAGACTCCCTGCCAGGCCCCCCAGCTGAGACTCTCCAAGTGTCCCGCCGTAGAATGGGACCCAGCCGAAAAAGCAATTCGCACATCTCTTCATTTGATTTATTTATTTGATTAGCAGCGTTCTGAAGCGGGCGGCGCGGGAGGGCCAGGTATTTCAGCCGGGACCGTCTGCTCCAGCAGGCCTGGCACGGGCAGGAGATTGGGGTCCTGCCATCGCAATCTTCAGCTGGCGCTAGCACCGGGGGGAGAGCCTTCACCCTCCCACTTTTAAATAGAGAGAGGAGTTTTTATCCAGCTGTATTACTTTCCTTATTCCCAAATGCTGCCCAGCTGGCCTGCAGAGCGGCTGTAGTCTATGTCATTACCGCACCGTCGTGACTTGTCACTTTCAGATGACTTGATATATTTAAATGTAACCGGTGATTGCTGGAAAGCAGAAAAGAAATGGATGTATCACCAGCTGATAGAGGGAGGTGACATTAATCTAACCAGCACTTCAACAGAGCACTGCGCTGAATTTGAGAACAGAAACTGGGAGCAGTCTGTCTCTTCTCTTGTGGATCTTGGCTCATAATAGAGTGAATATGAGATGTTCGTAGAGTGAAATTATAAGCTGTTCTTTGTCAGGTCAGGGGTCAAGCTAGGCCTTCAGAGCTACAATTTGTAAAAGCAAGGTATGCACTGCTCCACTTTCCATTGCTCTGCCTCAAATGTTAGAAGACCGCATACTGTGCGTCAGACATGGCATATTAGTCATTGCATATTAGAGGATCAACGTTCTATTAATGATTGAATGTTTCATTCAAGTTACCATATTTAAATCAAGTGCAGTTGTTTTTGTTTTTTTTGCAGTTTTATGTCTTAGTAATAAAGTGAGCGAGTATACCTACATTTATTTTTTTAAACAAGGCCTTTTTTGTACTATGTACACACACACACACACACACACATACACACACACATATATATATATGTAGTCTAGTAAGCTGAAAGTGCTCAAACTTGTGAATCAGTCACAAGCCTTTAGTCCATATTTCTAATAGCTAAATAAAGATGTTGTGTTGCACGTCCCGTTGTGCCTGTCTCTTTTCCTCACCTCTCAGGTCACAAACCCCCGGCCCTGTCAAAACCTTACCCTCTACAAGTTTCTCCAACCCAGTAGTATTATACCCGACTTCTGGATAAATCCACTTGACTTACCCAAAAGATTAAATTATTTACAAATTTAGAAAAGACTCAGTCCTCATATATGGCTGACTCCAGTGGCACAGCCTCATGAAGATTTAATCAGCATAATTTCTTAACGATGGATCGGGAGCTGCGGTAAGAGCCGGGAACGTCTTGTTCGCAGATAGAGGAAGCAGGGGCTACTGCTCTCAGCAAGAGCGTTAGCGTGTGATTGACACATGGCTGAAACCCATCCGTCAGATGAATGGTTCCTGCGCTTGTCCTGTGCCTCGTCTGAAGGGCTCTTGTCACCTTGCGGGTTGTCACTTAAAGACGAATTGTCAAAACAACAGAGATGCAGTTTGTAGCCATGCACATAAACAGCCAGTGGGACGGCCTTAAATGTTTATCGTCCTGTAAAGCTATTGATTTTTTTTTGCCGTCGTTCAGTGTGCGTGTTCAGTTTAGTCTCTAGCTGTTTCCGCGTGTGTCGGTATTAATGTTTACTGTTTTCCCCCCTTTCTCTTCTCCAAAATAAAGGCCTCTCATGTCCCAGTTCTCATCATCTGTTTTCACTGGGCATGACTGAAGTGTTGGTCACACCATTTAGAAAGTGATGACTCTGACCTCTGCTTTGCATATGCTTGGTTAGAGTCTCTGATATACTTCAGTCTGTGTGGGATTTGGTCATTGACACTTCTGAAATTGCCTCCTGAGCTCCGTCTCTCTCCCGCTCTCACTCTTTCATCCTCGTATCATTCGCTCCCTCTCTCAAAACCACTAAAACACACACACACTTAGGAATGTAAGGCATATTGCCAATTATTACGAACCCCAGCCTAGACTTAGTTTATCTTACTGCTGTCTAGATAGGAAACGCGTTTGTAATTTTCAGCTGGCGTTGTAATATTACGACGACGACGAATGAATATTAGCGTGCATGCCTTTCTCATAATGTCAGCCGGTGCTTTCCATAAGCACTTCATCTGGATGTGTGGGCATTGTTGTTCGTGTGTGCCTCAGGTTCGGCGCTGACGGAGGAAGTCAGGACTGAGAGGCTTTGATTAAAGCGTGAGTGTGCAAAGTGGCGGGATAAGGGCCGTTTTGGATCCCCGCTCAGGCGTGGGGCAGGAGGCTAATGATCAGATTACACTGATTGGCTGCATGAAATAAACATGGCGACGGCGGGGCGCTGTTCCCGAGACGTTGCTGGGTAACGGTGTGATAATTCCACCGTCTGTGTGAGCTGCCCCTCACCTGTCTGTCTCTAGAGCATGAGCCCAGCCTTTCATACTAAATACTCCAATGTTTCCATCCAATAACCTTTTTTTTTGCCTTCATTAGATATTCCTTTTCTGCTCGGAATGACATGTAGCGTTGTGAAGTTCCCTTGGCGTTAAAAGGAATATTCTGGGTTCAGTGAAAGTTAAGCTCAGACAGAAGTATTTGTGGTTAAAACAAGAAGTATTGCTTATAATGCAGAGTAAATGGGGCCATTTTTTTGGAAATATATAAATTGAAAACATATAAATAAATAAAAAATTTGTAGTTAATTTGTTTTGTCTTAATAAAATAATAAAACTTTACTCATACAAGCATACTAAGAATTTTTCATGCACAACCAAAATACAATAAAAAATTGTATTTTTAAATATAAAGAAACTTCTTTATATTTTAATATTTTAGAATCTTTCTGTAACGCCAAAGCTACATTTTCAGCGGCTTGCAGTGATTATTTAGAAATAAGTCTGGTATGCTTAATTATTTGTATTTAGGAACCTATTGTTCTGCTTATTAGTTATGTCTTAACCATGATACTATTTCTTACTCAGTATTTATTAATGGAAATAAAACTTTGCTACATTATAAAAGTCTCTTCTGTAACTTTTAAAAATGAAAGAAAAAAAGAAAAATCCTTACTGACCCTAAACTTTTGAATTATCAGCAATTGATATTGTTTCTGTTATGTGGCTAAACCGCTAAACCACTGTAAGTATTTTAACAATTAAGTTTGTGGTAGTCAACATTATTCCAGAAGTACTGTTGAACTAGCTTAACTTGTACTGAAACCCAAAATATTCCTTTAATGCTCTTTGGTCAGAACCAGCAGACATCCTCAAGGGCATAAGTGTCTTTCTCACTCACATTTCTTCCTCTCGTTCTCATCCCAATTGCAATAAACTCATGTTTTTTTTTTCCGTTTTTTTTTTCCTCCTTTTCGTTGAGATCACACACCCCCACGCACGTGTGCGCAGGTATTTCGGAAAGCAAGCCAGTCACAAACGTACAAAGTTCCCAGTAATAATCCATTCGTTCTGTTCTGTGCTGATTCTGGGTCTAAGCCTGTACAATTATTCAAATCCCAGCTTTTAGCTGCAGCATACAGCTCCCCATGGGGCTCTGCCTCTCTAATCTTGCCTTTGGCCTTGCATTTCAAATGGAATTAATTCCCATAAGGAATGCATATGAAGAGAACCACTAGTGGCTAATCCTGCCGTTTAAGTTGCTGAAACTTACACCTGTCATGTTGTCGTAGGCGAGTGGTTGCGGGTACTGATAGCCGGACTGAAATCCACAGGGCGGCTCCTTCTCCTTTTCTCTTGTTTATCTGCGTCCCTCGCCAAAGAAGAGTCCCTCCTTCGCTCCCCCCTCTCTCTCTCTCTCTCTCTCCGCGACTTCTGAGACGAGAGATTGCATGTGTTATTACGAAGGATATGAAGGCTTGGAAACCGAGCGGACGCGTGTCAGCTAATCTGACAGCGGGTGATCCGCGGACGGCGCTCAGGTACGGAGTGGACTGTCGAAAATGGTGAACGCCAAATTGAGACCGTGTTTTGTATTCCGCTTACAGGACACAAACATATAAGTGCGATGGTTTACTGAATCTCTAATAGCTCGTGTCATGTGGGATGTTTTTACCTGAGGGTGATGAAATGTATCTCTTCCTGTGTTATCTGGTAATGTGGATAGTTTGTGCGTCCTCTGATGGGAGTTGAAGAGTGTGTGTAGTTGTGTTTGGGGAGAGGGAGAGTGTTTCGGTTGCAGCTGGTGTGTGTGTATACTCGAGATCTCTCGTTCCTCTCCTAGCTGTAGGCGCATAAAGTGAGGATCGGTTCAGGACACAAGCCCATCTGCACACAAGCCCCAGGTAACACGAGCAGCAGCCCAGTTCATCAAACACACATACACACACGCAAACGGGACCCGCTACGACTCCCACATGTGCCTCATTACGAACTCTCCGTCTTTTTCCACTTTTAAAACTCTCAGCAGTCTGTTCTTCTTGCAGTCAGTCTGGGTGAGAGAATGTGTGCTGGAGTGTAATGATGCCTGTTGCCGTTTGGGTGCTTGGCCTAGCGGCGCTGGGCGTGTGTGTGTGTGTGTGTGTGTGTGTGGGTAATTGAGTGGATGAAGAGGACTGGCTGACTGGTGCTTTGGTTCGTCCTCTCTAGATTTGGAGTTACCCTTAGCATTAGCTTTAGTGCTTGTGATTGCTGGGCCAAATGCCAGGCTGCATGAGAGTGTGTGTCTGGTGTCTCTCCCCTCGGTGTAGGCACCATCTGCCTGCTTGTCCTCCAGGACGTTGCCCGTCCCCGCCGGCCATCTCTGGCCAGGCTTTGTGGGTGATGGACTGCAGGCCTCCTGGCAGGAGGCTAAGAGGCCCAAGGCTGTAGGACCCTGGTCCCTTACTGCCCAAAGACACCCCCCCTCCCCATCTTTAACACTGCAGCCCTCTGCCGGTCAAACTACCATGAGAGCAAGCAGTCTGGCTCCAACTTTATTTCTCTCTCGTGTTCTCTTTTCTGAATAGCCAGACTGTCATACACTTCTGCATTATTAATAGAGAATATAATTAGTTTATTATTTTTGTTAGTACTGGTAGTAGCAAAAGTAGTATAACGTTTGCGCCAAAAATCTAAATATCATTATTCGGCCAATAGTAATAATAATGTGTTTGTATTTATTTATTTATTGTGATTGATATACAATTATTATTAGCAGTCAGTTATATACTGTCATACAAAATAATATACATTATTATTTTTTTAAACATGAAAACCTTCTTTGTTTAAAATGACAATTTAGTATTTATTTATTTATTTATTTATTGTCATACAATATTATTAGGGATAATCAGGCTATAAACAATATTGATTTATAAAAGCAATTATCTGCACTATGAATCTACATTTCAGTTTCAGCTTGCTTACATTTGTATAGTGTATTTTATGGAGTATGATTATTATTCTTGATTTAAAAATTAATCAAAATATCATTATTTGGTCAATAATAATAATAATGTGTTTGTATTTATTTTTGTGATTGATATACAGTTATTATTAGCAGTCAGTTATATACAGTCATACAAAACAATATACATTATTATTATAATAATTATTATTATTATTATTTAATGCTGGAGTTTTGTCACTGTTGTTAAATTACCTTTTTATTATTACATTTAATTTATTATTATTATTATTATTATTATTATTATTATTAAATTCATTTTATTGTATTTACCTTTAATACTTTTATTATAATAATCTACCAAACAAGAGGTTTAATTTTAAACAAAATAACAAAGTTCAAATGGCAGTAGTGGCCAAAAGCATGTGGGCCTACCTCCACTTCATTGTGGGTTTCATGTTTGAAAATGACCATTTTATTTACATATCACTGTACCATTACTGTAGCATTTACCTCAAGCACTGAGTGAGAATCGTTTAACTGACCAAAACAAACATTAAAGCAACTTTACATTAGATGTTACGCATGCCACTGAAACCTTTCCAGCACTAAACGGCTGATTTCTGTTTTCTTTTCTTATAGTATTCCATTTCTGAGATGGTAGCTTATATATGTTGTCAGCTAAGCAAAGCATAGTGTAGTTTGTGGCCATTTTGTGGGATGTATTTTAATGGATGGTTAACCATCACATCCCTATCGTAATCGGCATTGCTTCTGGTATCCGCCAGCAGTCTCATAAACACACAGACTTTTAGACGCATTCACTGACTCAACAATACAATAACTTTAGCCGTCAGTCTTCTGTCCAACCACTAACAAGCCAGCCAAGTTTAATTGGTACGCTTTATTTCCCCTCAGTCTTCAAGAGCTTAGAGAAAAATTCTGCATGGCCAGGGGTCAAAAGCATTTTTTCTCCTTACTGTCAGTTCTGACTGTTGAAGAGTAATTTGTTCTTGCAATTAATAGGTTCAGTTCTTAAATTAATTTACATTAAGTCAAATAAAAAGAAACACAGTTTAGATCCAAAAACTTACATAAACTTCACATAAAAATCAACGTCCTTATAACTAAATGCATGGTTGTGTACTCATGTTCTCAAACAAAATCTAGAATGAATCATAATTAAAATTGATGATGACGTAAAGGGACACGAAACATGAAAATGTGCTGTTAATTTACTCACCCATAGGACATTCAGGATGTAGGTGACCTTTTTTTAATTGAATAGAACTATAAAGAGGATTTTTGGATAAACCGTGGACCTTGGTGCTTCCGACTGAGAATTTAAATATATAAAAGCATATCGAGGATCACAAAATTCATACCCATGGCTCCTAATGATACACTGAAGTCGGTCTGTGTGCAAGAAACTGAACATTTTTTACTAAATAAAAAAAGTCACCTGCATGTTGGATTGCCCGAGGGTCAGTTAGTTAGAGGTAAATTTTTCATTTTTGGTTAAACTCTACTTTTAAAATTACAATAGTATATTGTGTAGATGCTTTCCCCTCTCCTCTTTGTACTATGTTTCAGCTGTAGCATTCAATGAAAGTGGCAACAGTGCACTACTGAAATACACAGAAGCTAACTGTGTGAATTCAGGCCAAATTCAGTGATTCTTATGATAGGAGTGACTAGCATTTGTGTGTGTTTTAGATTGACTGCTCTGGATGTGAGAAAGTGTGGACATGCTGAACAGCACTGGGCAACAAAACACACACACACACACACACACACACAAACACACACACACACACACAAAGGCTCTTTTTTCCAGCAGAGAAAAAATACTACTAGGGGGAGATTTCTGGATTTTTTTCTTCCTTAGAGCAGCAGACTTCAGATGCAAGCTGTAATTTCCAAACACCAAGGAACGATATATATATATATATAAAGCACTGTCAATAAATCTGTGTGAAGATTGTTTTTTTTATTATTTTTTTTTTACTCCTCTTTGACCTGTGTTTTCATGGCTAAACATGTCTTTTTCTGCTGAAATAAGAACAAAAACAGGTAATGTTCTCCCAGGACACAGAGAGACTCTCTTACAGTAGTAATGCTATATAGTGCTTTATAGATTAGCAGTTTTGTAGTGATTTATGGTAGAAGTGTTTATCAAGACTCAGCAATTAAAAGTTCCATAGAGCACTATAATGATATCTATATGTGGTACTTAAAATAGAGCTTGCTCGCTCTCTCTCCATACACAAAAACTTGTATCATAAAATGTTACTGACCTCAAACTATATATATATATATATATATATATATATATATATATATATATATATATATATATATATGAAATTACATTTTATTTTATTTTTTTCAGATCAAAACTTTCCTGAACACTTGATTGTTTCATATCCTGTTGACTTATGGCAGAATTATTCTTAAATATTCCCTTACAACAGTGAGTGAGTGAGTGGATAGTACTTCATAGTAGTTCAAATAATTGTCTTACTCAAGAGAAAGCCTGTTGAGCAGCTAAGAGGAGTCCTTGGCTAGGCTAGACGTCTTAATTTAGACTCGTCGCGCCTGTGCACAGAAATCCCTGTGTCACATTGTGCACAAATATTTATCTAGGGCTTTTCAAGTAGAACTTTCTGGAAGATACGGAGGGAGGAGTGGAGGAGAAACAGCCTGCTGGGCCCTGACCCGGCCTGAGCTTTCCAAGCCGATGGCTGAGATTGGCAGACACACAAACGCCTTACTTGCACAGGCAAGCAAAGGGGGAAAAAATGGTCTTGTCTGCTCTAAATCTTTTAAGCATAGCAGTTGAGCAGTGGGTGCTGGAGTGGTGCAGTCTGGGATAGCTGGATGGTTAGGAAGGCTGGCGGGGTGAGAGGTTGGGGCTGGCAGTCTGGTGGAGTCCATCTCCCCGCCAGCGCACCGGACGTACAGGGCCAGACAGACGCAAGCGAAGGAATCAGACAGCCGGCTGCGTGTCACACGACAGATTGAGACGTCAGCTCGCAGCTCACGGTCCAAAAGAAGGCCTCGGTCTTAATGCAATGCACATAAATATATCTCGGTACACGCGCTGGATGCTGGCCATGACAGCGCGGCTGCTAGTTTGGCTTCTCTCGATGCAGTGGGTAAACTTTTGCCAGAGCATACCCTTGCAGATGAGCCGTGGCTTCTGGCCCAGCGTTTATTAGAACCATGCAGAGGAAGTTCTCTGCTTGAATCCAGTGATAAACGTTTGTATTTGTTCTTTGCTTTTGTGTATGGCGCACTTAATTGTTTTGGTTGCTTATTCCTCTAATAATTCTGTAAAATGAATATCTAAGAACATTACGTGAATGTCTAGTCTGCCATCGGTCCCACAAGGAATATTCTTTTAGCCCTTTAATTAATTAAACTTGTGATAAAAAGGACTGAATTGATACTTTTTGGGTGACATAAAAATAGAATGCATACTGAATCAACTTTATTTAAGTATAGATTGTCTGTAATGTTCTGGAAGAGCTATAGTTAGTTTTAAGTACCAATCAGCCCTTATGACCGTGTGATGGTAAGAAGTTTGGCTTTGTTTGTTACTGTACAATTGAAAGTTGAAAATCCTTATTGTGACCCCTAAGCTGCTTATAAGCTCCTTAGTAATTTGATTATATTTGTTTATTAGGAGTGACAAAATATGTCTTCCTATTTTCAATTTAGAGCTCTATGTCACACTCTTGCTCTCTGAATCCACACACTCATTCACCTGTGAGAGTCCCTTTGTTGTTGAATTCTGAAAGTGTACTGAGAGTCCCCTAGGAAGTTTCTTCAGACAGGCTGACCTCTGCTCTTTGACCTTTCTGAAGGCTCTATGACCTGATCCAAAGCAGAGTGGCGGCCCAGCTGTGGGAACCGTCATATGTTGGCTGCTTTGACTTTAAGGATTGAGACCTCTGGACTCCTCCACCCCCCTCATCCTGTCACTCCGCTCCTCCTCCTCTCTTTACTGCTGAAGAACAAAGTCAGCTCCTGTCCTGTGTCAGGGCTGACATCCCAATGTCCATAGTGTGTGTATGTGCTTGTGTATTTATGAAAGAAAGACATTTCTACAGTGTCTATAACCTGCATATTACCAATTCCATTCTATTTTTTACAGATTCAGATGCAGGAATAGCTTAGAAATTTCTGACAGACTGTAATAACCTGAATAACATAAGCTACCATACAGAAGTTTGGGTCAGTAAGATTTATTTATTTATTTAGGCATTTACATAGCTGAACGCTTTAAATTCATGACAGAAATGACATTTGTAATAATACATAAGATTTCTGTTTCATATAAATAGTGTTCTCTTTTTTTATTCATCTAAGAATCCTAAACAACAGTTTGGTCTCGGCAAAAATATTGAGCAATAATTATGAAAAGAAATGTTTCAGCATATTACAATTATTTCTAAATGATTTGTCACTGAAGACTGGAGGTTGCGGAAAATTCAACTTTCACTATAGAAAATATTGTAATTTTTTTTTTTTACTGTATTTTTAATTAAATAAATGCAGCATTGGGGAGCATATGAGACTTGCGTCATAAAATCTTTCTGACCTCAAACTTTTGAAATGTTGAGTAGTTCGCTCCCCTCATCACAATGGGGTATGTTTTTTTTCCTTCTCCTTTATATGAGCATTAAATAAACATTATTAATGTGAGATTAAGAAACTGCCAAAAGGAAAAGTATTTTTTTTTTTACATCTTAAATTGTGTATCTAATTAAAGGCTATTTTGGAACCTTTCATGTTTCCCCTGCAATCTAGAAACCCAAAGCCAAGAAAACATGTTTTTGGGGGTTCTCATCTTACTTTCATGTCTGCGGGGCTGCAAAATGTTCGTTTACATGTACAACGAATGGACAGCTGCCAAATACACAGGGCAAAAGTCTAGGTTACAGTGAAGAAAGGCCTTGTCACAATCCGTAAGCCTGAAACATCTCAGAGTGTCGCCCTCCGAGTGCTGAAATCATCAGATCGGCCCTCTCGTGTGTCCTGGGAGAAGAGAGGAATGCATAGCGTTACCCAGCTCTTGCAGCCCCTCTCTAAACACACTTCCTTGTTCATACTATTATCCATTCTTCACGTCCAATTGCTCTGTTATGGTAATCGTCAGAAGCTCACCATGGCGTAATTACTTACAGCTGACTTAAGAAAGGAATATTCCACACCCCCACGGTCTGACTGCTGGCTTTTTCTGCACTATTAACCCATTCCTGTTTATTAATGCCTTCCTGCTAATGCAAAGGGGCCACTTCATGAGATCCATCATCACGCCAGGCCTATTAGCAAAGTGGCCCCACACTCGGGCAATATTTCTCAGTCCCTGTAGCGTTCTCCCTCTCCGGTCCTCTTGCACGGCCGTTTAATTACCTCGGTAAACGGGCTGCGGTCCTATTAGCCTCTTGTTGCTTTGAGTTGCTGAGTGCCTGGCCATGTGAATATCAACAGGGCTCTGATTCCACGTTTGTGCGGGTTTGGTAGTTTTCCGCGCAGAGCGATCACAGCCGAATGTAATGCGTGATTATGAGACAATATAGGTATGTAATGAATCTTAAGGGGTTTTATGAATGATCAGAGAGGCGCTTGTTTACCTCAAGATTGTTTCCTGTCGAATAATGCGCGTAAACGCAAATGTTATGGCATGAAGTCAATTCCTGGGCCTTTGCTGGAATACCTGTCGTTTTTTTTTTCTGTGAAATCTCCCCTCCTCAACTTTCCCCCCCTTCCTCAATCATAACCTGAATAATTTGGTATTCACACCAATTTGCCATTTAGAGCTGTGCTAATAAGCTCAGGATTTATTGCATTAAGCATTGTGGGTTTGGCTGCGAATGGCAGAGCTGAGTTCCAGAGCCTCTCCTTTGATTCCAGTCATACACATCACCCTGCAATTACTGGACCTGATCTGGAAACTGTCAAGCATGACTGCTGCGTTATTGGAATTATTGCAATTACACACAGGTAATTGACCCACTATCAGCCAAGATGTTAAACTCTACATCACTGGTGTAAGTCCCTGTTGAGCTCACTTCCGTCCACTCTCTCTCTCTCTCTCACTAGCTCGCTCTTGTTCATTGGAATGGCAGGGCTTTAACACTATGTCTTAGTGTTGATAATACTGTATATTTACTGTTGTGACACTCTGTTCCTTATCAGGGGCTGTTTCCTCACTTTTTCATACATGAAGCTAGAATGAATAGCAACAAATCATATTACCAGGAATGAATTGAAATATGAGTTCTTTTGAAAATATAAGATGTTAAAAGTAATGAAGATATAGTAATATTCACTGGGATCTCAAAATTTGAGATTGCACTTGAAATTTTAAATGTAGCTTATACAAAAATTTATTACTTACCCTTGTATCATTCTAAACCCATAAGACACGCTATGAGAATGCTTTTTGTGACCAATGAAAACAAAAATGATGACTTTATTCAGCAATTTCTTCTCTTACATGTCAGTCAGAAGAGACATCATTAAGAACATCTTGTTTGCAAGCAAAGCCCGCACGCAGGTGTCGTGGTACTGCCATGAAGACTGTCACAAAAAAGAAGAAATTGTTGGATAAAGTAGTTATTTTTGTTTTCTTTGCACACAATAAGCATTCTCATAAAATTAAGGTTGAATTTTATCAGTCCGTGCTGCATTTGTGGGCCTCCAACTTGGTAGTTACTTTGCTTTCTACGAAGAGCCAGAAAGCTCTTGGATTTCACCAAAAATATCTTAATCTGTGTTCCGAAGATGAATGAAGGTCTCACGGGTTTATAAAGACATAATGATGAGTAATTAATGATTTTCATTTTTGGGTGAACAATCCTTTTAAAACAGGAAAAAGTAAAAAAAAAAGTGGAATTTGCAAAAGTGACACATTTTGGGAAAATGTATATATTTACACAGCTTCACAAAAGTAAATAAATAGACACACAACATTAATGTGAGTTGAAATATTTTACTAATTTAAGCTGCAAGATCATGCGACAGTGGAGCAATGCGTATAATTACTAACGGTCAAGATGATCCGTAGTACCCGGATGAGCCTGTTATTAGTTGTACCGGTTGTTATCTGGGAATAACAAACCTTGGAATGTGGCAACTAACCAATCAAAATTGAGTATTCTGATCAGCCGTGTAATAAAAATCTATATTAATATTTATGTATTTTTTACAATTACACAATTATATGTGTCAAAAAAAAAGCAAATATATATATATATATATATATATATATATATATATATATATATATATATATATATTTTTTTTTTTTTAGGTAAACAAAAAGGCAATGCATTTCTAGTACTGCATGCATCTCATGTTTAACATGAACAGTCCTGAAAAGGCACAGCCTTAGCACAGGTAAAATGTCAGCTGATTTGTATTGAAAAGCGAAACTTTTAAATGGTGTTCCCAGCTCTTAGCGAGGACGTTGACCATTATCTCCTCCGAGCGCAGTCCCAGTACTGCCCCCCTCTTGTCCCAGCCATCCTTCATTAATGTCACACACAGTAGCCTCTGCATCCATTGTACATTTCTCTCTCTCTAGCCAGTCCTCACCTCTGAGAAAGAGAGCGAGAGAATACAGAGGAGTGGACCGCACAGCCAATCAACTGCAGCTAACTCACATCTGAATTAAGCTGTGTAAAACAGGCCCCAGGGCTGGTTGCTAAGCAGTGAGATGGGCTTGCCGATTTCCACTGGGAACCAGAGGACAGTGAGAAGGTTTTTTTTTTTTTTTTTTGTCTTCCTTGTGGATGGGAAGAGCAGAGGACATCGCGAGCAGCCCCTGTAATAATGAGACCTCACGTCCCCAGCCAAATATCGCCTCAGCTCTGAGAAACAGCCGTGAATGCTGAGCGTGATAATTAATACGTGCCCAGATGCGGGGAGGGTTGTGATGCCGATAACCTCTCCTCACCTCATATGAAAAGTACTGTTTGTAGCACTACAACACAGCGTCTGTGTTTACGGCTCTGTTTTGTGCCGCACACAGGGCACAGACCGTGATTATTTTCCCTGCTTGTGTTGTTTGGGCCGCGGTTATTATATTCAAGCGAGTGTTTCGCAGCAGTTTGTTTCTTCCTGCTTGTTGCGGCCAAGGGGCCAAATTAAGGCTATTGTGTGATCCGTCTCCATGGCGATGTGTTGGTAAACTTGGGGTCTGTGAGTGTGAAGGCTGCGTTTGTTGCAGGAGAGCACTTAAGTCTGTCTGGACTTTGTGGGTTTTTCCTCAGTATTGCTGCATGGCTTGTTGTTAGGGGCCAAATTGAGCGAAGTAGTAACGCCACAATAAATACTTAATGGAACAGATGTGTAGCCTATTTGAGAGTGGTTCAAAGTGTTTAGATATATTCATTCATTACACACAGACTGATATATTGCAAATGTTTATTTCTTTTCATTATGATGATTATTACTGACATCTAATGAAATCCCCAAACGCAGAAAATTAGAGTATTGTGAATAGGTTCAATGTTGAAGACACCTGGTGCAACACTTTAATCAGCTAATTAGTTTAAAACACCTGCAAAGGCCTTTAAATAGTCTCTCAGTCTAGTTCCGTAGCCTACACAATCATGGGGAAGACTGCTGACTTGACAGTTGTCCAAAAGACTACCACTGACACCTTGCACAAGGAGGGCAAGACACAAAAGGTCATTGCAAAAGAGGCTGGCTGTTCACAGAGCTCTGTGTCCGAGCACATTAATCGAGATGCGAAGGGAAGGAAAAGAAAAAAGTGTACAAGCAATAGGGATAACCGCACCCTGAAGAGGATTGTGAAACAAAACCCATTCAAAAATGTGGGGGAGATTCACAAAGAGTGGACTGCAGCTGGAGTCAAGAACCACTACGCACAGATGTGTGCAAGACATAGGTTTCAGCTGTCGCATTCCTTGTCACTCTTGAATAACAGACAGCATCAGAAACGCCTGGGCTAAAGACAAAAAGGACTGGACTGCTGCTGAGTGGTCAGAAGTTATGTTCTCTGATGAAAGTAAATTTTGCGCTTCCTTTGGAAATCAGGGTCCCAGAGTCTGGAGGAAGAGAGGAAATCCTATGGGGTATTGTGAAGAGGAAGACGCGATATGCCAGACCCAACAATGCAGAAGGCTTGAAGGCCACTATCAGAGCAACCTGGGCTCTCATAACACCTGAGCAGTGCCACAGACTGATCGACTCCATGCCACGCTGCATTGCTGCAGTAATTCAGGCAAAAGGAGACCCAACTTGGCCAAGATTTCTAAAAATCCTTTCTTTGTATTGATCTTAAGTAATATTTGCATTTTCTAAGATGCTGAATTTGGGATTTTCATTAGTTGTCAGTTATAATCATGAAAATGAAAAGAAATAAACATTTGAAATATATTAGTCTGTGTGTAATGAATGAATATATTATACAAGATTCACATTTTGAATGGAATTATTGAAATAAATCAACTGTTTAATGATATTCTAATTATATGACCAGAAACTTTAAATGCAATGCAGTTTTTGAGTGTTTGTGTGGAATTACTCTGATACAATAATATAATTTAAAAATACATAAAAATAATAACTATATAATCTTTTACACAAAGCGCGGTTATTATGAAGATAATGTATAGTTCTAAAAAAACACAACTATAATGATAAAGGCACAAAGAAAACAATATAATTGGAATCACTTACAGAACTTTTTTTTTTTTTTTTTTTTTTTTTCCAGCAGATCAACATTACAAACATTGACAGCAAATCAGAATCCATCCTGCTATAATGAGCTCTAGAAGTGACAGATGTCCTTGCGCTTAAAATGTACAGATATTGTTCACTGGTGTGGACGCTAATAACGTTATCTTTATAATTATTGTTCCTGGTGTCAACAGGGCTTTAAAATATTAATTTATTTTAATTTATTAATCAATCAGTCAATAAATAAGACCCGAAACTTTGCAATGAAATTGCATCTTGTGCATCACTTTTATTTATTGTTTTCTTAGCTGCTTGTATTCCTATTTGTGTACATTGTTTGTTGTTTTCATAAATGCATGACACATAAGATTGTCCACACATAGGACAAATAGGTAATAAGCTACAAGAAACAGAGACTATATACTTTGTGCTTGTCTAAGATGCTAATTGCAAGACTTTATTGTGTCCTGTTCGAGGATGAAAGTCCATGATAAGCAAAGTCTTAAAAAACGAAAGAAATTATGCTTTATTTATCTATCGATTTGAATGAGGGAAAAAATAAACACTTAGGGAAAAAAAAGGAGAAAATGAGACCAAAAGTGAAATGACAGCATTGTGGAAACCATCATATTAACACAATTAGCTCCTGCCAGAGTCTGAAACTTGAGCGATTTTTCTTATTTAACTCATTAGAGGGGCCACAGCACCACTCTCACTCATGTCAATTCTGCGTAATTACTTTTAAACAAAATCAAAGTAGCCACTATCTGGCATTGTTCACTGTGGCTCATCGCTAAATTTAATTATGCGTTCATTTTAATAAATCCCATTTCGGATGAGAAGAGTCGTTAATAAGTTTCATTAACGCACCTACGTCTTAATCATCAGTCCTGCCGCATGGCGACAGGTCATTTCAAAGCAGCTGTACCTCAAATGCATGCACAGGGGGGCAGTTTTTGAAAGATGACGGGGCATTTCTATGGAGACGATGATGTGTGTCTGGATAGTCCAGATGAATGTCCTTTATGTTAAGATGTTTGTTATGAGCTGACATAACTGTTCTTTAAATGTCTGTGTTTAAGGAATACACATGTTTCTGAGAATGTTTCTTTGACAGATCACTGCAGCTTTTACATTAAAGCTTAATGCAACTGCAAAAGCCGAATAAAACTCATTTCAAACTTTTTTGTTTATGTGTGTGTTTGTTTTCTAATGCAAACAGGTTCTTTCACAAATGCATATCACTGGTTGAGCCATTGTTTCTCTGGCCTCTTGCACAAACAGACTGCAATTCCATTACTTTCCTCTAGTGGTGCCATACTTCACACTTCACCATTTACCCTTAATAGCTCAATTCTTTTCCCCACTCTCTTTCTTGAAAGTTCATTCAAGACTCTCCAAGAAACACTCATGCAGTGTCCAGACGTTGTATTGTTCAGTATTGGTCCTTGTTGAGCTCTTCACATTGTCAAAAGCATTGCTTTCCCACCATTTTTGCAGCTTTTTAGCACTGGACTTTAGTAGAGGTTTTAATGGGACTGTTTGGCTCCAGAGGATCCCAGACTTCCTGAAACAATGCCCACAAGAATGGCTTTGTGCCCATGGTAAAGGGCCCTAGCCAGAGACACCTGTCCAGCCAATCAGATGTATTTGTTCCCAAAGGTTCTCTATGCAACCTTCAAATAAGTGCTTACTAGTGTCTGTAACTCTTTCTATACTCATTGCTGATTAAGTCATTTTCTTGTAGTAAATTTGCCAAATAACGACAAGTTTATCATGTATCTGATAAGTTGGATGGTCTTTTATCTTTGCTGGATATACTTATCTCCAAACTCTTTTAGTCTTTTAGTTGTGAACTCTGAAGTCGTTGTCATTTAAAATGTTGTTCTTGGCTCAGTCTACTGGACAACAGCAAAGTGAGTACACTGTCGTTTTTCATCGAGAAGAATTCTTTCCTATAATCTCGAGTGATGGAGAGGCAGAGGGGACCATCGGGACGGTAATGAGTGGTTGGCAGTGAGGAAAAAATACTAGCCCTCACCTCAAGGCACCCCAGGGTCTCACAGAAGAACCAAAAGAGAGAAAAAAGAGAGCTTTGCTCCATGGAAAAGACTTGCCTTTTCTGACCTTGAATTCTTTTTATCTGTAAGCATCTGAGGTATTTTTCTCAAGGGAGGCAAGGGGGGAGGTGCCTCCTTAAAAATTGGGAATGTAACACAAAGATTAGATGAAATACTACACACTTTTTTCCCTAACGCTGCCCAACAGTGACACAGTTGGATAAAGTTTCAAGTCGAAGCAGCATCTCTTTTGCCCCCTTGAACTGTTTGTGTTCACAATGAGATCTCAAAGTCTGGAGTCGTAACTTTTGGAATAATGCCTATAATGTTCCCAGTAGCACCCAACTGGTTAAAACAGAGGAAATAATTAGAGTAAGCAACTCACCCAGACAAAAAGAACGCGATTTATGATGATAATACCAGTAGTACTAAATAAATGTGCTTTTTAGTGTAGGATTTTCATATAATTTTTTTATAGTGTACACAGAAGTCAAATTATAATTAAATTAACAGTGTTTTGCCACATTTGTAAAAAATAACCTCTAGCGATTGCTAGTCATGATTACTTTGACCGCACAAACTTTATTGTAGATATGCATGGTCAAACGTATCTAAAACAACAGCTGTAACATGTAATGGTACTTACTGATCAAAGATCATTATAATTAGCGTGCATACGCACCACAGTGCTGCTCCGCACTAGATCACTAGACATACAGGACAACTCCATCAAGATGGCTGCCCAGGCAGCGCTGCGGTAACACCAGCGGCGTCCATGTTGGCTCAGCTCTGGGGTGGGTGTGACTCCTGACAGAGGGTTCCTGTTGGTCACTTATCTTGTTAATTAGGTTTTCACTTCTCTCTAGCTCTCCCCTCCCCGCGCCCGGTGACAGATCTGCACCCAAACGCTCCGTGCCACCGTCGCATTGTTTTTCCCCACATAGTGGGATAATTAATATGTCTGGCCCATACATATTTCATGTTGTTTGCTTTAAAATGGTGAAGGAGGCAAGAAAAGAGAGATTCTCAGAGTGAGGGAGAGAAGGCAAGATTAATTAAAAGAGGGAAGAGAGAGAGGGATCGGTCCTAGGATAGAGCCTAGAGCTGCCGGATGCAGCGGGCTTCATTTAAATAAAGGCTAGTGTCAGAAAAGCCCCTTTATACCTGTGTGAAGGATAACTAGCCGACTGTATTAAGGTACGCTCCATCTATTCTCTCACTGTACATTATTTGTATTCAAGGTTTTTGAAATGACATTGCAATCTGATGATGCACCAGCCCATTATATTGTCGCACAGGACAAATATCCCGGCGTTTTCTCTGTAGAACTAAAACAATTTTTCCATGTCAGAGGTGGGTAATATCCTCGCGGTCCGGGAGGCTGCCGGTGCATAAGGAATGATGCCATTAATCCTCCTGGGCAGCCTCCTGCTCTGATTATTAAGGAAATAAATTTGCATGCTGCATATGAACCAGGTGAATCACTGAAGGCGCAAATTATATTTTCTGACAGCGAGGTAGAGAATGGCGCTGCATTGCTCACCCTACAACCCCGCCACCCCCATAGTACACACACACACACACACACACACACACACACTCAAACGGCTCTCCCCCCGCTGTCCTGAAAGCTGCATTTCTATTCATTACCCTGCGAGAGAAGAGTCAGTGGTCGCTTTGTAAGTTTGCATGGAGTGCGTTATCTCCCGGTGTAGGCTGGCGCTCGCTCGCTCCCAAGTGCACGGCTGTAATCACAACTTACAAATCACAGCAATAATTGAGAGGGAGAGAAATAAAGAGACAGGGGTGGAATGAGATTCGAAACGGAGTCGCTCTATCAGGTCTCGTTCAGGTTAGACTTTAGCTCCACAATACAAACACTGCGCTGTTCTTCCTGCGTCGCATGCGAGCGCATAGAAACAGTCTGACTGTGGACAGCTCGAACTTGTGTGTTCATTGACCCAGTGCTTAATGGACCATAACGGCTCAACTTAATGAGCTGGTCATCGGTGTCAGGGGTATTACTTAATGTCCTCTTCATGGATGAAGACCTCCTCCTCTTGTTTTACTGCACTCAAACCAGTATGTTTTTCTCTTGTTTCACATATCGTTCTGTTCTTTTTCATCATTCTTACAGGATCGATGCACGGTGAAGGAGTTTTTATTTGTACGCCAAAGGAGCTAATAAAATCACAGCTGGGTGCGTGCTGGTGTCACTGCATTTATGAAAACATGTGGTGCGCCAATAACACGAGATGTGTCAAACCAAAACTGGTTGTAGATGGTTAATTTTGAATGAAGTGGGGAGTAGATGATATAACGTGATTCATTCGCTTTGTGGATATTACAAAAAAATCAAACAGAAATGTGATGTTGTGTAGAGTCTTGCAGAAACGCAGCTGTTTCACAGGGAGTTTTTGCATACACCGCCTGGTACAGTTTTACTGCGTTAAGTTTTTGGAGTCACCATATAACAACTAGAAAATGTTGCAGTTTGAAAAAGATCTTTTAACATAGGAAAATTCGGTAACACTTTCTATGAAGCCCACATTTATAATACATTATGAGGGAATTCCTGAGGCATAATATCAAATGCATGATGCATTATAAATAACTTTATAACGCGTCGTATCATTTTATAAATATTCATGATAAGTTGTAATGTGTTATAATACTTATTTGAGGTTATAGCTTTTAAAAGTGACAATTTAAAGCACACTATGAAAACTATTATAATATTTAACACATATATTAATAAGCATAATACATAATAACAAAGTTTGTTTTTTTTGTTTTTATAGTTATAATGCCTTAAGAATACCCTTATAATTTATCATAAATATGGGCTTCATAGAAAGTGTTTTTATTTTTGTTTCTAAGTTTGTGCGTGTGGTTTGTGGTTTGTCTAATGTCCTGTTTAATTTGCTTTAAATTACATTAATCGCTTTACTGATTTCAATTTAACCAACATTATGAACTTACAGTTCACACTTTTTTTTTCTTTAGTTACAGAGTTAAAAAGTACTGCGGAGAAATGCCTGTGCTAAAACTTAAGACAGTAAAGTATTGAGCATGGCCCTTTCTAGTAAAAGAAATCAATGACTTATATTAATTGTGTTTTGCTGTTTTTAAATTGGAGAATTCATGGGAATTCACATAGTGGGGTGAGATATCATGTTTATTGTTTCCTGTTGTAATGTTGAAGGCCTCTAGTCTTCATGCAGAATAAATTCTCATCTTCAGCTTCATCTTCAGCTAAATTCTCAGGCATTTTTTTTCCTCTACATTTTTTCCCCCGCCATACTTTAACAAACTACTTTGTCTTGCGATATTGCATCTTTAACACAATCCTAATAAAATTAGTTTTATGATCACTCAAACGGCGATGTTAAAATAGCTTCTCACTTTTCCTAAAGAGGTCATAGCATACTTCTTATATTTTCTGAATTCCCCCTTTTTAACAACTACTACCTGTTTTGCTGTGTTAATTGGTCCAGTACTTTAATAACATACTCCAAAATAATGCTTGCTGGCCTTGAGTGCTTATATTTTCAAGGGTTCCGCTTTAATTGTCCCCATAAGCTGTTTCTTTTAAATGAAATTCACACACCTTTGTGTGTTCCTGTGTGGTGTGTGTCTGTTTTAGTCAAAACTAATGCAGGAAGAAGCACGCGCACACACACAAAGCAGCGAGTGTCAGAGAGGGCCCCAAGTCTAACCATTATTTAGACACATTGGCAGATCTGACGACTGCTCCTCTAATGGAGAAATACTTAACCTGCTCCTTATCACGCCTCATTTGTGTGTGTGTGTGTGTGTGTGTGTGTGTGTGTGTGTGTGTGTGTGTGTGTGTGTGTGTGTGTGTGCGCTTTCGGCTGCACCTCTGTCACGTGTATGTGAATTTGTATGTACGCATTCCAGACTGTGAGATAAATATATAAGGACACTGATTATGAATTACGACCCCAAACCACCACACAAATTTATTTGTCGCCTCTGCTGATGTATAAGACTGTATTTCATTATCACTTAAATCCATACACAAAAATATTGTTCTTTGTGAGTTTGACCTTGATATGATGAATTCATAGCCCCACTTTTGGAGCCTGAAGTTCATCAGTGAGAGTGTGAGCTATTTTAATGTGGCGGCCGGAACAAATGCTCCCACCATCTTGCAGTGCTGAATATTAAAAACGAGGCGCTTTGAATGAGACAGTAAAGGACAGAGGATCTTAGAGCATTTTTAAGATAGCCTCGTCAGGGGCCATTCCAAGCCCAGAAGTGAGAGCCAGGGCCAGGCGGTGCATTCGGCTCAGAGAGACAGGAGACGAGCTGTGGGGATCAGCACCAGCCCTCTCGCGTGTGGCAGATGTGGGTCACTCCATCCCAATGATATGGGTGGTGTAGGATTATTAACCACATTACAACAGCTGTTCTAACTCCCTCACAACAAGGGATGTTTTGTTATTTTAGGTCACAATCGTTGGGCTTATAATTAGTTTTGGTGTAATTTAGTTTGTTCTAACTTTAGTTTCTCTTATTGTTATAAAAGCACCAATTTTGATTATTTTTGGAGTATTCCTCAATTCTGATTTTCTTTGTTTTATTTGATAGAAAGGATTCTAAAGCATTGTATTACGTTTCGTTTTTTTCTGTGAATACGTGCCTTTTTTCAAACTTTGATATTATAACCCCTATTATCTACTACAAACTAAAATAGTAAGTCTAGAAATTGATTACTTGTTCAAAAGCACTAGTCTCAAGTTCAAAGTTCAGTTTAAAAATAAAAGGCAAATATAATATAACCACATTTATTAAAATATTACATTGATATTTCATTAGCATATTATTAAAGATTAAATAAATATGATTTATTTAATTTAATGCAATTCATTAATTTAAAAGTAAATTGACAAGTAAAATGATCAGCTGTACTTTTTAGAAATGTACCATAAAATTAAAATAACACTGTTATATTACTTTTTTTATTATTATTAAAAGCATACTTTATACATTAGCATTATGGAAAGGCGTTTTAGTGACTGCACTGTAAGTATTTAGCTTTTTTAACTACTATATTTACTGTATATATACTGTGTGTGGATGGATGGATGGATGGATGGATGGATGGATGGTTAGATAATTTAAATGTATTCAGTCATAGTAATAATAATGATGTAATGAATAATAGTAGAGTGACACACTTTGTTTCTGCATTTGTAACTAAATGTTTATCTATGCTTAAACTTTGATATGAGTAATTCCATATTTATCTGCTTAATAAAAGAAGTTCAGAAACTGATTACTTATCCCTAAATTGTGTAAATTAATGTAACCTAAAAGAGTGCCAGAGCACTGGAGTAGGTTGTAAATGTTTTAATTTTTGTGGATGAATTTATTGTGGAAATCAATCTATGTTTGAAAAAAAACAAAAAAAAAAAACAAACTAGACTAGAAAGATCTAAAACTAGCATTGTTGAGGCAAATAATAATTAAGATATGTAAATTAATGCAAAATGTATCTGCATGAAAACATGACCCATAATGATTATGATTATTGGCAACATGGCCTGTCAACTTTTACTGTGACCCTGGCCATTTCAGGCATCGTACTCACATACTGTATATGTGCACACTGCCCCTGGCATCCTTTTTTCTCTCTCCGTGTTGGCATGGTGAACGCATCTGAAGATCTGAAATGTCAACAGTCTGACACCCAACATTATGTTTGACTCCTCTTCTCCCTCAGGCATCCACTCTGACCCTTGTAAGACCCTCTCAATCGATCTAGGAGAGCTGAGCAACTTGCACATATTGCTTGCACTTCAAACGTCTCCGCAGTTTGATCTGTATTACATGAACTTGGTTATTTATAGAGGCATGTGATTCAACTAGAAACTCTTAAAGTTTTGTTCAACCTTGGAGAAATAGGAAGGTTTTCGTTTTGTGATGTTTTTGATGCGTAAAAGAGCACACAAGTACAAACCTGTCATTATGAAATACATGTTCTGGAGGTAAGCTGCAGATCTTGATGTTGTTTTCCTTATTTGACCATGAATAAATTATGTACTATTTAATTTAATGAGGTGCAATGATAAAAAAATAATCTTTTTTTCCAGCACTCAAAAACAAACCGACCGCCAAAATGTTTATTGTAAACAAATTAATTACCTGTTAAGTATGTACATAGCTATTTTTGAAAAAAAAAAAAATTATTACATATTTGTATTTACCTATTAAAAGTTTTATTTATTTATTTATTAAGCTAAAATTTAAATATGTATTCACAATAACCCCTCCATGAAACCGTGTTACTGCACTTTCTATAAAGAGTTGTTATATATTTGTGGACGTGTGCCTTATGCATGTATTCATGTAGGGGCATCTTCCATCTGCTGGCTAGTTTTGGCACACTGACCTGTCACATCGAGGCAGGGATTTCCAGACAGCCTCAGAAGCTGACACAAGCAAGCACCTTTAGGCGTAAACCTAATATTTTGTGATAAGGAGCTTATGCCAAGTTTTACCCAGCGCATCAGCCCCCAGCCCTGCTGTCTCTGGCATTTCCCTGTGTGATAAGTTAACAGGAGGCATCCTTGACCATAACTTAGGAAAACATCCCCCTTATTAGCTATGGCTCTAGGAAAAGAACAGTAAGCAAAGAAATGACAGAAATACTATGCATTGTTTTGAAGTAAGGATTGAGACATGTTTGCCCTCAGCAAAATTATACATGTTCGCATTCTGATGGGCAAATACGGAGGGATAGCAAGAGAGATCAACTTCAAAAACTGCATTGTATTGCTCTGTGCTATACAGTCATCGGATCTCATGACAAAAACATTTTAGAAGACAAGCCATGTAAAATGTAACTACATATAAGTATAAATAGTTTACGTCATTACGTTAAAAAATGAGGTTACTTAAAATGTACTGAAAAAAGAGAAATAAATAGGATGTTTTTGTGTGTGTGTCAGTGTATGCTTTAGCTTTAGCTTGTTAGCTGTGTATGATGGTGTATTTGTATAATAGTTTCAGTCTGTGTGCATGTTCTTGCACGTGTGTACTTTCTGTATATTTCCTTCGCAGTGGCCTGCTCTCTCAGGACTGGCCGGCCTCATGTCAATACCAAACCTGTAAATGACAGTCACCTCGGGATCTTATTTACCCATTTGACTGGGATCTTAAAAAGGTCACACTGTCCGCTCCTCTCCTCTCAGCCTCTCAAACTTTCCATTTATTCATTCAGCCATGCCTACCCTCAATCCATATTCACCTCACAGAAAATCTGCCTTTCCAAGCATACTCTCTAAAATAAAAAGTGTGTGTGCGCGTGTGGGGGGTGTTTGTATGGTCTCTAAATTGCTTTTTCTCAGCTTCTGAGTAATGTAATGACTTTGAAACGCTACTTGGCAACACGTTTTAGGATTTCATCAGTGTAAATGTACATGTGTGTGTTTAAGCAACAGTGTTATGCACCTTAGTGGTGCTTTTAAAAGTGCCAAACGGATGCTAAAGAGTGTATGTGTGAGTTTGCATGTTTAGAAAATGTCAGCGTTTGCAAGATCATCCATCTAAAAGTGCGAACATCGGGGCGTTGTGAGTATATGTGTAATGGCAGGGCGGGAGATGGGTGGAGAGAGCGTGTTGTAGACTGGGAGAAAGAGAAAAAGAGAGAGGTCTCCGCAGCACCACAGATCAGGGAGGAACAAAGGGACGCTGCCAGAGTGTGTGAGAGTCCGCACTCCCGCTGGCCTCTAATTCAAACCAAACGTTCACCATGAAATAGCTCTTTGACATCATTACATGCTGTGCATGTTGATGTCCTCCACTCCTAAACATGGTCGGGGGAGGGGGCTGGGAAGGAGGGGGCACTGCAATTGTCACCACATGGGTGTAATGAAGAGTACGATGGGACTGCACCCACCGTCTTCGTTAAAAACCTTTCACTCTCTCTTGGTTTAATATCCCAAAGCACATTAGCGGAATTTGGAGTACTTTAGCAGTTTCTGTGGGTATTTTTTGTCACTAGCCTTCTGATACCGCAGGATTCCAGTACGTCAGACGACAGGATCGGTCGGCTCTTTAGAACTGAGCCTTGTCCCCCACCCTTTCCCCCGATGTGTGCTTAAAAGAGCCCACCTCCCTTTGATTTCAACCGGGCCCAAGTATCTGATCGTACCGAGCATCTGATCCAGTCAATCAAGGCTTTGTGTGACCCAGTGTTCCTGGGACCTATTCATGTCTCTGTTCTTTGGCTGAGACGGCCCAAGGTTCTTCAGCCCTGCTTATTATAGGCCGAGATCCAATTTCCAAGCGTTCTTAGATCACAGGAGAGTCGTCTAAACTCCAGAAAACCACAGAATGTTTTGGCAACATGCGACGGGCCTGGTTTCAATACATTTGTGGACTAAGTCGTGCACCGAGGCCCTCATATTGAAGCTTTATTTTAGGTCACGCAGACTGGGAATAGTTGATACAGTGTGAAGCTAAAAGTGTTGGTCACTTAGAAATTGTTGATGTGTATTTAAAAGACCTTGTCAAATGTCTTAAACAATGTGCAAAAATACATCCTGAGAAGTAAGAAATTTAAACCAAAAATGACAAGGGCCTACCGCTATAAGTCTTGCATAACACTTCTCAGAGTTTCCTACAGGAAGCAGCCCTCTCTTCTCCAACAGAGCAAAAGTTTGACGGGGAAAAAAGAGGTTTTCTCAATCGTTACGTTTACACGTACAGTTATAATTAGGGTTGGAAACCAAGTTCCAGATAAGGTTCCAAATATTTGATATATTGCAACTGAATGACTGTGGACGAATGACTGAGTCTCTTCTACTTAGTGAGTAACACGCACAACTTTATGGTTTAGTGACCGCTTGACAACATTTAGTAATATAAAAGTTATTTGTTTTAAATATTAACGGATTAAATATATTTCCATATTTTTTTTTGTGTAGCATTATAGTTTTAGTTGCTAGGAATTGGTCTGCATGCATGCTATCTCTAAAAAGACTGTCCCACCTTTTTAGCAAAGAATTTCTTAAAATTTATTTATTAATGAAATAATCTCATCATTTGGCCAAGGAATTACTTTTGTAGTTTAATGAATTGGCCCAATGTTGGTCGAAACGTTTATATGACTTTGTAAAAAGACAAATTATTGCTTTAGTCCAACTCAAATCGAACTTTTAAAGTGCATGTAAACGCACTTAATGTCTCAGAGGGGGTCTGCGGGATTCTAATCTCCTACCTTCTTGTTTAGAGGGGCTTAATTGGCCATTAGTCTGACAAATATCATGCTTCATCCATTCTGTCCTCCATGCTAGGAGTTTGCATCTCTAATAAATAGAGGTAGAGAAATTATTTGGTTACTCAGCAAGCTCTAACAAACAGGTTCTACACATTGTGCATTGAGACCTGGACAGTTCCGTAATGATCGATCAATAGACCTTTATAAACCTAATAAAAAAGGAGTTAGCTATGCCTGCTTGTATTTATATTCTAAAGCAAACTTTTGCTAAGCATAATCAAAGTGCCTGTTAAAAGCAATAAGAATAGATGCAGTGTTTTGTACCCAGAGCCCAGACCAGAGGTATTCAAGAAGTTTCTTCTAGGCTTAGTGGGGAACAACGTATTAACCAGGGTTAAGTAAAATCCATCTATCCACTGCTCACTTGTTCTATCTGTTGGTTAATAGTTCCTTCCATCCGTCATATGGTTACATTGGAGTTAAATTAGTTTTATGAATTAAATTAATTTATTTTTCGCTGTGTGAAGCATTTGACGTTATAGTCAAAATCATTCAAACACCAATTATAGCCAGCATGGCCATGAGCAGTTCATCTGTCTGACCTTATGCCTTATTGATGCTATTTAGTTAGAAAAACCTTTAAATATACTCATAAAAATTATTTTATGTACCTTGTGTGGTTACATAATGCACACATAATTTTCACAGCTGTGTAATGAGGCTGGAAAGCCAGAGTGAGAGAGAGATGTAGAAGAGTTTCTCTCGGAATGAACTAATCAATAGCAGAATGTTATTCGTAATGGACTGTGTCAGCTTTTTAACCGGACGAAACCTTCGTCAAGTCAATGAGCGGAGTTAAACCTCTCACTAATCTGAATAATCTGTGGACATATCGACTGACCGAGCAGTCTGCCAGAATAACAAATCCTTTGTGTCCTTTTTTTTTTTTTTTTCTCAGCTCCATTTTAATATGAATATTGTGACAGTCTATCTCATTGATTCTTTCTTGTTCTATCATCTCTGTTCGTTCTCTTTACACAGAAGGGAAGTACTGAATGACAGTTACATGAAGACAAACAATCTGTTTATGTTCTGCACATGCACTCCTGCTGAAGTAATTTTCCTGTGTGCAATAACAAACACTGTGATCACTGTGGTGATGGGTTTTAAATGAAATATGAATTATTGACAGCGAGCACATGGGTTGTCGCAATTGCCACAGCTTCATAAAGATTCAAGAGGTGACTGGGTTTTATCTGTCCTGTTTCTTTTACGTTTGACTTTGACTCTGTGTTGCCAAAAAGTGACGATAAGCAGTTTTGTGAGGTAACAATTAGAAATACTTTTTTGTTTTTGTTTTTTTTTCCTCCAGTAAATAACCATATGTTTATTTAAGGATTAATTGTTTTAATTGGTTTTGCAAAAAAAGCCATCTTTGGTGAATTGAAATCATCCTTTAAAAGTAACACAACCGCTTGCATTGGTATATCTTATCATATTAGGCAGTAGTTCTTTTTCTAAAACTCATAAACCTTCTCACATTCCAACACCATATGCATGGATGTGTCCAACTGGGACAAAAGCTACAGTTGGGATTTGGAGAGAATTTAATGAGGAAATGTTTCTTTTATAAATTTGAAATTAATTGGTGGTTCTGATTTTTTGATGCACAGAAAAACATTTTTCTCCAAGGCATTATGGTCTACGGATAGCTTTCTTTCCAAGATTGTGTGCAGTTGTAGCTGTTTCTGCATAACTTCAAGAAGGCAATTTTAAACAGCTGAGACTACACCTAATTGAGAAGGTGAGCTTTGAGAACCAAAGGTTGAACTTTATCCTTGTAGTTCAAAAAGTGCTACATCACTTTGTTGTTGTTGCAGTGCCTATTCTCTTGCTTTTTTAATGCTATTTAGCATTTGGAAGATACCTTTTAGTGTTTTTTAGATCTTGGAAATATTTAGTTCAGCGCTGTGAGGAGAAACACTGTCTTAAATTTGACTTTGTCTTTAAATCTTTCTAGCTCTGCTAACTGTAATTATTGTAAATGCATGTGTTCAAGTTTGTGATGTTGCTTTTTGCCATAACTACTGTGATCATGTGATCTAATAGTTTCTATTAGTTTATACTTTAGATGTGATAATGTTTTTGTTTTTTGGTTTTTTTTTTAAGTATCTCGAAGTGTAGGTAGCTTCTTTATTAAAAGTGTTGCTTGAAAATGACAGCAAAAAATATTACACTTTTGTCAGCATTTATCAATCAATCAATCATAGATTCTGGTTAAACCTTCTCTTTAAGTGGTTTACACAAAGAAGCTTGTATCTTGTAAAACTGCAGTTTTAAAGTAGCTCCCCCACTACTGGTAATAGGCATGAAGAGGTAAAAAAAAAAAAAAAAAAAAAAAAGAAAGAAAGAAAAAAGGCTTAAAAAAAAAAACTTTTAAAACCAAGCGGAATTCAAATGCCAGAATAAGAAGTGAAAGAAAATTAGCTTTGGAACATATTTTGAATACATCCAGTGCCCTTTTGGTGTGAGCATGTGGGTGGGTTGGCGGTGTCAGAAGAACACAAGGCAAAGTTGAAGGGGCCGCACAGAATCAAGAGAGATCAAGAGAAGTTCGCAGTACACTGACACTCGGGGGGAGGGAATTCAGCCCGAGTCATTAGGAGGTACGAGAGGAGAGCCATCTGATGATGGCAATAAGGAGCAGGCTGAAAAATAAGGCGTCCATTGATCTGCACATTGATGTGTGACATTTTAACCAGAGCCGAGAGACAGAAGTTCACTAACACGTCTAAAGCAGCGCCTCTTTCCCTCCCGTTCACAATGTCTGTTTCTTCACATCTGTCTGTTTCTATTCACTTTACTCAGTGCCCTTCTTTTTGTCTCCTGTATGATCTCTCTCTTTCTTTGTCTCTCTTGCTTTCTTCCTCTCTTTTTCTCTGTCCCCAAAGCGTTTGATTTCTTTGCTCCACAGCCACTGGTCTCACGGGTCACTCCATATTAGCTTACTTGTTAATACTTGGGGGTGGGATCAATACTTAATCAACAAGTAATGGGATTTTGCAGTCATCCCATATGATCTTCCAATAAAGACTTGAATCTATCTACCAACCTTTTATAAAGGGCTCAGGGAGAGGGCGGGCGGGGGGGAGTGGGTGAGAGAAATGGAAGAAAAGAGAGAGAGGGTGGCCGGCGTGGTGTGGCGCTGCGCTTTGGAGCGGGGATTTGCTGCTCCGATGCTTTTAGTCTGATCTGCATCTGATTAAGGTTCAGAGAAGGCACTGTCCTTCACCCCCCTCTTCTTTTATCCCGCTATAATGTACCGTGGCACACAGATTCATCATCGGCGAGCTCGCCGAGGCCAGAGCCCAGCCACTCAAGGAATTATTATTGTGTCCTGCTTATGCTGGCCTACTTTCTTAACTAACAAACCAATAAAGCCGTAGCCTCCATTCAGCTCAAAGGAAAGATAAAGCACGAGTGACTGTTTGCGGTGTCCTCACAGGTGTCACGAAATGGACGACAGTATAATCTCTTTGCCCGTGCCTATTTTTCACTGTGGGAGTAAATGTCTGACTGTGTGTGTGTGTGTGTGTGTGTGTGTTTTATTTTGAAATTCTATTATAAAAAGGTGAGATAAGCCTCAAAAGCCTCGTCCTCATCAACCAGAAGCCATAGCGGAATAGCTGTGGTCATATTTGGATGGCTCCCTTGAACGCACTCGAGATAAATTCTAAAGCAAACTCTGACGGTTTGCGAAACATCAAAATAAACCTGAGGTTTCACCTCAGTTATCAAATTCATAAACTTGTTTAGAGCAATGAACACTCTCATTTAGTTATTACCATCTCAGCAGGTTCCAATACGATATGATGCATTTCAGCACACTAATATCCAATTTACGGTGACTTCTATTACTACGTGTGCAATTATGATGGGATAACAGCAGTGATAATTCCGGTTTGCTATCATACAGTAACTCCCACTGATGTTTATTAGGTTAATACAGCAGTGTGTGATAATGATAATGTCCTATTAAATGTTTCGGCTTAGCGCTAGAGTGTAATATGAGGTTTTTAGAGACTGCTCACTGCCAGGCGTTGGATGGATTGTCATTGTTTCATTACACTGGCTTGGCTGGAACATATGTAGTGTGCTAGGATGCTCATGCACCGCTGCTTCAGAGACATGCTAACGCTGCGCTTAGAAAGACAGGAGGTCAGACGTACAGTGTTGGGCTACAGTACACTCCCTTTCTCTCTATCTCCTTCTGTCTCAAAGACTTTTTTCTATTCTCCCATCCATAGGTCACAATGCATGATGTCAGTTGAGTAGCAGCGACCGAGACGGTGTTGTCTCAATGCGTGCTGTGTTTGATACGGACTGGTACCGGTGCATGCTAAACAGCAGATTCGGGGCCCGAAACACGCTGCTCGCTCCTGTAAACAGCTCAGTGCTGCTATTGTCATTTTTCAGAACATTAATATTCATGGCATCTTAGCGGTTTAAACACTTCAGGAGTGCGTGGCTGTGCTCTTCTTGATTTTTATTTTTTTTTCTTACAGCAGATTTGTAATTTGCATTTCACAGGCGACTTTACTCAACCCTGAAATATTTTAAGCATGGCATTAGCATTACTTCCTATTATTGTATGTGTATGAAAATGAGAACATGGTGCGTGTGTATGCAAGTGCATGTGTATGTATTCCTGGCCAGTTTTGAATAATATTACATAACCTGAATAATGTCACATTTGATCATATAGTGCACTGGGCCCATCTCCTCATGTCAGATAGCTGATAAACGGCAGGTTAAGTCTGCCCTTATCGCTCTCTCTCCTTCTTCCTCCCCATCAGTGCATGAGCTGACTGTTAACTGTGGCCCCTGCGGCCACTCTCACTTCCTTTCCACACAGGAAGTTTGGTCAGGTGTCAAGGAGTTTGTTGATAGTGTGCTAACAGTCATTTCCTAGGCCTCTGCCCCACTGACCAAGACCCATTGAGACAGCAGTGTCCCAATATCCTGTTTCCTGTCATTCCCAAGCCTCTCTTGGTGATTTATTGACATGAGAAGCAGTCGTTTTTCCTTGGTAGCAACGGTGAAAGTCACTCAATCTCTGTTAGTTAAAACAATTTTGAACTTGTCTAAATGTCTTCCTGTTCTGTAGTGGTACATGGAAGTCCCTGAATTGCTAGGATCAATAAAGTGCTCATCATCAATTTAAACAAATTTAATGGGGAAAATCACTCTTTTCTGGATATTTAACGCACACAACACGGGCAGATAAATAGTTTTGACATCTATTGAAGATCTTTTGATTAAATTATGTCAGGTCCCTAAACATTCATCATCTTCTTATTCTATTGGTCAGCCAAATACAGTGGTGTGAAAAAGTGTTGCCCCCCTTCCTGATATTTTAGTTTTTTGTTTGTCTCACTTTGTTTTAGATCACTAAACTAATTTAAATATTAATCAAAAATGACAAAAGTAAACACAACATGCAGTTTTAAATGGAGGTTATTTTTTATTATGAAGGGAAAACTAAATCTAAAACCACATGGCCCTGTGTAAAAAAAAATCTTTGCAGAATTGTTGTAATTCAGCCACATTGGGGGGGTTTTGAGCATGAAACACCTCTTAAGGTCATGCCACAGCATCTCAATAGGATTCAGGTCAGGACACACTCCTAAAAGTTAAACTTTTGTCTCGTCAGTCCACAGAGTATTTTCCCAAAGGTCCTGGGCATCATCAGCAGTGGTTTTTGCCTTGGAACTCTGCCATGCAGGCCATTTTTGCTCAGTCTCTTTCTTATGGTGGAGTCATGAACACTGACCTTAACTAAGGCAAGTGAGGGCTGTAGTTCTTTGGATGTTTTTGTGGGGTCTTATGTGACCTTTTGGATGAGTCGTTGCTGTGCTCTTAGGGTAATTTTGGTTGACCGGCCACTCTTGGGAAGGTTCACCACTGTTCCATGTTTTTGCCATTGGTGGATAATGGCTCTCACTGTGGTTCGCTGGAGTCCCAAAGCTTTAGAAATGGCTTTTTAATCTTTTCCAAACTGATATATCTCAAATACTTTTTTCTCATTTGTTCCTGCATTTCTTTGAACCTCAACATGATGTGTAGCTTTTCAAGATATTTTGGTCTACTTTACTTTGTCAGGCAGGTCCTGTTTAAGTGCAGAAAAAAAAAAAAATCAGGAAGAGGACCAACACTTTTTCAAACCACTGTATAACAAACTCACGCCATTGGTTAAGCCACTGTTGCTATGTCAGGCAGGTTGGGATTGTTTTGACAGCGCCCCTATGTTTACACTTTTCAGGGGAATCAGCCTGCAAAATTGCTTAATTCTCTGCAAACTAAGCTAGTATAGAAGTAAGTGTTTTAACATTGCAAAAAAATAAAAATAAATAAATAAACATCACAGAGCACCTTTAAATTCTATGAAGTGTATACTCCGTATGTGACATGTTAGGATGGAAATCCGAAAGTATACAGGCCTATTAGCACAAAGTATGTTACAAACAATATCTATGCTAGCTTCTGAACCAACAGATGATGTAACTGTTTTTGTTAATTAAAAGATGTTGAAAGTTGCATTTCTGTTGTTTGCTGCTTTAAATACTGGAGCACTTAATGTCAGATGGATTGTTATTGGTATTCTAAAAAGTGATTCCAATTATATTATCCCTGTGTGTCGTTATAATGTTGGATTGAACTTGCCTATTTTCATACATTTAGAATGGCCCTTAACTCTTGTTTTTGAGTGGACTAAACTTTTCAGTAGACAGACATCGTCTTTCATTCAACCCTTCAGCTAAGTGGTGCTCTGTGGAAAGGTGGTTTATCTCTCAGGAAAAGTTGAGTGGTAGTGGAGGCAGCTCCTCAGGAGAGAGCAGTCTTGAGGGGACCGTCTGACTGCGTCCGTCTGGAGCTACACTAAATCAAACACGGGGAGAGGAACCGGAGGCTTCCAGACTTCAATCCCTGGTGGAACACTTGCTGCCATACCTCAGAGAGATTCATTTAACCTGGATTACTCTGGTGGATTTTCGTATGAATTTTTCTCAAATAGATTTGTTAGAAACGCTGTAAGAAGCTCCCAGGTGTGAGGATGATGGCATGGGAAACGTCTCGTATTTAATTACCTTCAGTTTGTGTGATTAGCTGGATTTTGCAGTTGTGCTAAATACTGTCCACCAGCAGTCTTCCATGATGAGCTCCTTTGTGGTACATTCAGATCAAGCCCTTGTGCAAATGGGCAGTTTCTATTGGCAAATAGTTTAAATATTCACAGTCTACTCAAGGTCAATATTGGTTATACGATACAGACTCTGTGTGAGAGTATGTGTGTGTCCCTGAGGTCTCTGGTCCTTTAATTTCTCCCCTTCCTCATGTTCGCTAATTAAACAGATGCACTTGAAAGAAATGAGGTCATAGTGTAAGTGGAAAAAGACATGGTCTGCCCCATCCCCCTCTGGCTGCACAGGTCACGGTCAGGTTCAGAAGTCATGTGTGAGAGTGGACTACTGGTGTAGATATCAAACATACTGTGAGCTTTTATTAGACAGGAAGTGTGTGTCAAAAGAGAAGGGGAGCAGAAGGATAAATGTGTTCACACTGATGTATGTAGCTCAGGTTTACAGGGCGAAGAAAGGGAGCAATGCCATTTAACCTGAAGGACAAGTTCTACATTCTATCTTCCATATAAGAATTAGCTTTATCTTTGTATAAATGTACAATTATCATCTCTTAGACCTTCTTGACTTCTGGATGACAAAAACCAAGTCAACAATGCGACTCTTGTTGCATTTCTTAAACTATAGAAAAATAATTTGAAAAGTAAAAAGAAAAACAATCAGTTCAACAATAGATTCGTTATGGAGCTTCTCTGACATGCTACTATGACTCTTTAGCCTTGGAGAAACTCAAAAGGTAGTAGGTCGCTACCTTGAGCGATGACACAATTCCTTCCTCAAACTCTTTCAGACAGACAAGGGTCATGCAATCTCGCTTCCAAGTAAAGGACTTAGTTGGATTGACAGCATCCTTCAATTACCCAGATGTCCTGCCAGTCTGTAGGGTTGTGTTGAAAGGAACATCTGTCGAGAGCCACAGCCCCAAATTTAAAGGTAGAGTGAGTTAGGAGTGGAAATAGAGGGGGTTGGGGCAGTTATTTTAGTCTGTTACCTGATCCTTTATGGCCGCTCTTAAATGTGGGCCATGCGTAAAGGTCAGAGGCTGGGTTTGTTGTGTCTGGCAGGCTGCTACATCTGGACGGGCCGTGTACAACACACACACTCATCAGTTTGACACTTGATATGCCTCAAATACTTACAGCCAAACTCTTTTTTTTAGCAACATACAAATCTTAATTCGGTCATTCTGGATTCTTGTATTAAAATGAGATTCAGTAACTGATTGAAAGCAATAGATAGTTAGTGTGGTGACTGAACAGATAGTTTTTAGTCTGACCACTAGAGGAAGCATTCGTTACTTAGACTAGAGTACAGCTGTTCACTGACCTGTGATTTAAATGGCTTTAATAATGTTGCATGGTAGCCAGTTTTTATGGTGCCTGTGTAGATGGGCAGACAGTTAGTAGATACAGACAAGTCACTTTTACACTCCCTTTCAGTCTTTCCTGAAGTCTTTGCAGTGACCTATTAATGCAGCATTCAGATCTAAGGATGTGTTGAAACTAGTTTGTTGTGACAGCATAGAAAAAAATGGGCTTGTAATTTTGCAGAATGTTGTATACACTGTAATTCCTTTGTTCCCGTCCCATTCTGTCTTTTTTGACTCTTTCTCTCACATCTGTCCCTTCTTTCTGATCTGCCCCTTTCTCTTTCTCCTCTCTGGTGCTCTTGCTTTTTCCACTCCCTTTTTTTCTCTATTGGTGTTTTATTTTAAGACATGCAGCATATGCTGATTTCAGGCTGAATTGAGAGAAGGACTTTGGAGCCCAGCTGACCTGCCTGTGCTGGCTAATTGGGACTGTTTTCTTTCCCGGTTGGCCCCAGAAGCCCAGCATTCTCAGCTGTGGCCGCTTGCGCTGTCAGCTGCGCCCCTGTGACAATAGCAACTGTAATATTTCATCTCATGAACTACATTTTTCAAAAGATTATCATATTTATCTACCTGGTTGAGCTGCACCTCTGTATCATCATAAAAGTATTTTTGGAATGCTGGGTCAGAATTATTCTTACGTGACCTCTACAACTTTTTTTTCCCTTCAACTGTACAATCACAGACTAAATGTAAGGCAACTGCATGTTGGCTTAGATTAGGGGTCTCTAACTCAAACTACCTGGGGGCTACTTGCCAGGTGTAGCTGAGCAGTGTGTAAAAAATAGAAATGAGGCATCCATCAACTCCCAGCGTAGATAGCTCCGTTTATTATAATGGGTGCGATCTACTTTTGTTTCAATGTGCCGCTTGAATGCATTTGATATACATTTTACATGTTTTATGCATTGGGCACAGAGTGATTTACATTACATTCAAAGTATATGTTTTATCAGTTCCGACATTCTCAGAAAATCAAACCCATGACTGTAACTTAAAGAAAATAATAATAATTGAAAATATAATATAAAATTGAAAATAAATAATATTTAATCATTCTAAAAAAAAACTATTATTGAACAAACCATTAGAAAGGAAAGTACAGGAAACACGACAAACAACCAATATTTGATGTAACAACGAATGTTCAAATATTGTAATGCATTTTAATTTTGGTTACAGTTGTTTATGAATTACCAATAATTTTATGGAATCTTATGCAGACAAATATATACATACTGTATGTTATATAGATACAGTATGTTATAACATGTATTATAATTCTAAAAAAGTAATATGAGAAATTGCTGTGTACGTAGGCTGTAAAATATTTTAACAACAACTTTAAAAACGAAATCATTTGTATGTATTTTCTGCAGGATTGTACGGGATGATAGGTTTTACAGTAATAACTTTTCTTCTTTTCTATTTTAGTGCACAGTGTTTGTCATCTATCTGAATGCAGAATGAATATTTAACTGTTCTGTACATTAAACACTTCCACAGTCTCCATGTTGACATGTCTGAAAATGGCCACGGGATGCTGGTTGTTCAGAATCCTGGTGTACATTTGGCTCATTGATACATAATTAACAATCCCTGCAACTGCTCCAGCAAACACACAGATGTCTCCCCTGTGGGGTTGCCTTGTAGTTGTGGGTATATGCCCATGTATGTCTGTGTATGTGAATATCACCAGCGTGAGTTTTGGGCCTCTGTAAGGTGGCAAAAGCAGCTTCCTTACCTCTGAATCAGGTGTGACAGTGGATAGTTGTCATGTTTCCTGGAGTTTGCATGATACCAGCACAGTGGAAACCTTCATTTCACACTGTGGAAAGTTGATTTAGTTGTATGTGGCATGGCTGTGCAAATGAAACTTTCCTGCACTGAACCTCACTGCATGAGTGTGCTGTAACCAGAGGCACTCTATCCAATGGGCCGGCAGCAATTCCAGCTGGACCACCAACAGCCAGGCCAATTAGCGGCTATTGTCTGGGGCAGCCGTGAGTGCAGAGACCACCAGGACAGACCCTTCTACCTTGCTCACAATACCCCCCAACACATACACACACATCTGCTCAGTTCTTTCTGCTTTGCTTCACTCTTTCCTTTATCTTCTAACAAGCCTTACCTTGGTACTTTTCCAGACCACTTTTAAGTATATTAAGACCTGGATTTATTTAATCCAAAAACAGTAACATTCATTATTTTTTTTCAATTAAGTAGTGTTTAATGTATTTAAATGTATATCTTAAAGCTTGCAGATGATTAGTCTGTGGTAAGTAAACATTATTTCATCAAAGACCACCTTTTGCACTGTGTGAAATGTTGATCACGTCTAGTGTAGATGCATTGGATGGACTCAGTAAGAGCATCTGAACCTGACCTCTGATGTGCTGCTCCAGTAAGCAGAGTGAAGCGTGTGCCCACTCTAGTCCTTTCATGAGGGGCCTTGTCTCTTTTTATGGCTCCCTCAAACACACATACACACACACACACACACATACACACACATTCTGGTCTTAGTTTTTCCTACTATGCTGTTTTTCAGTGCCTTTTTGCCATCTCAGCAGACCTCTCTCTTCTCTGACTACCTTTTCTTCTCTTTCTTTCTCTTTCTACTCCTTCATACTCTCACTCCTACTCTTTTATATTGTCCCATCATCCCCTCTCCGTTTCTTCTCTGGTCCTGTCATATCTCCAGCTGAACTGCTCTGGCCCATCTAATGGGGTCAGCAGAACATCACCCCCCGCATACTCTTCCCTTTCACTCTCCTCCTCTTTCATCTGTCCATTTCCAGGTTAAGAGCCCAGTGGCTGAGAGACTCACTAGATTAGTGGTCTTTTATGCCCAGGCGGGGTCTGGTCTGGCTTCTTTACCCATCAGTACACCATTTATGCTTTTTTCCCCCTCTTACAGTGGACTAAAGGACAGACACATTTACCTCTTAACTATACACACACTCACACCAGGCATGAAATTGTTAACTAAAATTAGTAAAAGTTTATTATTATTATTATTATTAATGACAAAATCACACAATAAAATTTACAAAAATGTAATTGTACACATCAAACAAAATAAAGAACTAATTAAAAACATTAACAAGTACATTTAAATAATACAAAAATAATACTATGCTTAAAGTGCCCACAAAACAATATTTTTCTTATTTATTATCATGTATTTATACACTAACCTATCAAATTAATCAAAAGAAATATAATAAAATTGTCAAAATAAATATGGTAATAATAATTAAATACTCAATCAATTGCATTGGTCAGCAAGAATCTTAGTTTAGTTAGCTTACTTAATCTTAACTCAATTTAATTTGTTTAACATATTTTTGGACATCTGTAATTGTACAGTTGTGGTTTGAATTAAAACACCATAAAAATTTTATTTGTGCATGTCCAATTAATATTCCTAAACTTATTTTTCACCATTTTGTGATGCTGCAACCTCTGCTTTCCTTAACCATCTTTTTCCTTAAAGTGCCATCCAGATGGTCTGATTGCTAATCACTAGCTTCACATCCCACAATTCCTTAACTGTTGGCAAAATATTTGGTCGCTCAACTACTTCTATCTATTTAAGCTTCAATTGACCTCACCCAGCAGCACCTCTCCTGCGTTTAGCACGATTGTTACCAGTCTGCCCTCCCTAAAACATGCTGAAAGCATTTTCGACTGGCATGTCTCACTGTGCATGCTGGGATAACAAGTGGCTCCCTGTTCCTCATAGGGGCCTTCAGGGTTTCTCAGTTCTGTTCTTTTTTGTCCTCCCTCTCTCTCCCTTCTTCCTCAAGCCCAGGCCATTAGAGGAAGAGGGTCAGGAAAGTGCATGCCATCCTTTGCGTGCTATCTGAGCCACTGGCCTGGCAAGTGAAAATAAATGTTCAAAAGGTTGTACTTTATATTTAGCCAAGGAGATGACCTCGAAGTGCCTTAAAAGGGCTCACATACTTAAAGGTGCATTACAGGTCTTACACTAATTCACTGTGATAGCTAAAGTGCTCGTTGCATACTGCGGGAGAGAACTAACCCTGGAGGATCTGGCAAGGGCCCGGGATGTGACCAGTTAACATTATTCAGCATAAATTTTGAATTCTCTCCAGCCCTGAACTTGGAGCGGAGAAGGGTAAACCATTTGCATACTGTATTAGTGTTGAGTGTAGAAAAGAGACGCTCTTGTTTCTAGATCCCCACTGCACGTTTAATCTGTAAATTTCACATCGTGTCATGCTTTATTTCTCCTTTAATGTATTTCTATGTGTGTGTTTTAAGGGCTGTTTGGGGTAAATAACCTCTCGTGAGATGCAGCAGTGGTCTGAAGCTCCACTGGTGGAGGAGACCTATTTTCATTCTTAACTAGACTGCTATGATTTATTAATCCGCATTTGAAATAACAATTACGATGTCAGAAGGGATCAAGCCCAAGCCTTAATTGCAACGGAAAACATACTTAATGTGAAACTTTCCCCTATACCGAAGCGTTTAGAGTGCTTTGTGTCTTGAGCAGGTCTGTAAAACATCAGATCCCAGCTGCAGGTTTCAGCTGCTTCTCACTGACGTCACTTCCTTCACTTACCGCTGTCTCCCATTCCAGCTGGACTTGACTGAGTTTTGTATTATGTGGGTCTAGGAAACATGTGATTGCTTTCAGAGCTTTTCTTCTATCGTCCTCTCACTCTCATTCTCACATTGTCTTACACATTTCCCTCTGGGGCCTTTAAGGTTTATGATGTTTCATTAAGAGGTCAGGTCCTAAGACATTTCATTAAATCACATAATAGTCTTTCTCGACACTCCAGATTCAGTAATGATTGTAAAAGGACAATAAGCTTTAACTGTTTTTACAGAGATTGTCTTTGTATGGAACATTACAGTAATACACTGTTAGAGATTGATGTAGCGATAGATACTTTACCATGTTCAGGGGTGAAATTTGACTTACATGCTCTAAAATACTCTTTGTACTGGAAAAAGCACAGTAAAATTTTGTAGTTTTTTTGTTTTAGATGTAAAATTTGGCGTATGTGCTCTAAAATAGCCTTAGTATTGGAAAAGGACAATAAAATAACAGTTGTAGAAGTAATAAAAAAAGTTATATTAAAAACAATGATTATGATGATGATAGTAAATATAATAATATTAATTAATATTATTACTACTACTACTACTGCTACTACAGTTACTGTTGCTACTGCTGCTATTATTGATTATAATGAAAATACACTGCATAAGTACTTCCCACAAGTTCTATTTTTTATTATTTGCATATATTGACGTTTTATGACAGTTTTTTTTTTTTTTTTATAGTCAAGTGATGATGGGCAGGAAGCGTTATCGTGTTCATGATGTCGTTTCTTTATCCAGCTTCCTCTTGCTTTCATTTTTCCATTTTTATACCTCTGGAGTGTCATAGGTATAAGACGCTTTATTATGACATGAACACACACACATGTGCTCTATCCCTCTCATAATTCAGTCCACACTGCACATCTGAGAGAATTCTCCACACTTCTAACTCTCTTCCTCATTCTTTTATATTGAGGCTAGCTCCACTCATATTTCATGTCAAAGGCTTATTCTTTTATTGAACATCAAATCCAGAGTGTCTCAGTTGACGCTCCTTTCTTTTTCCAGTGCATACATATTCAGGAGCTCAGGCGGCTATATGGCTTCCTGCACCAAATCCACAATTGTGCGCATTAGCACTGTAATAACATTACATGAATGGAGCTCCCGTTCTATATTTAGGAGTTAAGTCATCCGTGTGAGCCTTGACATGCCGCGTTGTTTTTTTCCCATCTCTAGCGTTGGCGCTCCGGCCTTCTCCAGTGTCCAAAAACTTACACAGGAGGACGGCTCTTGCTAAAATATCACGCTGTGACACTTTACATACTGGTTTGAACTTTATGGCTGACACACTGGCGAATAAATGCATAAATAAATAAATAAAAAACGGCTGTGTATTTTGAACGGCTCACAATATGCCCAAGCCAGTGTGACAATTGAAGTAGATAAAAACTCTGAAGAATGCCACCCCTCTTTCCGTCTCACACATGCCAGACACTGTCCCAAAAAAACACACGTGCAAACACATACACACACACACACACACACACACACACACTCCAGTTCTACGACTCTGGCTTGTCAAAATATTGTTCCAGTATATCCCCACTGTTTCTGGCCTGGAGTCAACTTCCATCTCATCTAATGAAAAATGCAGAGTGTTCGCTAGGGATTAACTGGAAGGCTCCTGCAAAAAGGATGAGGGAGGAGAGGAGCAGGGCTCTGCTTTATGGCAACACAACTCAATCATTTAGTACCTCCAGCTGACCATTTGACCCGCTGCTTAGAGTTTTATTCTTCCCAAATAGCAGGGCAGGGGAGAGGGAAGTGCTTGAGTTTGCGTTTTTGCCGTCGTTCTGATAAATATCTCTTGCACCTCAGCATGTGTTCCCATTTATCTGAGTAGGTGCCGGTGCTGTAGATACATTATTAAGTGTGATTAAACACATGCGCAGGAACTGGCGAACACGGAAACGCTTCTGTTGCGTGGCATCGTTTTTCATCCCCCCACCTTTGTGAGTGTACGCCACTTAAACACACAGACATTTTGAGTGTGTGTGATTGCGTATGGGAATTTGTGTGTTGAGCATAGTCAGCTTAGAAATGACTGGATAAAGAAAGGGGAGGAAAGGAAAAAAGAGATGAGGTGAGATGAGAGGAAAGGGAAAGAAGAAAATGAGATGAAATGAGAAGGAGAGGAAATTAAAGCTGATGTGACATTAAGGAAAAAGACGAAGGGATATGAGAAGAAAGAGGAGAAAATAAGGGAGTATGAGACAGAAGGAGAAAAAAGGGAGATTAAAAGAGAAAAGACGTAAGGGGAGATGAAACGGGAGGAGACAAGATATATAGGAGGTTGGGATGAGATGAGAGGGAGAGAAAAGAAGTTGGTACAAAATTAGGACAGGAGGAGAGGGAAAGAAGGACAATAGAGGAAAATAGACAAAATATGGGGAGATGAAAGATGAGATGAGAAGACGAGAGGCTGGGAGGAGACCAAAGGAGAAAAAAAACAGGTGAGACCAGGTGAGTGAATACTAAAGGAGAGATGAAATGAGACCAAGGAGAGGCAAAGATACAAAATAATGCAGGATGGGACAAAATTAGATGGCATAAGAGGGGATGAGAATAAGTGAGAAGGTAAGGAAAAGAAAGATAATTAGAGGAGAGGAGAGGCTTAGAAGGGAGGGAAAGTAGACAAGATAAAAAGAGAAGAAAGGTGGTGTTATGAGATGAGTGATTATGAGAGGAGATGGGAGGAAAAGAGAAGAGATGAAAAATGCACTGGGAACTGAGAGGAGATGAGAAAGGATGAGAATAAAAGCAAAAGACATAAGACAGAAGATGAGGAGAACAAAGAAGTGGATTTGAGACATTGAGGCAATGTAATAAGATGCAGATATGTCTGTTTAAATGCACCAACACCACAGTACACCTGTAATACCGGGCCACCTCAGGACAAAGCTGTTCACCTGAAATGGACCAATTATTCTGTTTTTGATATTGTGCCTTCAGTCGAAAAATCCAGCATGTCTTTTGGATTCTGCTGCATCAATAATGTACGCTGGCCGGTGTATAATTTATGTAAGTGGACATGCAATCACCTCAAATTAAAGTGCATGAGCGGAGGTCAGGTAGCGTGTATGTTTATGTGGAACAGTGCAGGCAAAGAAGAGGCCAATCCAGTGCATTCAAGTGCCAAGCGCATCTCGTTCTCTCACGTTTTCCCCCACTTAGCTCGTTCCTCCCTCTCTTTTTCTCTCTCACACACACATAAATATAAAAAACCCTAGTTACTGCTGGCTTAGCTTAGGCTGGAGACACATGGCTCACCAGTGACTGAGACTCACAAAGCAGGAGGCATTAAGACATCAATAATTAATTAAACCAACAGGCTCTCATAGATACCTACAGAGGAGGACATCTGGCTGAAAGCATACTCAGTCTCATTAAAACTGGGCTCCAAATGGGAGCTGATTAATCCTTTCCAAATGTTAATTGGTGGGTTAAAGTCTGGATGGCTGTCAGTGGCGCTGGTCTGTTTTGAGGGGCCTCAGCGAGTGGAACAGGCCTGGATCACAGCTCATCCTGTTCCCAAGACACACTGCCCAGTGCTCTGTGAATCGGCCAATAGAAATCCCTGCCGCTGCCTCTTCGTCAGTAATGGTTATCACAGAACATGGGGGAATTGCTGCGTGTGTTTGTCTTTCAGCATATTTCCCGTTTTGGTGGGTAATAAATTATATTACCTTGAGTTTGATTGATTTGTGTACTTTATGCCTGGACAGAGTCACTTTTATTGCTGTTGGTCCCAGTAACATTATCATGGCTATCCATCATGTGCAGGGCTAGCAGAGATGTCCATTTTAAGGCCGTCTTGCCAGTGTTTCAGGAATTGGTGTTTTAGCCAGTGCTCAGCAGCCCTGTATGTGTGTGTGTGTGTGTGTGTGTGTGTGTGTTTTCAAGAGTGTGACATGTTTATGAATGCCAAGATGTACTGTGGAGTCACGGTGCTGTCCAGCAGCTCACTGCATTAGCTGACAAACTCTCCCACTTGTCACATGAAGCGTTGACCTAAACACGGCAGAGTTCAGCTTGCTCTTTGTCTCTCTCTCTATCTCTCTCTCTCACTCTCTTTCTCTCTCTCTCTCTCTCTCTCACTCTCTTTGTATCTCATTCATTTGTCTTTTATAACTGAAACGCCACATCACTGAACATTGATTTGTTTTTTAACTGAAAGCTCAACAATTAATTTTTTTCTAGATCCTATAAATAATTCTGTAGATGCTTTGCAAAAATGTATAACCGAACTTAATCAAATTTTAAAAAAATGTATTTAATTTAATCAAATTTAATTTTTAATTTTTTTTTTGCTGTTTATTAATATTACTGTTTTTGCTGCCTAAACGGAAATTACCTCTGTAGATATTACCTGTTAAAATATCGACATGGAGAAACAAAATGGGCACATTTGAATAAAGTTGCGTATAGGTGCAGCTTCGTAGTTTTATGCTTGAAAAAATCAACCGTTTCTTAAATAATCTTGTTTTGGGGATATTTCGATTTATCATTATTTTCCTGGAAAGCCATACAAAAATACTGATTCTGAATTGTTTTTTTTTTTTTTTTAATCCTTCTCCTCCTGTAAATCTGAATATTATACAACATGGTCATGTGGATTTTTTTTTTAGGTGTTTTTGGCTTAAATCCTCATGCTGGTTTCTTGGGATGTTGGTGAGGCCGTGTGTTCAGTATGATCTGATCGTGTCTGAGCCTGAATCGAGAGTTTGTTTCATTTAAAGCCTGACCTTGTTCTTCTTTTGAGAACCTCTTACCTCAATGTCCTCCCACTGCAAACAACTAACACCATCCAGAGCTCAAATGCAGTTTTATATGGTTCCAACTGTGTATCTGTGTGTGGAAACCGTATATGCGGGTTCATCTATGTGGGAGTGGGGTTATAACATGTGTGTATGGGGCACGGATTTGCACAAACAGCTTGTAAAGCACATGTATCAAACAATAGTTCTAAACATATCACAAATCAGAGGAAGAGAGACAGCTGTAGAATTGTGCTGGTGACCGTGTTGTTGTGGACATTACTCATTATATACTTATTTTCTTAACCTGTCACCAACTGCCTGTCAGGTCTGATCTTGTATGGTGCTTCTTAATAAGGAATGAAGCTTCTTTTGATTTGCACAAACAGCAATTAAATAATATAATTATTATTTTTTTTTTTTTTTTGCATGTCTACACAAAGAGATCCGTTAGAGGATCATTAATAAAGCACATGTATCAAATTAAATAGTTCTAAACATATCACAAATCAGAGGAAGAGAGACAGCTGTAGAATTGTGCTCAAGTTGTAACCGTGTTGTTATAGACAAATGTATATTGTAAAGAAACACATTTGTATTTATATTTAAACATAACATTTATTACAAATTCTAAACCTAATTGTAAATCATTACATGACATGTGACATTTTTACAGTGTGCTTTTCTGTACAATTGAATGTAAAATGTGCATGTCAAAGTCGTAAAATGCGTTTAATTGACTCTGAATTGGTCCTGAACTATAAATGTGACACTGTATGTGTACAGCACAAAGACATTCTTATTTATTTATTTATTTATTTATTTTTAATAAATGCTCCTTACACCATTGTAGAGCTGTGACTTTGTGTTGTAGCTGCCGTTTGCCAACACAGGAAACATTCTGTTGTTTCCATGGCTGAACTGTCACAGGAGCCTTGTATACAGAGCAGGGTGATGGTCTAGCTCAAGATAAAAGTGCACCCTGTCAACAGTGCCTGTCCTCGCCGTGCAGGCCTGGACATTTTTGTTTCACCTTATCAGATACAGCAGCCCTGTGTGTGTGTGAATGGCACTTATTTGTGTACCACAGAGAGAAACTGGTGGAGCGCTCTAATATGATCAACTCCCATACCTCACACTGGAGCTCATTACACACGCACCCAGGGACACGTGTTTAATATATCAAAAATCTCAATTATACCACCTAATTGATATCCGTATTTGCTTAATTGGTCAATTTCATTCACCCCCACCCCCTATGCATGAAAGAAGTGTCTTGCACGAGGTACTACAACATACAGTACTTTTTTTTTTCTTTTTTTTTTGGTCAAATTGAATGAACAATTTCTCTCTTTTAGTTCTGCTATTTTTTCCCAGATTGGAAAAGATAATAAATGTATTCTCATCAACTTAGGCTCAGACTGACTGTGAAATTAAACCAATCACCAAAGCAATTACAGCAGGGGAGGAGAGGGTCAGATCGATAGCAGCCCATTATGAATAGCCGATAAAGATAGAGAGAAAACACCCAGGAATCAGGGAATCCCTGAAAGTCTGATTGAGTGATTGCTAAGCAGAGGATTCTACACCGAAACCGTAAATGGCATTAATGTCTCCATGCAGGTAATTGTCTGTTAAGCTTCTGTTAAAGCATTTAGTATTTATTTATTTTATTTTATTTTATTTCCTTTTTGTATTGTATTTAACTTGCTATAAAGCACATATATATATATATATATATATATATATATATATATATATATATATATATATATATATATATATAACATATAAAATAGTGTACAATATCCAAAACATTTTGGAATGCGTGTTTTGGATGTTGGATAGACTTACAATGATCATTTTACATTTAAATATGAATAGAAATTAATTTTATATAAAATATAAAGAGGTAAGCTCAGTTGAATTTAAAAGAGTACAGTGCATCCAGTGGTCCAAAGATCATCACTGGTTAGATCACAGCTACCTTTCTGCAAGAATAACTTCTTGTAAGGTTTGTCATGAAGCACTGTAGAATAACCTGAACATCTTTTCTCCTCTACGGCCTAATCCAGCGAACAATGACCCAGGCCAAGGCCCTCTATGCTGGCTTTCATCTCCTCTGTGTAGATTCACCCACCAGTATTGATTCCTTATTGACCTGAAATGTTCTCCGCTTCAGCCTGCACTCTTTTTCTCAACAAAACCCTTCAGCTGAATGTAAGAAACACAAGTTTAAGGGATTGACTTTCTTTCTTTCTTTCTTTCTTTCTTTCTTTCTTTCATTCTTTCTGGATTTGTGACTTAAATTTGAGTTTTTCTTATTTTGGTTAGATATATAGGGGGGAAAAGCAGGCTTTACCATGGATCTTAATAATACAGCTTACATTTGAGTGTAAAACGTGTTCAGGTAATATCAAGAGCCAAGTCTATATATATATATATATATATATATATATATATATATATATATATATATATATATATATATATTATTATATACAATTTATTATTAATCTTTTTTTTTTTACCATGTTAAACTCAATCTATTGCTTTGAGTATCTACGGCACTGTAATAAACACATCCAGATTGATCTAAAGAAAGATTTGGGCTGTCTAGATGTCCTCTTGAACTGTTCGGTGTTTCTCACAGTGGCATTTTCTAATGACTTTTGTCTATAGGTCAAGGTCAGTGACTGACTGCCCCTTGCTTCCCACTTTGTATATGTATTTCTAAGATATTCAAGACAAGGTCACAATGATGAAAAACAACTGTCTTACTGACTGGTATCACATGCAAATATAGTGTAATAGAAATGAGATAATTATTCATTCCTTTCAACTAATTAGATCCAAGTCACACTGGACCAGCAGATCGGGAGAGCTTCTATCCGCCTGCCCTCTGGAGCTAAAAGAAAAAAAGAACTAAAAAAAAATCAACACGAGGGGGAAATTCTCTCAGGGTCTTTCAGGTCTCTGATTGTTTGTACTTTTATTTGTTTATTTGTTTGTTGACTTATCTATTCATTTCATTATTATTGTTTTCCTTTTACTATTTTTCTTTCATTTCCCAGTTGAGGTTTAAGTTTTAAATGGTTTCAACTCTTCTTTTGATCTCATTTAGAAAAAGAATAAACAAGGAAATAAAAGCCCTTGAAGTTCTTTTAACAATAACGCAATTTTCTTTTTATGCATGCCGTCGTATCCACGCAGCTACATGTGTATTTTAAGAGTGCCAGTTAACTACACGTGCATTTCGCTATATCGCACACGTTCGGTCTTTTGTGTTTGTTTGTAAAACTAACACGTAACACTCGTTCGGCTCCACTGTTCTACCTCCTCGTTTAGATACAGTCCTTGAAATAGAATATGTCATTTCCTTTTTTTTCTGCTTTGATGAAGACGTACTGTGTAAATAGGGTTTGACTGTCTTGGTAATCATTTCCATTGAGTGCAGGGTGCTCTGGATAAATAGGTCCTAATTTGTGAGAGGTGTGCAGGCTGAGCTGACAGAGGCTGCCAGCGCATATTACCAGCCCTACTCAGCAGAAGGGAGGAGAAACGTCTGTCTGATCTCCGGCGCTCGCTTCACAGAGCACTGGAACAGCGACCTCCCTAGAAAAGTTACGGCCTTTGTTAAAATCCACCATCACCAGGCAAATTGTCATTGACCTAACTAGACTTTGTGATTCAGTCTGAGTTAAAGTTTCAGTTTCTTAAAACGGAGAACCAAAATCTGTGAAATCAAACTGAGAAGAGAAATAACTAAGTAACTAACATGTACGTATAGTTTAACCTATAGTTTTTTTTTAGGGGCTTTGTGATTTGTAGTAGCTGTGACTTAGTGTTTAATAAATGTTTTAACACGCTGAGCCTTGGTGGCCATGTGGGGAATATGTAGTGTGGGGGAAAATTACTTTTGAAAGTAATGCATTACAATATTGCATTACTCTTAAAATTAAAAAAACAACAACTTATAATTAACACCGTATTAATGCATATTAATGCATTACATTAAAAAGCAGGGCTTGCTTGTTTATTTTTTGACATAAACATAAAACAACGTAAAAGCGTAACCAAAGTGAAATTAATAAATTTGTATCTGTACAGAAGACTCTGAAAGTAGTAGTTCAACACACCTCAGCCAAAAAAAAAAGACAAAAATGTTTATCTGGAGTAATTTTAGCTTATTGGAATAGTTGAATTGGATCACTGAAGTTTTGAATAGCATTCAATTATTGCTGGTTTACATCATATTCTGAATTGCATTTCACTGTTTTTAATCATTTTGAGGAATGCTGGAGCTGAAGAAATAACAAAAAGAAATATTCAAAAATTCAAAATTACTTGAAAAAAAATAAATTAAATTGTCATGTTTTGTTACTTTACTAGTTACTTGAAAAAATTAGGTAACCACACTTCTAATGCGTCACTACCAACACTGAAAATATGTGGTCAGCACAAATTTGTTATTTCTAATTTATTACAGATTTCAGGAAGATATTGAGCAATTTATCTTTTTGGGAGAAAAAAATCCATTTTGACCTGATCGCCATTTAATGTACACGAACACTGGCTTTATGGAAATTGTTAACTGCTAAAATCAATGTGGCACAAAAGGCGGCCGCAGCGCTGTCAGATGTGCTGATATTTGAACACCGGCACTACCTCTGGATAGTAAAGGGCCCTGATGCACAACCCCGAACAATGGAAGCGATTGTGATTACAGCACAATGATAAGATCAGTTAAAGCAGCGATAACACAGATTTCTCTTCGTCGTTTTTATGACATTTTCATTTAGTCTCTTAATCCACGTCCTATGGGCAGTAATTAAAGCACGTGCTCGGTGAGCTCTTTCCTGGAGTGAGGGAGTATTACATTCTGACCTTTCCAGATAAGGATCCACACACAGGATTTCTAGTGCCGTTCTTCAAGTGGTGCTTCTGAAGATGCCAAAATTGATTTATTCCCATTACCGGGGTGCTAGTTTTGGTGTGCTCAGTGTTTAGAGAGACGCTATTCTCTGGTAATTTACTCAACTCCTGGTTTTTATAGGTCACACATAGCATTTGTTTTTGCATTTGTATTTTGCCTTTTGTTATCCATATGTCAAAGTAATCATTTGCAGGATGTAGGGATGAATAAAACAATACCAGTTGAAAGTTGCCAGTCGGTAAGACGTTTTGCTAACATTTTATAATGAGCTCTTATTTGTTAACATTAGGTAATACTGACGTAAGCTAACAATGAGTGATACATTTTAACAGCATTTATTAACCATTGGTAATGTTAATTAATAAACATGTTTATGTCTGTGTTAGCTGACAGTGCATTAACTATAATATTAAAAGATACTAAAAATACCTTAAAAATCTGGTCATTCTTTAAGTCCAATTCTCACTATTTATCAAACCAGTAACTATGACTATTCCTCCTAATAAACAAATAATTTGCTGTTTATTAATAGTTAGTATGATAGTAATTAGTTTTAGTTATTAGGATTAGGGATGTAGAATTTGTGCATTATATGCACAGCACATGTGTTAATTATATGCATATTAATAAACAGCTAGTTACTGTGTGTAAAAGTTAATGTTAATGTAGATAATGTTAACTATATTGTAAAATGTTTTTGGATTTTAGAAATACTTTTACGATGTAACAAAAGGTTTCTATTTCAAATACATGTACTTGAATTGTAAATTAATTTTCTGTTCATCAGATGATCTAAATAAACAGTTAATAAATTTGAAGCATAGTATATATGTCCATACATATTGGGTGTCTGCTGAATTATTTAATTTATTCTTCTTGAGATTAGCTCAGAAAATAATCTGCCAGAAAAATAACTGCTTTATAAATGCAAATGATTTTTATTTGTAACCTCGTTGTCCACCCCGCAAAGAAGAGCATCTTCACGCCAATACATAATGTGTGCTTCTCCAGCTGGAAAGAGTTATAAAGACAATGAGAAATCCACCACAATCAAGGCCCGTCCATCAGGGAGTAGTTTTATTTCTACAAACTCCATCATCTCTATAACGCTTCGCTAATTTGTTTTGACTTTCTTGAATAGCTCTGAGTGGGAGAGCGACTTTAACACGACCCTGCTCCGGAGCCAAGTTCAGTTTCTCCTGCGTGATTTGCTCAAACAAATGAAATGTGTGGTTTGGGTGACAACAGAAGCCCTCACGTTTCCACAGAGCGTTGTGTAGAATTCCAAAGGGTTCGACGCTGCCCGGCCAACGTTTGCGAACCAATTCCATTCAGATGGAATTCATTTCAACAAACCAGCCCTCATCACACGCGCCAAGAGTGACAAAGAGCTTTTGAGCAACAGGGGAATTAATAGAAGGTGGTAAAAGGCAAAGGAAAAAAGGAAAGGAAAATAGATTTTGATTGACAAACACAGGATGCAATTAGCAGAGTGTCTGAGCGAGTGAGTGAGAGGGAGAAAGTGAGAGCACTGATGTGGATCCGTGCTCCGGTGGTGGAGGGCTGCAGCGGAGGGGAATGCTGACTGGAGACTCTTGTGTCTTCTGCCATATGGTCTCCTCATAGCTCTGCTCCGTACCCGAGCCCACAGCTATGCGCAAGCCGCACCGTTTCAAGTGGAGGTTACACACAAAAACGCGCACCATCTGACTGATGTTTCGCATCCTGGTATATCAAAACAATTCATGCATCTGAGGTATCGCCCGTTTCACCCCCCGAGGGAACCGTCTAACCGAGCAGTTGTTAAAGAAATTTAGGGGAAACTCAATTAAAAACTACGCCGACGAACAGCGCTCGTGGTTAAATTGAAAGCGCGCTCATTTATCTCAAGTTCTATGTGTTATTAATGACATGGGGGGTTTTGTTTACACTTCAGAGCTCGATGTAAATAAACTGTGCAGGTTCTGCGTCTGTGGTTTGTTTTGAGGTTGACGGGGTCAGACGGTCAGGATGAGGCCTGCAGCAGGGCTTTGTCCTCTCATACCTTTGGATCTGTGTAATTGCGGAGCTGACCTGCCAACAGGAAGTCCTTTAAAGCAGCACTGCAGGCTTGTGTGCCAATGATGGATAGTTAGTTAGTCCAGAGCCAAGGGCCGACACTGGGCAAGGTGGGATCTCGTCAAGGGCCTACGCATGTATGCCAGCTCTCAGGCCCTTAGACCCGCGTTCTCATTAACACACAGTCAGGGTTTGGCCTACATCCTACTGCAGACTGCGATGCGGCTTTCCCTGGACATTAGAGACGTTTAACTATGAAACAAGCTCACTTCTGAAAGGGCCTGTATATTTTTAATCAATGATATTCTTGCGCAGCAAAGTCATCTGAAGATCTTTTTGATTCTGGTAGTTAGAGAAGTGGTTATTAAATGAAATCTTATCATTTTGTTTTGTATGTATTTTGTCATATTTGCATATGCTGTAAAAACACTGTGGACATTTCCGTAGTTTCATTAAGCCGTATCTCAGGTTAATCTCGAGTTGGTTCAGTATGACTGTTTAGTTAAATATTTATAATATGAGCTCTATAGTTTTATTTGACCTTTTATAAATATAAAAAAAGAATAAAAAATAAATAAAATAAAAAAATAGAGATATAAAAAATACAGAATACAGAAATGGGAAATGGAAATGTTTCCTAGAATTCACATAACCACGTGACAGGCTAAACATGGATGTCCATCTCTATAGGAATGCTCACTGGGTTGTGCCCATGTGCCTGACGTTTGTTTAGGTGCATATGAGTTATTAAAAGAATCATTTGGCACACTCTTTCTCACTTTCTCTTTTTCTTCCTCTGTTCTCACACTCACAGTTACATGCAGTGCCGCCGTTGAAGCAGAAAATATTGCTGTCTAGATATTTGTCCTGGGGCTGATAGAGAGGGCATTGTCTTGGGACTCACTCAGGCCTCCGAGCTCATAGTTGTGCATGGCAGCTGCAAAAGTGTGCTTTGTTATGTGTCTAAGGATTGGGGTTCAAGACCTTGCTTTTTCTTGAAATACTAGGCAGATCAGAAGCGCACATGTTCCTAGGGGAGCAAGGGTCGACGCTTCTCTGTCCAATTTTTCTCCATTATTTATTTATTTTGATTCCCATGCTTTGTATCTCTTGTTCCCGCAGCTTGATTTTCCAGGCCAGACCCTGAGACTGCCCTGCAGAATACGGGGCCCCAGGGGCTTTCCTCTATCCTATTGTTCTCATTATCCAAAACACAGTATTTAACCTACAAACATTTAAAGTAAAACTGGGAACAGCTGTCACATTAGAGGGAGACAGCGCTGGCAGTAATAACCAAAATACTGTAATTGAAGCCGTGATGTAATGCGAGCATGGACAGAATAAACAATAGACTTACTTTAGTTTGTTGTCCTAGGCTGTTAAACAGTAGTGAGTTTTCCCTCAAGATAACTAGCGCAGTTATTTCAACGGCGCGCTGAGGGATGTGCTACAGGAAGTGAGGCTCGTGTCTGTTTGTTAGCATCGATGCTGGCGCTGTGTGGGCACTGCCGGCGTAGACGGCTCTTTTTTTCCTCACGCTGCCAGTCTATCCCTCTCTCCCGGTCGCTTGCTGTCTTTCTTTCTCTGCAGGCCTCTAAACTGTAGCAGAGGGTTAGTGTCATATTGTGTTGCAGTGTTTAGCGGAGGAGCATGTTAGCATGAGGGCTGGCATCTGGCAGCAGATGGGCCCTGAAAATGCCACGATTCTCTCTCTATATGTGTGTTTTTAGAATAACTGAGCATCAGAACTATGCAAAAATAATAGACATAAAAATAGTTACGTTTTAACCCAGAAACTCATTTTGAGTTCTGACTGAATATCTGCTTGATAGGATTATTATGGCACATACATACGAATGATCGAACAAATTAATCTTTTGAATAAAAAGGCCTGCTTTTTCAATAGAATTTTTCATGTATTTTTCAATTAACAATTTTAGTGCTTTTTTTTTTTCCTTTCTAGAGAAAAACACTAAGAGCCTTTGGCATCAGATCACTACATTTAATGTCAGGTGACATTGTTTGCAAGCTGTTTCATTGATTCACAGTTGGATTTGGACATGGGCGAATGTACGTTTGAGCAGCTACATTAAAGAGCATCAAAACAGCATTTATTGATTACATTTAGCTAATAAAAAGAATGAAAACTAATTGAAAATACATAGTACGTAATATGGTGTTGCAGAAATGTTTTTAGTTTCAGATGGTTTTTTTTTTAGACTGTTCAGATGAAAGTGTGTATGTGTAATATATTTTCTATTTAAAACTAAATAAATCTCGTGGGATTTATGTTTGTCTGAAGCTAGGTGCTACCGTAAGTGAGCCAGCTTAGCATCCATTGACTTCACCAACACTTGCTGTCCATTTGCACTGGCAGCCTGAAGAAATATGGCCTCTTAATTTGTGAATCATGACGCGTTGTAGTAGCTGTGATTGCCACCAAAGTGAAACAGTGAGATTATTAGCCATCCCGCAATGAAATTTATTATGATCTACAGGGCTCTGTGTCTGAAGAGACCATTCCACCTCAGCGGGGAAGCTACAACACCGCTCTTATTAGTCATACTTCACTAGCTGTCAACAGCCACAAAGGCGACTCGTGATTAAAAATGAACATGCCGCTTGTTTAGGACGGTCTCGTGTTTGGTGTCACGAGCAAAATGTTGGGTTATTTGTGCACTTTATTGATGGAGCAGTTTTGAGGAAAGACACACGTTTGAAATGTCTGTTAATTTTCGCATTGCGGAGAGAAAAGAGACACACAGAGATGATAACAGCAAATAAATCAGCGAGTGAACCGAATTCTCCGTTTCATAATTCTGTGGAAAATATGGTGAATGAAACCCCCATTACAGAGGAAATTGAAGCCCTTTGTTCTTAAGCATTCGCGTCTTTGGATATTTCCCTGGATGGAGTCGGAGATTTGCTGGGCCGGAGTTACCCAGATGAGACAAACAGGAATTAAAACGCCATATGCTTGGAAACGCTACCTCGGCACTGCTCAAATGCCTCTGCAATTTCTATCAGTTTAAAGAGGGAAATCTTCAGAGCACCTCAAGCATTTATTTATATATTTTCATCCTGCTCATTTGTTTATTTGTTACATCTCACTCTCTGTCATGTTCATCGGTTTTGCGAATACAGGGCGGCCTCGTTTTAACAGTGTGACTCTATTTGGCCGTTCAGTTAGTTGTAAAAATGCCTGTTTTGACCAAAATTCATGTCCATCAAGGGTCCTGAGAGAGTCAGCCCCTCACAATGAGTTCAAACTGACGGGTTTCAGCGGGGTTAGATGGCTAGGAGCCTGGAAGCCCCTTCTTTGATTTGTAAAGCCGATGAGATGTTTCTTATTTGGAAGCCCGGCTCAATCTCAATCTAGCGGTGCATTAGAGGTGCTGTTCCCCTACGCCCCACCTAGCTCAGTTAATTGTGTGTTTTCAACCCGCTGTCGGAGGCTAATTTAACTATAGATTGAAATGAAACAGCCCTGGCCTCACATTTTCTGGCAATCAAGACTCCAATTTGACTGTGTTTTCTCAGCAGACATTAATGATTCCAAAGCTAATACTCATTGTTTGAGGTGACATAGCAGCCCTGGCATTTACTTAACCTTTTGTCTTATGTACAAGTCTGAGTCAATGCAGAATCTACTCTTAATTAATATCTTTTCTTCTCTCTGCCAACATTCATTTCTTGAATATTCAGGGACAGTCAAAGTAGACAAAAGGATATAATTCAAAGATAAAAAACGCCAAGAACATTTCATTTAATCCCCCCAAAAGGATAAACTTGTTTCTTTTTCATATATGTTATATATATTAGATTTGTCAGGCATAATTAACGTTCAGAGCAGCTACTTAGGTACTGTAAAAATAATACTAACAAAGAACAGCTCCGGTCACATTGAACATTAAACTGTTTTAAGCTGGGTCAACAAACCAAATTATTATTTTCTGTAATTAAATGTAAGTAATTTATCTGTTATACAATACATCAATGCTGTTGTTGTAAACTAAATCTAAGAATATTAAAAGTGTTTTTGTTAATTGAAGTACATAGAAAATTAGAGCTGAAAGAAGTACTAAAATTGCTACTAAAACTGAATGGAAGAAAAACTATAAATAGATAAATATGGCAACACTTTACAATAAGGTTCATTAATTAACAGCATTACTTAACATGAACTAAGAATGAACAATAAATCTACATCATTTATTAGTTAATGCTAATTTTAGTATTTACTAATGCATTATTAAAATCACTAGTTGTGTTTTTTAACATTTAGTTAATGCTCTTTGAACTAACAATGAACGTCTGTATCCGTACTAACGTTAACATGAATGAATATGTGATGAATACTTCAAGTTGGCATGGGGTCAACAAAGGGCTGAAAAAGCAAGAAATTAAAAAAAAATTCAGCTGGGAAGACATCTAGCAACTAATTAAGTTAACTGACATCAGGTCTGTAATATTATTATCTATAAAAGGGATGTCTCAGAGGTAACGATTAGGCTCTTTAATCTGTAAAAGATAGAACAAAAAAACAATGTTCTGTTGTTGTTATTCTGTGCCTAAAGGACTAGACAGAAGACCTTTGTTGGATGGCCGTGGTCTTCGTACCTTGAGACGACACTGCATCATTCATCAGCATGATTCTATCATTGACATTACTAAATGGGCCCAGGAATACTTTCAGAATACACTGTCGGTAAACACAATCCGCCATACCATCTGCAGATGCCAACTAAAGCTCTATCGTGCAAAAAGGAAGCCATATGTGAACAGGTTCATTTAAAATGGACTGCTTCAAAGTGGAAAAGTGTCCTATGGTCAGACGAGTCCAAATTTGACATTCTTCAGGGTTTCAACGGGCCCTTGAAATCCTTAAAAGTTAGTGAATCGTTATAGAGAACATATCACCTATAGAGAACATTTGGCACATCATTAAACATAAAATATGCAAAAGACCACCATGATCTCTTAAGCAGCAGGAAACTTACAGTATATCAGGCAAGAAGGGGACCAAATTCCAACACCAAAACTCCAGAAACGAATAACTTTGATGCCCCGTTGTCTTCAAACCGTTTTGAAAAGAAGAGGAGATGTGACACCATGGTGAACATTTCCCCCTTCCTAACTATTTTGAAACCTGTAACAGGTATCAAATTATGAATTTGCTCATTTTGTGCATAACATTTTAAAGTTTCTTTGTTTAAACATTTGTTGTTATCTGTGCGCTATTGTTAATAAAATAGTGCCTCGTGTGATTTGAAATTCTTTTAGTTTTCATATTATTCAAATTTTCTAGACCCGAATTCTAGAATCCGGGTTGTATATATGCACTTGAACCACATAATTGCAATCACGTTCATAATGATTTTGTCTGCATGCTGCTGAGGATAAACCAATGGAAGCTGTGCATATAAAGTCTACCGGTGATGTAATAATATAGTATAAACAAAGACGAAAACATTGACAGCATAGCAGCAATCTCTCAAGACATAAAGTGCTTTCATTCTTGTTCCTTTTTGCAAAGTCCCTGTTTATACAAACCTAATATTTTTGACAATAAAATGAATATATCCTGTGTTCACCCTTTCTCTCTCTACACTCCACTATTCACCTTCTTCTTCCAGATAGGCCCCTCTGTGTACATTATCCAACATACACACGACGTGCAAGTTGCACGGGTGTTTGAAAAGTGTGACAGAAATCATTTATTATTCTGCGATATTCAGAACAAATAAGGTTATGAGGCAGGAAAGCAAGCACAGGGCCTTGAGCTCAGAGGCTATTTGATTTGTCACAGGCCTGGTTTATGTCTTTCTTTCTTTCTCTCTCTCTCTCTCTCTCTCTCTCTCTCTTTTGCTATTCCTCTCCATGAAGGTTCCCAGCTGAACTTGGCTGAGGTCAGTGTCCGGTCAAATGGAGTCGGGCCTGTGCGTCTGTGGGGGTGCAGATGAAGTGGTCAGCGGTGTGACAGTTAGCGGGGATTCTGACAGCCCCAGCTCCAGTGTGGATTAGAGGTGAGGAGAGCAGACAGAGAGAGAGGGAGGTGGTGTGTGTGTGTGTGTGTGTGTGTGTGTGTGTGTGGAACTAACATGGACTAACAGAAGGACTAGCCTTGTAGTGAAGGGAAGTCTGAGTCATTTCTGTGAATCTTTCTCACTGCTTGTTTCAATTAACCATTTGAGAAAAAAAAAAAAAAAAGATGCATTGATTCTGTTACATCTGTACATTACCAGACGGTCCCTGGCATCCTGGTGTGTAATTCTGCATGCTCAAAAAATGTCCTAAAAACCCGTATGTACGCATGTATTGCAGTTAATTATTTAATTTAAATTTAAATGAAAAAAAGTAATTAGTATCACGCTGCAGTTCTTTTGTTTTAGTAAATAGCAATTAATGTTATAAAACTTTTGGAATAAACAATGAAGTCTTTGTGTCAAAGACTAAAGTCATTAAAGGAATAGTTTACGCATTAAAGGATTATTTTTTTCAAAGCATATGAACATAGAAACATTTAGCGTTACATCACTTGCTTATTCTTTGCAGTAAATGGGTGCCATCAGAAGTTTAAAAAGCTGATAAAAACAACCCCAGTTTATGAAAATGCATGCCTCTGTTTATAAATCAGAATTCTGGGTAGTGTGAGCATTCCCATGTTGGACAGTTTAACCTTATAGTTGTCAATGCTGATTACTGTAAGACTTTAAAAATCCCCGATCACTAGAATTAATATTATAAGCATTTAAGTATTATAAATCGGTTTTTAGCACCACTTTATTTTGAGATTATTCTGAGGGTTAAAAGCAAATTTAAAATCATAAGATATAGTTAATAGCTATGATACTGTGTGTATATTTATATATGTATCTTTTGCGATGACAGGAAACACTGATATCTACAGTAAGAATGCCTTGGAAACAAATAAAGAAGCCCAAAGCAGGCAAAGCTGAAATTTCAGCAGCCGTTACACATGATGCATCAGAAACCTTTCAATAAATCTGTTGAGCTGCTTAATATTTTTGCAAAAAAAAAAACAGGATATATTTTTCAGGATTTTCTCAAAGTTTAGAATAAAAGCATTTAATTAACATGACATACCAATGAGTGAAAATGAACAATTTGGGAATGAATAAACCAACTGATTGAAAAGAACATTCGCTACTGCCCGGCTTCATGAATATGCTCAGTTTTGCTCTGTGTGGCATAGCAGAGCTCGAGTCTCAGCATTGATACATGCTCCAGCGTGTGTAATCTCACATAAGGCCATCAGAGATTAAAATGGCGGGATAATTACGGCGGCACAGTAGATTCCCACTGTGTTTGCATACACGCGTGGGATTTGTAAGCTGTGCATTAGCCGCACGGTGTGGGACACCACTGAGAAGGTAATTTAAGGAGAAAATTCCACCGGATTCTCTCTCCCGATATCATTACCAGTCGTATATGCTCTATCACGTCCGTGCGTAGCTAACCCCGCGCTGTAGATGAACACCATAGCAATTAATTGTTCTGGGCTTGGTTTTATAGCTCGTTCGTTGACCGAAGCTCAGGGAACGGTTTGTTCTAGCCATTGGTATCTAAATTAAATTGTCTTTATCTCCTACCAGTGAAAAAGGGAAAAGGGGGGGAAATTAATTTGTTAGATCAAAAAAATATTTAATTTTTCAACACATCAAACAAACTTTTATTCAGTCAGGGTGCACTGCAGCGGCCCTTTTTTCTTAATTAAGAAAGCATTCTATTATTAAACCAGATGAAAAGAAACATCAATTCAAACAGTACAGTCATGTTCGACTACTACTAATCTTTTGGTAATTATTTTTTAATTGAATCTTTTGAACACAAAAGCCCTGAGCAGATGCTTGTATTACTTGAATCCCTCATCACACCCCGTGCTATATGTGCAAAGATGATGCTCTTCCGTGTGAGAGCAAAGGGAAAGGAGTTGAAGAAAAAGAAAAGGAGAATTAAAAACTAGAGGATGGAGAGCGGGGGGGAGAGTAGAGACCCGTGGCACCCTGAAGAGTTGGAAACTTCTGCATAAACGAAAAGCTCAGCAGCGAAACTTCTTTAGATGATCACAGACACGCACAATGGTGTGCGCACAGGGCTGTGTTGCTGTTTTGCTGATACGTGCGGTATTTTTAAAAATGAAGAGGTCGAGGTGCTTCGAATTCAAGCGCAGATATTTCTGTGGTTTTTACCTCAAGTATCCCTTCTTCTAGCCTTAAAAAAAAAAAAGACCTGGACAAGCGTTGCCTTCAAACTTCAAGTTTAGCGGAGTGCTGATTCGTCAAAGTTTGTGTGATGAATCTTGCGGGAAACGCGCTTTAAAAAAGTATTAGCCAAACCTGATGCGAAGTTGGAAAGGCTTTGGGAGGAAGCGGGGGGGAAAAAAGATGTTAAAGAATGGGAAAGCTTGATTTTTTGACAGCTGATATGCTCCCTGTGTGGAAATTTGTGAAGTGCACTCTAAGACTCTTCAAAGTACTTAAGGCGGTTGGTGGAGATGCAAAGAGGGGCTTATGAAACGGGACTCTATGCGTCTGGACAGTTCTAAAGAGACATCCTTAAGAGTATGTAGGAACGCGAGCGGCAATCAGGCCCAGCCCAGTGCCAGATAAACCTGGGAAAATCACATTAAACACGCATTATGCATGTGGCTACAGGATGGCAAGCTGCAAAATGGCTTCTACGCCGGCTCAGACTCTCGCTGCATCAAAAGCTGTCAGCATCATTTCTGACAAACATGATTTACTGTACCACACACACATAAACACATCGCAGGAATGTTCCACTCATCCACCCTGTATTCACCAAATGGTAACAATGACCGTTACTCTCTTTAGAAGCTCGAATGACGTTTGTAGGCAGATTAGAGGTCAGTTTGAAACCAGAGACAGATGTGTCCCTGTGTCCTCTAATCAGGCCTTTCAAGAGCGAGAATGCACGCTTTTCTTCTTATTGGCTGCCTTAGGTGGGTTCTTTCAGTTTTCAAAGCGAAGGACTTCTTTAAAAGACGATGTTAGTTAAAGAGACCTTCCTATATGCAAGCAGGAACATAGAAAAAGAGAAATAGAGAAAGGAGACGAGAGCGAGGGATTTCTCAGCAGAAAGACGATGATAAATAAACAATTACATGAATAACCTTCTGAAAAGTCACCTGTCCTCCATAAGGAGGCTGTCGACAGCTTGTCAAGGGAAATTAAAGGTTTGTCACCATCATCCATGCACAGAGCCAACAGAATGGAGCTCTTAGAAAATGGAAGTGCTTTTGAGAATATAAAAGGGTTTTATTCAGGATGTGTATGGATGCAGGCGGTGATTTGCAGTCTCTCAAAGAAGTGCAGCAATACTACAAGTGCAAACCCTCAAAACCATTACTCTATACCCAAATGCGGTTTTAATCAGCGGCGTGTGTTGGACTTCTGAAATGGGGAGGAACAGGCCCTTTTTGCATTTGAGTGGGGTTTTTTTCCCCCTTCCATTGTAAAATCATGTTCCTGTGACATTTTGAAACACCTTTTTTTCATATACTGTCCAAAAACTATGGAGCAAACAATAATTTTTTGGTATTGTTATATTGGCTTGCTATTTATGTCACATCAAGCATTTTAATCCTTTTTTTAAAACAATGCTTCAAAAGTAATTACAGTAATACATTTATTAGTATAGTTTTTTTTTGCTACTCTGTGTTGTTTGTCTATTATTAGTAACATAATTTAAATAATTGATTTTTTTTATTTTAATAATTAATATTTGAAATAATACATGACTTTTTTATTAGCTAGTCATTGTGCTGAAAGGAGATGCTGTGTATTTTGTTGATAGCTCACACACTCAAGGCAGCTTTAGAATAGAGACACTCTCTATTCTAAAGCTGCCTAAATTTTATCCACATCTTTGTTGGACAGTGTTAGTTTCGAAAAATGAGCACTTTACACACTTTTTAGGTCATATTTCATAATAATTTAGTTTTATTGTTATGCTGTCAAATAATTTCTCATCCCAGTTTTTTTCGAACTGATACTGCGCCTCCTTTCCCCTCACATCCATGGTTTTAATATATAACTATAAAGGTTTATCATCATTCAGCAACTGCAGAAATCAATCAATACTCTCCAATGTTTCATTTCGAGTTGGAGTTTTAACCGTAAAGGTGTTACAGAGCGTAAACAGAAGAGGGTTTCTATTGCATTCACAGTGGGGGAGTTTTGGCACACGGTTCACACTGAGAAAAGAGGCCGCGTGCACAGGTTGAGTGGGCAGGTGCTCGGGTTTTGTTTGGGCTCCAGGTGTGCCTGTTTGGATCAGCAATACAGTGCTCTTTGCACAGGTCCTCAAGATAAAGTGCTAGCCCCCCAGATCACTGAGCCTATGAAAACACGGCATGTAAGATGAGCTTTTACTGTTACTCTGACTTATTTGGGGTTATTACAGTGGCTGTTTTTATTGCAAATAAACAGCTCTGAGCCACTCATAGAGCTGTATTCGAGCTGTCTATTGAATTACATGGTTCCTGGAGCATTATTTCCTGTCAAGAAAGGCAATTTTTACACACTGTATGATTTAGTTGGTTTCTGCATTGCTGTGTTTTATTTATAAGTATGAGCTAGACTTATTCAGTAGTTTTGTTGTAGGGAAAACAAAACAACTAGTAATCAGCACTAATCAAATACAAGTAAAAGGACAAATGATCAAATTAACTTACTGTAGTAGCACTGTCCATATATATATATATATATATATATATATATATATATATATATATATATATATATATATATATATATATATATATATATCTCATGTGAGAATAAAGACTGAAGTCATAACTGGAGAAAATGTAGCTATACCATCTACAGCACTAAATTAAAACTGTCAAACATTATTTTAAATTGCAATAATTTTTCATTACTGATTGCTATTTTTTTTATTCTGTATTTCCCAATAATGCAGCACTAATGAGCATAAAACACTTTTTTCAAAAACATAAAAACTTTGGAATGGTAGTGTGTGTGTTTATGCACAATTTACATTTCATGCAGCTTAGAATCTGAATCCAATTTTCTTTTACCCAGAATGAGGTAATTTACAAATGTGCCATTATTATTTGTACTAGTAGTACAAGATAGTTTCGCTTTTTGAGACACAATTTGAAAGCGGTTTCATGACACATTTTACCATCTTTTCTCCTGCATGCCAAATCTAAATACAGAATGGCACACTTTATTCTAGAACATGACCATTTATATTTGAAATTGACTCTAAATGCAAACAGGCAGAACTCCGGATACCCCAATCATTTTTGCGGAGAGAGCCCTTTTCTTCGAATTTCACACTGTGTATTGTGCTTGGATAAAAATGGAGAGCGGGGAAGAAAAAAATCAATAGCAAAGACATTGCTGGAGGCTTACATATTACATTTTGCATAAAAGTCAGACTTAATTTGGCTTTGATCATCATTCCCAAAGATGACTCACTGGAGCCACTATCATTAGCCAATCCTGGGAAAAACCAGACGCTGACAAAGACCAAAGGCTTTGAATCACACTGTCTCCCTTCGGCTCTGTGTTTTTGGATACGGATTTCTGCACGGTGACTGAGAGGATACCTCGATGGTTATTGAAGTGGACACTTCAAGACCTCCCAGAACTATAGCAGAACAAAATGCATTGGACTTTTGAAAAGGCCTTATCTTATGTATAGATAGAATTATGCATTTTAATGTTATCGAGCGTGATTGTTCTTTTATGCTTAATTCATTAGGATTAAAACAGGAAATGTTGGCTTTATATCTTGCGATTAAAAAAAAAAAAAGTTCAATCTGTGTTCATCAGCCTTTGAGCAATACAATATCCATTTCAACAAGAAGTAGAAGTAGGTTTCTTTTCGTATTTGTGAAAAGATAACTCCAAAACTTCAGTGCACAAAGAACTCGCCCTTGATTTTTATCGCTCTCGTTATAACAACAGTTTTCGTGCAATTGATCAGAGCGAGATCAAGAGACCTTGGTTATAAAAGTCTGTTTAATAATTTTCAAGATTACATTGCTTAGCTTCAATCCCTGATTAAAAAATCACATTAGCAGGAAGAGAAAAAATGAAATGTGAATATTATTAATAGATAGAAGAGCGTCACAGAGAGAAAAAGGAAAGAATTTGTCTTCACTTCCACACACAATGCCATTGTTCTTGGGACATTCAGAAGTCACTTTATTATTAATGATACTGAGATTTGATAGTTCTTTTTTTAATTCACACAGTCCTCTGATGTCCCCTGGATGTGAACACTACAGTATTGTACCCAGACACAAACCTTTACAAATGTTTCGCAGGCTTGTGTAATTGCTGTGTGGTTTTAAAACATTGCCGTACGTGGTTATGGGAACAATCTGTCGTGATGCATGCCCACAAGCGCTGGCGAGCTGTTACCAAACACCCATACACTGCTAATAACACAAGGTGACCATTGAAAGATGTGTTCACGGAGGCCTGAGGCAAATGCAGGATCCGCTGGCTTTTCCTCCTCCTCGCTCGGCTTCAGAAAACGAGACATCAGTGTCAAAACTGACAAGAAATGTGCTTATTTAGAGAGCTTTCCTGGATGTCTGTGGGGAAGAATGCTCTGGAATGGGTCGCTTCGACTTAATAGTCTAGACTGGGCGCATTATACAAAGACTGGTTTTGGGGCTGGGGTGTAACTTTATAGGAAAACATGTGAAGCGGTCTTGAACGCCCCGTCCAGACTTGGCTTCCATGTCCACACATGAAAGCAGCATAAGATGCCATCATGTTGGGAGGGTTTGTTATTATTAAAACCAGACCTCTGCGCTGTTTTTGCTGGAGATCAAATCAAACATGTGGATGCAATGGCACATAATCTAAGTGAACAAAAATAGACTGCTGTTTCACCTGGCAATGTGTCGCTTGTAGACACTTTAATAGATTGCCACACAGATCCAGGAAAAAGTACTGTTTATGATTTGTATGTAAGATTGAATTAATATGCAGGTTATCTCTGCATATGTTTAATTCTATTTAATTTAAAGTAATGCGTGCATATTTTTAAACAGAATCATGTATAATACATTTTCATTTCTATTTATTTTAAAAGTGTAAAACAGAACAGCAGCTGTTAAATATTCTATACATATCATATTTACTATAAAGATCATGCAGAAAATCCTGTTGTCATAAAAATAGTAAAAGAAATTCTAAAATGTGTGGCCAATTTATTTTTACTTGTTACTCATTTGGTCTTTTTTTTATAATAAAAAAAATATTATAATAATGAAATCAATTAATTTAGTAAATTAAATTAGAAAAAATGTAAGATACATGATTAAAAAAAAAAGATTCAAATATCACTTTATCCCTAGTGAATCACTGGACCCCATTGTATAAATTCCAGCTGCCGCCGTGTGAAATTGCTGCTTCATAATGAAGAAATTTATTATAACATCTTTAATCAAAGCGCTTCTTATTACAGTCAAACACAATGATGGAGAATTGTTCATAGACGTGACAAAGAAGAAGAATAACATTTGAACTACAATAGGCCCTGGATCTTACTTAGCGAGTTGCATTAATTCCCAAAAATGCTACATTACACATAGTGCCAGACAAGACAAGAAAAGAACATTCGAGTTTCATCAAGAGCTTCATCAAAAAGCTAATGTGATAAAATGAATGATCTTCCCCAAGTTATTTTTTCCTCTTTATTTTCTGTCTCTAGCGTTCAACTCAAGGTCACAGATGTGTTGGTATCTAGTCATTTCTAACTATGACAGAGTAAGGACCTCTCACGTTTTAATTGTACTTTAATTTACTTGGCTTGTGTAATTACTTGTGCATTTGCATAGTAACTCCATTACTAGTTTCAGGTGTGAAGTGTCACTCAAAGTTCGAAATGAAGCCTCATGTTTGAAACATGACTGCCGTCGGATGTAGCCTGTGAATGTTCGCTCATATGTTTTTGAGTAATGTAGTGTCCTTAATGGTGCTCTTCTCAGCCGGGTTGAAACTGCAAATTTGATTTTTAAAAAAAGGCATGTTTGACGAGATGGCTTTAGATGCAGGGCTCAACCGTCACGAGAAGAACACTCTGGCTAAGATGAAGCGAGGAAATTAAAGTGACACTACCTTTAATAGCAGTGTAGTGCCTTTTTCCTTGCGTTTAGTGCATTGTTGTCATCCCAATTGAGTATGAGACTGGGATTTTAGGTGTATCTGTCTGTCTGTCTGTGGGGAGGTGGCATCGGTGCAGTAGTGTAGGAGTGCGTGATTATCTGAGGTTCGCTCCAGCACAGGCTTAAGAAAGAGTCTTCTCACACAGCGCACCTCAGGGAATTGTTAAATGATTGGCCCAGCACTTAATTCAATCACTTAGCGCTTTCTTTCTTTCTCTCCTTTCTCTCGCTCTCTCTCATTCCCACTCCTCTCCTCATTGATCATGGTCATGGAAAAGTGATATTTTGCATATCTGGTTAAGTGCTCTTAACAACCTCGGCTCGTGCTACGTTAAAAATTAATAAATAATAAAAAGGGGTGGGGGTGATCTTGTCAGGGAAGTAATTTGCTTCTCTTGAACCAATGATGGCTTGCACTTTATGTAAATTGGTGTCTAGGGACAACAAAATCCCTCTTAATACACATGCAGACTTCATAACAAAACGCGACGACGAGGAAGGACAAATGGTGGAAGGGAAGGTGGAGAGATGATGAATAGCGAGTCGTGTTTTCTGGGCGAACGGCCCCGTCGAGCGAGCGCTTTGACTGACACTATCAAAAGCCGCGGTGACATGCTTAGCACGCATTTTTGTAGTTGCATTATTTGTTAGTGACAATGTGCAATTTAGAGTTATAAAACCAGCACTGTAAAAATTAAAAAAAGAGCCTAAATGAAATGGCCTTTTGCTGTTATGGGGTGCAGGGAGAGAGATAAATTGTTAGTGCTTAGCAGCGTTGTAGTCAGAGGTTACGTGTTGGGCTTGTTGCTGACAGGCGGCAGCTGAGGAGTGCTGTGTTCAAGCCAGACACAGCTCTGAGAAAATAAGTAAGACGAGATGCCTGCTTGTGCCACCACATGGCAATATCACATCACTAAATTCTAAATTAAATGCCTTTTGAATTACAATTTAACTAAATATAACTGCTGATAGTTACGTATTTGTATCATCACATTTTAGCATAGTGAATTTAATTGATTGAAATTTGATTCAATTAAGAGTTTATTTGCAAAAAATGGAGAAACCATTTTCAAATATCATGTTTTTTTTTTTTTCTCCAGTTGATTTCAGTCAAACTGCAGTTGGGTTATTTTGATTACTACTAACACATTAAAACACAAAATATGACAACTATAAATTTAAAAGATGAATATTGAAAAAAAATGGTTTATCTGTTTTGTAAATAAACACTTTGTATGTTGTTACAAAAGCAACCAACAAAAAATTGCAATTAAATTTAAAAATATAAAAATCTCTCTCTCTCTCTCTCTCTATATATATATATATATATATATATATATATATATATATATATATACACCTCATTATGGTTTGTTTTGATAGTATTTAACTATAGGTTACATCAGTTAGTGTTAAAGTGTCCTTTTTTTAATGGAATTCAGTTGATTTCTCTTTCTGACATTCCAGTTCAGCCTATTCAAATTCCATCTTATTAATTTACACAAAACTGATTAATAAATTCTGAATCTAAGTGTGTTAGGTTGGAAGCTATAACTCCTAATAACATGCATGCTCTCTTTCAGAGCTGGGACGAGAGCATCGCTCACAGATTTGTGAAGAAGCCAGAACTGGGTGTCATCGTTAGGGAAAGTCACAGTGTTTTTTTCTAGTGATCAGGTGTGTTATTCAGGTGGACTTTTGTGTGTGTGTCCTGTGCGAGTCTGCATGCGTCTTTCATGTGGCACCATAGATGGCTTCCTCCATACACAGCTCCTTTTGTATTGTTTTATTATTTATGCATGGGGCCACTGCTTTAAGATGGGGGGGGGGATAATTCGCATTCAATCTCTACCACATCTTACGCAGCCATTCAGTTCAAACATTTTTCACCACAGATAAAATATAAAAAGGAAAAAAAAAATGACGAAAGAAAGGAAGAAAAGAAAACCTAAAGAAACGATAAGGCACAAGGGGTGCGAAATATGTGCATCCTTAAACAGATGGAGATGAAAAGAGCGAATGAGAAACAAATGGGGGGGGAAGCAAAGGGAGAAAACAGAAAAAGAAAAACAATGCACAGTTGAGCCAGTAGAGAATTTTTTAGATTTTTTGAATCTCAAAGCCTATTAAATATAGATTTAACTTTTGGCATCTAAAAGGGGAAGGATCTTGAGAGTGCGATGAGGTGCTCATTGTAGTACTTGCTCCACTCCTGTGTGTGTGTGTGTGTGTGTGTGTGTGTGTGTGTGTGTGTGTGTGTGTGTGTGTGTGTGTGTGTGTGTGTGTGTGTGTGTGTGTGTGTGTGTGTGTGTGTGTGTGAAATCCAGACGAACAGCCGCCAAAATGAGCTGTTGTTGCACAGCCATGCCGTCTAGAAAGCTGTTCGCAATGTGGAGAGATCCCTCTCTGTTACGCTCATGTCCACACACACAAACACACTCAGAGTAGAGGAGTGTCTATTTTTGTCTCTCTTTCATGGTGTTCTGGATACCTATGCATGTCACTTGAGACTACAGCTCAGTCTATTACTGCACAACAAAACACAATCAATGGTGAATTACTGTCTTGTTAATTCCTATGTTAATGTATGGTAGAGTTGGTTGTAGTAGGTGGGCTTAGTTTAAAAGAATATGTTGATTCTTCTCCCAGAGCATATCTTATTATAAACAGGAAAGAATTTGGTAAAAAAATTAATACGGTATTTCAGTGCACAGTGCATTTTACAGTCCAACGTAACCATATGGCAAATATGGTAAAATAGCACTGTATCATGGCTGTTTAAATTTTGAATTTTATATTTTATAAATCACAGGGTTTATTTTAATTTTACAAATTATGCTTGCATAATAGCTGTATTATGGAAATAGACTTTTTATAGCCTTAAAAAGTAATAATATTTAAAATATAGACAAATTATATGCACTTTTTTTTTTTTTTTTTGAAAAGTTTAATATATTATTCAGCAAGGATGCATTAAAATGGCAAACACATCATTATTTATTTATTTATTTTTTTTTTTTCATGCCGTTTTTTAATGTTCTGTTCATTAAGAAGTCCTGCAAAAAAAGATATCTATGACACTGCAACACACTGATGATTGCAAGAAACATAATATATATATAACATAATATATATATATATATATATATATATATATATATATATATATATATATATATATACACTTTAGTACAATTTAGTACATACTTTATTTATTTACACACAAATGTATTTGTTTATTTATTTACCTAAGTTCACTTTTGCGTCTATTGTCAAAAAAAAAATTGTCTGTCGTATTCAAAGTTCACAACTTCAGAGTATAAAATCGATTGGTTTCTGATTATCTTGAATCTCATATTTATTTATTTTAACATTCATGGCGCGTTCAAGGTGGCAGCAATTGGATTTTAAATTAGAATTGCGAAACTCAATTTGTCCTTCCATCACGTTATGCTCACATTGTGTTTCCGTCCTTAAGGAAGACAGGAAGAAAAGAGAGGCAAAGTAAAATGGGAGCTGTCAGGGGAAAGGCAGGGGTTGATTTGTGCTGAAAAGTAAAACAAAAGAGTTCAGTAATGGCCGAGCTCAGAGCAGCTGATTATCCGCTGTCTTGTCAAGATAATACCATAGATCAGAGGTATTTCTTTATTCAAATGATATGCCTGCATCTGCACTCAATTGGAGGCCATCAGCTCTCAGCGAGCAGGCAGACGACATTGAACACCCCTCCCCTGGGTCACGCGAGCTGCCTTTGCCTCTCTGCGAGCGTCGAGAAACACTAACGTAAAATTGATATCACAATAATGCCCTGTCCGTGTCCTCTGTGTCCGTCCGGAGCACTGCTGCACCTGAGAGCGCTGCGATGGGTCTCCAGCTATCTCGCCCAATCAGGGCCGCACACTTTTCATGGTACGAAAAGCCCCACAGCTTCAGCGTGCGAGTGCTGGATCAAATGCTAGCAATTAAAACCGAAGCATATGGTATAGTGTACTAATAACGCTTTGTGTCAGAGTGTGTGTGTATGAGTGTATATAGTGTAAATGAGGGGGGCTTGTTCAGACCTTTTGTTTTATATTCATAGCCATATGTTAGTTATAACTGCGGTTACATGGCTATTTAAGATGAATATTCAGAAGAATTTGAACGCGTGTTCCTTTAAGAATTTATATGAAATTAATTCAGCACAATTTACATATGCCCCACCCCCCCCATATAAAAAAACAACAACAAAATAAATAAAATAAAACTATTATTAATATTTTTGTTTTCAAGAAAAAAAGAAAGCATTTGTACAGGAAGTAAGGGAAAAAAATTCTCTAGCTTTTTTAGACATTATACCGGATCCTGGACTTTTAAGGAATAATGCCTGGCTTTTAAGACTGACTTTAACTATACGTTGCAGTCCTGAATTATCAGTAGGTTACGTCACTTAGCCCAGCTAAGTGTCACATATATGTCAGTGGGCTGAACTGATCGCCTACCTCTTGTCCTTTAGAAATGTACAGTAAATGAAAATAAGGAGTTAAAAATGTCTGTCTATTTTCAGCACGTTGGAGTTCAGCCCTCTTTCTATGCGATGCGGCTTGGAAACACTTTGGTGGACTGTAGACTGGTCTTTCCTCAGGCGTCTTGTCCAGGAGGAGTTAACCTTTAGAGATGCTCAGATGAAGAGAGTGCTTTTATTCGGCGTGAGCCACGTCTCCTCTGGGATTTCGAATCATTTACTTAGATGAGTCCAGTAATGCCTGCAAATATAATTGAATTCAAAGTTAATTCTGGTGCATTACTTCTTAATAAAGAAATGATAATTTGTAGTCGCCTTTGCACTTTAATCCGTTCCTGCAGTTTAGTGGTTTGTTGTGAATGTTAGCCCATGCTAAAGTCTTAACGCTGAATTAAATTCCCTCTTATGGCATTGGGGAAAAAATCGATCTATCTTGAATATTAAGTAAACATTTCTGATTACCGTTTTTTTAACTATCAAACTTGCATCATTAAAACAATCTCTGAAGAATTATGCTCGCTTTGCGAGTATAAACTGGTCAGTGAGCTGATGGCGATGGTAACCTCCTCTGCTCCGCAACAAGCCTCCAGCACAGAGCCCAACTGTGTTACATGCAAATTCAGGTTTGGGTTCAGCTTTTTTATTTGCATGATCATATGCAAATGTACTAATTAGCACATTGTCTGGTTTGACTTAATAGTCAGCATTTCTGACAGTGTTTAACGAGGGTGTTTATTCTGTTCGGGGTCTGGATACTGGCAGGAAGACAGCGGTACCAATTTACCCTGAACTGCCAATAGACACCACTGACTCTTTCCTTTCTTAGAGAATTATTCTAACATCTCTCTCTCTCTCTCTCTCTCTCTCTCCCTCCCTCTGTCTTTTGTTTACACATCAGTATAGCATCAAAAACATGCTCTTTAGTTGATGCTAAATTAATTATTGTATCTAAAAAAAAAAAACGGTTGTTTTTGGATAGTGTTATAGTAAAACTCCATTCAGACGAGCAAGGGTTTACACCACCATATTTAAGCTAAACAAAGACGCGATGCTATTATAAAAGAAGTAAGCACACTTTACAAGGACAAAGGATCAAAATGATAATATTCCAAGGCTCATTTCTTGGATATCAGAGGTGATTGGTTGATTAGACTTTTCACCCCACTGAGGATCTGTTTTAATAGCTTCATAATGCTGTCATCGACTAAGATGGGTAAAACTCGACCAATTAGAATTGTAATAAGGCTAATTAACAAAACCGAAAAAGAGAGAGAGAAGAGACGAAAAAAAGGGGATGGGGGTAAAAGAAAAGGGGGCAATGACAATCTTGATAATTAACATTTTCTCTTATTCAGGGGCCCTCACCGTCTCATAATTTATGCATGTCTTCGAGGCATCACAACACATGTCTCATCAACAACGCCCCCCTTCAGAACTCATGGAAGCTGGGGGCAGAGATTTTTATGAATATCTATGTTAATTTCCTAAAAATCAATGCACACCGAACTGCTTCAGGTTTCCATTTTTGTACATGGCCATGTCAAAACTACAGAGACCAGTCAAGCGTATGCAAATATACAGTGTTTTTTTCAAGAAAAAAACAGCTTTTCGGGCTGAGTCACCATCAGGAGTGGGTGCAGGTATCACTGCCATGCCGTTTAAGCATCAATTCATCAATAATTTGCAGAAACGGTTTTAGAGTGAGGCCGGTCTCCCCGTGCGGAGACTGCTCTGCTCATCGCCTCGGGTCATTCCAGAAATTTCACTTAAGGAGCTCCGCATACAAACCCAACACCATATGGCTGGCAACCCACAGCGAAGGCTCCCTCTCTCTCGCTCTCTTCCCACCTCTATTTCTCTTTTCTTCTTTTCACTTGCTCTGGTATATGTGTGTAAAGCGTGTAGCTGTTTTCCCATTATTTTTTTCTCTTCCCAAACCTGACATCCCATTGCTCTCAGCCAGGGCCTGTCACAGTTTGAGAGACGGCAACGAAAGCAAAACCGAACAAAAAGGACAGCAGGTAGCAAAACATCCCCTGCAAGCAAAGCTAAAGCCACCAGGTCGCTTTGCTGGTGTTGCTGCCATATGGTAACCTCAGGCAAAGCAGGCTTTCTGTTTACCTGCTCTATGCAGGGTCATGTCAGCTTAATTTCTGCTTAACCGCGACATGCTTCTGGTGCCAACCTGTCCACATCATCCCCCCGCAACAGTCACAGCCCCTCCTGAGCAAAGGATTGTGGATGAATCAGGGAACATGCATGGAGTACTTTTAGGCGTGTTTTTTTTTTTTGTTTTGTTTCCTGGTTGTTTTCATGATTAGCTGACATGCTTCCAGGGAAGTATCTATAAAATGTAAAATGCCAAATGTACAGTTTTGTAAAAGAAATACTTGTGGTTGAGATACTGTACCCAAGCCACTTTCTGTATTTTGCCCAGAATTTTATCTTAAAGGGATAGTTCACAAAAAAAAAAAATCTGAAAATTCTTTCAATTCTGTTGTTCCAAACCTGTATGACTTATTTTGGTCTGTGGAAAATAATGACAATATTTTCAAAATGTCTCTCTTTAAAGGTCTCTTTAAAGTCAATGAAAGTCAAATCTTGTTGTTTCAAACCATTTTTCCCCATCTTTGGAATATATAAGGTGATGTTGTGCTTTGTACTGTTTAGTTTAGTTTAGCTTCGTTTTGTTTTGTTTTGTTTACGAGATAAAATAACTTCTTTTGTGTTCCAATTTGGAAACAACATGAAGGTGAGTAAAGCTTTAATAAAGTTCCTTCCAGCGTGTTAGTAATAAACTGTCTCCCGTTTGTTATTTTTATTTACGTGGGCTAGGCCTGATTTTAATTATGTCCACTCTAGCTTAAAGGGTCACTGTGAACGCTGTCAAAGTATTTGTGTCTGTGCATATGCCTGTTTGGACATATCTGCCAAATGTCACATCAGTGAAGCCTTTGGAGGGTGAAAAGCCTCCTTATTGGGTCACAGACAATCACAAGTGACCTTTCTTCCCTCTCTGATGCCCATGGCTCAACATAACAACATCAGCTCCCATCAGTCAACGGTCCTATGGTGTGAAAAATCCAATGGCATCTGACGTGGCATCATCTCATCATTAGACTGGTTTAGGCCGTAGTCAGATACCCTCAAGATGGCAGGGAGCTGTGCCACCGTGCATTTTGTCCTGACATGATGTACTTCATGAATGGTTTAGAAATAGTTTTTTACAGTAATACACTATATTATGCACACTAAAGTCCAAAATTCAAAATTATCACCCGAAATCTTTTCAACCTCATGTTGTGTCGATACTCGTAAAAAAAAGTCTGACCAAGTTTGATTATCTTCCTTTTCACAAATCGATGATGAATATGAAAACAAACATGTCAGAACCTTAAGGCTTTTTTATTTGCTATCATTTACAGAATAAAATAAATATTGTGATTCAAATTTTGCCATTTATAATGAATGCTTGCTTAATATATTTAAAAAAATTATCTGTCAGAAATTATTCTAATATGCTGAAACATTTCTTCTTCTTATAAATGTTGAAAAGAAATGTGCTGCTTAATATATTTGTCTAAAGTGATCTTTTTTTTCAGGATATTTTGATGAAAGTTCAAAAGAGCATTATTTGTTTAAAATAGAAATATATTACACTATAAATGTCCTTGCTGTCACTATCCTTGCTGAATAAAAATAATAATTTCTTTAAAAAATAATAATATTATGTATCTTATTTTACCTGGGCAGATAACCAAATAGTAAAAACAAGCATTTCTGTTTCTTATATGCAAACCATTTCTCCCACAGAGTAAAATCATAAAAAGTAGCTGTGCAGATAAAGTTTTATATGAGAAATAAAGGCACATTGTGAGATATGAAATTGCACTTGTGAGAAATTGATCATAATTTGGTATTAATTGGATCAATTTCCATAATTGGAGCAAGGGGTATAGCGACATACAGGAAACAAGCTGTAGGTGTTGAAATATCTACACTCACACGCGCACAGACAGTAACAGGTGTCTGCATGTGCCCATTGGCATCATGCCACACCACCCGCCATCTTGGCTGCTGCCGCCGCTGAACCTCCTGTCTATAATGGCTGGCTCTCAGCACTTCTAATTGATTTACTAATCTCTACAAAGTGCCCTGACAAGAATTCGGCCCGCTTCGCAGATTTGTTTAACGAGTTTGATTTTAGCATGCTTCCTATATGTACATCACACTCACGTCCTCTCGGTTCCTGTAATGTTGGCGTGAACATATTTCATTTGACAGAGGTAGCTTGCGTGGAGGGCTGTGGTCTTGCCATGTGTAAAAAGAAGATATGGTCAGAGGCCAACCAATCTTGTGAGTTGCTTGTCTGTGTGTGTGTGTGTGCATGCGATCTGAGTGAAAGGTTGAGGGACCATGTCCCTTTAACGTCAGAAGCGACAGCCTGACACCCACCACCCACCCTTTTTCCATTTCAGATGCAAAGCCGGCAAGCGACGCATGCATATAGTCACAGCAGCAATCTCATCTATGTCCAATCTGTCATGGCACTGCTTTTCATTATTCTTATTTGGAGATAGGGAGTCATTTTTTATAGGCACTTGAGCTGCGGAGCGCGGCCGGCCGCTCTCTGGTCAGGCAGACATGTCACTTTCCCCGCACGAATCTAGGTCAAGGCGAGAGAGTGAGAACGCAGGAAGGAGATGGAAAAAGGCTCCCGGCATTTCTAAGAGGCAAATGAACTGATGAAATTATTGAAATTCGGCCTTGCTGGTGAAGGGGGGAGGGAGCAGGCTGTGGTCAGTCTTCTTATCCCTCACCCACAACCTGTCCTTCTTTATTTTCCTCCCTCTCTTTCTCTCTGCTGCTCTTGCTTTCATACACATGCAGCCCTGAACAGATACTGATATGCATGCATAATCACAATCTTTACCATGTAAAATGTTAAACATGCTGAAATCTAGTAGGGTGTGTGTTCCGCAGGATGGAGAGCCTCTGTAGTGGCCTGTTGTGTGACTGGATCTCTGTTTTCTGCATTGGAATGATGGTGTATTAGCTGCGGTGTGCATTATCATCTGCATAAACACTCTCTGATTCAGCCGGCGACAGCAGAGGTGGTTTTGTGTGTGTCTGTGTGTGTGTGCGCACGGTGCATCCAGATGTCACTGTCATGAGGCAGCAGGGGTGGGTTTAAGGTGACCTGCTTTAAATATAGACAGTGTCATGACAAGATGCTACGCTCGACTTATAAAGCACATTTGCATAACATCCTATTGCATTTTACTCTCTCTCTCTCTCTCTCTCTCTTTATATACAAGGAGAACAAGGGTGCATTCTCTACTTCTCCATTATTCCCATCTTGAATGAAAACCAGAAAATGGCACCTTTAATATTGTGCAACTTTGTGTCAAGGTGCAAGACAAATTATGGTGCAAATGATCTCAGTGGATATAAAATTGTGGTATGGTTTTAACCAATGTATGCAATATATTTGTCAAATGTGTGACTTTGTTTGTGTGTGTGTGTGTGGGACAATTGTGGCTCAAAATAAATTCTGATCACTTTTGTGAATGAATTGTGGTTGTAAAGCTAGCAGTGTATACAAAAACAGACAAAAAAGAATATATTTATATATATATATATATATATATATATATATATATATATATTTTTTTTTTTATAAAAGTCTCAGTATCTATGTTATTGTTGAGAATAGAGTTGTATCATTTGTTGTTTTTAAATGTTATTTTTGCCTTCTTTCTGGCCATGACCTTGGTATACTTCATGCTTTATAGAGGAGTAGATGAACACATTCAATGGCATATTTAACGAGTTTTTAAAGTTGTACAGCATTTTTGTTGTGCCTATTATAAATGATTCATTCAAAAAAAAAGTAAGTGATTTTTTAGTTTTAATTCTGGTTTTAGATGCTGCTGTCACTTAATACACAGATCTAATATAAGCATGCGGTTTCTTTCCCAGTTGTTTTCCTTCACAGAAATAACTGGCTGTGTTTTTTTATGTAAACTTGTGTGTATTTGACAGTTTAAGTGCAATAAAAATTAAAGAGAACTAGTACTCACATGCTGTGTGACAGCTACTTTCTGTGCATATGCTTGTGGTGTGTGACGAGTTATGCAATATCGGGTTTGGTATCAACAGCAAAACTGTACACCGATATTGCGTAGCTTGTCAGTGATCTATGGCTCTGTGCATTAACTGCCACTCCATTTGAAAACAGGTGATGGAGATTTACCGTTAATCAAAGAACCAGCTTTACTGACGAGATGCGCATGATCATGATGATACATTGTTTTGGCAGAACATCTGAGGTACAAACTGTAAAGGCACAGTCCTATTCTGGAAAAGGGGGAGGGGAGAAGCAGCTCATTTGCATTTAAAGAAGCATGCATGCTACTCAAAATAAGCATTTTCAAAATATTAAAAATGAGCTGAAACTTCAAAGACACATGTTTGGGACCTTTGGGACTTATATATAAAAAGGGGAATAATAGGTGCCCTTTAAGGCCTGGTAGTACTAAAGAGAAGCTAATTAATTTGGATATCATGTTCAATTATTTTGCCAGTGCCTATCTTGAAATGTAAGATGTAGCTGAACTGTTTTTGCATTCTTATTCCTGACAAACACGATTAAAATGCTTTCATTTATATCATACATGAAAACATATCAGCTTTCCATTAGTGAACTGTAGACAGAGAGCCAGGGTGTTTTAAACAATTACCTGCTTTATAAATGTGAAGAGCCCAGATATACTGAATTTTACACACATCCTCTTGACCCCAATTCCATTAACTCGTAAACAAAAGACACAAAGTAGTGAGGAATCTGCCTCGTTAGCTGAGCCTGATGGTGAATTAACATGTGCAATGGGTCAGAGTCCATTTTAGCTGCCTGTGCGTGCGCACACTTGCACACTAGTATTATCGTGAATTATTTATAAAATTCATGTACTGACATCCGTGTAGTTCATTCATCCTAGGAAGACTTGGAGCAATGCTACTTAAATTCTACTGCATGCCATGCAATATCTTTCTTTCTTTCTTTCTTCTCTCACTTGAGTCAAGGCTGAGACTAGAAGTTTGAGTCTAGGTTAAAAAATGACATGACTAAGACAAGTCCTCTAATCTGACTTCAGGATCATATTTTAATGGTATCAGTCTTGTCCTGGACTCAGAAGAATGTGGACTGTTCTGGTCTCATTTAATTTAATTTACTTTAATTTAAAAATTTATAAAGCACTGTTAAAACAGCAGAGCACTGACCAAAGTCAATTGTCTTCTAATCTCAGTCCTGATTCAGGCTTAAATTAGCTAATGTCAACTATACGACACTGTTAAAAAAAAAAAAAAAGAAATTGATTTAATGCATAATATGATCTGCCTAAACTGACAGAACGTGGCTTATTACATGTACAGAAATGTTAACAAGTGAAGTAAATTTCAGTACTTTTTTTGATATTTTGCTACTCAAAAGAATATGATTTACGAAATACCAATCAGTGCATTTGATGCTGCTTAGAAATGCAGTAACTGTAGCTTGTATATTTTAGGAAACCACACCGCGTCCAGTACTGTACATTACACTGTAAAACGTACCTTGTTTAAACCAGCTGTACAATAGACATGGTTACAGGAAAAATATTTCAGTTTTTATTCTGTGATGATATTATGTGGAGTCCTGTTGCACTTTCATTCTGTTTCTCATGCAGAAAAGGAGACCCTCCCATTACCATTCGGCCTAAACTTGCACAGTCGCCATTTATCCCTCTAGCCCTTCTCTCTCACCCCCTTCACCCCTCTCTCCTCCTTCTTCCCCATCCATCCTTCCCTCCCTCCATTCCATTCCCCAGCCTGTCATCAATCTCTCTAAAATGACAGCCGACAGATGTTAGCCTTTGCAAAGATCAAATCCATGGCTGGAGGGCTGCTCACTGTGGAGAAGGGTAGCCACAGAGAGGCAGGGCCACAGCGGTGGCACCAACACACCCACACACACACATGCCCATTGCCACCCGGCCGCTGCATCCGTCTGTGTCTTTACTGCCCTCACACACATACATACACACCCCCATCCTGCACAGAACTGATGCCTAAATGTGTTGTGACATGAGGGCATGGTGGCACAGAGACAGGACTGTCAGGATGGACGGCTGGAGGGGACAGCCTGCCTAACTAAGCTGTGCTGTTGAAGAAAGAAACAATACTTTATGGCCTTTATAGCACTGTTTTCATGTGTATCCACTGACCTCTGTGTATATTCCAGCTTCAGTAGCTCTTTGTAATTTTGTACATTGTAAATTAGTGTGTGTGTGCCTGTATACTCTCGTCTTGTATCGCAGACATTAGGCACATATCTGTCTTGGTGCAGTTAGCTAAAGGCTAGCACCAGTGTTTATACGACGACAGGTCTTTGTCATGTATCTCATTTGAACTTTAATGACTCAGATGGGTCGAGAGAAGTCCAGTGATGACCAAGTCTCCTCCGGGCCACTGGCCTTCAGCTCAATCTGCATCAGCTACCTCATCTGAGAATGTGTGTGTCTCGATTTTGCCTACATTGTGGTAACCAAACGTTCAGTACGTCCTAAATAATGTCTAATAAAAATCCTAAAATTTCAAAAGCTTTGTGGGAGGGTTGAGTTCAGGTTAAGGCATAGAAAGTATCATTAACTTAGTTTAAAACAGAAGAGATGTTCGTGGAAAGTGTTTCACTGTGCTAGAAAAATAACCGTGACCTAGCTTTACTTTTTGGGGAGAAGTTGCTCAATAATAATTGATGACATCCAAAGAGAAATTGGTTAAAAGAGACAAATAAATTTATGGAGCCATTTGGTGACTAAGCAAAGCATCTCTGAAGCAAGGAACAGAGAGACATCACGTCGGTCATCGACAAATTGACATCCCAAATCGATCCCGAATTGAGAGTGACCAACTGAAAGGAAGCTCTTATGTAGTATTTACATTCCAAAAAGTTGAATGTGGCTTTTAAATTGGGGTAGACTCTAAAATATTCAGCAAATCTCTTCTAATCAGTGCACTGTAATTGACTCCCTGAGCCTCCCACAGTCTATTCACTGGATGTCTATATTGTATACAAAACTGGACAGTTCTGGAAGTCAGTGCAAAGTTATTTTTTTCACAGGACGTTACTGTCAGTACCCTCAATTTGGTAAAGTGTTTATATGAACACTTCAGAGAAATTATTTTTATTTATTCTACAAAATTACATGTTTAGTGGCTCCAAGTCTCGTAACAATAGTCAGAATGTACTAGCAGTCAGCAGGCTAGACATTCAAGAAAAGGGGAAAAAAGAATATTGTGCTTGGTCTTTTGTACTGCATTTGTGAAATAATCAGTACTTATTACTTTTGGATGGATGGATTCCAATCACAATGTTTGCATAAATTTCCTCTGCACATGAACTTTGTTGCTGTGCTTTCATCCGTACATGTTTTTAAACTGTCTACTCTTTATATAGAGTGTATCACTTGTATGACTGTCAGTGCTGAGGTTTGGCTGTGTCCTGGTGAATGATGACTTTGATTCATGTATTTTTATGACCTGAAACAATGGCAATGACAGTTTGAGTGACATGACTGCTGCCTTTCAGATGACTGCAGAGGACAGGCTGCTATCAAATAATGACAATTTATTCAGCATCTAGTAGGAGGTGTAGCGAAAAAGCAAAGCTAAGAAGGTTGAAGAATGAACGCACCTTACCACTTGTGGAAATGGTTTGGAAATGTACGCGAGTTTGTTTGCTACACAGACAAATGGTGCTCTTAAACAACTGTTCACACATTTTTGTGCTTCCACAGATATTTCAGTGAAAATCCAAAACATTTTGTGTTGTGCATATATATAATATATATATATATATATATATATATATATATATATATATATATATATATATATATATATATATATATATAAACATTGCAAATAGCGTATTACTGCACACCCTCATGTACTGACTCTTGCGTACTGACTCTCTTTCATGTTAGCCTTCTTGCATACTTAGCATGCATTTGCACTGTTTTTGAATCTGGACAGGTTTGGACAGGACAGAAATGAAAAGTCTCAGGAATGCAGACACTTCTACCTTACCCTGGAATGAGGTTTGGAGACAGGACAGGGGATAGGTTATTGAACGAGGGGAAGATGATATTATGTGCATGCGGGAAAGAGCACACATTGCCCAGTAATAAAAGGACACATAGGGGTAGGAAGTTGAGGGGAGTTAGTTGAAGGTGTTTTGATGTGCTGGACTCGCTTGAATAAGGGCCAGAGGACAAGAGGGGCAGCTCTTCCCAGCAGATGTCACTAAAAAGCAGTGTTGTTGTGTCTACAGCCCAAGGCTAGAAAGACAGGCCAACCCATATGACGCTGGTAAGCACAGATAACTTTAAAGGGAAATGCTAACAACTCCCTAATACCACACGTCCAAATGCACGCAACCCCCAGACCAAACCAAATCAAACCTGCTGCTTTTCAACACCGGCACAGACAGTGTCCAGAGTTTCATTTCTAGGCGCCAACACATAACACCATAACTGAAAGACTCCCCTATAGCCTCAGTATTTACTGACACTCAACACCTGCATGCTCTCAGTTTGCGCTTGATTCATTCTTCTTGTCTTTGTTCATACCGCTCAGTAGTTTTGTCCTCTTTCTAACTAAAACACGGGCAGGTTAATAGATATACTGCTCGGCCGTGGCCCGTTGGTGTGTATTGACCCACATGTGAAAGTCCTGGTGACGTTAGCATGGGGAAGGTGAGGCCAAGTGCAGGAGAGCAAGGAGGAACACATGGGACTAAATATTGATTGAGCTCTGACATTGATTTAGCTCTGCTTGATTCACAATACCAGGCCACTGTATGTATGCATATAGATCCATACATGTGCGTCCCAAAAGAGGAGCCCCTCTCGTTGGCTGTCTTCCTCCTTGAGTGGGAGGAGAAATAAGGGGAGCCCCTTTTAGCCTCTATACTCTTTTGTTTACTGTTGTCCTTTTGTTTCTATTCATCGTTAATCCTCGAGCTCTGGACAGGGGATGTCACGTTGTTCTGTTTCTTTTTTCTCTCTCTATCTTGCTCCCCCCTTTCCCTGCTTTTCTTTCTCATTCTTTTGATGTGAGCGAAAGCTTGTCATCGGCGGCCTTGTCACTCTACTGGAATATTCAGTACATGACTCCCAATCTTTGTATTAATTACCATCCTACCACCAAGACATCAAATGCTCATCTCTCTCATTGGTGTATGGGACACCTCCACAGTCCCCAAGTCTATGTGGGGGCCCCTTCACAGTGTTCCGAACCCATTATATTATGGTTATCTAGAGAGAGTTTACTCAGCATAAAAGCTGCATGAATAGCACAGTTAGCGATACAGAGAAAACATTTAAGAAGTGTTTCAGTTGGAGAATTGCTTTCCTCCCTTTCATGTCTATAATATCACTCTCACTATAATATTTTATGCCTGTAATATCAGCTGTCTGTGTTCGACATTATATTATCATTTCCCACTGATATAAATACTTATGCATGATGTCACTGCTTAAGGGTCGAGCTTCACCTTATGGATCACAGAGGTTCCCAAGTATTATGGTGCACCACTGCTCTATCCCTCTTTCTGTCTCTCTGGCATTCACAATTCCTAACAGAGAGGGGGGTTGAGAGATTTGGTGAAGGAGGGGTCACGGATGGAGCCGGGAGAAGGGGGTGGGGAACTGGCAGGGGTGACGGGGGTTAAGTTCAAGGGCAGTGGTTGGGAACACAGACACATAAACAAGGCAACTGGTATGCAAGCAATAAAGACATAAAAGTTAACATGGGGGCACGTTGTACAATAAACAGCCACCATTGCCTGCTTTGTTTATACAGATAAAGAATCCACTGTAAAATCTCTTGATGGCGGATGTAACGCTCAACTTCTTCGAGGACAACCGGAGGGGTTTGGGAGGGGAGATGGAGGGTGGTTTATGAGGTGCACTGAGAAACGCTACGAAAAAAATACAAATCGTTACTAATGACATTTACAAGCTCAAGAAAGCATTGTTCACAGATGCTTCACGTGCACTTTGCTTAAATGAAGAGACGAGAGAGAATGAAAAACAAAGACGCAGAGTTGTTTTAATGGACTGGTACATCACTTTTTAGTGGAGTAATGGAAGGGTAAGTGGGACTGTTCTCTTTTGTGTGGACTGCCAGACGAATACGGCTATGTCATTTTCCCTGCAACAACATAGAGAGGCCGAGGGGTCAAATAAGCAACACGCACACATTTTAGCGCACAGCTTTAGATATGATCTGCAGCTCTTAAAAAACAATTACAAAGCATACATTAAGTTTAGTTAACTTTACTTGCACAACTACAGCAGATTCCTTTCCACATACAAAATTAAATAAATATATTCCATTGGTTAAATAAATAATGAAATGAAAAGTCTGTTAGGAGTCTTTTCTCCCGTGTGATTTCCCATATCTTTTTTTTATCCTCTACATTATGTGTATCGATTAAGGAAATCGTGATGGTGGTGAGTGGTTGAACAGGGAGGTGCAGAAAATGCCCTGCGGTACATGAAGATGTTAAGATGAAAGTCCCTCCCCACTCCACTGACAGAAAGAGAGCAAAAAATGAGAAGCCTTGTAACAGCAGAGTTCTTTAGTATAATCATATACGTCTACGCTTAATCATGTGACACTAATTCGTACATTTTACATGACCGGGGGTGTTGCAAAAATTAGCATATTTCAGTGTCATGCAAGAGAACATCCCCCTTTCCTAAAACCTTATTTAAACAAATCTTTTTACCAGTTAGCATTGTTATGCTAGCATAGTTAGCTTGCTAACCAAAGTCAGAATGAAACACAAAGAAGTGGAAATGTTGACTGTTTTAGCTGAATATAATGGAATGTCCTTGATTAGGATTAAATTCGTGGTAAATCGATCAGGCACTGAATAGGTATATCTTAGCCAAGGCGTATTTGCTAACGGCCTGTTTAGGATAATAATAATAGATAAAGGAAACATAGTTTCTTTCACTGTCGGTACTGAATGGCGTCCCACTGAGAACGCAGCTTCAAGGCCTCAATCACTCAACACGGAAAGCCATTATACAGGAAGCGTTTTCATCAAAACACTGATATTGCTTTCATACCAGCATGTTATGGTTTAAAAGAAGGCAGAGCATTGCCGGGTCAGGTCAGGTTTCCCCTGGCAGTGGAAGTTAATGAGTGTCCAGTGTATACACTAATAAGGTGTCAGGGTTCAGTTTAGCCCGCCGCAGTGCTCGGCCGCTCCCAGCTGCCCTCTCTGCACATATGGAGCCCCACTATCAAGATCGTTGCCATGCCAGCCAGAGAGATTTGCATGTGTGTTATCTATTTAAATAAATTCTCAGGGTTTATAAGCGCTATAATGCATCTTGGCTAGGCTCAGCTCATTGCTAATTTATAGGCAGTCTACTGTGTCTGGGGCTGATGACACCATCTGAAGCATGTAGTCTAGACGACATTGAACCCACTGTCCGTGGGGTAATTGTTTTATGCAAATGAAAAATCCAAGGGTGACATGTTCCTCGTGCATCCGTGTAATTTGATTGAGGTGTGCTAAGACTGCTGCCAGCCCGGTATGCCTTTACTTTATTATTATTGTTATTATGGTGATTATGATTGTGTGCAGGCTGGCGGGCAGAGGGTTGGGTTCTGCTGCCGGCTGGATAGAGAGAGACGGATCACGGAGCCCTAGGGTTGCATCTCCTCGCAGCCTTTGTGTCATAGATAATGCATGTACACGCACATAGAAAATATGCTAGCTCTTCATGCTATATTCATGGCTTGATGGATTTTTCCAATATTACAAGCTTTTGTTTTTCTGGCCAATGACAACTGGCATGGCGAATGACAATGGCAAATCATGTTGTTGTGGTTTGACATTTTACTTTCTGTGGGAAAGTTTAAGGAGGATAAAAAGGCTTGGCTTTCGTGTATTGGCTAATGTGACGTTCTGGATTCTTGCTTTTTTTATTACATATTATGTGTATGTATGCTGTGTATGTTTATTATGTATATATAAAGACACGCATACATGTATATATTTCAGATTATTTTTTTTATATATATGTATTATATAAATTCTATGAATATAAATATAAATATATAAATACATTTAACTTTTACAAATTTTTACAAATTTTATATATATATGTATATATATATATATATATATATATATATATATATATATATATATATATATATATAATTTATTATAATATATTTATCAGTTTAATTGTTTTATATATATATATATATATATATATATATATATATATATATATATATATATATATATATATATGGTTGTCCATATATATGTGTCCTATGGTGCAACAGGAAAATGTGAAAAAAAAGTGTAACATTCAATATAAACCTAATTCAAAAAACCTAAATGCAGTTTGAAGGAGATTAATTGGAATGCATAATGAAAAAACTTTTTTTGAAAATTGTTAAAAATGCTGTTATCTGTTTTTGCAACTCTCTCTCGTATATGATGGAAAATTATGTAAATTATGCAACCTGCTATCCACCAAATCTGTCTATTATTTATTGCTCCCTTACTTTATTTATTTTCACTATCTCTGTACTTCACAACACTATTTTTGAAATACTCATGCTGTTTCAGAGGAGAGAGTGACAAAGTGAATGTTTTATGTGTGAGGTGACCGTGTTTCTATTGGGAGAGGTGAGGAATGACTGGGGTGCTCAGTGCCTCCTCCTGACCTTTCACGCTGCCCTGCTCTGCATACGCAGCTAACTAATAACGACCCCTTTAATTATCAGAACCAAGTGCATGCAGCAGCAGCCCAGACGATCATAAATCTCAGGCAGAGACAGCACAGGACCAAGGACAGAGTACAGTTCTCACCGCTTACACCCCAGCTCCACTGCAAGCGAGACAAACTAGAACACTGCCATTATAATAAACAAAGCTGGCTGTGCTCTCGCTTTCAGTGTAGGCAACTTTGTTGATTGTAATGACAGCATTCTAGTACATGCACTGTTATAATTCCCCAGATCTGCACTTTTGATCTGTAGTCATGTCGACAAAACAAAATAGCATCACACCAGCTCTCTCTCTTTCCCTTTGTCTCTCTCTGGTTTTCTGTTATTCACATGGGGGAATCACATTGTATTCACGTGACAGCGAGGTTCATCACTACAGAGCATGACCCCGGTGTCTGGGAGAGAAGGTTCTTTGTTTGGACGACAGGCGTTTCAGTGATGCTCTATTGTCAGAGAGACAGGACTTTAAGAAGAAAGGCCATTAATGTGCACGGGGTGGGGTGGGGTGGGGTGGGGTGGGGGTTCAGCTCTACTGAAGGCTTCTGATTTGAACATGCAGAGAGAGGGGTAATTACTGTTTAGGTAGTCATACAAGTAACGGTGAATGTGAGACTGCTCTAAACTGTGATCTACTGCTGATACATGATGACAATTTTTTGTCTTGCACATAATAATAATAATAATAATAATAATAATAATAATAAATGCATAATAATATATTTATTTTGCATTTACAGACACTTTTATCCAAAGCACACCCATTTACCGTGTAAGGGTATTTTATCCAAAGCAACAAAAGAGGAGCAACAGGGATTTGTCAGGCAGCCAGCAATAATCCTAATATACAATTAATTATTATTGTTATTATTGTCATTTTACCGAAAACTATTATTGTATTTTTTATTAATAAAATAATTGGTGTGGTTATTATTGGTACTGTAATTGAAATAATAGGTGTGCAACACTGAGAATGAAATTGCTCTGTAATTTAAACATTAACACTCTAATCAGTTTCATGTCAGAAGTATATATGTCTTCATTAAGCACTTAGGAGTGGTTTCTAGTCTATTAATCTAATTCTACTTAAGACTAATTCTGCCTCCAAGTACTCAATTCCTAACTCGGATAGATAGATAGGTAGATAGATGGATAGACAGACAGACAGACAAACAGATACATTTAATTTCATGCTGGGTGTGCAGTGTTCATCTGACTTGCTCTAATGGTGCTTCTGCCTTGGCCCCTCGAGAGGGACCGGAGTGGCATTTCTCACAAGGTCATGGTCAACACCATCCCCACCCACCTGACCCTGAGAGGTCAGTCTGTTCAGCCCACCGTGACGGTCACGACTGCATACTTGCTCTGCATACTTGCACACAGACAAAGTCATTTCCGCGCACACAGTCTGTTGAGGATATAAACTCAGCAAGTTTATTTTTAGAAAATATTTTGAGAGTCTAGGTTGTCCACTCATTACATACTAATGAAGCTCTTCCCAAGAGTATTTAATTTATCACTGGTCTGTGTGTCTGATTTATTTGTGGTCTAAACTTGGGGGTGTTCATTTTAAAAAAGACCTCTACTTACCATCTCCGTGTAAAGCAGGGTTACAATGGGCAGAAATGGAAAACAAAGTTAGGAGAGAGAGAGAGGAAGGACAGAGTGTGGGGCGTGGCCTGTCTGTAAGTGACAGGGATGAATAGCAGGACTGTGGGCTGGGATGTGCTGGCCTCCTGCTGACCTTCCACCGGCCAGTGTGTGGATTCAACACGACTAGGTAAACACACTGCTGGCCTTGTCAGAGAAGAGGCCCCGGCACTGGTTTATATCATATACACATCTAACCATTAACAGAAACTCACGTCACCAGAGAGAAAGAAAAACATCAGGATACTGTGTGGAGCATTATTACATTTAAAGGAACTGAGGATATTTGAATTTTAATGTATATATGTACTAAATGGATTTGAGTGTGAGCATGTGATTTTGATATTTACTTCAGCCTAAACAGGCCTTATGATAAGGCTGAATAACAGGTAAAAAAATAATATATTCCATAGTAAAAGCACTGAATATGGACATTTCAGCGTATAAATTGTGTGCATTGTGTCATTCTAATATGTTGAGTTGGTGATAAGGAAACCTTTCTTCTCATAATCAACAGTTGTGTTGCTTAATATTTTTGTGGAAACTTTTTTTTTTTGTGGAAAAAGCATTTATTTGAAATAGAAACATAAGTCTCTTTTGACATTATAAATGTCTTTACTGTTACTTTTTATACATTTTTTGTGTCCTTATTAAATATAAATAATTTAGTTTTTTAATGGCTGACACCAAAATTTATGCCTGATTCCCTCTTATCGAAAGCCCTGTTCATGTTTGACGAATGACTGTTTGTAATTTATTAACCAGACATTACTCATAAATTGAGAAACACTATTCTAAACTATTCTAAACATTTTGAACTTATAGCTCAAAAAATTATTATCCAGAATTTTGGGTTATAAACTGAACTGTATTTGATTTGAATATATATAGACCTCAATATCAAGGTCAATAAATCAATCAGGGGGCCATCTAGATGTCAACAACCTATCATATTAAAGTAGGAGGAGCTTACTTCCAGCATTCTTTTCCCTTTATTCTTTCCTAGAAATAATACCACCGCCCTATGAGGGGCTCATTATGTTTTCGTCAAGAAAAGTCTTCTCTAAATTTAATCCATCCTTCTCTGTTTTTTCTCCCTCGCTCCATCCATCTATTCTTGCATTTCACCTCATCTCTTTTTTTATATCCTTTCTGTCTAGACATCTCCAAGCAGAGGTAAAGGAGGGAGGCCAATTACAGAGGTTACAAGCTGCGCAGCAATTAAGGAAATGTACAGTTCAGCAGAGTTCAGGGATTAAAAAGGCCGTCAAAACTGGAGAGCCCTGTAAAAGTATGACTCATAATTTTTGCACAGTAAAGCCGCTGCAAATGGCCGTGTCGGTGATAAGGCGGCTTTTATATGTTGAGTGGGCCGGAGCTCGTGTGAAATAATTTACTCAGAGCAGTAAACAAGATTACATTAAGGTGATTGTTTAACCCTTTCGCTCATCACATGTCCACAAATTACTGACAGCAGCAGGTTTGAAAGAGTTAGATACAATGCATTGGAAAGCATAAATCGCTTTGAAACCTCACGTAATGGCGCACACGTGTCATTCCCATCCAGAACTGGGGAGTGTGGATGAACTCCTTGGCAGAGGAGGTGAACCTGGGGTCTGCCGTTAACCGCCCTTAAAACTTTGAGACAAGCGAGGGAGGATGCAGGTTGTGATCTTAATTTCATCCGCCGCTCTAAACTGTTTCGCAGCCTGTCGAAAGGTTGACTCAGCGTTCCTCGCGGGCGTCCCATGACAGTGGCGAGATGGAGAGCTGCAGTGGAAGGCTTTCAGCTCCTTACAGAAAGGAGCTCTGTTAGATCCATTGACCTCTGCTGGACAAGGACTCTCTGTCTACACATCTGGCCCCCCTCTTCCCCCCCAACCCCCCTCGCGCTAGGAGAAAGAGAACGAAGCAAACAGGAGGGGGGACAGTAGGGTGTCCTGGGAGAGGCTGGTGGACAGGATGATGTATTTGGGAGAGTGGAGCAGCTGTCCTGTTGGGCCGGAGCGCAGAAGGGCTGTGGAAGCGTGGCCTCATAAAGAGAGGAGACTGGCCCCTGACATCCCAGCCTCTCTCGGATATAGAACAGAGACACACTGCCAAAAAAAGATACACATACTGTCTGCAGCTTGATTAAGTTACAGTAGAGGAGATGAGGGATATGGGAGAGTGTTTATTTTGCCTCGGTTTGCTCCTGCTCTTGCCAGAGCCCTGTCTTCTGCCTTACCGCAGGCTAATCTCTGCTGTATCTATCAGCCCTCTGCAATGCCAAGGTCAAAGGTCAGACAGCTTCATGGGTGGCAGGCTGGCTGAGGAGTGACAGTAAACCTCAAGACAAGATTATGTTATGTATCAAGACAAGATTATGTTGTCTGCGTAAACCCAGTTTAAATATGTATATATGGAAATCTTTTTTCACTGGTGGAGGTAAAAAATAAAGAAAATGATTCATTTTTAAATATTCAAAAGTCTGACTTCCAAATTTAGGGCTGTCAAATTACAAATGCAGTCAAATTAATTAATTTTATTCTCATTTATTAATCAAATGAATTATATCTATTCACATATCAGTATTGCTTTATATGTAATGCTTATTTATTGATCTGTTTACTATATTACATTGCGATCATCTAAACACATTACATTATTATTACAGATGAGTAAATTGGTGAATAGACATTAAAAGTTTGGGATTTTTATTTTATTTTATTAATGACTTTTTTTTTTTTTTTTTTTTTTTTTTTTTTTTGAAAGAATACCATAATATAACATAACATAATAATATATTAATAAAATAACGATTAATCATACTCAAAATAATGGTTTTCATTTAGATAATATATGTGTGTGTGTGTACTGTGTATATTTATGTATGTATAAATACACACACATACAGTATGTATTTAGCGATTCTTGTATTTTATATTACAAATAAATATATTTAATATATAAACATAACATATTTTTCTTAAATATATACATGCATGTGTTTGTATTTATATATCCATAATAAATATGCACAGTATACCCACATATAAAAGCAAAAACCTGTGATTATTTGCGATTAATCATTTGACAGCACTTATTGTGTTATTTTGTCAATAATTACATTTACACACAACCCAAGATTTTAATCTAAAGTGTTTGTTTTTGTGTCCAGAGCAAAACAGTCAGCTCTCTCTCCCCTGTCTGTGAACACTCTCTGTGTGCCAAGCAGAGGCACTGTGACATGCTCCCACAAGGCCTCTCATTAGAAACAGAGCTGTCTGGCAAGCTGGACCATAAACTTTAGAGAGGTCACCCCCCATCCTGTTCTTCTGCACTGTAAACAAGCAGAAAGGTTAGTACTGTATCTGTCTGACGCTGTCTTATCTCATTAGAAACAAAGGACACGGCGCTAAGTGCTCTGACAACAGCAGTCATAAAGCAGAGCTCTCCTGAAAACTCCCCCCAAGGTACTCTTTCCTTGTGACTTTGGGTTGGGGGTGTTTACTGCATGAGTTGCTTGTTTGTATGTGTGTGGGCTCATGTTTGTGTGTTTTGAGCACTGGTTTGGTCACAGTTTGTTTAACTAACTGCCTGACGCAATATAGTCCCGTAATGCGCCGTTTTAGTGGCATCGCACTGTACCTGTTCATTAATGCAAAAAATTGACTTATTAGGCATTTGCTACGTTATGCAAGTACAGTCACACTGACATTGACTCTCACTGAGTAGTGAAGTGTGATGATCCCTCTTTCTGTAATCACAAAAAGCCTTCACGATACTGATATGATGTGTTTTATTATGCTGCATGGCCCTATTTGACTAAATGCAATGGATTCCAAATTTCTCATGTATAAAAATTTCTTACAGTCACATTTTTATGCAAATGTTCCACCGTCTCTAATACAGTCACTGGTGTAGTTAACCCCTTTTTTATAGACTTTTTTTTTTTTCCCAGGACTGGCTTGTACTGATTCACTTAGCGCACAGAGACACGCACGCACACCATTGTACATGTCACTTCTTTTGTAAGGACTGCTCCTTTAAAGAATGTGGCTGTGCTAAGTTTCTCTCAGGTATAGATTCATTAGTTTTTGGCCTCCTGCTGCCTGTCTTCTGGTTTGCTGACTGCTAGTGGAAAAAGCCATTTAGCCCACTGAATGTCAAGGTTAGTGCGCGTTGTCCTTGTCATCAGTCTCCGCGGCAGAAGGTCAGGGATAAGCTTTCCTCAAATGGGCAGCGTCAAACAAAAGGGAGGCTGACTTAACTGGCCCAGAGAAAGAAGACCTTCTCTTTCAGTCGATAAACAATCCACTGGGCAAAAGCTCTCAGCAGCGTTAACCCCTGCACCGCTGGCCTTATAGTGACAGTCCGTGTGTGTACTGTATGTGTGCGAAGGCCACGGTAGTTGAAAAGCTTGCCAAGAACGGTAATGTTTCTCCACACTGAAGAGCAGACTTGATCAATGCACGCTTAATATATTCATCAGCCAAATGAAATAATCATCCTTGGAGGGGGGCTTTAATATAAATATGTAATCTTCGCTTAATTGGAGGGCTGTGAAAAGCAGATTCGGTTGCAGAAAACAGCAGGACGGAGAGCCGTGAATATATTTCCCTCTATCAGTTCGATCAGGTAGAGAGACATGTGTCCGCCACACCTCTATCTAAACAGACATGGAAATGTCATCTCCCGTGTGGTCCCGGCTAGCTCAGATCTCACTCAGCTCTGCAGGGAGACATAACATATCATCTTAACTGTCTCACAACAGCCAAAATGGCCAAAACCCATAAAAGGAGCTTCGGGCTGTCAAACAGGGTACATCACATGCTCTACTGGACCCTCGAACATCCAGTCAGGGCTTTCTTCCTGTTAGCAGAACACAACATATGTTATGTGCTGCTACAGCGGAGTTCAACAGCACTAGCAACGCAAAGGTCATGGTTTTGATTCTCGGGAAAGATGTGGAATGATAAAACGTATACCTTAAATGCACTACAAAGCTTTTGTTTTAACTGCAAGTTGACATGAACCGCACTCCAGCTTTTCATGCGGACTTACTGTTACGAACTATATTCCAGTGTCACAGATCAGGGTCCACACCAAAAGCATTTAAGTTGCTTTGAGTAAAATCTGCCAAATGTATTAAAATGTAAAAGATTTACATGAACACATATACAGTGTCTAGTGGCTGTTGACCTTTCTGACACTTACATTGAGCAATGTCTTTTGAAAAAAGAAGAAGAAAACCATTTCCTGGCACATCAAATGCTGAAAAGACTCCTGCTGCTTCTTTTAATGTTGTGACTAATCAAGGTCTGAACCAGCCCACAGACAAACACATAAACTGCCGTTTCCTTACATAAAAAACAAGTGGTTTATTTATTTCATTTTTTATGCATTTATTTATGCATTTATTTATTTTACCTCAAGAAGGAGGGAGCAGATGGTAATACAGCATAAATTTCACTTTGGTAGACCAGAGACCAAATGAACAGGTACCATGTAAAAACAAACAAATAAGTAAAACGATAATTATTTTGATCTCATTAAAATTTAAATATTATTTAAACAGGAGTTCACCCAAAAGAAAAAGAAAACCTGTCCAAACTGTTGCAATCATATTAAGCTTGACAGGATCTTTTTTTTTTTTTTTGTCTGTTTGTTTGTTTTGTTTTGTTTTTTGGTCTTTTACAAGATTTAAACGAATTTAATGGAATAAAGAAAGAAAAGAAAAATTGAAAAAGAACTCTTTTGCAATCAATATTAAATCGTTTCAAATTACATTTTTATTTAAAAATGTACACGCATTCACCCTTGTGTCTAATATTTCCTTGTCACAATTAGTTTAATTAGAATTACATTAATCACATAAAATCACATTTAATCAATTTTGTTTAACAAATCAGAAAACAGTTAACTGATAATAAATATGTGGCTCCTTACATCTTACCTCGCACTTTTTTATTAAAAAAACCTTTAACATCATACAGGCTTTTAACCTCAATTTCTAAGGTGGTTACGGCCCTGCATCCATCCTCTTTCTTTGTATGGCAAAAAGCAGCAGGAATGTTTGGCTAAATTGAGGGTGAATATATTTTAGTGTGACCTGCTCCTTTAAATGTTGCACAATTTAAAAACAGCAGTAACGTAACGATGAGCAGTTTAATAATACATCATCAGATTTCTTCCTGTTGTAGTCTCAGCGGTGTGGCTTGTCATTGTGCCCTTGGGAGGTCTTTGAACACACAGGCCGTGATAATCTCTGCTATCTCCGTGGCTTATTCTCCAGATCTCTCTAATGGCGCGACAGTGTCCACAGTGGCTGCAGTCATCTTAAACGGATGAAGGCAATTCCAGCGGCGGTCACGTAGTAGTGTATTCCCAGTGTCACCTTGTCATTTGGAGCCTGTTTGTGCAGTACTTCGAGTAAAACCGAGGGACGTGTGTGCGGTTCTCCGTGAAAGATCTCCTTTGCCCCCCTCCTCCGTCTTCGTCGCAAAGGTCTAAGCAAACACAACTTCGCCCTCCTTCATTAACCTTCCCCTGATCTCTCTCCATCCATAGAATCTCCCTCTCTTTCTCTCTGTCATACGCATTCACACTTTCTTTCGCTCGTCCCTCTCTTTAGCCTCTTACAAGGTTAATGTTTGCACAGATGAACTTAATTAAGGCTTTTTCAAATGACTTTGGCAGTTTGTGTGTTTTAGATTTTTAAGAGCAAGAAAGGATTATTATGCTTGAGGAGCAGGCCTAATGTAAAGCAGCGGAGCTGAACTTCTTGTCTAAAGCAGAGCGATGACATTTGTAAGTGTTCCCTGTCCTCTCAGTAGAATAGTCATTATCAAGAAAAACACTTTGCTATATTCTATATTACAAGTATCTTAATGATTAATGTCATTAGTTTCCAAAATAAGGTCTCTAACCACTTGTTTCATCAGTAAAATGACAATATCGAGAAATATTATCACAATTTAAAATAACTGTTTCATATTTTAAAGTGTTTTAAAATTGTATTTATTCCTGTAATGGCAAAGCTGAATTTTTAACAGCAATTGGCTTGTCTTTTGCATTACACAGTCCTTTAGAAAGCATTCTTAAATGCTGTTTTGGTGCATTAGAAGCGTTTCTTATTATTATCACCGATGCTGAAAACAGTTGCTGCTCATTGTTTGTATAGAATTTTTTTTTTTTTTATTATTATATATATTCTTAGATGACTGAAAAGTTCAAAAGAACAGCATTTACATGAAATAGAAATCATTTTGTCTTTACTTTTACTTTTGATTTGTTTTCTTGCACAACTGTGAGATGTTATTTCAAGCAAATTGTGAAGAAACTGTTTGGAATGTGAGCAGATTCAATTAATTGAATCATTGTGATTAATTCAGGTAAGTACAGATTTGTCACTTGTCGCTATATATGACAGGTTTTATATCTGAAGGTGTTATCAATATTATGGGCAAGGGAAATAAAAGACATGGAAGGTGGCATCTGGTAAATGCTGAACTGATTAATTATGTTCTGTTTGGTTGCTTGTTTTGTCCGTATTTAACATGTGTTGTAAATGTGTAAACGATGGCATCACAAATTTAGGAATTTGATTTAAAGATCATGTAATATTTACACTGTTAAAATAGGAAACAGGCATCAGTTTAAACACTACAACACAGAGGTCAATTAGTGCTATGAAAGAATGATCCTGGATCAAAAGCACATTCTCTCCATGCTTCATAATTTCCTTACAGGGTCTATGACCACACATGACCTCTCTGGGATGCCCGGCTGTTTCTGTCTCAGAGAAATGAACAGATAAATAACCCTGACCTTAATGATGACAAGGTTAGGCTGGGGTTGAATCATGTGAAAGGCCTCAGCACCAGTCACAAGGCAGATCAGAAAGCAACAGTCTCACCCTGGGGCCACCTCTGCATCTCTGAGCCTCTTTACAAAATGAGAACATCTCAGTGCTGTTTTCTCTTTTCCTGTCATGCCTTTCAGTTGACCTTTGACCTAGTTGATAAAGCGCTTTAGGGTGACAGGAGAAGCGCTTGTGTAACCAGCCTTCCCGGTCACCCGAGTTGCCACACACTGAAGTCTTGTTTAGTGCAGTTTCCGACTGTCTTTGAAGCCAGTACTGAATTAGATCATCTTGCTATATTATGTGGGTTTTTTAATCGTCTGTGACCCACCCGTGATAAATTCCTGCTGAAGTTACGGTATGTGTGTTGTGATCATTTCATGCTGAAGTGTCTTGTTCTAAAGAAACTCTGTATGGTGAATGCCTGAGCCACTGACCGTCTCTAATGGTTTGTTTGTGTTTATTGTTGTGGAAGTGAGCGGAGCCACTGGGTGATACATGCAAGAGGAGGTTAAATGTTCAGCCACTGGAACTGTGCATTAATTAGTGCACCCAGGTGCCACATCGCTCTGTGACTCATTCTTCCTGTCCCTCTCCAACACGTGACTGACCAGAGACTGTATCAACTCACCTTACTTCCCCTCTTATCTTGTCTTCTCTGTTCTGCTCTTATCCACCAAAGTTCACTGTACTTTACTCCAGGAGTTTTCGCTTGTTGTATGTATTATGGTCATATATCTAATTAATGTCTAAAGGCTGTTTACCGGTCTCTTCCACCAGGTGTTCTGTTTCTCCACGCAAAGGAGCTTTTAAAAGCCAAACGTTATCAATGAGTGTTATGATTTTAAAAACCCGCCACCTTGACATGAAGGCTTTTTGTTATGTTGTTTTAATCTAAATATACTGCTAACGTTAAATGGACATGGTAAAAAACCTTAAATTAAGATTAAGTAGGATTATATTTATTTGTTTTTGTTGTTGTTGTTTTTAACAAAACATTTAAATTGATCAGAAGTGTCTGTAAATATATTAATTGTTGCAAAAACTAAATTTGTTTTCAAAAAAAGCTGCCCTTTTTGAAATTTCTAGTCATCAAAGTATCCATTTATTTATTTGTTTAGAAGAATTAACAAGAAAGATGTTTCCTGAAGAGCAAACCAAAATTCAGCTTTGCTGCCACAGAAATAATTTACATTTAAAATATATTTACATATATTATGACAAGTTATCATGATATTTTTTTTTTTTACAATTATCAATAATTACTGGAGTTTTGAACATATGTCTTCTTTAAAAAAAAAATTAAAAATCTCACCAACTGAATGGTAGTGTATGAAGTATGTATAAAATGTATTTCTTTTACAACATACAGCAATTCTAAAAATCTCTTAATGGATAAATATGCTATTTAAAGTTATAGTGTACAGCCTTTACGAGCATCTACAGTATCCTGTTATTTGCTATGACTGATTACAAATTTAGTGTAGTTTGGGCTTTTTGCTTATGCTTTATCATGTCAGCTCTGGTAGGAAAATATGCTGGAACAGGCAGAGACAATGAACAGCGAGCAAATGATGTTTCTTTAAAGCGTCTGTTCTAGAGGGTAAAAGTGAGAATGTGGGAGGGAAGATTTTACCGATTTGTGTGTGTCTGTCTGCAAAGGAAGTGATGGAAGGGAACAGAATCCACTCATGTCAAAAAGGTGCAGAGACAATTTAAGATTTAAGTGATTTTTTTTTAACCCTCACATATTCAAAACCCGTAACAGCATCCTCCTGGCTCCCTCTTCCTAACTGTATATGCTCTTCTTCCACTACGTTATAAATTCCAGCAGAAAAGGCCACTTATTCTGTCATAAATCTCCTCTTTCCAGTTTCAAATTACGAAGATGTATTTGCAAAACGACTATGCCAAGTGCAGACAAAAAGGCAGGAGAAGGAAAGAAAAAAAACTCCCTGTCGACATAGTGCATATTGTGGGTGGTGTGTATCTGCATACACTCTTTTTTTTTTCCAGGCAGGGTGACGGTGTGCACCCGCAACAATGGCACTGACAGCTTCCGCACCCTGATCTCATCTGTTCCAGCCTGTGCACTCCACAGATACTATTTAACTTTCATTAAACAGTGTTTGATATCACCTCAGAGAAGAGACGCAAGCTGCGCAAATGCTCATCTGCTCCCCTTCATTCGATTTGATTCTTTTTTCCTCTCCCTGACTGTGCCTTGCTCACAGTCCTTGTCTTGTATTATCCATCTCATTCCTTCATTCGCGCACTTTCACACTCTTTCGCTCAACTGCTCATCTAAATCCCCTCTTTCCTCTGTCAGGCCTGTTCTGACTGACTAAATGGCAGACCTTTGAAGCTATGGTTAGATTTCTTCATGCCTTTGTACTTGTTTCATAGTGTTGAAACAGTGATTCATGTACGCCTCACACAGCCTCCATTAATTTCATGTAATGTAGCTTTTATCTCGCTAGCTGGGACAACGATCTCCAGCACTGTCTCTCGGGTCAGCATCTTGCTCACAGACTATTGCTTTCTCTTTCAGTTACCGGTTTCCTTCTTATTTTCATTTCTTTTTCTCTTTCTCACTCTGGGCCAGCCTGTGGGTTTGTGGGGCCTCAGGCCAGATCAGTGAAAGAATGGCCATAACATAATAACATCTATAGAACCTCTGCAACGTGATGAGTGGTTTTCTTCCTTTTAAGAGAAAGCACTAGAAATAATCGCAGTGTACATAAAGGTCTGTAAAAAGCTATTTCTTCTATATATGACCCTGAAAAAATTAGTTTCTTTGGAGTAACTTAAAGTAGTTAGGTTTGATTCAGTCATATTTCATATTAGGCAGAGCTCAGTAATTTTACTCTAATGGCAATGTATAGGTCCTTTTCGATGCAATTAAAGTGAAATAACTGAACATAAACATAGGAGCCTAATAAAAATGTTCATTTTATAAGAAAATGTCAAACATATATCGAGAGAGATAATTTATTTTATTTTATTTTAGGTTACTGGATAAATACATCAATAAATAAATAATGATAGAAATAAAGTGATATTATTAAAATTTTAAATAATATTTAAATGTTCTTATTATCATTATTGTAAACAGCTTATTTTGTGAAAACCATGATACTTTTTTTCAGTATTCATTTCTAAAAACAAAGTTAAAATAAACAGCATTTAGTTTTTAATTTATAATATTGTGTACGCTTTTACTGTCACTTTGACTCAATTGAATCCATCCTTGCTCAATAAAAGTTTTAATTTTTCAAGAAAAATAAAGAAATATCTTACTGACCCAATAATCTGAATGGTACTATATATAGCACCTGTAGAAAAGAACGGCCCTGTTTTTATTACTCTATCTTTCTTTCTCTCTCAGTTTCTTCTGTTTCTCTTCATAGGCGTATTTCTATTAGACATAGCAGCAACTTCAAATCTCAACTGGAAATGATGGGGAAAATGGTGGAGGTGTTAGATGTAGCCTCAGGGTGATTCTCTCTTATTTCTTTATTTCTGTCCTTTGCGCGGTTCTCCGGAGCAGGGCGACACAGATCTACTGATTGGTGGAGTTTGGATCAGAGCACAGGAAGAAGTCAAGCTAAGCAGTCACGAGCAAGAGAACATTCGGCTCCTCTCTCATCCGCCACATACTTGACCCACAGTAACTCCGCTTTGACGGAGCATCACAGCTTTTCTGTGTAAGACAGAGCCTAGTTTTAAGAAACTGTGATTATGAAAGACATCCAGTCGTAGATGTCCTTTCTCTCTCTTCCAGCTTTGTTGAAGAAGGCTGACGGAAGCTCGCTTCTGGTTACGTTTTGCGAACTGTCACTCTCCCCGAAGATAACACCCTTGCACGGAGGCTCAGAAATGCCAAGGTTCAAGTTTACAATTTAAAAGTTTAAATGCAGAACCACGGGTCACCGTGGGCCAAAGTAAAGGTCAATGCCATGACGACGGCTGTTGGATATTGTTCATTTGGCCCCTCGAGTTACACATTCTATCTTTATCTCGGCCGCTTCTCTGTCTAATTTCTGGCGTACTTAAACTGGAAGTCTATTTATGATTGTCAAAAAAACAATAATTTCATAGCACATCAAAACCCTAACCAGGTCTTAGCAATTTCTCAGATGAGTAATATGTTATTTGCAGAGAAAGCAATGCATGAGGGTGTTTCTGATTCTGTGTGTTCTTACGAGAAGCTGAGCCATAATTATGGAATAAGCAATTTGGCGTGATAGTCATACTGTGCGGTCTTCTGAGTGAGCATAGCAGGAGACACGAAGACACCTGTGTCCCAGCAGGGACTGGACCTCCTCTTCTCTCCCGTCCTCTCTTCAGAAATGACATGAAAACATCCCGATAAATCTGTTTCGTACATATATGTAATGATTAACTATCAGAGGCTCTGCTATCTGCAGCCAGGGAGGCTTTAAAAAAGCGAAGCATATTGGCTGCGCTCCGTGCCAAGGCGCATCCCTCTCCCCCTTCTCCCCCTTCTGGGCCTCTGACGCCGGGCTCGCTAGTAGTGCTCTTTCCCTGCAGGGGGCCCCGGAGCCGGGCTTGTCCTGACACCGCAAACATATGTAAGGACACCTGAGCTACGGCCTCCAGCCTCCCGCCACCAAGGGTTAATTTTCCACCCAGCCGTGCGGCAGCCAGACTTGGCCAAGTTTCCTGTCGCCCACAGTGCACCGCAAGCTGTGTTTGGGAGCCAGCAAACAACATTAATCCTGCCCCTATGACGGATCGCATATGCAAAATGTCCGCCACCCTACGCGTACACAGTCGGGCAGGTACGGGGGACAGGAAGAAAAGACGACGTAGTTGGACAGAAAGGCAGAGAGATTACGAGAGAGGAGGAGGAGGAGGGAGGCCAGAGACCGTACTTCATCACACCACTGGAAGTTTCAATCTTCCTTTTGTCTTTAACATTTCAGGTGCCGATGTGTGCGATGCCAGGAAAGGTCAGGAGATGATTTACTGAACATTTATGGAGGCTTTATCTTCAGTCCTTGTCACCAAGTCGGGCGATGCTTCATAGTGGGTCGCCAAACAGACGTGGAAAAAGAGAGAGCGTGACAACGCCACAACCTCTGAGTTCCGCAATGACACAGTAAGAAAACAAGAATGTGCTCTTTCATTAGCAAAGCACCGCTGAGAATAAACACTCTCATTTTTTTCTCCTCATCCCATTCCCTCTATCTCTAAGAGGGGGAGTGGAGTTCTGGTATAGGCGTTTCTCAACAGGGTTTCCTCTTTTGTGTGTCCATTATGAAACCTCAGCGTGAGAGCCATGTTCATGCGTCCGTGACTGTTCTACAGAATTGAACAATGTCGTCTAAAGTGCGACAAAGTGACACTTTGCCTAACTTTTCTTTCATGTCGTGTCCTGTATGGTAAGCAGCAGAGCCATGTGATAGAAATGACAAAGCAAATTCTGCTCTATGGATTTGGGAAATTTCAGTATCTATCTATATATCTATCTATCTATACATCCATCTATCCATTTATTTTTATTTATTTGTTTTATCTTATTTTGAGAGACATAAGCACTAAGCTTTAGTGTCATTCTGTGTTTTATGTCATTATGTCAGTTAATTTTAATTTGCATGTGACTAGAAGTGTTGATTTGAGTGGTTACGTCAATTTTCACCAGTTTATCCCATTTACAGTAGGTTTTCATTTTTGTAATATAGGCATCATTGTATTGATGGGTAATCTTTTTCTTTGCATAACGCCATCTCTCGTGCATTTGTGCTTTGCTTTAGGATCTCATTGAGACACAATGAGCATAAAAAGTAGAAAGAAATACTGCAGCTGGTGTTATTGTTGAAAAGTGTCACTACAAAAAACAATTTAAAGAAAATAAGCTTTAAAGGCCCACAATGATTTGATCGTTTATTGTATTTCTTCCATTTTTGTACTGTAGATTATTTTTTTATTTATTACTGTTTTTATCCATTGCATTCTCAGAGAAACCCTGCTGTTAAGCAGATAACAGTCTACAGTACTTTAGAAATGAAGGACGCTCGACCGACAGATTTCTCTCCTCAAGACTTTGTGCCTTTCTCTCCGTGTCTCATTTGTCCCACTCAGCATGCTTCATCATCTCGCCTTATCCGAACACCGCCCAGACGCAGCACGGTTTCTTCACGTTCTTCTTCTTTTACTTCTTTCTTTTAACTTGCTCCAGAAAACCAGTGTCAGAACACTTCGCTTTTTCTTTGGCCCACATTATTCATATTAGAAGTTGTCCTTGTGTTGTTTGTTGCGTTCATCCTTTTTGCAGATTTAATGCAAACCTTGATTGAGTTAAAGTTGTTTTATTACATAGTGTAAATAATTTTCTTTTTGCAGACTTGTATTCATCAGGTAACTCTTAATTCAAGGGCTTATTCAAAACTTGTTTTCTTGTCTTTCTGTTGCATTGACATCGCAAGGTCTTGCTAATGACAGCCTGTCATTGTGGTGGAATTGGCTTATTTAAATATTGAAAGTGTCTCTTTAAATGCAGTACGTATTTGAATTTAAGGGGAATCACAGAACCTTGAAAGATGGGGTAGAATAATTCTGTTCAAGCATTGCACAATCAATATAAGCCAGAGGCATGTAAAATATCATTACATGTACTTTGCATTTATTTTTGATTGTTTGTTATTATGCACAGTATGTAGGTTGCCAGGTCTAAGGTCACCAGAATTACAAAGTGAGTTTCCTTTCGTTCATGTGATGTTTGGCAGTGTGGTCAAAAGGCAAAGTTCGTAACATTTAGACTCGCGGTCCCAAAAGCTTGTCAGAATTTCCACAGGCCCATCCCAGAAGAGCCTGAAAAAGTATAACTACTGAAAACAGCATTATTTCAGAAACAACCAAGGGTGACAAGAGGTTTTCATTGCAGATTAAAAATCAATGATCTTTTCAGCTTGTGCCGGCAAGGGTTAGCGCTGCAGAGAAAGAAACGGCTTTCACAACAACCATTTGATTAACCTGGATGATTTTATGTGCTGATAGCGTCCACGGTGAGCAAATCATTATTAGATCTCATTTTCTGCACGGAGAAAACCAGTGAAGCTTAGCTCCACGGCGTGCCCTGTGCATTGAATTTCTGTCTTTGACTTAAATAGGAATGAAGATGAGAGGAGAAACGGTGCGAAAACTCGGCGTAGATGTGGCGAGCCGGAGAGAACGGGCTCTCTGCACGTGTGGTGCCAAAGGAGGGCAATGCCCGCTGTACCCTCAACGTTCGTGTTTGTGTGTGTGTGCAGCAGAGACAAAGGCAAGAGCCTCCTGCAGCAGAGGTTCTGTGAGTAATGGATCTGGAATACGCAATATCAACACACTCATCACTCCTCATCCTCCGTAGCCAAGGTCATCGAAAACCTCTGTATTACCTCTACATCTCACTCCTTCTCCGTCTTGCACTTTCGTTCTCGCTCCCTCTGTCAGGGTGGCCACATCGCCCTCTCACCCTGCCGAGAGCGGGCGGGCGAGCGAGTGAATGTGTCTCAGGGTTGCTGCTGCGAGCGCTTGATCTGAGAAGCAGAATGGATGGGAGTGTATTGTCAGACTGTCATTCAGCTGGTCTGCAGCAGCAGTAAGTCTTCACAAAATATTAAACTGCTTTCACCACATAAAAGCCGTCCTCTCATACTGCTGACATATGGCTTGAAAAGCCGCCTCTGGTTTGTTTTGGAGAGGTGGAAATTGAACACAACGGCTATTTGAAGTGGGTCGAGACGCTTTTCTGAAGCTGAATATACCAATGACAGTGTAGAAAGAAGAAAGCAAAAGCCTTGCTATTACAACCTGTGAGGTTTTGAACATTGCCAATGGAGGCGCGAGGGGAAGGGGATCGAGCTGAGACTTGCATGTGTGTCAAGTGGTGTGAAACCTCGAACATCGACCACCAGCTCTCACAAAAAGAGTAAAACATGGGCCGCTCTTCACAACTGGTGTTACAGTACAATCATCTTGGTATCAAGTCACAAGTGGAGATCTAGTTACCCTTGATACTGACGTATGTTCATTTGTTGATGTTGATTTTTTTTAAGCCCCCAAAACATGAGTGAAAAAAGCAAACCATTTTCTTTTCTTACTTGTACATTGCACATCAAGCCACTTTTATTTATAGTGCAATAACAAAGTGTCAAATTTTAAGTTAAAGTTGATTCACACATACATGTGCATTACATATTTTGATTTTAAACGCACAAATATAATTTAAATTAAATATTTATGTAATATTTTACATTCATTTATTCATGAATTCAGATACATATTCAATAATAATAAAAAAAAAATTAATTGTTTTTAATTAACAATAACAACTCGTCTGAAATAAAATGTAAAAAATATTTCGCACCCAGTTTACACTTGTTTTTAGTGCTGGCCACTCGTGAACGGATTACCTGTGATGGGCCTTAGGTGTAAATGAGGCCATGGAGGTATTCCAGCAAACTTCTGCCAGTTCTCCTCACCTCCTCTGTGCTCATTTTTATACTTACATGAAATCTACCCCACACCCTCCCGAGCAGTCCTGGCTCAGAGAGAGATAACAGTGGATTTGGTCCCGGCTGGGCCAACGATTTCCACATTGAAACTGCTATTCATATCAGAGAAGCTGCCTGAACATCAGGCAAGAGAAAAGGTGTGAAATAGCGCAACCAATCTGGAGAGTTCTGGGCAGACAGACAGTGTAAGACTGTCCAGGTGTCTTATAATATGAGGATTAGAGGTTTGCCAAGGATTGAGCAGCACAGGCCTGATATGAAAAGAGGGAGAGGGAGAGAGAGAGAGAGAAATAGAGAGAGACTTACTGAGGACTTCAGAGACATCAGAGGAACTGCCTGTGCTGGCAGAGTGCCACAACCAAGACCATCATTTTCAACCCCCAAATTAGAGAGGTGACCATCTGACAATAAAACAGCCTGTGGAGAAGAGAAAAAAGAGTCAGACTTCCATTATAAATATTAATCAAATGGAAGCCTTTCAGAGATGGCATTTCTCTGCAGCAAAAGATGTAGTACTTGCCTGTCAGGGCAGCAATGGAGGTCAGCATGGCCTTTCCCTTGAGTCAAACTTGATTTAGCCCTTTTTTGCCAGTATACAGTATTGAAAGTTTGGAACGGTAAGATAATAAATAAAAAATATAAATAAAATGGTAAATAGACAGAGAGAAAACAACTGAGAAAGGTGTATTATTCTTATACTGAGAAAGGGAAAATGCTAATGTTACATCCTTCTCTGTTCTATTGTTCTTCTGCAGGTCTTTAACCAGTCCAAGTCTTGGCAGGTACAGAACACTAAAGGACCATTTTATTTCTAAATGAGTCTGAATGGCGCACCACAAAGACTGGAAATGCTGCTGCCCTTTCATTTTAAATGGTACGTTGGCATTTAACATTACACATGTCAGCAGAACTTCACTCTCCATTTATGGCTTCTTAATGTATGTGTATTTGTTCACAGCCACTTATGATATTAGCTGTTGTCGTCTGCAGTGAAAAGGGACATTTAACATGCAGATATGAAAAAAAAAAAAAAACTTGTGATCATAAATGAATTTACAAACTACATTTAAAAACTCCCACCTTTTTATATAGCCTCCTCCACTTCCTGTAGCACAAATAATTGTCTTTTACTCACAAAAATAAAAAAACTATATGTATGTGTGTACGTGCTGCATAATATTACATCTCTGTAATTCTTTTTTATTTATTTATTTTTTTGGCCATTTGTATATGTGCTTTTAAGGGAATATAAATTTGTAAGCATTTAATCAGTTGCTATAAATAAGGTTGTCATATATAAATGTGTTTATATAATGCATCAATAATTGACATAATGCCAGCTTGAATTTAATTGTTAAAAATAGTTAAAAAAAAACATTACAAGCTCAGGGTTATGAAAAGTGCTTCTTAGGAAGACAGTTAAATGCCTATATTAATATAAATATCCACTTTTAAATCATGTTTTTAACATTTTAACAATTATATGTGTGTGTGTGTGTGTGTGTGTGTGTGTGTGTGTGTGTGTGTGTGTGTGTGTGTTTGTCAAAGGGTTGTTGTTTATAAAAATTTACTTTTAAATAGGTCTATGAGGGATACAAATGTATGTTATGTATTGTCTTATGTATGTCTTTCTTTTTGCCATATATGTCTACACTTGACAATGCTCCCCTCCCTCAAACTCTCTCTCCCATTCTCCTTCTTTTTCTGTCCTCCCATTATGAATAATGAACTTGTCCTCCTATGATCAGGCCTATTGGGGATTTCCGCTGCGTGTGTCAGGGCCTGTCTAATGGATTGCTGTATGCTAATTTGGCTAGAGGATGATGGGCAGTTCTCTGCTGGGGTCACCGGTGAAATAAAAGAGCCCTTTGTGCGAGTCTGAGCCATGTGCCTCTGACAGACCGGCACAGACCTTGAGAGTCTTCCTTTATACTTGTGCACAGCTACTGGAGAAGGAAGAACAATGGGAAACAACAGGCTATGTCACTATTGATTTAAGAAGGGATGTGTGTCTTGGTGTCCTAGACCCCCGTAAACTCCTTCAAAGTGTGTTGTAGGTAACCGTCAGCCGTTGAACTCTTAGATGGTTTTGGATAAGCCGCTTCCATCCTCTGCAACCTAGAATCAGTCTCACTGGCCCCTTTCCAGCCCTCAGTCCATCAGCCATTAGACCATTAATGAAGTAACCTCACATTGTTATTGACTGGCTTGTCAGTAGCCCTGCCTGAGTCCTTAATAGGAGCCATTGGTCTTAAGTTAAAAAAGGACTGAAGGAGGTAGAGGAGGCCATGCACAGCATCTCAAGTGCCCTGCAGAGGTGAGCAGCTGCCAGCCCATGCAAATGATCTGGAGGAGACGAGCTGCTGTCTGGACGAATGAAAAATTCTGCCATTCAGCCATGGGATCAGTACAAACAGAACTCATTAAGTGTGGTGGGCCTTTGCATAAAAATCTGTACAGCAAAGGTTAAAGAGTTAAAAAGTCAAAGATGTTTTTACAGCAAGTACTGTTTCTATCATCTTAAAGAGTTTAACCATTAAAATGACAACTGTGTCATTATTTATTCACTAATCCAAACCTGTGTAGTAAAAAAAAGAAAAAAGAAAAATATATTACAAAATATATTTAAGTCGGAGAGTTAAACTAATGAAATGCATCTGATTTATATCTAAATCACTCAGACTGATTTTCTGAACTTATTCATTGACAAATAATTTGTTTATGAAATGAATGTTGTCACAGTACTGTGTCATGCCACAAGAACAGCTACAGTGAATATCAAGGTTGTACAAATCACATGGATAATATAATGTATAATAATATAATATCATGATTTTATTCAGCAATGATGTATTAAAAATGACAGTAAAGACATTTATTTAAATGGATATATATATAACCATGCAGAATATTCTTAAGAAATTTTACTTTTATGTTCTAGCTGCAGTCCATAACTTTTGGTGCTCTAGTGGCTAATAAACCATTCTTTCTTCTTGTAACTGAAATTACTTCTTTCTGTTTCTGTCTATGTGGCGAATCACGCAGATACCTCAGCAGTACCTACCCAAACTTGTCTAAATAGTCATAATATAAACAATTATTATAGGTCTACTGTATTGATTCAGTACAAGCCAAAAACACAGTTTTGGATAATGAATTCATGGTGTATACTTGCTTATTATATACATTTTGTACATTCTGAACACAAAAAAAGTTGCGGATTGCAGCTTTAAGAAAGAAAGTTATGTGTGTCAAATGGCACATGGGTAAGTAAATGATAATTTTTTTCTCAAGCATGTCTCTTTTTTTCATTTCAGGCTATCGGGTTCATCCAGCACATAAAGCCCATCACAGAAAATGAATATAAGCGGTTGGAGAAGAGACTGGAGATGTGAACTGTCCCTCTGGAACGGGCTGCCATTAAGTTTACTAAAAATGTCTGATGGTTTCGCCCAGACAGTTAGGAGAGCTGTGTCTGAACGGGATCCAGATCTCTGGTATGTGGTGCAGTAATGACAGAGAAATGTTGTCATAATTATTGTAATTTCCTTTGATTTAGAAAGTTGGTGTAGTTTTAATTGAGCGGACAAATTTAGCTGTTTTGGACAGCCAAGTTCATGAATGTTCTTCTTCTCTCTTTTTTTTTTGACATACTTCATCCAGTAACAAAACTAATCAAGATGATTTTTCTTTCTTTCTTTCTTTCTTTCTTTCTTTCTCTTTCTTTCTTTCTTTCTTTCTTTCTTTCTTTCTTTCTTTCTTTCCTTCCTTCCTTCCTTCCTGACACGTTACTAATGCTGTAAGTCATACTTTTATACGATGTCTGCTAGCTTACTCCGAAAATGTATATTCAGTGAAAATGTATCTTCCAGTGATTATGCATGAAGATAAATTTCAACCCAAACTCAGCCCAGCATTTCATTCTCTTGGGTATCATTTGGATCGTGGCTTTAAAACATTTCCAGTGCTCCTGAGGAATAGGAATGTATCAGTAAAATGAGATAGTTAGCATGTATTTCTTATTACGGATGATTTGTATGGCCATCTGTCTGTTATGACTGAACCTCTAGCATATCACAATGCCATCAAAACCTCGTTTTCTGACCGTACTCATGTAAACATACAAAATTGAATTGAGTTGGTTCCAATCAGAATGTCAGATGAATGAGTTGCTTGTGTTTTGATGCCCTGCAAAGGGGACAAACAGTTACCATAGTCGTATTTACAAAATCAGATATTCTGTGTGAATTTACGCATGTATATTGATAGCTTCCAGTTCTCTTGGCTCTTTCAGTATTGATGAATGGCGGTGGGTGTGGTGTGATGGCTCATGTGTGGTCATAATTCGTGATAAGTTGAGCATTCTGGCTGCCTTTATGGCACTTGTGGGCTCGAATTGAAAGGAATAAGAGGGTGTTTTAAGGCAGAGTGGATTTTCAGTCTTATCCTGACTAATAGACTTGTGTAATATTACTCAACATTCATTCAGCTCTAACTGAAACATTGCACAATAACATGCCTGGAAGCAAGATTTAATAATTGCATTTGGGTTTTGTGATTTGAATGTTGTTTTATGAAAGCGTATTGCTTTTGCAGATGCCTAGATATGGTTTGAAAATGCACGAAAGCCTCAACAGACTGATTGATGTTTTAGATTTGAATCTCACTTTTTTTCACCCTTATTTGACCCCTAATCATTAAGCAAGATTTGGTGTAAGATTATACCAAAAGATGATAGTGAAATGCAATCTAAATGGGAAAAGTTTCGTATAAGGTTAGCTTTGTGTGTGTTTTTCCCTCCAATAGTTTTGTGTTTGTAACTCAGCTGACTGACAGACTGTAACTCAAACTCTGTCCTTTTCTGACAAAGCTGTCTGTTTAAGTGCTGGTTAAAGAAAACCTTACTGTTGAAAGAACAAAAGGACTTATGTTCTAAAGTTTCTCCTTCTAAGCTCAGCTTGTAATTGTATTCTTCATATTTCCTTGTAATTGTTTGCTGTGGCACATGAGGTTAAGTTGGCACTTTTTGATTTCCCAACTGTTAGAATACTGTTCGATGTGTTAGACATAGAGAAACAAACTATGGCCCTCGATTTGGATCAAATTTATTCAGTTAAGTTTATTCAGTTAACCAACCATTTTTTGTACTAAATGAATATGTACAATTGCCAGCTCTGCACTATACTAACTTCCCTGTACGCACATGAATAGTGTGTAGGTTTACCTGTCATTCTCAAAGTCCATTTCCTTAGCTTATCACTGTGCTACAGTGGAGCTGTGCTGAGGACCGACAGCGTGGAGGCCTGAGGGCTGTGTGTATCTACAGCAGCTCATTCACCCCTTAGTTGCCCGAATGAGAAATGTGCATTTCTCCCAGCACTGACAACAAACCACGAATGCATGTCCCCAACAAAATAAAGCTCCCTCGCTCAGTCAAGAAAAAGACAGTAGGGGTAGTTCTCTCTCTTTGTGTGTGTATGCGTGTACGTGTGTGTATTTAAGAAGCTCTCTCTCCTTATTTTCTTCTCCCAAGGTTACGGTCATCTTTTTATACTGCATTATAAAAGGGTTCAGCCTGATGGAGGTGTTCAGTGTTATTTTGTAATTAGAATGTAATCCTCCTCTCATTGCACACACTCATTGGTAGACGCTCCCTGCATGCAATTGGAATAATGCGAATAATAGCTGTGTGTTTCAAAGTACCTTCTTTACCGGAAACAAACTGTAAAGAAACGCATAAATATTCCTGTCTGATTGTCCTCCGATCCACCGTATTATCGAAGGTGCTAAAGGGTGATTCTTAGTATAAAGGGTTAGTTTGATTACAGCCTCAGCTTTGTTTGCGTACAGCCTGCCTTGCTAATGAAACAGCTTCAGATTGCAACAAAAGTCTGGCGTGCTATAATTTTTAGTGGTCTAGTCCTAAAATAAAAAGTAGCAAACAAATAATAGAAAAAAAAGGAAATGCAGCAAAAGTCCACTGAAAAAATGGGTAAATAAATAAATATATAAAATGTGAGAAAAGTTGAAGACAGAAGGGACATGAGAAGGTAAAAAAGAAAAAGGTTAGTTGGGTGGCCTTTATAGATCTGTATGTCTGTTGAGGGGATCAGCAGGCAGCGGCTGATGAACTTCACTTTCTATTAGTGGCCATGGTAGGGATGTTCTCTTCCTACCGATCAATAGGCTGAAGGACAAGAGTGTCAGAAAAATGAGAGACCCTTCTCTTTCTTGGCAGGGCGGTCTCAGAACGGACGGCGAGGCACTGAGTGCCAGAGACCCTTAGTCCCTCTGGAGTGGCTTTGAGTGAGGGAGCCATTTTGGGCGGGGGTGGGAGGAACTCACATCATCCGATGTCCTTCTGTTAACAGTTTGAAAAGGATAACTCTAGCAGAAGGACTTCACAAAAGCTTTTCTGAATGGTTGGAGGTTGTTTTGTTTCATCTCTCGACTGCACTAAACAACAGTAACAAATGAACACAGCTAGGTACTTGTAGCAACTCTTTCTTAAAAGAATGTTTCTTGTTTAATACAATTTCAGTCAGTGGTGTTTATTGACTGTATGCTATATTGCTTTCGTACAATTGTTCATAGCCTATAATGATAGCCTAAAGATGATATGAAGTAACCTAATATTAATATAAATGAAAACATGTTCCTGAGCAAATCATGGGTTTTAAACAAATTGATTCAGTTTGATTGAATGAATGATGCAATGACTCACCCATTATTACTGTGGCTGCATCGTAAAACACTTTCCTACTATATGGTAAGTTAAAATCAATATCCAAAAACAGTAATTTTGTAAATCATATTCAGAACTAAATATATTCCTGAATGAATCAAGAGTTTTAAATAAATTGATTCAGTTTGATTGAATGAATGATACAATGACCCATTGTTACTGTGGCTGCGTCCAAAATCGTACACTTTCCTACTATATAGTAAGTAAAAATCAGTATGCGAAAATAATAATTTTCAAAAATCATATTCAAAAATAACATGACCTACTGGTGAAAAATGATATGATATGAAATGATAACAGGACAAATGTAGTAAATCATATTACATGCATAATAAATACTATATACTTACTCAGAGTACATGATTTTGGATTGGGACAGTGACTTTTTTGTTACTAAATGAATCAGTGTTTATCGGTATGAATCGGTTTAGTAGAGTGAGTGATACAGTGTCACTACCTGGTGTGCGGCTGTAACTGCATTTATCTCTTTGCGCAAATCTGTCTATTAAATTCAGTGACTGAAACTACCCATTTTTTAAAATATATAGAATAGAATAAATATCTTGGCTATTTATATTTGCTTACTTTTGGTTATAAACATTTTAACAGTTTATCTCCAGCCCTGCTTTTTTTTTTTTCCTTTCAAAAGATGAAATTTCTCCAATATTATGCCTCAAATGCTCTTTTAAAGAACCTGAAGCATTCCTTTAAACACATCTCTTGACTAATTCCTGTCAATTATAGGACAAGGGCTCCTAAGCTTCCATTTACACTCGTCTGCTGCTCCCTGGACAGCATCAGCCCAGGAGAACAAACGGCAGAGGAAGGAGTGTGGATTACTCCATCAGCGCCCAGTTCTCTGACAGCTTCTGTGCCATCAGGGCTGAGGGTTAGCATTTCCCCCCCGACCCGGTCATGTCTATTCAGCCTCTTCAATTCAGACAGGCAAATTAAGCACTTCCCTATCCCAAAAAGCGTCCTTTTCCTTCACAAATGCTGAATATGAAATTAGCTTGCAACTATTGAAAGGCAGCACAGGATCATTTTGTGCTGAAAGGAAAGTAAAAGGTGTACCTCGTGTTTCTCAAATGCGACTGATTTCCCCCGTGAAAGGAAACGAGAAAGGAACAAGAACGGAAAAGAGGGGAAAGTGTTGTGCCTTTTGTCCTGTCTGATTCTCTCTATGTCTCTCTCTCTCTCTCTCTTTTCCTCTTTCTGTATCTCTCTCTGTGTCTTTCTTTCCTTTGAGAGGCTGTGCTAGAACAGGTTTAGATGTGACCAAAAATTATCTTGGAATCTCATATGTGGGTTTACATTAAAAAACAACAACATTAATTTCCATAATGCATTCTAATGGATTAGAGGGCTGTTTGTCAGGCTAGGTCAGAGTTCTGGTTTTAGTCAACACAGCAACCCACCTGACAAGAGCTATTATGTTTATACCTGTTACAAGCCATGGAAATAAAATGCACATAATTAGCTATTTCAGCCATGATCTCATTTATTCACCAGCGTCCCTGTTTGCTCACCTTTGGCCTCTCGTTTCATATTATAAACCATCAATGGGGCAAAAGACACATTATCATTTGTGATATCAGGTGACAGCTCACTCTGTGTGTGTTTGTGAACGTGAGTTGGGGGGTGTAAAACGTGTTGTAGACCAGACACCAATTAAACGTCTATTTGATGGGGGCATTAGTTCATTCTGGTAAACTATCTGAAGCATTTAGAGGCAGATATAGGAAGGCTTTGTCAGCATGCCATTTGTTCTCTCGTAATGAGCAGAACCTAATGGAAAGGCTTTTTATTTGACAATGTTCTAAAATGAACATTTGTCGATCAGTTGCCTATATTTCATGTTTATGGTGCATGAATTAACTACATAACTACAGTTCAAAACAACACAGTTGGAAGCACACTGACCCACGTCTAGAATGCTAGATTGATTGATTTATTTTTTTATCTTAAAGGGGCAGTTCATCCAAACATGACAACTACAGGGGAGAAAATCAACAATAACAGACATATTAGGATCTGTTTAGTGTGCTACTTTTATGTTGCATTTATGATGCTGTTTTGTGTGTGTGTTAATTTTTGAGCTTATCAACAGGTCCCAGATTCACTTAAATTATACCAGAATTTACATTTTTTTAAAACTATTCCTTTAAGGTCACCGATGCTCTGAAAATAAGCTGCATTGCTGAATGTGATTAAATCAAAAACAATATACAACCAATATATCGTGTGCTTCATTAGTTTTAGCTCATTTAGCATTTTTCATACTTGAAGAGACCAGCGTGCCAAGAACGTGCTCATGCTCCTTTGAACTCAGCAAAAAAATTTCTCCTCAAGCATTTAAATTTAACCTACAGAACAAACTTCCGTTCCTCTCGTGGTCTGCGCTAAACTGATTTTTGTTTTAATTAATGCTCTAGATGACCACAGCTGCTCCTGGAGCCTTCCATTAGAGGTCTTCTAAATGGGCCCATAGAGAAAATCCCAAGATCCGCATCCACATGCAGTGGCCAAAGGCCTGCGAGCATGCCTTCACATATAAGTAAAGTTAAAGGATGGCATGTTCATATGCACATAGCACTCCCACACACACAGTAATTACCGTACAGGGCAGGTTCATGGTTTGTAAGTCCTCAAATATGGTTTTGACCAGTGCATTCCTCAACATCCGTAACGCACATGGTGCTTTCTAATAAACTCCAGCTCGGGCAGCGCTCCAGATGGGGGTTAGGAGAAAGGAACACTGACGGTGGTAAGTGGTTTCAGTAGAGACAGCCTGGCCCTTCATCCCTAGCCAGTAGAGAGCTGGGTGTTAGTCGGCTTTGGCTGCAGTCTACACTTTGGGTTTCAGCCACATTTTCAGTGTGTGTGCATTTGTTTTTTTATATCCTTTCTGCCCATTTCCTCCGAAACCCAACCTGGGGTTTAGGGTTCCTTTCTAGCCGGATGTTTGTACCCCCGGCAAAAGCTTGCACTGCCTTTTTTTTTTCTCATTTTCATTTAAGCTGTTTCTTTCATCTCTCTTTCTCTCACTCACACACACCACACAGACCTGCTGTGGCTTCCCTATGGTCATTCCGGGTCTGTTTAGTGGAATGGCCCAGACCGTAAGGCTCTTACAAGAATACCTGTCTGCGCTGCATGCTGCTTTTGTTTTTTACCTTTACTGTTTGTACATTGCCTCTGGCTGCATGACAAATACTGTGTAAAATTCTTGTGCTCCAACAGAAGTATGAGGTTGCAGAAAAGTCATATTCGTGCCTTTTTGATGAAAAAAATGTCCCCATTACTATTTATGTAAGTAACCATTCAAATTTGGGAGTATTTTCATTTATGTATTTTTTTAAAATAAAATTATTTATGTATTTATTAATGAAATCAATCATTTTATGCAGCAAGAACACATCATTTGATAGAACATGGCCATAAAAACCAAGGAAAAATGTTTTTTAAGTAAGTTTCAAGTAAGCACTATTCTTTTGAATTTTTTATCAAGGAATCCTGAAAAAAGTACCACATTTCCACAGAAATATTAAGCACCACAACTTTTAATGATAATAAGAAATGTTTAAACATTAAAACATATTTAAATTGTAATTCTGTTTTGATGAATATTATTCATCTAGTTAATGCAGCCTTGTTGAGCATAAGATACTAAAATTATATATATATTCACTGTACCTGGTGCCAACTGTTTATCTGTAAAATATTGATTTTTGTTATTAATTATGACTGTCTCATATAATGAATCCAATGACAGCACTAAGACACATCTTTTATGCATATCTAGACACTGATAAACATGATATTGGTTTAGATACTAATTTAAGTAGCTCTTTCATCTGACACAGTAACCCTTGACACCCCCTCCCCATCTCTTCACCCAGCTCTCCAAACCTCTCCTCTCTTCTCTGCAAGACCTCATTTCCTTCATCCCTCCCTCCATTCCTCCATTCTCTGTCCAGTCTTTACAGGGACAGACAGCTATTCTCCTTCATTGTCTTTTACAAAGAATGAGGACTATAGATTGGTTCCCCTTTTAATATGGCTGCTTTTTATGCCCAATTCATCCAAATTAAATTGGTCACAACCCACCTGGTGTTGCCCTGTCTTCAATGTGTCTCATGGATCATTCAAAGCCTCTCCAGCCAAACTTCACAACCTCTGCTGACCTTGTGTCTTGCTAGTCTGTGGCTATTGTGGTTCGCCCAATAAAGGATGGCATCCCCAAAAGAGGTGGCGTGCACAGAGGGGGGCAGTAAACGCTAGTCCCTGCCCTTCCCATTCCACGCTCTTAAAGTGTTATTCTGGGCATTACAAAATAATAATAATATTAATGGTAAAAGGTTTAATATCAAATTTAAAATGAATAAATGAATCATTGTGAGGATTGTTTGTTAATTAAAAATAGGAAAAAATCTTTTACTGTTTATTGCTATGCCTTTTGTGTATCGTATTCATAAGCCAAATTTATATATTTCATTGCAATGTGGCATTTTTCGAAATAATATATATTCTGTTTTTACAAATATTACATGTTGTCGTAAAATGTATTAAAGCTACATTTAATGCCACTATTAAATCTAATTATTTTATATAATAACAAGGACAAAATCATAATCATAATCATAATAATTATTATGAAATTTTATCATGAAAACTTTATGATGTTCACATGTAGACAAGGTGTACAAGAAAAATAGCTATCAAAAGGCAATTATATTAGTTATAAATGTTATAATGATAGAAAATTATTAAAGCATTTTTATACATTGCTTTTATCCTGTAAAACATTTTCGAGCATTATTATGATAAAAAAGCACATATAATTATTCTTTGTAGATTTGTTTTTCTTACAATTTTATTCCACGTTGCTCATTTTTTCCTTACAAAAATGGTCTGATCAGAGAATATGTGTGTGGAAAAACAGGTGAGACAGGAAAAAATGATAAATGATAACCCAAAAAAAAGAGGATAATTGTTGAGAATGAAGGCAAGAATGTGGAGCAACAGGTGCATTAAGAGATTCTTGAACAAGGGTGATTTATTTAATGACTTACTGTTCAAATATTATAATAAGCTGGTTATGTAAATACTATTTGTACTATTTTTTGAGGGCCCTTCTGTCCTGTCTACCCCTGCGGAGTTGCACACCACTGCCCTCAACTTTCTAAAGGGTCACCTTTAGACCATTAGCGGAGCATTGTTCCCCCCCACACCGGCCCAGCCTGTGCCCCTTGAATCAGCCCCCAGCCAAACCCACATAAATGGGAGCTTTTAATTATCATCCTCTTTCTCTCTCTCTTCCACCTCCCGCTCTTCCGGAGAATGCCTCTTGTCTTTTTGGTCATAGTCATGCCATGTCCTAATGCGCCTGTATCCTCACAGACATCCTCTCACCGCTGTTTATTAGCCAGATCCATTTGCCACAAGTCCCCCCTCCACCACCCCACCGCTGCCACTACGCCCGCTTTCGTTCTCCCTCCACCTCTTCTTTGTGCTGCCATATGAATGCACTTTCATGGTTGATAATTATGCCTGTCCTTTTGACACGAGGATCCACGGCCTGCCCTTGTTAAGCCAGTAATTAGCCTGTCCTCCTTATTTATTGAGAAAGTACAAATTATCCCTTCTAGTGGGCACTGGCCATTCCCCGCTCTCTCACTCTCTCTTATTCTCACTGTTTCTCCCTCTCTACTCGCTCTCCGTTCTCCTTGTATCCCTCAGCACTTTTGATAGGCTGAAAGCAGCTGCACTAAAGCAAGATAAAGCTGCACCATCAGGATGATGAAGAGTGTGGATGGAGAGGCGCTGCGCCGAGCACAAAGGCCGCAGAGGAGCGGCGACAGTGGCGTAGGGACAGCTGAAGAATACCACAATGAATAGCTCTCATTTGTGAATATACAGATCTGGGTGGAGGAGGGTGAGGACCCAGGGGAAAAAATCCACAGGTCACAATAAATAAAGTTTGGAGACCACAAGCTAAAGACAAACATGCATGTGTATCGACATGGCTGACTGAAACCTTGTTTTATTTTTTTAGCTAGTGAGGGGTGATTCATTTTAATTAATATACTGTTATAGTATTTATTAATATTTTAAATCATTTTTATGCTGCATTTTTTTTTTTACTTAATTCCAAAGCAGCAGCATTTCTAGCGTTTCACATAATATTAATATTTTTTTATTTAATATTTTTATTTTATTTTATTTTATTTTATTTTATTTTATTTCATTTCAGCTTTCAGTTAACAATAAAACACAATTTTTCAGTCTTGGTAGAGGAGGATGAGGGCGTGGTGAAAAAAAAATAATAATAAAAAAAGACCTCAGGTCACTAAGGTTTGGAGATGGTATAAGCTATTTTTAGGCTTTCCATCATAAATTCGATTTTGTGTTTGTTTGTTTTTTGTCAGTTTTATTTCAATTAACAAAAATAATTCTTAGGTCCAGCTTGAGGAGGGTGACCCGGGGCAAAAAAAAATCCACAGGTCACAGTATATTATGTTTGGAGACCAAGAGTTAAGACAAACACTGAAATGTGTTAGAAAGTATGTGAAGATGGCCGACAGAAACCTTGTTTCTCTGCTTATCTCAAAGGGGGTGATTAAATTATGGCCCACATTGCCTGATTTATTAAAAAAAATAATGTGCTCTCAGGGTCTCAGGTTTGGTTTGGCCTTCCAGGGCTGCGTGATCCGGGAACAGCTCCTTCTTAATTTCAATTGCCATGTCAGAACCTTGTTTAATATAGTACGACAAAGACTGTGATCAATATGTAGCTTGTAGCCTGTTCTATTTTTTGTCTTCTTTTCTGTTTCTCAGCCTTTTTTAAAATGTATTTTATTTATTTTTTTTTTCAAGAGGTCTGGAATATTAAGCTGTGACCCCCCCTCCCTGTTCCTTTCCACTCCTCTGCTCTCTCCATGTCCTCTTTAGCCTGAACAAAACCCATTTGCTCCAGTACGGCAGAAGGAACAGTATCGAGGTGGTCCCCTCCCTCTCGTCATGCAGCCCTCTGCCCATAAGAGCCTCCCAATCAATAGAGATGTAAATAAGTTCAGACAGTTGCCAGACCTTTGTCTACGTTTTAGGATTGAGAGGCATCACAAGGATCTATTTTGGTCAGGCTTAGATTTTTAATCTGTTTAGTTCCAGTGTTGTGGGAGAAACAACACACTCTTTTGGACTAAATAGACTGGATTACTAGTCACACTTGTGCAGTCTTGAAGTTTGATCTTATACGGTGGTACTTCAAGTTTGAGTTGTAGCAAAGTACCAACATTACCTAATATATATATATATATATATATATATATATATATATATATATATATATATATATATATATATATATATATATATATATATTCAATTCCATTCAAACATTTTTAATGCTCAGGAAATGTGTCAATGTTTGTTGTTAATATTTAGTTTTTCTTTGTTAGATATTGGGTTCAGAAGAGCATTTATTTTAAAATAAAAATCTTTAGTAACATTATGTTTAATATGATGGACTACTTGTACTCAGACCAGTCTTCTGTTGTCCTTCCTCACAGTTCACACCTGAAAGTAGAGTATAGACACCAGTTGTTTTTTTTTTTTTTTCCAATTAACATCTCATTCCCAGAGGAGTCTGAACAGACACAGAGAAATACATATTAACATGCCAGCATACCACAAACATATTCAGGGAAGTTATGGTTAAATAGAAAATTCACCCAAAATGAGAATTCCTTCATCAGTTGTTCCAAACCTGTATGAGATTTTTTTCTACTGTGAAACACTAAATAATTTGTTAGAATATATGTCATTTAGCCATTTACACTTTTTTTGCATGTTCATTTTCCAAAATATCTATCAACATAATATTATGCTCCACAGAAGGAAGGAAGCCATGGGGTTTTGTTACTACAATATAGTGAAATGCAATTTAATTGCTCTACTTAACTGTATAAGTAAAGATATGTAAAGGTAACTGCACCAAACAGCTTTGGTTATAAGACTTTTTTTTTTTTACAAATTAGTCAATGCAATAGTTAAACATTAAAAAGAAACCCATGGTTCCTCTAATTGTCGTCTTATCTAGATGGACAGTTTGTTTGGTGCAATGTTCTGAACTGGCTGGATGCGTCTGTTAGTTGATTTCAGCATTTTTAACATGCTTTTAAAACAGGCTGTGTGGTCAGAGCCATTAAAACATAATGAGACAAAAACTAGCTAAGAAAGAATGCTTCATATTTAATGAGACACTCGGTTCGCTGGTCCCTTCACCCAAAGCCATATGATAATTCTGATCTGTGCATCCTAACATTACAGAGACGGGTCTGTTTACACTTTCATTTGAATTTCCCTTTCTTCTTGTTGTCTGTTTTTGGAACAAGGCCCTTTCTCTACACACATTCAGCTCAACTCACGAGGGATTAGCTGGGGTTTGCTCAGAGTCCAAAACAGGAAGTCAGACATAACAAACACCCTTAACAAATGAACATATCGACAGCCCCATAAACAAACACAAAGATGCGTGTGTGTGTGTGTGTGTGTGTGTGTGTGTGTGTGTGTGTGCACAGTCCAGCGGCTGTCAGTCGCTGCTTTTGTAGCTTTCTGACAGTCTGTGTTATGTGATTTAAGAACCCAAATAACATGTTTGGTGATGGTCTGGAAGCATTAAAAGCATCGGTCAGCTTCTCGCATATCTGCGTGAGCTTAATTACAAGCGCTCACTTGTAAATTAAAACTTCATATCCAGGCAAAGCTGTGGCGCCTGGGGGCAGATCTCCTGCCCTTTTATTTCTGGATCCCAGACCCAAACCCTGCTGCGTTTTTGGACAGGGTCTGTGGACGTCTGTGGCCCATCCCACCCCGCTGCCACTCAGGACTGCTACTCTAGGCCACCGTGCTTGGAGCTATGGAAATGTCTTGCTGTGTGAATGAATGTGTGTGTGTGCAACAATGTATCTCCAAACAAGCAGGAAAGAAAAGAATGGAAGCAGAGAGCGAGGAACTGTGCTTGGTAGCCACCAGAAATGTAATTAATGAGCAAGTTTCTCATGATTAACTTTTATTAAGCTGTGCCCTTGAGCCTGGAGCCATCAGGTAATGAGTGAAGGCTGCAGAACAGGATGGAAAATGCACACCTTTGCACTGTATCATCACATCTTTGGACTTACACAGCCGTACTCCATAATTAAAGCCAGGTCCAGTAATTCTGCATGGTTTAATCCTGTGTTACAGTTCCTGCCAGTTTTTTTTTTTCTGTATATAGCAATGCCTATCCACTTGTTGGTTGCAACCCTAAACAGGTTGCAGGTGTGCTTTTGATAGGTTTTAATATGGTTACAGACAGCAAGAAAAAGCAATGCAAATAAAATGCGATCAACCATATAATTCTGAGTTGGTATAGTAAAAGACTTTTAAAGAAAATCTTGTAGTGTTGATGTTAAAGGCTGGGTGTTCAATCCAGTTGTCTGTTTTAATAACTGTGCGCCAATCAGCATTAAATGAAAAAATTATTTGAACTGTTTTCAGTTTAAAAATGAAGGCAAACGTGACTTAACAAAGCCATGGAGGGATGGATGGATGGAGGGAACTCATTAACTGAAAGAAATTTTACATTTCACACAACCCTGTCTGTCACCAGGTAGTAGTTGACATATGTCAAAAATGACATGTCAACATGTGCAGGTGGCAAGCGACATGAGTAATATAGCACAATTGAATGATAATAATATTATTTGGATTGCACAAAAACCTAAAAATTCAAGTTATGTTGATGTGATAAAAATGAATACATTTTATACTTTATTTCAGCTGGATTTTGGTTTACTTTTATGTGGAAAATAATTTTTGTGCTCCATTGGGTCTGGTACGTGGGAAATGTTGGAGGGCCTTATTTGGATGCAAGTAAAACTTTTGAACTTGTAGTGAGTAGGGTAGGAAGTTTGGTAAGGTCTGTTCTGGTTTGAGCCCATGGCTCTGCAAGAGGACATGAAGAAGCACTTGTCCAGGAAAAAATGGAAAACGACAGCTTTAGTAAAATGGGAGGTAGGAATCAGATTTCAAAATTGAGGCTTATGAAATAATAAATAAAAATCCCTGCAGCAAATGCTTGCTGGTGGCTGCAGCTGACTAGCTTAAGCGCATGGCATGAGGTGGGCATTGTCTTTATAAGATGGCACCTCATAAAATGGCATTAGCTGCCATTGCTGGGGCTTGAAGCCTCATCCTGCTGGGTTTAGGCCCAGCGTGTTCGCCAGCGCGCATTATTAGAGTGACATCTGCTTTACAAGTCCTGCACCCAGGAGCATACCTAAACAACTCATTTCAGCTCCATTCTCTCCTCGCCGCCCCTTCGCAAGCCTCCCGAGCAGAGGGTGTGTAACTCATTTTGTTCTGTCGTCTTCTCTCTCTCTCTCAATTTTAATTTGCATATGGTGTCATTTCTCTTTCATTCCTTCCTTTCCTCCCTTCTTTCTCTCTCTGTTTGCAGCCCTCTGGCCAGTGATGAGTGTTGCACAACACAGGGCCTCACTTTATCAATCAGCTGTGGCACAAACACTTAGTGCATTACAGCGACCATCCTTTATTTCAAAGCTCTTCACGGAGGAGGCATGCAAATTGCTCCCGCATCAGCCGCCTTGACAAAAGAGCAAATTACCCAATGCGCACAACAATTTCTGAAGGCCTGAAGAGGACTTTGACTCTGGCCTTTTTGATTTAATGTTACCGATGGCATCTATTCATGCATAGTTTATGTTATCAATGAGCTGATTCAATGATTGCGAAACGTACAAAAATTGAAGTTAAAGATCACAGATACTAAATTCTACATGTTCGGCCGTGCATTTGGGTTTTTGAATACATTTACAGATTGTGGATTCTACGTGCAATGTTGCATGAAGGTTCTGGGTCATCTAAACTCTGCAGTGTTTTTATGTGATGGTCATGCTGTTGTCGGACTGATGGACTAGATCTCTGAAATCCCATGCGATAAGGCTGGAATGAAACAAGCATTACAAACATCACAAACTGTGTAAGACAAGCTTCCTCTGATCTGTTTTATCAATCACACACACACACACACACACACACACACACGCTGAGGCAGTGATAGCTCAGCCAGGAGCTCCTTTAAGTCTGCTGTCAGCAGGTATCCTTCCAATTCAATGAAAGCAGCATCATGTGCTGTTTCACAGACTGCCAGGCTTGACCATCAATAAGAAGCAGTTCTTGGCACTGTCTGATAGTGTTTCTCAACTGATTTTGCTTCTGGGCCCACATTTTATGATAGCCATGTTTACAATCTATAAACTGCATAGACCCAGAAATATGAAAAAAAAAATTATAATAATTAAATTATTACCGTGACTGACTGAATGGGTTAATGAAAGTTCTGTAAACAGCAGTAGAAGTGCGATTTAGCATGAGATAACATTGTCTGAGTCATATTATCTTTTGCCTTGGATAGTTGTGTTGCTGGGCTGAAGATGAAGACATAACGTTTGAATTTGTGCTGAAGTATTGGATGTACTCCCTACAATGTCAACATAGCAAAAAGGTAAGGTAAATGTTGCATTTGATTCTTTGTTTTGTTTTGCAATTGAGTAGCATCACATTAAAAATAAGTAAATAAATATATATATATATATATATATATATATATATATATATATATATATATATATATATATATATATATATATATATATATATATAGTATATGGCTAGTTGACAATTAATTTAAAGGTGTTCTATTAATAGTTTTATGTGCAATGTCAGTATTCAAAGGAACACTGTCTTCCAAATGGCTTCTAGAACACAGTGTTTTTTTCCCCCTTTTGTTTCTGCAGTACAGGCAAAAATGATAAGAAGTAAAAACAATAGCCTTGTAATATCATTCCCAACATATAGACAGAAATTTGAATTTGCACACACAACAGTGAGTGATGTATTTTGACACGGCAGATGAGGTCTGCGGGAATGAAAGGAAGAGAGAGAGACTATCCGGTTCATTCAAGTTTAGTTAGTATTCCACTGGGAACAGGATTGTTTCCCTGAGTAGCATTCCTTCAATGTCCTGTGGCCGGTGTTCCTTGTTAGGCTGTGGCCCTTCCAATGGAGAAAAGAGATAGATAGAGGGAAATAAATAAATAAAGAAGAGAGAGCGAGTAAGATGAGGAGGGGAGAGAGTGAGAGAGAGGGCCGCTACGCCAACACCTTGACGTAGATGTACAGCTGCTCACATTGCGCCTGTCTCACCTTTAGCCTCGTCTGTCTGCTGCCGCTTTTCATTTTCCGCATTCATACATCAATGAGCTTCGCGTGCTGACACCTCATTTTGCAGGCTACTTTGGTTATGGAGGCCGTGTTTTGCATATCGCAACCCACCCCCCTCCTGACACGCCGGTGATCTTTAAAGAGAGGGAGAGAGCGGCACAGAAGGAGAGCGAGTTAGCTACTTCTTTTCTTTCTGATGCGTACCTTCATCACTTTTCTCCTTGTCATGCAAAAGTTCTCCTCTGCGTGACACCGGCTCATCTTCTCCAAATCGAGCTTAATTGATTGATTTCTGTCTTTCATTTTCCCGTGTCTATCATTGCTGTTGCTGCGTCTCCCCCCTCATGCTTCTGTCTCCCCACTTTGTCTTTGCTCTGTGTTTGACAGCTTTGGTCTGAGTATACAGGCGCATGGCTTCCCTCCCCCATCACTCCTCTTCAATCTCTGTATTTCGAGCGAATATTACATTCCTATTGTATTCAATAATGGAGACTGATTTCCAGGATAATTATTACTGGCTAATTAGTCAACACCAGGAACAGTCGAGCCAGAGAACGTGTGCCTTTGCGTGCTGGACCCATTATAGTTTTCTTTTCTTTTTCTTTTTTTTTTTTAAGTCCCTTCATGCTCAGAAAAGGGAATGACAGCTTGACTGTTTGATATGCATATTTCTTGAGTATATGTCTCATAATTGGGCGCCAGTAGTTTTCATAAACTACTTTCCATATAGAGATTGGCCCAACATTGTTTCCACTATGTGTGAGCTTTTTTTATGTTTTCATTTGGGCTAAGCTGTAATTTTTGGTGTTGATATTTTCATTTCAGTTTTAAAACTGAAAACTATTTTAAAAAGCTAAATAATAAGAATAAGAATTAATGTTGTTGTTATTGTTGCTGTTTTATTTAATATTTTGGCTGTTTTTATTTGATTCACCTTATTGGCATGAATATGGAGGATATGGAATTTTTTAGATTTAGTGAGATTTTCTCATTAAAAAGAATATTCAGATTTGTATGTTTAAGTTGAAGCTTAGATTGCCTCAACAACATTTTAACGAATTTCTTATACATTTACATACACTTTAGATGAATACAAAATTTGTGTAATTAGTTTTTTATGTTAAGTTATTATTATTATTATTATAATTTTTGTTGTTGCTTCCTAAAATTCCATAAAAATGAACATTTAACTTAAAAGAGTAGATAAATGCAATAATAATATATGTGTGCAATTTATTTTTCTTATTATTTTGTAAATTTGTAAATTCAAAGGAATTTTAGGAAGCAACAACAAGTATAATAATAATAGTAATACTAGTAATTATTGTAATTATATAGTAATATAGTTTTTGTTGTTTCTTCTAGGACTTATTGGCATGCATATTATGTGTTTTGATGCTAGATTATTAGGATGGGACATGCATTCAGGTATGCCTTTGTGAGACTTTTCTCTCTCTCTCTCTCTCTCTCTCTCTCTCTCTCTCTCATTTAAATAATTCTAAAATGAGCTTTAGCACAGGTTGTAGTTTTAATTTGAAGCTTTGACTGTATTTACTGTATTTACGCTAACATCCCCCTTGAATGAAACTTGAATGAATGCTTTAGAGAAACACAATGGAAACATTTACATCACGCTTCAAAACAGAGAACGCCTTTGCTTTTTGTGTAAGTGTTTTCATTATTTACATTCTAACATTCAGTAGATAATTAAATACACGGGTCCGAAGGAAGCGCCTGTTGTAGACACACCTCCCTGAAAAATGCTTTTGTCCCCGCTGCCTTACATGCTCCTATGAGCTAATTGTGAATTAAAATCCCGACAAGCAAACAAAATGTTTGGTTGGAGCGAGGCTGACAGCCGTGAGGAGGTGTCGGTGAACGAGAGGGTGGGCTGCCGAACGAGGTGATGAAGGAAACGACAGGAAGAGTGTGAGGAGTGAGTGAGTGTGTGTGAGTGAGTGAGTGTTTGTAATGGAAAGGGGGTGGGTTATTTGTGTCGTATAGGTATCATATGGATATCTGCCAAACCTAATGTAATAAATTGATGTTTTCCTGGGCCTGAAAAGAGGGACCCGGGCTTTTAAGTGGCGAGGGGCTGTCATCTCTTTGCATTTGTGAGAGGAGAGGGGAGTGTGAATGTCACTTTCAAGTAGAACTGCAGCTCTCTCCTAATGAGAGATGGGGTCTGCCTCAGAGCCAGCCAAGGGGCCAAGGAGGAGACGCCACCCTCCCGTAGCCTCCAATCCTCAGAGGGGCTGACAGCCTCCGATAAATCAAGACTCTCGCTTCCTCTCTTCCCTCCCTGCGCCACCTGCGGTGGGTGGAGAGCGCTCATTTTCCACCCAGAAAGAGAGAGAAAGCAGAGAGGTGTAAAGAGCGACGGGAGGGGGACGGAGAAAAAGAGAAGAGATGGCCAGGGCCCGCAGAAACTCTCCGCAAATGTCCTTTGAACTACGTGTCAGTGTGTTCGCTGTCTTCTTGCATAGAAAACAGTGCTGTGCAGCAACTGTGTGTTTTCTGTTTTGTTTGCTCGTTATGTTTGCGTCAAGTTAATTGTGTTTTTGCCGAGTGGTGCGAGGTCGTTGTGTAGCGTTACCTTTAACACTGTTAGTTATCTAGAGCAGAAGAGTCACACGGAGGTAATTATCCTGTTAAATAAGTTCAGGTGTTGGATGAGGCAGTTTGCCCCTGCTGTCCTGTGGAGCTAATGTCCATGCCCTGCCCAAAGGCATCCAGTGACCCATTACTGCGAGCAACAGCACTCACAAGCAGATGTGTACTATTTAAAATAGCGCCTCTCCATTATTAAATGAACTCGCAGCTTTTTTTTCCCCCTTTATACTTTAACAAACACTCACTTGCATTAAGCAAAGTGCAAAGCTTGCAGTCGGGTCACACTGGTGCAGATGCACTGGTAAAATACGATGATGTCCGGCATTAATAGTTTTTTACATTTCTGTCATAACTGCTTTTTGCAATCAGAGGAATTTGCTAAGGATAAATTAAGCAGATGCTGATGCCGTCATTTATTTTGACGCACTGTTTTAATGCCCTTTCGCGAATCAGTTAATGCTGCAGATGTGCCCACAAAATGAGTGCCTACATTTGCATACTTGCAAACCGGCTCTGAGTACTGGATTGAGGAGAATGCAGTGAACTACCACAATCTAGCATCCTATGCTGTGACTGTACTACGTCTCTCCACCGCTGCGATCCAAGCACCGGAGTCGGCTTTTAAAAATGTCGCACAAAAAAGTACACACGGACGGCCTGTAAATTAAATATTTACTTCATGATGCCATGATCAATAGAAAATGTATGTAAACATATCTTTTAAATAAAATTAATTACTGGAGTGGATTATGCAATTATATTCAAAAAGGATTAATTGAAAGCAATATCAAAATATCAAAGCGTTATATAAGAACATTTAGCAGTTAGTTTTAAAATAAAGCGGCTAAAATAGTTTATTAAGGCAGCTACTATGGACCAAGTGCATCATAACTTGCAAGTGCACAGAAACAGAAATTATTCAGCAGTGTTTGATGTTGTTTGGATTGTCCCTCTTTAAAAGTACGTGAGAAAGTGGCTAGAAAGGAAATTCCAAGCTCGATAAATAATTCAGAAGTATGTAGAGAAGCAAAAGATTAGTGTTATGGGTGGCGGAGAGGGGCATAGATGAATTCAGTGAGGTGGCGGGCCCAGCGCTGCCAGTATGCAGATTAAAGAGCGGGACGGCAGCGTGAACCTTAGACAGATGGCAGCACCTCAGCGGAAATGGGAGAGAAGAAGGAGGAGAAACGGGGACGGGAAGGAGAGAGAAAATCCAGCGATGCGACCTGCAGGAGTAAAAATTGCTTGCATTGTTGTTTTCATTATCTAGCTACTGTCATTTCATGAGCTTTGTATCTTTGAAATGAAAGAATGAGAAGGGAGGGTTTTAAAAAAGCAGAGGATTATGGAGAGGGGGAAGCAGGGAGGGCAAAAAAACTGTGAAATTAATCTTTTGTGCAGGTCCTGATGGAGCAGAGACATGCTCAGACAAAAGGTAGACTGGGAGAGAAGCGCTGTGATTGATGAATAAAGTAAAGGTGTCAGAAGTCTGTTATGTAAATGAGTGAAGGCACAGAGAATTTCGGGAAGGGAATGAGCGAGAGGAGAGAGCGCTGCACGTGTCACAGGGGCTATCGTCCCCCCAGCTTCAATCCTGCGCGATCTTTTATCTAGTCAGACAAGCCTGGCCCGCAATCTGCGCGGGAGCGCTGCAGAGCGTGAGCTCGGGGTACTTGAGGGGAAGAGAGGCGCTGCGGCTGCATCCGAGAGAGCGTGCCGGGCCTGATTGACCAGCACCGAATGGAAATGCTGTTAATATACATGTGTACTCACAGATCCTCTTCACACGTCCGTGTGATATTGCAGGACCCAACTGAAGTTGAGAAACAGGGTGTCTGATTGACAGAGGTAATGGAGAAAGCTGGTGATGATGGGACTTTGGTGGGGAGAGAGAGCTGTTCACCACACGTTTTGGTGTTGCTTGTATAAAAAGAATGACGTGGAATGTGCAGGGTGTGTGTTTTTTAACTACAAGCATTTTTATGTTTCAGGGATAGTTTTAGGAAAAATCATAAAATCAGTTAATTGAATAATTTATTTTGTTGTATTTTTTTTAACACATCATCTCCAATTTAGCTTTGTTGCATTGTGCCACACCAATGGAGTAAAGATGACTGAACCCACTTTTATGGTCCTCAAATTTTATTATACTTATGGTATTTGTATTTGTATTTTTTAAAAAGAAACATTTAGGGAAAAGGACCGAAAAATAAGAATATGAACAGATTTTGTTTTATGTCATATTAAATTAATCACATGTGTGTGTATTTCCCAAAATGTATTTGTTCATTCGTTCATGCATTCTTTAATATTTCCTTTCAAATATTTTTTTTTGCAATTAGATTTATTTGTTTTTCCTTTGTCACAGACTTTTACTAACAAGGGTGAAATTATCACAAATTTTAATATTGGTTGTATTCAAACGTATTACAATTTAAAATTATTGTTGTTTCGATATGTTTTAAAATGCAGTTTACCCCTTTGATGACAAGGCAGAACAGTTGTGCTGCTTTTTGTGGAAACCTTAATATATTTCATTTACTTTTGGACTCTTTTGTCTTTTGTATCAAGTTGAAGTGGTAGGAATTATATTTGATCATAATCGTTTGGTAAAAGTATGACCAAATTCTCTCAATGTTCAGGAGGGAATTTTCAGGGAATTAAGTTAATGTTAAAAAAAACGGCTACATCTATGCATGCAAACCCATGCATGAGGAAAAAAAAAGTACAGGTAAGGAAATTAAGGATACATCACAGCACCATCTCTCCAGAACCTTTTTAATTAGAAGGCCGGGGCATTGCTGAGCCAGTCATTAGGGCCTCAGACAGCGAGTGGGACGCGGGTCATGCCCTGCGTGAGCCCTCACCCTCACATGCAAACGGGCACCATCGTTCATAAACTGACAAAAACAATCAATCACCAGCGCATGAAGGCAGAGCATTAGGTTGAAGTTTAGGGAAACTGATGACATCCTTGCTTTAATTCTACAGCAGCAGTCTTTTGTGATCGGAAAAGACAAAGGCATGTAGGGTTACCTCTGGAGGAGGTTCGGCTAATTGCCAGTACTTGTTGTCGCGCCTTAGCTTTGTTTAAGTCACGGAGGCTAACTAGCTATCTCTCCCCGATGCACACTGTTTGTTCAGCTAGCGCACTGCTGAGAGAGCCGTTTTCATCAAGCGACTCATTATTAACGGGTTCATAAATAAACGGGACTCTAATATTTCTCTCTGTTAGTGTTTATTGTGGGCTAGCAAAGTGCAGCGGCTGTCTTTAATGAAAGAGAGAGCCACGGGTAATTGAAGCTTATTATGCCCGGGTGAGAGACGGTGGCTGAGAGAGAGAGAGAGAGAGGCTGGCACTGTCAAACACAGTCTGCTTCTGCGACTTACTTATTTCATCATGACAAAGCGATTTTGGACCGCCTGTGGTGCTGTGGTTTACATATTTACATTGGATGCAGAAGCGGCAGATGAAATGACATGGATTCTTTGTACACAGTGCCGGCCCATCCTATAGCCGATGTGCCCAGGGGGGCCTACAAGATGGTTCATAATAAATGAGCAGATCATAAGTTTTGATATGAGAACACATCTTGTCTAATCTGCACCGACAGTAAGTGGCATGATGACGCAGGATCTAAGTATAATCCTGTTTTATGAAACAGTTATTTTCAAAAGTATTGTTATTATTTAGCAAACATCTCCAATTTAGCTTTCTTGCGTTGTGCCACTGTATGATTTCATACTGTATGGTTTTATAAAATGTAAAATATATTTTTTAAACAATCATTTAGGGGAAAAGGCAGATTAAGGTTATTTTATTTTATTTTGTATAACACTTGAAAATCTTTAAAGGCAGAGCAAAGGCACTGATTTTACCAGGTGCTCCTGGATACTGATAATAAAAGTTTTATGAATTTTTTTATGAATTTTGGGTTTAAAATCAGTGTTTGGTGTTTGAACACTAGTGCCATTCATCTATAATTTCCTCTGATTTTAGGAATTAGTCGTGGGTGAGGATAGGTTTAGGTGTAGAGGTTTGATCAAGACTAAATTCAAATTAAAATTCTGTTTATTTATTTATGATTTTGAATTATTATAATTAGATACGACTGGCCCTACTTGCCCATACTTAACTCTGTCAGGCACACAAGTAAAAGTTACATATGTGTTTATTTGGAAATCTGGTTCAGGCAAAAATGGCTTTATTGGACATAACGTTACAAAGAGAGTGATTTGAACCTTCTCTACACTTAATTATTCTGACATGATTATAAACCTTCTCACGAACCCTTTCATAACGGGATTGAGAACACATAACAACTTGCATCTGTTGGATTTTCAGTAATGTTCTATTTCCAAACTCCAAGCGCCACATACATCACGGTCCACCTGCTTTTACTGATGCTGTCTTTCCCTTCCGCCGTCACACTTTTTCAGCCCTGTCTTCTCTCGTCTCTTCAGGGTGTTTCAAATGGCTGAGCTAGTCAAATTTACCCACCTGGCTATTTTTCAATAGAGACGTCTCTTTATTCTGCTCAGAAAAGCAGCGCATATGTCTGGCTGATTCTTGTTTTCCTTTTCTCGCTCTCTCGTTCCTTTTCTCCTCCCTCCACCTTTCTCTCTTCATCAGCCGCTCTATTTTTCTCCCTCATTCCTCCCTTCCTCTCCGCTGTTTTCATATGCAGAATGGCTATTGTGAGTTAGTGGATATCTCTCTTATGCATGCCCGGACCGCCTCTCGTTCTCTCCCTTCCTCATGCAGCAGAGGTTGGAACACGCACATTACAGCAGAGTGACAATATCCCTCCTTCAGATAATGCCATAAATGAGGCAGAATTTACATACAACACGCAGCATGCCGCTCTCCGCTTCTCGGCGCGTCGGGGTGTGCGGCGTGCGAAAAGAGCGCCGCTCTGCCAGCGCCGGCTCTGAAGAGGCTCTCCAGCGGGACAACCATTAGAGCCATCTCAGACTAATGACACGAGAAACGCTAGCACAACGCCAACTTCCACTGCCTGCCTCACGCTGCTGATGTTAACTATGCCCGCTAATACCACAACTTCAACCCTCAGCTCCCCTCTCAGAGTTAAAACGCTCTTTTTCGCACACGGCCGATGAAAGGGCTCGACTTTACATGCTATTACCTGCAGATTAGGCTCGGAACGTCCCAAAGCTCTGTCACAAACGTGTAGGCTACCGAACTTAAACCGCAGCTCCAAGTTCGAAAGTTGCCTCCGTCCTCAGGGAGAAGCTGCGATCTGTTTCCCTGTTTGTTTGTGCGGCTTTGTTGTGTGTGTCACTCTAAATGGAGTGGTGGCCTAAAACAGTGCTTTAGCCCACCTGCACGTCACACTCAGTGGAAGCCGAGAGAGACCTGCTAAATTAGCTCATTGCCTGATTGATGCATGGCTGTTGACTTGCCAGGGCACTGCAGGTGGAGGACTGGCTTTTTAAAGCATTGTGCTCTTATGTTGGGTAATGGTGCAGATTGGCTTGAACTATGCAAATGGAACCGAACACAGGCATAGTTTGGTACACTGTTTATTTTTGCTGTCACCTTGCTAATGAGGGGTCTTCGCCCCAAAATGATCTGCTCGCTGTGACCCGCCCCACTGAAAGTAACCCTGGTTATACAACAGATGAAAGCACTTTAAAAATCACTCTGTACGTAAATGATTTTGTTGCTCTGAGTGATGCACTAATTTGCTGTATTTTACTCAAAAAAAAAAAAAGCCACGCGACCTGACATTTATTCTAACGTTTATGAACTACCATTATCTCATGCTAGGTTTTTAAAATTCTGTCATTTACTCAGTTGTTCAAACACGCAAGACTTTCGGGAGAACACAAAAGGTGAAATGTAGAAGAATGAACACAATGAGCAATGAGCTACTGTTTGACTATCAACAGTAAAAGCAGTGTTGCTGCTTTTTTCATTAATCTTTGATAAATACAAAAGTTGAAAAGAACAACATTAATTTGAGGGTAAGACTTTCTAATAATGTTCCTTAATTAACAGAAGTTAATAACATTAGTTGCCATGAACTAATAATAAACAGTACTTCTACAGCATTTATTGATCTTAGGTAATGCTAATTTCAGCATTTATTAATGCATTAATAAAATCACAAGTTGTTTTTTGCTAACATGAACTAACAATGAATATGTATATTATGAACTAACGTTAGCAAAGATGAATAAATAATGTGATAAATGTATTGTTCATTGTTGTTTCATGTTAATTAACACATTACTAATATTAACAAATTACACCTTATATTAAAGAGTTACCACTTCAAGTCATACTTCAAGAAAATTATAATTTTCTTGCAAAAAATTGTCTGTTATTTGTGTATCAAAAAGGTATTTGCTCACTCGAACAACACATAAACATTTGTGAATATAGCTGCATTAAGTAACAGTTTCATAAAGTTAGTATAAAGAAAGATAACATTTAAGCAATTCCAGTCATATAAACTACATTTATGAAGCCTCTTTTTTTCATTTTGGAGTTTTACAGCCTAGACTGATGACTTCCATTATGTGGAAAACGGTGGACAGTATGTTCTTCAAAATATCAGCTTCTGTATTATACAGAAGAAGTCCTAAAGGTTTGAAGTGGGGTAAAGTTAAATAAACAACAACATAATTTGCCTGTTTTGCCGAACAATCCCTTCAAGGCATCAGAATGGATTTTGTCACTCTGTAAATTCACGTTGTGCGTTGATGGATGGAACTTGTGTTTGAAGAGCTGCTGTGTGTATTGTACTTACAGCACTGTGTGGAGAAGATCTTCCACCCTTCATGTTATTACTATCGAACCACACATCCCATGAAAGCTACCTATTACAGAGTCAATAGAAGCTGCTTATCCACACACACAGATCATTACTCTGGTCGAATTCTTCTCTGGCCGACTGCTTAATTAAGACGCCGCTGCTCTCTGAGCTGAATTGGAGATAAATTGTTCCACTGTAGAGGCATGTTATAATTCGCTATTGTTGAGATTGAAGGTTTGCTGTCAAAATAAAAAGTAAATGACCATAGGTAGCACAATGCAGACTTATTTTTGACTAGGGCTGACAAAAACAAGAATGATTTTGTCACTGATGTCTGTCACGGTTGTTATATATGTATGTGTGGGCGCTCACGGGCGACAGTACAGAGGCCCCACTGACTTGTAAGACCAAGTAATGGCAGCGTGATGCACGAATGCTCTCATATATTTCTACATTTCTTTCTCTCAGTTCTGCAGTAATTGATTCTAGTCATCTTAATTTCATTCACTGCAGCAACACCAATCTGATGAGGCCCAAATCTATTATATACAACCGATGTGGCCACTGAACACGTCCCATGTGTTCTGAGATTTTGTCAGCAATTCATTAGCAGAAAATTAGGTCATTAGAGACCAAGTACAGGATGCAGATTCCGGTGGCGTCCTGTCAGTAATTCTCTCCATTATTTCATATTTCTTTTTTGCTTTTTAATTAAATGAGCATTTTTCCCTCTTTCTCATTGTCAAGTTTAATGCATTTGCTACCCATGATCCGTTATTAATGCCGCAAAGAATTCAGGCAATGTTTGCAGAATAATATTCCTAAATTGAATCTTTGTTGCATGAATATATGCAAAAATATATCGTGAGGGCTGAGTGCTTTTAAATTGGAGAGATCACTCATGGCTTCACCTTTTCGTGGCAGATAAAGCTATGAGGAGTAGCGCTGCAGTGTCACCCTACTGAGAGAGAGAGAGAGAGAAAGAGAGAGAGAGAGAGAGAGAGAGAGAGAGAGAGAGAGAGAGAGAGAGAGAGGGAGAGGACTAAATCACATCCCTGGAGTTTTCCCACCTCGATGCTCCGTAGCTGTTTGCCATTTCAAACCATTATTACTGGCCACAAATGAAATGATCAGTGTATTCCGAGTGTTTAGAATGTGTACACTGTGGGATGTTTATCGCATGCGATGTGCCTGACGTAATTTCCTGTCAATTAGTTCGGCAATCCATCTATACAGGAGCTCCGTCGACGGAGCACCTCCTGGCTAAAAAGTTGGCTTTGTTTTTTACCATTGTTCGCACTTGTTAGGACCTAATCATTCTCCTTTAGCAAAAAGTCTTGTGTGGAAGAGCAATTTTTTAAACGTGGCACGGCAGCCATTCATCAGAAACCGAGAGCGTGCTGATTTGCATGTTAAGAGGTTAGTCTCCTGCCCTAACGTGTTATTGCAAAGTTTCTCCGTTTTGTCTCCACCGTGGAAAACTAATATCCAGAGCAAATATTTCCTTATTCATGCATCCAGATTAACAAGTATAACCACTGCGCCTTTCACTGCATAATAGTTGGTAGAATCAAATTCGTTGGATATGAATTCCAATGTAATATGGCCAATATTTTATGTTAATACAATAAAAATGGAAAGTCGAAATTATGGGCTTATTTTTATGTAAAAGGTATGCTGAAGAGCACTATATTACATATGCACACGTGGTTAAGGCAGCACCAGGGGATAGGCTGTTGCTAAGAGACAGAGCAAGGGAACGGACCATTTCCAATGATGAATTAACTCTAGGAGGAGGGTGACAGTAATCTTTGTCACTAGATGCACTGGCTGTCGGAGTCCTGTCATTTTATGCATCTCATGCAAAACAGATGTACCCATATTCTAAAAAAAAAAATCCAAATTCACCGGGCAAAAAAAATCATTATACATCGCAAGGGCTGGAAGGCTGTCACAAAGAATTTTATTATTTTTCATCCTTTAACGAGCAGGTAGATTGTGCATATTGTAATTTTCACAGAGCCCCTCTAAATAATTCTGTAACTTTCTCAGTGAGAAGTTTTCACTCTGGTGGCTGCTCATTACAATGGCACCATGGCAGGGTCCCTCAATCACGCCGCCAAGAAAACACACACACACACATGCACTGGCACTGCGCTGCCCCCCCCACCACCCCGCCCCTCTCTCTGTCCTCTCCCCATCAATTACACCAGTAAACAGAACAGCACCACATTTTTAGAAGTGCCCATTGTCTTACCCTTGGTGTTTTTGTTTGTCTGTTCCTTCATCGTCTGCATATTGTCTGGCTCTAAACTTATAAATCGGAGGCGCTACTGCATTTATAGCCACTAGTCAAAGTGATTATTTAAGAAGAAGTTGTGGCCGCCATATCAGGTCAGGCAGGTCACGTGGTTCTACGCGTGCACGGCTTAGGTTAAATAAAAAAAAAGCAAAAGGCCATCTGCTAATATACAGTAGTTTACGCATCCTAATGTCATTAAAGGCAGGTAAAGGTGATGTCTGCGTTTCTCAGAGGAGAGCTGAGAGAAACAGAGCATTCATTTATAGCTCAGAGCGCGCCAGACCAACAGCAGAGAAATCATCGCCTAGATAGATGTGAAAAAACTGCTATTTCCCTCACTCTCCCCTGAATCATCTGTATAAACTCTCAAAGAAGAGAGAGAGAGAGAGAGAGAGAGAGAGAGAGGGAAAGGGGGGAGATCTAACAGCAGCTCCTAAGAGGCCTGGCGCTGCAGCCCTTCCATCTCAGATTTACATTCATTGTAAAGATTTATGGGATACCTCCCCAGAATAAGTTGAAGCTGCAGGAATTTGGGGGGGAATTATTCAAAACAGTGATTATTTTTGGTTGCGATTATGCATGCACACCTGATCGGGGTGTCACCGCTGCCTCTTGTCCAGCAATGATGGAACGGACCAATTTTCTAACTTTTCACCCGCCTTGCATAAATGAAATTTACACACACACACACACACACACACACACACACACACACACACACACACACAGCAGTCCTCCTGTGTCACTTATTGGACTAAGACTAAGGGCCTGCATACATTAGAGAGCGAGGTAGGGACTTGGCAGTGGTATGTTGGTAGGGAAATGGGCCAACACGCATTAAGATTTAACAAAGAGGAAGTGATGCGTTTGTCCCCGGCATGCTCTCCTGGTCGTCCGGGGTCCTGCCTTGCACCGCAGCGGGGTCATTACCCCGGAACGCTTCAGAGGAATATTGGCGTATGTCTGTTCAGCTGTAACAAATGTGACACTGGGCCACAGAGGAATACACACTGTCTGAATCTAGACCAGGAGAAGAAAAAAAAAAACTATGAAAGCCAGCTCTCTTTTTGTACATTAGGAACTCATGTCTTTTTCTCTTTTGGTATGAAATGGAAGAGAGCCGGAGGAGTGTTAATATCCAGTGTTTTTCATGTAGTCAGGCAGAGGGAACAGTAGAGCCTGTGCTGCTGTAAATAACACAGCTTTAAGGTCATTTAGAAACGTGTGTGAAACTCAGTCACATGGACCTTTTAGACTGGTTTTCTAACCTTACAGAACATTAAGAGTTAGAGCGGACTTTAATGTGAGAGTTTGATATCATAGAAAAGATCTTCTATAAAGATTTTTTCAAGCCCATTTTTCCCCTCAGTTTGTAATTCTGCATTTAGAAATTAATTGTAATTGGTAAGATAGTTTTTTCCTTAGTTTGTAAGTCCACATTTGTTGCTTTTATAGTTAGTTTTAATGTCAATGTGTTATTGGTGTATTGGTGGATTATTTTAGCTTAAAACTGGTAAAACAATAATAAATATATAAAATATAAATAAATATAAATATTATTATTAACAATTATTAATATTGTTTTGCCCATTTTAAGCTAAAAAAGGTTAAGTGCAGTTATATTACAGCAACTTATAATAAGAATTCAATTATTTTTATTTTTGTTTTTTTAAAGGCCTATCAATTATGAGTAGTGATGCTGATGTCTTTCCATAACCTGGTTAATGTCAAACCTGTCAATCAAAGAAAGGGACAAGGAAAGAGCAGTGATAGAGGGAGAAACAGAGAGTGCATGTGAGAGAGAAAGACCCCGTGGACTCTCCTCCAGATATTTATGGAATGCTGCCTCCATCTTGGGCCAGGCAGCTGGGGAGAGCAGGTGGGCTGTGCAGGTCAGTTCATTAACACACTCGCCCGTACACACACACACACACACACACACATACTCTCTCTCTCCCTCTCACTGTCTCTAAAACACTAACACATCTATTTTCATTTTGTCACTCTCTCTCCTGTGTTCTCTACAGTCTGTACCCTATTTTACCAGAACCTCACACTCTCTTTCTCACTCTCGTGTTAAATATAGTGTCTCAGTGTGATATCACTGTCTGTGTTGCCAGTTTCTGCCATGTTAATGTTACACTGTATGATTCAGGACGGCTTTGAGCTACAGATTATGTTGAATTCTCTGTCTGCGTGACGTCTTATTTCACAGGCCATGTCAGAACAGGTCACATGATGTCTAAAGGCCTCCATATAGATGGATTTTAACAACAGGTCAAATGACTTTCCACCTTTCTTTCCCAGTGTTTGAATTTGCATTTTGAGTCAAATTTGTAAATAACGAGTCTTTATTTTAGTGTAATATTTCTGATATAATATATATATATATATATATATATATATATATATATATATATATATATATATATGTATAAACATAAGATATCTTTTTTTTTTTTGAATATTTTTACATAAGAAATATATACAGTACACAAACATATGTTATATGAAGAGGAACTTTTAATTTAATTGCAATTAATCATTGCCCATCAATAATTAAAAACCTTTTATTCATATTATTATTATTATTATTATTATTATTACAGGTACATGTAAATGTTTTAATTTAACATAATATAAGTAATAACATAAATAATGCATTTATTAGACCCAATAACTGTTAATTTTAATAGTACTAACTACATTTAAAAATAAGCACAAAAATAATTGTATATAATTATTTATATTTGCATATTCATTTTATTTGCATTATTGTTTAATTATGCACATTATTGGTGGTAATATTAGCTTTTGTTGTAATATAGGTATACTGTAGTATCGTGTTGGCCTTATATTTGTCACTGTAGCTAAAATATATAAATCATATTTGTGTGAAAACCTGAATTTGCTCTGATCCATTAATAGTGATGTAAATATACAGAAGCTCAAAACGTTTTAACTTAATTTTTAGCTCAGTTTAAAAGAATCGCGAATCAAAAACAGCACCTAACAAACCCGGAAGTGCGGCTGCAGAGTGTTTGTTCATAAACAGTGGTTTCCAGTATATGCAAGATGGGAATTTGCTTCCTTTTCCTGATGTTCTAATCCAGCACTGTATCCACATGTGACCCAGGTATTTCTCCTCCACCTCCATCCTGACATCCCGCCAGACGAAGTGAGACCAAAACAACCCTCCTTCCCGTTCGCCTGGTGGGTAGCCGAGAGAGAGCGAGGGAAATGGAGAGGGAGAGTCAACATGCTTGTGTTGGTGCGGGTGTCACAGAGCTGTAATTGGTGGCGGTTTAAGGTGTAAACAGGGTGCCAGTTCAGTGCGTAATTGCCCCTGTTTGCTAGAGTGGAGGGAGAGAGAGGGACAGAGCGGAGGAGAGAGAGAGGGAGGGTCGGGTGGCGGGTGGAGGGGGGGGCGGCAGCCTGACAGTGTGAGACCTCCGCATGCTCCACTCAAATTGGAGTCACAGACGCCGAGAGGTGATGCTCTCCAAGTGATGGGCTCAAGAGAAAGAGAGAGATAGTGAAACTGTATGTATGACACCCTCAACCCATTTCACATCTCTGCCTTCTGTCCTGAAAAAACACAATTAAAGAAGTAGAGAGAGGAGGGAAGAGAGAGAGACGGGAAGCAAAAAAGACAGATAAACAATCATCAATGTTCTTAATTTATATAAATAATTTATGTGAAAACTACCGAGAATCTCTGTCTGATTGTTTAGAGAGTGATGGTACTTTTATACATAGCAGTAATATAACTTTTTATTATTATTATTATTGTCATCAATATTGATAGTTAGTAGTTTTAGTAGAAGTTGCATTTAAAAGAAAAAACTTTTTCCACAATCAGTCTTGCAGCTCTGTTGCCTTTTATTCTTACTCTATTCGCTGGCTGCTGATGTATCTAATGGGGATCCTCCCACTATAAACAATGCTATATGTTTGTATCTATGTGTGTAAATGAGGCATGACGTGTCAGTACAGGGGTGGGACTGACAGAATGTCCATTATAGGTAGAGTCGGGTTTAGCTTTATTTGTTTTCTCAGGTCTGCGGCCTAACAATAACTCTTGCATATACAGTTTGGTATGATTGACAGACGTACTACAAGCTGATCCACAAGATGTAGGTTGTTCATACAGATATAAACAAGCCATGTAATTTTCTTTTACATTTTCTGACAAATGGATGTTTATAAACTCTCTCTATCTTTCTCTGTCTCTCTCTGTCTCTCTCTCTCTCTCTCTCTCTCTCTCTCTTTTCTCTGTACTGTTAATATGGAAAAAGAACAGTTTAGCAGAACTGTTTTTAAGAGCAATGCACATATATTAAAAGAGATGTATAAGGGCATAGTTAATGTATATGCATATATGTACATCCTCGCGTATTGCGGCCCATAGAAACAGTCACTAATGAGTGATCTATGTTGATACCTATATTGTAAATGAGCTGAGGACAGTCAGAGATTGTGGTGTATAACAGGTAAAAAAAAAATTATATAAATACTGTAAATGTTTTTGCACAGGCTAATCATTTCATGTCTTTACACTTCTATTTATCTCCACAGGATTTTATTTGGTTATTTGGTTTTTTTACTTTCAGAGCTTTGGAACTTTTGGTAGCCATTGACTTGTATTATATGACTGACAGACTGCAGACTGAGTTAAAAATCTTACTTTGTGCTCTACTGAAGAAGCAAAGTCACCTACATCTTGGATGCCCTGGGGGTGAACAGATAAACATCAAATTTTCATTTTTGGATGATCTTTGCTATTGACTGACAAGGTACATAAATGAATAACTAACTAGGCTACAACTTCATTATTGAGATAAGAATGATGGTAGCAACGTTGTTGTCCAGCACTGCCTGCCTGTTGTGTGTGTTTGTGTCAGGACAGGTTATGGTGTGACACAGTGTGCAGTAGCATGATTGCATCAGCAGTATAAAGGCAGCCTTAGAGACACTAAATCAATTATCCAGAGGAAGGTGCCAGGCCGCATGGCCCTTCTTAAACATGTGTCCAGGCCTGAGGAGAGAGTCCAGCAGGGGCTAAGCATGTCTTACCCTGAGCGCTGGGGCCTGCATTAGTGACAATACACATTACAGTCCTGTCCGTCTCCTTCAGCCTGCCAGCACCACTTGCAACTGCCAGTCTAGCATGCTGACGACTTCACTCAATGTGACAGGCCAAAGGACCTCAGCCTCTCTATCCCTGCAATCAGCACAAACATGTGCCTTTCTTTTATGTAGGGGTTATAATTAACATTTTACCAGCACTATTAAAAATAAAGGTGCTTGACGATGCCATAGAACAACGTTTTGGTTATATAAAGAGTCTTAAAATGTATATATATACATATACATATACTAATATACTTGTAACATTTCAAAACAATAGTTATTCCAACAATTAAAAATAATACCTCATATATTTAATAAAATACTGTATTTTTACATTTATTTTGAATTAATATTAACTTAATATTACTATTTAACTAACAGTTGTGTAATAAAACATTAATTTTTTTTTTTACAAGTGTCCCTAGCCAATTGATATATATTAACATTTCTAGCAATACATTTTAATTATTTATATTTAATACTTTTTTTTTTCTTACATGTTTTGATTAAACATTTTAACCACTCCCTATACAATGAAATTAAAAGCAACCATACAATGCTTTTGAGGGGAAAAACTTCATCATGCAATTACGTTACACAAAAAGCAAATATTTATCTACAACAGTAAATGTTCCATTCAAAAGTTGTTAGATGTGTGTGCTTTGTCAGCTAACAGACTCACCTCTTTAGCAGACAGAAGATCAGCATCTACAATGATCAGAGGAAAAGACAAACATGTCCATCACTGTGAGACAGTTAGTTTAGAAAAGAGCAAGCAATTCTTTAATTCCCCATATCACAAAACATCAAGAATCAGGTTGTCGTGTTTGTTTTGTTGCAGTTCCTAATAAAGTTACCAGCCAAACAACCAAATGATCACTTTGTGCTCGTTTTGCAGTCTGTTTATATTTATTCCAACAGCTCCACCAGCCTACTAGGACTAATGCCTCCCCACTGGTTGCAATAGTAAAAGACTATGGTGGACAGTACGCAGCCCTGCTGTCTATCTCCTGCTCTGCCCCAGTATGCCACAACAGCCTCAGGCCTGACTTATCCACCCTCTGAATTATGCATCCTCTCCGGAAATGAGGAACAAAGTTATGGCTAGAGGGGATTCATCATGAACATGCCTCTCTCTCTTGCATCGGGTATTTTTTTCCCCTCTTCCTTGCAATTTTCATCAGGCTTCATCGTGTTCGAAGGGAAACATGTTAGGATCAGCCAGCCTGCTCTTGTGCTGCTTCCTTTTGCCTGCATTATTTAGCAAACAAACTCCAAATGCCATGCTGCTCTCTGTTGCAGTCGCACGACCGCTCGGCCTGTTTGTCTTTCTCTCTCTCCCTCTCCCTGTCCGTCTCTTACGTTCCTCAAGAGTCTTTCTTGCTCTCCTTGAGCCTTCGGTGTGTCTGATAATGCAGAATCTGACTTTTTTTTTTATTTCTCACTATCTGTCTGCTCCCACACTCCCACACATTTAGACTTGAATGAGTGTGTGCGTGAGTGTGTGTGCGCGCGTGTGTGTTTGGTCTATATTAAGTTGTCCCTGACATCCTCTGGTCTCATCATTCCCTATAATGCAAGTGCTGATACATTGGCCTGAGTCAAAGTCACAAGTCAATAAATCCATTTCTTCTCCTCTCTCTAACACACACACACACACATACACACACATCAGAGTCTGTGCTTTTCTGGGCCCAGCCACAAAGTCCGGCAGTCTATCACGGCAAGGTCATCCGGTGTTGAAAGTGAGGAAGGAAGAAAAAACTTTAGCTGTATATAGGAGACGAAAAGTATGTATAAATGTGTCAGTCCTCACTCTGACACATTCACCTTCAGTGAAGCACTGCCATTCAGCGCAACTCAATTTCAGTTCCAATTAAAAGCGGCCCAAACAGAACTGTGCATACCGTGGCAGGTCGGCGAGAGGTGTGCAGTTACAGATCTGACTATTTTCCAGCTGACTGACTGACCCGTTGGGGGACGACCGTTACGTTGAACTGGCCTGTTGTCTTTTAGACTCGTGCAGAAGGGGATTTCGACGGTAAATCACACGTATTGCATTTGGATATCCTGCTGATGAGAGCAGGCACTACCACTATATGGTGGGTGAAGGTGATTTTGAGCAGAAGGTGGAGGTTTTTATCAACTTCTGTGAAAGTCTTCCTAAACTCCGCACCAGACCGGGACTTAATATTCTGGAAGAGTCGTAAATCTTCTCTTCTGTGTCGGGGATGCAGCCACAAAGTCAAATTTGCATTGGCAAATGGGAAAATAGCGTACAGTTATTTGTTAATCTGATCTTTGTTTATCCAATACTCTTGTAATCCACTTTTAATTAAATATCCCCCCAAATATGTGTGAGCAGCAGTTTGACTTTGTCTGTGCTCACGCTGCCAGGATTCACAGGCTTCGCTCCAGTGAGGAGCTGCCCCAGTCTCTCGCTAACTCTTTATTGCTCACACAAGCATACACACACTCACACACACACACACTTATGTAGGGCTCAAAAGTCCAAGACCTCTTGTGTAAATGATTTTGCTTTGCTTTCTGTTTTAGCTTAATTACAATTTGTATTGCAATTTATTTTGACAGCGTAATAATTTGACTGAAAGAATTTATAAAAGGAATTTCTTTGGCTTCCTCTCCACCTTTCAAGATGCATGAACAAGTTTGTGAAAACCTGAAGATCAATTTCTCCTGCATAAGAGAATGATCTAAACGGCATCTTTAGTGGATTCTAAAACATCTGGCTGACTATACAGAGTGTCACATGATCAGTGGCACAAACTTAAATACTTGATATTAATAATAATAATGAAACATTATTAGTATTATTATTATTATTCATTATTATTAATATTCAAATCACTGCTTAACTCTTTATTTACAGCATGTATTAGATTTTTTTTTTTCTGTGCATCTTTGCTGAACATAAGAATTAATTTTATTGAAGGAATGGTAACTGAATGGTGTGCTGTTAAAATGTTTTACTCTAAAACCAAGTCCAGTTGCTGCCTTAAATTTTTAATCAGCATAGTTATGCAAGTCATTTTCCACTTAAATTGCATTAAACCAACTTAAAAAAACAAGTTGAATTTCATGTATCTTATAAAAAGTCGACATTGCTCAACTTATTTTGATAGGTTAAAGTAATGTAAAAACATAAGCTGCCATAAATTACTAATCATATAAATGTTTACCTTACATTATTCAGTAGTCATTTAGCAGACGCTTTTAAAAGCAACTTGAAGACAACAGAAGCAATCAAATCCACAAAAGAGCAATAATATGCAAGTGTTATGACATTACTTCTTGGTTATATATATATATATATATATATATATATATATATATATATATATATATATATATATATATATATATATATATATATATATATATATATATATATATATATATATATATATATATATATATATATATATATATATATATATATATATATATATATATATTTTTTTTTTTTTTTTTTTTTTTTTTTAAACAAGTAGACTAAATAGACTAAATAGAAAAGAATAGACAAAGCTAGGCCCTTTTTTAATGGAACTAATATTTAAATGAAATGTAATATTAGAAATGTAAAAGAAATATCTATTTGGTAACACTTCATTTTAAGTTGTCATAATACAGAGTAATTACGTAATTAGGTACTTAGTAGTAGCCATTGTACTTACATGAAATAAAATGTACTTATCATGTAGCTTAGTTGTGGAACAGCCTGTAATTGCCGTTTGTAATAAGGTAGATGTAACAGGCAGCAGGAAGTACACTTAAGTACAGTCTTGTTACACTTTATTTTAAGTAGCGTATGTCTGTGTGATATTTTAATGCAGAAAGGTATTACATGTACTTGCTGTATACTAATTGGTTAAATCAAACTAACGTGCAGCTATATAAGGTGTGTAGTATAGATACACATGAAGTACACTTAAGTACAGTCTGAATGTCTATCTATCTATCTATCTATCTAGCCTAATTTATCCTATATATGTCTTGTGGACATTGACCCAGGGGTCAGCCACTATGCAAACAATATATTTTCTCTCACTTCCTCTTTTTTTTCCATTGTTTCTGTCTCTCTCTTTCTCTCACACAAATGCAGACAATCATAAACAGCAATGACAAAAGTTAATGCAGGGGTTTGACAGACGGAAGGCAGAAGGGCTGGTTATTTTGTCAGTCTGCCTGAAATGAGCAGGTCATGTGACCACAGACTACGCGCAATGTATTGTCTGGGAGAAATATGTATACATATATATGCAGTTATCCTGTACAATATGCCTATATAATGCTGTTTAAATATACAGCAAATGCCACCGTGTTCTGATGGCAAGGACAGATAGTCCACAGGCAGGCAGTTTCTTTTTTCGGTTTTCAGATAGGATACAGTTGTAATGGAATGCGGCTAATAATATTACCATGAATTCAGCAGCCAGTGCGACAAATAATGCAGCTGACGCAAAATCTTCTCACATTAACATTAACAAAGTGTGAAGTGTAAAAAGAGACAGGGCCATTGTGTGAGGATCACTGCATTAGAGGTTACAAGAGAGGATCTATGACCCCAAACTATCTAAATAACACTATTTACAGCTGTTATGGGCTGTAACTCAATAAGCCCATCGACATCATTATTTACACCAGCTATTGTAGTCGGATGTTAACTGTTGTGTCGAACCGCAGTGTAACAGCTCTGGTTGGTCAATTCGATTAACGTCCCTTTTGAGGACTAATTTCATAAACATGCTCAAGATACTGAATATGGAAACCGAGTGGAAGGGGTGATGTCCAAAAAAAGAAGGATGAAAAAAGAGAGAGAGGAAAGGAGAGGGGATTCATAATGTGAACTGAAACAGGATCTGAAATTAACGTCACATTCATCATTTTTAATTAAACAAACAAACAGCATGCACCTCACAGCCTAACAACATTTCTGAGCTGTGAAAATACTGAAATGATAGCCGTAATTACAAACAGTCCGACACACACTTAAGAGACATTGAAGATCATAAGGTAAACAAGTACCTCTGTGGGTTTTTTGGTTTTGGCTGTGCTTTAGAGTTTTGTTTTTTCTCTTTTCTACGTTATTCCTGGGATTGGGAATATATTTTTTAAAAAAAAAATTAAACTAAATTTGATTTATTTTCTAAATAAATTTCACAATTCATGTGTTTTGTGTGTGTGTGTGTGTGTGTGTGTGTGTGTGTACAAACACACAATTTGACAAGGTGTGACACTATTAATACAATTGTAGTGATACATTTCATTTAACTCCTGGTTTTGTTTTTCTCTCATATCGAGAGAGAATATGGCATCAATAAATGAGAGAGAATATACATTAATAAAATAAGTATATTATATATACTTATGGATTAAAATGGTACACTGAAAAATATAAATTTTCATCTTAATTTTGAGACGTTAAAAAGTTTGACAAGTTTGACAAGTTAAGTTTGACAGTACCCTCTCTGATTATAATACGCCTCAAAAATATGAATGCATAGTATGATAATACTAACCATTTTCTGTATCACTATTAATGAGAAATGAATGATGTAATTTCTTGTAAATGATGTCACATATGTGTGGAGCCTAAATTATTATGGGCAAAGAATGGTTAGTGTGACAAAGTTTATACATATTTTATGCTAAAACATTAAAATGCAATAATTATTTTTATTCATTATCATGGGAATACCAAAGTATTGTGACACTGAAGTATTGTGTGAAGCTTCTAAAATGTATTTTTAGTGAACCACCCCTTGGGAACTAAAATATTACAAAAATTTCAGTAATGACCCTGGTGCTGCTTTATTCCATCCTTTGTTTTTCGGTTTCATTTTGTCTATAACATTTAGTTTAGTTCCATCTTTTTTTTGTTAGTTTTTTGTCAAAAACAAATGTTGTTCTTTTCACTCAGATTTTTATATCATGAGTAATTTAATTACGTTTATTATTTTAAACGACAGCAAAAAAGTCAAGCATAATCCGAAACACAAAGGTACATGAAGCCGTGTATCATTTTTTGCTGTTCTTCTGTTTCATTTGAAGCTTTTAGTTTGTTGGTTGGGTCGTTTTCTTGTTTGTTTGCTTTGCAGAACGCTACAAAGCTTTATCAGAGCTGAACGTAACTTACAGACTTTCACACATCGTTAGTTTTATGGTAGCAGGGCCGGGATAAAAGTGAGCCATTTGAAAACACCTCCACCGAACGGCAATCTTTCAGTGTGAAGTATTAAACAATGATTTAATAGAGGCGTTTGCCTCCACGCTCTCATTATCTGACTATTAACTGCAATGGACTGTGTGCAGCGCTTCAAATTTTATATTGTGCTAATGTGCTGAGCACACAGACGAAGAGCCTAATTTAGTCACTCCCTGCTTCCAGACAATAGGAAAAATAAGGCTTAATCTCCTCCTAGTGTTTCTATACTAAAACTGCTTTTGTCTTTGACACTCCCGGACGTATTTAAAATGGGTATTGTTGGTGGGCTTGTACGGCGCTCTTATCCAAATGGGATGTGACACGCTAATATTGCTCTAATTATATTATAAATAGACGTACGTGTATATCGCTCATTAATAAATAAAGATGCACTTTTTATTAATGAAGTGGAAAATGCTGTATGGTAAAGCATCAATCATTTACCATAAGCAGGGGTGACAGGGAGTGCAGTCGATCCGGTGCTAAAATTAGACATCAAACAGCACGGTGAGCATTAATGTACATTTTATATAAGCAATCGTAAAACACTTGAGATGTAATTTATGTGAAATGTCGGCTGAAAAAAAAAAAAGAGAGAGAGAGAAAGACTGGCAGAGAAAAGATGCTGCAAATCTGCATATTAATTAGTTCCTGTGAATCTGCCTGATTGCTGCCACAATTAAAATGCCGGCAGAGGATCGGCCCCTTACCCACCATGTGTTAGAGCGAGAGAACAGAGAGGAGAATGACAGAGAAGGAGGGGAGAAAGGGCTTTTTTCTTATTGATTTGAAAGTAATTAGCAGGCTTCCTTGAAGATGTCTGAGTTTACTTACTGAGGGTCTCCTCTGTAAAACTTACTCTTTGACCGCACTTGCTCACAAAAATGGATCAAACGTCTTAAAATTAATTCTTGCTGTCATGATGATTCCTCATTTGTTTGTTTTGTGAATTTTGATAGCACAGTCTGTCCGTAAACACTGAGCTTTTTTGACTTTTCATTATATCTGAGTTGAAAAAGATGTAAATGACCTCCTTTAGAGACCAGGTTGAGGAAAAAGAGTGAGAGAGAAGGCAAACAACAGAGAATGGACAGAGGCCTGGAGAAAAGGCCCTGGGGGTCCGGCAGACCTTTGCTGAGAAAAGTAACATGAGAGATAGAGATAAGAAAAGAGATGAATGGCTGGAGAAGGAAAGCTGTGAGATCAAGGCCAGGCCAGAAGCTCCGTCTGCCTTTGTGTCCTTGGTGCAAGAATAGTATATGTGTGGGTGTGAATGTATGTATATGTGACCTACAGATGCTGTCTGGACAGTGTTTGGCCCAAAGGGTCAGCCTCTGTCTGACTAGAACCTTTTTACCTCCACACACTTGTGTAATTGAATATATAATATTATTGCATGTCAAATGAAACTGTAGAACAGGTGTAATGTCATTTTGTATAAAACTGAACAAAAGCGAAACCGCCAATGCAAACGTTCCAGAAAAGTTCTGAGTCACACTGGACAAGAATTTGTAATTCTAATTAAAACTGGCACTAATATTGCTTGTCATGCTTAGTACTGTCAGGTTGCATGCTTTAAAGTATTCATTTGCAGTGATGGAAATAACGGCGTTTTAAAATAGCTTTACGAACTGCATAATTTTTTCCAGTAAAGCTACTTTTTCCCCCGTTACAATGCCGTTACCGTTACTGACAATAAAATGTGCCATTACTATAATTTATTACGATATCATTAGAATTAAATTTTTCAGTTTATCTGAATGAGTGTGCAGTGTAGCTGTATTTTACATACCATAAACTATGTATAATAATAATTATAATTATAATGATATATAATAATAAGGCGCACGGGTTGTCATCGCTTTGTCTCAAAAGTTATAGAGCAAGAAATCCTTTCATAACATGCAGGCTTGATGCGCTACATGTAAACAATATTCTCTGTTGTATTTTTCTGTCAAAATAGTTCCTTTGGAATTCTTCAGCTTTTAAGAACTGTTTTTTTCTGGTAGTGGGCGAAACTAATTCACGAAAGACAATCTTATTGACTGGCGCTCACCTATTATCATCCCTGTTTTGATTTCAGCAAATCAATTTGAGCGAACGCTGACTACATGATTAATATTTTTGAACCCAGCAGCCCATTAATCCTTAGTGCGTTTTATATTGTTATTAGTAGTAGAATTCGTAATAGTTTCGTTATATTCATACTTGATAATTCTGATTACTAAAGTTCTGTCATCATATAATGCTAAATTAAAATAATATTATAATTCTTGAATGACTGCTGCTATATGTTAGTAGATAAATAGTGTAGATGTCGTACAATGTCGTATAATATAATAATAATTTATTATATTTTGTGTCTATTTTATTAATTTAACGTTTAATATTGGGGGCATTCAAATTTGCTACTTGAATTTGTATTATTATAATTTTTTATTTTATTAAATTTTTAACGCAACAGGTAATTAGGTACTTTTAACCAATAAAAATACATATGTACATATCTAAACACTGCTCCCAGCAACATGGGCAGTGTCTAAGATTTTTTTTTTTAAATTTAATCTTTTTACCCCAAAGCCAAAAAAATATCTAACCGTACTAAAATCTTATATTTTTTATTCTTGAAATTAATCCTTCAAATAAAGCCATTTGCTAAAAATTAATCGGACGTTCCAGAGCTAGTTTAGAGCTAGCATTGTTGCCTCTCTATCATTTTAACCTGTCTATTATGTAATTTATAAGATCATCATTATTAAAAAAATAGTAACACTTTGGAGGAGCTGGCTTTATTTTAAGCGTTTTGGTTTGTCGCACAAATCCTCATCTGTAAGAGAGGAAGTGGAGGTGTTTATGTTTCTAATGTGGGCCAGTCCCTCGCCGGTCTACTCTGCGATCGATCGAAGTGAGGGGTCACTGTCTATCTCCGCTGGCCACGTAATCTGTGTGTAGATAAGTGTTGTTTATTTGCCTAAATATGGAGAGTTAATTTGATTAGGGCAAGAATGCAGCAACCCTCCTCAGGCCAGCGTACCTCAGAGGGGCAGAGTGTGTCCGGGATGCGCGGACTAATCTAATTAAACTTTGCCGGAGTGAGCTTTCTCAGCCGTCCCAAGTTACAGATGACCGATGGACAACTGACAGTATGCATTTACTAGAAATGCAATTTTAACCATAGATAAAAAGCACATACACATCGGAGTCTGTCACTAAACACTATTTTAGAGCCGTTACTATTCTAATGCTTACAGTCAGCACTGACCAGATAGTCTAAGAGAGGAGACGTTTTCAAGCAGAACTGCGGCATGTTGGGCTGTTTTGAGTCACACTGAATTAGCATGCAACATTTGCTTCGGTGCCATGTAGCATTGCTCTCAGGTCAGCGCAATCGGCTCACATGCGCGCTTCCCCCGTCTGACGAGGTTCATTACCGATGGCTCCCAGGAACGACCTGATTTCAGCTCCTTCACACTTTGAGGACGGCACTTTGTTCAATTGCCCTACATGGGAACTTTCAGTAATGGGGCCAGTTGATTATATTACTTTGGTTATTTTACTTAATGCCCAAAACAGGAGATAAATTTAAAAATCTAGGGCAACTAATCATGCTCCGTTTTTTTTCCCCTCCTCTTCCTTATCTTTATGTATCTAAGTCTTCTCTTATACACTCTCTCTTTTTTTTTCCTGTCTGTGGTATCCGGAGGAAATCTCTTGATTTGACCATTGACACACTTAAATTCATTTCCTCCCTCCCTCTCTTTCGCTCACAGAGATGGGACTGTGATTGTTTTTTAACCCTATTATTCACAATAATCTCGTTCCCTTCAGATACAGCGGTGTGTTGTTCAGACACAGCTGTGATGTGGGCCGAGAAGGAGAAAAAGAGGAGAGAATAACCTGGGGGTCGCGTTCGCTGGCCTTAAATTACATTTCTCAACATGACAGAAACAGAAGTTGTGTGAAATGATTGTTTCACTCTGGATTTGCGCTGGGTGTTAAAGTGGCCCAGAGCCTCGTGTTGCCAGCGCGCATTAGGAGCGTTGCACTCGCCTCTATAGAGCTAAACCCCCACAGGTAAAACTCACATTGCATCCCTGTGGAAGGACATAACAAAGCTTCCTCACATATCCCTTCACCTCCACGTTCACATATACGAACCAGAGTTGAGGAGTAACTTGATGTTCCTTATGTGTGAAATAAATCTGCTTTTATTTTTAGCTCAGTTGCATTTAGTGTAGTTTTTCAGTCATGAATTTGCAGAACTTGCAGCTACAGTGTACTACAATGCTGTATTTATCCACACATATCCTTTTATTTTTCTAAAGTTGGGCAAGCTGCAGAAATAATTAAACACACTTGTCCTCTCTCCCTCCTTCATATGTGGAGTTGAGAAATCTGTTTCATTTTAGTGAATTCTTTAGTGAAGTTTGCAGAATATTAAATGGATTCACCGGTCAAATAAATGATTCACCAATTCATTTAAAGCCCCAGCATGTTCTATTAAAGCGAAATGCTGCTGTTTTATCACAGTGAATTTTATAGTGCTATGTAATCAGTGCTATTGTAAGCATAAACTGATAAAATGTTTGCCTCATATACAAGGTAATATATGTATTTACGTGATAATTATACATATATAAATTCACTGTGTTTATATAAATGTGTTCTAAATGCTGTGATTCCAGTAATATATTTTCTTGTATATTATACATGTACATTATATTTCAAATTATTGTTGGTAATTTGTAGTGTCGCTAAGTATTTATTCATTTGAATAGAAGCTTGGTGGTAGTTGAACTGCTTAATGAGAATCTTGTCATCTTAGCTTGTTTGCAGTTATTTTTAATGTCTCTGCTGAAATACTGTGTGAGTGTTTACTGCAAAGTAGCATTTTTGCCCTCTGTCCTGTCTGTGTGATAGACTAGCAGAGAAACTCCAAAGCATTTTATGCTGTTCTCTATACTATTTAAACTCTATATCGATTGTTTTCACGTAGTAGGGCTATTGATTTTTGCATAGTCAATTATTTAGAGTGAAGAAGTTATTTATAAGTCTGCTTAGCCTCTTTTCACGCCTCCTATCTCACTTTTTTCTGCTTTCTAACTCTCCGTTTTAACGCCACAATCTGGTTTTCATTAACGGGTCTCGGCGCTGATGGCTGGAAATGCATTTCTCGAAGCCATCTGTGCCAGTGGTCTTTGTTCCTGACCTGCGGTCTGGTGATCGCAGTAAAAAGAAAAAAAAAACACAAAGTCGCAGTATTTACCGCAGTAAAAAGAGAGCCGTCTTCATCAGCTGCAGCCCTGCCTCTGCCAGCCACCGGCTCGAACTTCTCACGCAACACGATTTTGGTGGATTTCTCTTAATCGATTTTCCCTGGCAGCGCATCAGACCACCGTCTGGCCCGTGCCAGTCCTGCCCTCACCACACACAGCAAACACTCCCCGTAAAGAGCAAAGCAATGTTGTGGCGAGCCCGAGTGTGTTTGTGCACTCTGCGGTTCTACATGTGTCGAAAAGGCCCAGGCCTGACCAGGAGAATGAAAGCGCTCTCTCTCTCTCTGACTTCTCTCACTTCCTCTCTTTATCCCTATCTCACTCTTCATCTTTTCTTTCTTTCTCTTTCCACGGCGTGTCTTGTGTTGGCGTGGAGAGCTTGGGGCTCAGGACCATGCCAGATAAAGTCTGGCTGGCTGAGGGGAGGAGAGGACTTTGGCTAAACTGGCAGGAAGATCACAGGCTGGAAGGAGCCCACGTTCTGCACATATTCCCTAATAAGTAATTCATCTGAAGAGGCCGCATGATCAAGAGCCCAGGGGCTTTCACCCCGCTGTTTCCAGAGCAGCATGCCCCCTGTCTGTCTCTCGGCCTGTCTCGCTGCTGTGAGCTCCTCGGCCTGCCTTATTGTGCCTCAGCTCAGATCTCTTTGGATGTCGGTCTCTGCTGACCTGTGCCGGGTTCTGTCCCAAGCTGCTTCGACAGCAGCCACTCTCATCAGCATGCATGCAAAGGATCGGGGCATAAACCAGCCCAGGACATGTCTTTCGCGCTATGTTCCGAATCCCACAATGTGGTTTTTGGCTGCATGCGGCGATGAACCCAAAAATACAGCACAGGCTAAATTTGAGAGGGTCAGTCGTGCATGTCCGTGCATGCCGTCTGCTTTTTCAAGTAGAGACGTGTGTGAATGACTGAATATGCTAAGAAGATGGTCTGTTTACCTTTTGGGCTTCTTGCAATCATCAGAAACAGAATTTACAAAAAGCTGTAACCAAATTTTCAAACAAGAAAAAACTAATTATAACTATGTATTTTAACACTACCATTCAAAAGTTATGCTCATCAAAATATAATTAATTTCTGAAGCTAGAGCAGATTTTTGTAGCAGACATTTATTCAGTCTTACATAATCTTTTGGAAATCTTTCTAATATGCTGATATGGTACTCAATAACTATTTCTATTGCTGTCAAGTTAGCTATTATAATATATTTTTTTAGAAATTCCTCCAGGATTCTTTGGTAAATAAAAGGTATTGTTTTTTTTTATATTTGGTCTATATGCAAATGAATATGCTAATGAACTGGTTTAAAGTGTTTTAATTGTTTTTTCTATGGTCATGTTACATATTTAGCCTATATGGTTATTGGACTTAAATATTGCATCTCGTAGATATTTAACATTAAAAACGTTTAAAGCAGAAATTATATCACAAAACCATAAAAACACGGTTTCCAGCGTAACATCATTTAAATGATAACAAATCAAGAAATGTGTTTTACTTTACACTTAAACTGTTATGCTGTGCATTTGTTAAATGAACACATTTTAAATTTGTAATTCTTTTATTTTCATTTTAAATACATTTTAAATAATTGAAAAAGTTTTTAAATTCTTTGTTTCGTTGTTGTGATTATTTATTTGTTGTGATATATTTCCCTTTTATGTAAAGCACTTTTAATTACTATTGTATAAAATAAGCTTGCCTTGTTCTAATTCACTATGTTTATTTTAACCATTTTAAATAAATACTTTGTTGATGGCATAACATATTCAGTAGCTCACTTGTTTTATGGAAGAAAAAAAAATAAGACAAAAAGGAGTTAACATTCTCTGTAAAAGTTCTTTTGTAGATAATAAATAAGTAAATAAAAGCAAATGACTCCTGGCAAAATAAAACAGTGATAACAAGAAACCCTTTGGCTGGAGAAACAGGTCACAGATAGAGTTACATATGGGCCTGAATCCTCCCTCTGATTATACTGCAGCCAGCTATTTAATTCAGTTGCTCAGAAGGCACACTGTAACTCCACACTGGACCGCCTGACACTTTCCACATAACTTAGAGCGTTCAACATCCCTGGTCACCCCTCATTATTACCCAACAGCCCTTTATCCCCTGGCTCTGCAGAGAGAAAAACAAATCCACTGCAGGGAAAAAGTGAAAAATGAACCTTGCTGCTGAAGGAGATCACACTTTGAATGTCTCTTATTCTGTTCCAGCTCCGATTGCTTCTCTGGAGCTGGTTTTTCCTGGCTAGTGTCACGTTAGAGAGGTTAAATTGGAGGTGGCAGTGCCCACTGACTCCAAGACTTGATGTGGTGAGGTGGCTCTCACTCAGGGGCTAAAGTTACTCCTACGGCCCCTGCAGCCCTGCCGCAAAATCCACTCCGCCACACGTGTGAAAGCAAGGCCGGGATTCGCGTAGGCTTACAGTTAGGAGGTGTGGAAAGGGTCTAAACGCTCCTTGTGGCTCATCAAAAGGAGGTAGGAGGCGAGAGTAGCCGGCTGGGGAAAGAAAATCCAAGCCGCCGGTTAACGTTTCATGTCCAAACATTTCAGCGGTGCTGTTGGCTGTGCCCAGGCCTGGTCGCTGGAGCTCTGGAGGTGTAGAGAGAAAGACAATGAGGGAGGAGAAAAGATGTATGGAGGTCAAAGGGATGAAGAGAATACGGGAAAGCTGCAGAGCGTGTTTGCTGATATAAAAATTACTGCATCTGAAAGGGAGAAAGCACTTTTAAAAATGTTAATTTATTTAAGCCTTTGGAAAAGTGCTCGGACAGACAGATGGATGGATGGACGGACGGACGGACGGACGGATGGACGGATGGATGGATGTACGGATGGATGGATGTACGGATGGATGGATGGATGGATGGATGGATGGATGGATCCTTTAGAAAAGTGCATCCTTGATGGATGATACTTTACAGTTGTGGTTCTCTTCAATTTGTCATATCCATTTGTTGCAAAGAATGGGTTTAATTATTGTGAAATGAGTTTCGTGGTGTGTTTTAGTTCAATGTCTATGATTATGAGTTCTGCTGTTGCCATTGTTGAGCTGTATGCAACCCTAGAAATACAGTATGTTGCTGGATTACAAGACAGAAGTTGATGTCTGAAATTATAGTGTCAAATTTTGTGGTGTGTTTTAGTTTAGTGTCTATGGTTTTAAATACTGTTGCCATTGTTGAGCTGCATACAGCCCTAGAACTACAGTATGTTGCTGGATTATCAGACAGAAGTTGATGTCTGACATTATAGCAAATTAAATTCAGTAAGATTAAGTTGTGATGAAATAATAAATCATCTTGCATAAATTGCCAAAATCCTTTTACAGTGAGAAAAAAAAATATCTTAGAGCAAAGCGATTAATTCTGGATGCTTGGTGCCAATTTTCTGAATGCTAAAAACAATAGAGTGGCCTTGTACTGGTGCTGGGATAAAACATGCAGCGAGCTGCCAGCCAGGAAAGAAGGATCACACATGGAAATGAAAAAATGGGAGCAAGAGACTTCTGTCCACTTTCTGCTCCAGAAAACGTTTGGCCAAGTGTGGATGGGTTTTGACTTGCAGTGTCTGCTAAAATGGATTTGTCCCTCGGTGGCCACAGGCTAGACTGACTCCCAAACAGCCGAGAATAAGAGAGAGGGCAGCTGTGTGTGAATTAATAAGCCTAATGTTGAGTGGCACAGCGTGGGTGCCTGAAGACGTGCAGCGACGGCCTAGTCCTAATGAAGCCCAACTGGGGCATGGCACCTTCTTCTCTTATCCTGACACTAAGCACAGAAGACAAACATCTTTCTGACAGAGAGCCATAACCTCAGAGAGAGAGAGAGCCTCACACAGGAGTCTTACGATATCAACAGCGGGCACAGAAAGTGGAAGAGATGAAGTAAAGAGGGAGGGACGCTGAAGGTGTCTGACTCTAGGATACCTTCACAGCTGCGCTTCTAAATCGGGTCAACATCTAATGGGCAAATGCGTTTCCCCAGGTGACATAAGAGCATTGGACTGTCTCATTTTTATTCTCTCCTGCTTTTGAATGTCTCTTTGTACTCGTTCACTTAAGACCATGAAACCACTGTACACTTCCATTATTTCATTGCGACTGGCTATTTGACAGTTGTCCAAAATAATAATCAAAGCTTTTTTGTTTGTATGTTTTGTTTTGTTTTTTTTCCTTTTTCCTCTCTTTTTATGATTACAGAACTGCTTGTCAAACTCCTTTAGATGAATGCCTTGGTTTGTCAAGGCATTCCTCCATTGTCCCTTTTCCTAGCAGGAAGCCCTTACTGTCCAAAAATCTCAGAGACGGCTTTTGTGCTTCCATCTCTCCACATTGTTCTCTTATTGATCTCCACATGGCATGCTATAAATCTGCCTTGAATAAGAAGGCCAAGGTTCCACAGTAAGTGCTGCGCCTATGGAGATCTCTAAAATAGGACAACGGGAAGGGTGCTATCTGGCTAGCTCAGCTCCTCTGGGTAGAAAGCGTCTTGACCTTTGTCTAAGTGTATAAAAGACACTCACAACAAATGCAAAAGACCTCGTTCACAGAGTTTTAACTGCACTGTGTTGCTTGGCAATGGATGGAGTCGCGCCCATGTGGCCGGTGTCTCAACTGACTCCATCGCTGCTGCTTAATCAGCATCCACGGCCGCACTGACAGCCTCTCTCACCTCTCTCGCCCGTCCAGAGCATCACGGGGTGTGTGCGTTTCAACAGCACCTGCTCACAGGTGACGTGACTGTCAGTGGCACCATTCGTGTCACAACGGCTGTATCAGTGTGCGTACGGACAGCGCTGTTGTGTGTGGACGTGTGAGATCACCTGTTTGACAAGGCTTGTCAGTGTACATCCTGCCCCCATTCAGTCACTGTCAGGGTAGGGCACCTGCAGTTGCTGTCTCTTTTTATCAAAAGTGGTCCCGTATCCCGTGTCACAGACTGGGAATGACTAAACAAATAAACACGGATTATTAACAACCCCACATATGTCGCTGCAAGGAACCTGGGACCATGGCGGGAACGGTTTTAGGACAAACCCTCACTGAATCATTTTAAATCTGACTTTGTGTCTTCTACCCATCCAGTAAAAACAATAAATTAAAAAAAGAAATATTTAAGAAAAAATTATTTATTGAAGAATTATTTAAGAAAAGATTATAGAGATATATAAATATTTCAATATCTCAAGTTATTTGGAAGAAGATAAATATAAATTTCTATTTTATAAATATAAGATTTCTTTCCATTCAATATACTGTATATTGAATTGACAAATAATATTTTTTTCTTCAATCTTTATTGGTCTATGCTTATTATTATTGTAAGCACCATTACAGGAATAAGCAAGTTGGATATTGCTGATTTAATATCAAGTATCCTAAATTTGAAACACATTACTGATACTTAACCTATTTTTGTACTTATTTTCTTAGCAACATACAACAGGAATGTTTTGTTTCTGATTGAATTAACGTTTTTTTAATAATTCAGTTGCCGCAGAAAGTTTAAAGAGTAATATGCGTTTGCGAGGTCATCAAGCGACAATTGTTTCATTCCTTAATTAATTAGTGTTTTGAATTAATCAGTTCAATGAATGAATGATTCAATGACTCAGTCACTCAAGTAATTTACCGCCACCTACTGTACTGATATAAAATAGCATAGATGCAACCTGCATAAGATTTTATTTAGATATTTTAGATATGTTAACATCTAAAAACATTTTTTATGAATCTAGTTCTGAAATTGTACCTAATAGACCTAATTTAGCTTGAAAGACTTCTTATTGAGCTTCTTGTACTTATATTGCAGTTCTGATCTACTGTAGCATCTATTTGTACATTTTGTTTGTTTTTGGGATGCTTTCCATATCTTTTATTGCCGCATTTGGTTTTACTGTAGTTCAAGCTGAGAGGATGTTTCATGGTTTGATGTCTTCTCTATCGATTCTATGAAAATGTCAGGATTTTTACCTCCCCTTGTGGGAACACAAATTTAATGAGGCTGAATCTTGATGGGTTCCTCAAGGTTGAAATGGGGTAAATACATTTAATAAAACAGTTTTGCCTGAAATATTTATAACCCTGAAAAATTCACATAAAGAATATGAATACTACCCTGCAAGATTTTTCTCAAAACTCTGCTTCTTTTGCAACCGTTACTCTCTCTGTGTATGTTTCTCACAGGAGATTTTTGTGTTCTTTTCTCTCTCAAAAGGCCGAAACAGGCGGTCCTCTTGTTCTCTGAGATTGTAGTTAGCCTGTGTGTGCGCAGATGGAGACTCGATAGGGTAATGACTGCAGACAAGGTTTGGAGGCGACGATGGAGTCATGGCAGGACTGAATTGATGGGATTAAGAGATGTACCCCAGAGCTGGTCACACACAAGCGTCGAGGGCAGTTTAGATGTGGCCGGGTTCTCTGTGAAGTCTCGAGGCCTGTCACAGACCGCAGGGAGGGCCAGACGATGATGATTTAGTGAGAAAGAGGAGTGTGCCTTTGTCTCATGACTTCTCAGATGGACTTAAGACTTGCAGCCTTTTTGAAAATACTGGAAAAGACACTGGCAGTGCATCCAATTTTGACATCTAATGGTCCAAATTTGTGGTCGTACGCATGTTTGAACACACATGCAAACTCGACCACACGTCTTTCTGTCCCTTGTCACACCGAGGGACTCAACCGAGCTTGAACCGAGGTGTCGGATGCCTGGAGAACCGATGTCCTCAGTCCCGCGGCAAGAGTTTGAAGACAAGTGGTGCTGACAAAGAGAGGAGCCTGCGAGCTCCATCCTTCTATCCAGACGCGGCTCTCACGCGGTCGGACACATTTTAAAAGCATATGCTATGAGAGGCTACTGCTGAGGCCGCAGCTAAAGGCTGAGATGAAAAGGTTGAGACATGTGATTGATGACCCCCCGTTGGGCCGCACATCATTAGCTCGTACAATTAACTGCAGAGGGCGGGGGAGTAACTCATGTTGAAGAGTCCTCTTCTGATCTTTTATCACTCCGCTCTGAACAAAAACGATGATTGGGGTCGCACAAGCATGCGACAGGCGAGATTTGAGTTCGTGTACGCACTCGCAACGTCCTGAGTCACTCTCGCTCAAAGAAACAAATGATTATGAGCTACTTCACGCATCCTAGGCTTTGTTTCAGGTGATTATACCAAAGGAGTTTTTCAGTAAAATGTGTTTAATAAGTAATGGTTACACTGGACTGTGCCGCTGAGAAATATGTGCCTGTCCTGCATTTTTTATTAAATAAAACCGATACACATAATGGAATTCAGAAAACATATTTGAAAATACACGCTAACAAGTCAAAAATGTGCAGGATTGTTTCCCTTTCATGCATAATTGCAATGCTACTTAAAAAGGTTTTGTCTTAGTCACCGCTGTTGAGAACTTTGAAGTCAGAAAGATTTTATGTTTTAAAAAATGTCTGTTATGTTCAACATTTCTGAAATACTACTTCTATTTGAATTTATTTTAAAATGCAATTAATTCTGCTTAATCAATTAGTTTAGCAGAATTTTCAGCCTTCATCACTTTGGTCTTCCTTGTCATGTGATCTTTCAGAAATGATTCTACTTTGCTGCTTTGGTCTTATTTTCAGTGTTGAGAACAGTTGTGCTGCTTAATATTTTTGATCAACAGAAAGTTCATCAAAGTTCACGAATTGAAACAAGCAGAATCAGAAACAACAGATGTAAGATGCATTTCACTCTGTCCTCATGCAGCTCTCTTGTGGTAGGCACGTTTATCAGGGGGGTCTGTTGTGAAAATGTGGCCTTTATAAACTGAAGGACAAACGGAGGTCTAAAGCAGGTCAGAAGCTGACCACGATCACATCTCTCAGCTCCATTTCCATTCATTTCTGTAGAAAATAGGCAACACTGTGTAGTTTAGCCATTGTTCCTCTAATAGGAATTTCTCCCTCCTTTTTCCTCCCTCTGGGTCTGGGTGTTTCCTCGATTGTAATTACCTTGCTGTTATAATTAAACCGACAATTTATTACCTATTAGCAAACAAGCTCCTTCTTCCTGGGCTCAGCTTAAGCAGTGGCCCAGTACTGTCAGAGAGGCAGCTAGCGCCGCATTACTCATCACACCGGTCCGAAGTGTGTTAGCTGCCCAGATGAGGAGAACCTGGGAGAATGCAGGCCGGCCCACTTCACGACAATTACCCTATGAATCACAACAATGAGACAACAGCACAGGCTCATGTAATTCTCCAATAAAAAAAATAAATAAATAAATAAAACACTCCATATAAAAAAGAAAAAAGAATATGTAAGGTGAAAACTGAATTAAAATTCCCCAAAACAAATATCTGAGCTTTGAACATTAAAATATTCATAGGTGGACCTCATCATTCACAGAGCTAATTTCTGATATTGCATTTTTTATGTGATTATGTTTTTGGGGGTTAGCCTAGTTACTTTGTGAAGGAGTTTAGGAAGAATAATTTAAGGAGGAAACAGGTAAAGCAGACCAAAAAATATTGTGAAACTTTATATCAGTACATGTTCATAATGCCTTGTTTTTAGCTAAAGCGAGACAGATATAGTAAATAACATCTTATAATTTTAGGGCCTTTTTGTTCTCTCCATTAATACACCAAGAGGAAAAACTGTCTAAAAAGTTGTTACAGCCCCCCTAAAGTAAAACTCTGCTCCTTGTGTCATTCCAAAGCTATAAGACGCAGGTTACACAATTAAAGATCTTTCAATGAAACCTAAGAGATTTCTCTGCCTACAGATTTGTCTCTGTTGAAAGTCCTGGTAACTAAAACTTAAAAGATCTGGAAGTGTCACAAAGATGTTCTAAAATGAATGAATCCACATGAATCTTGTAAAGAGATACAATAACTTTACATGATGAACAAATTTCATTAATTATATTGCCAGTTTGCCCTTTAACCAAGATTGGAGCAACAAGGCAGTCTGTAAACGATGACAGAATTTTCATTTGTGTGTTATTTAACGTGATGTAGTGAACAATACTCATTGTATATGTTTTTTTAATTCAGAGTTTAATTTTCTATGTCCTTATTGACATGACATCAATATCCATACAAACAAAGCATGTGCCATGCGCAGTTTTGCTTAAAACTGTGTAAAATATACAAATAAAAAAAAAAACAGTACATAAATTATATAAATATATATATTAAAGAGATAAATGAAGATAATAGGGATGCAGAAAATACATGGAAATAATAAGGATAAGAATGATATAAGCAGAAATCATGTGTGATCTAGAATCATGATTGCATCTGTTCTGCATTATGCATGCAATTAAAGCTAATCCAGGCCTCAAAAAGAGAGTGAGTGAGTATGAGATAGGGTGGAGTTTCAACTCTCCCCTCCTCCACCGGCCAATCTGAAAACCTAGTTTTCTGTGCCATAACTGGGCGGATAGGCCAACAGTATCTAATAATAGGTATTGACTGGTTGAATGTAGGATGAATAGGGTTGGGTATTGGATCTCCATTGTGCCCCGGGTCACACAGCCAGCTACACTGAGAACACGTCTCACAGGGCCAAACAAAAAAAGAAGACATTTTAAACTTTCATGACTGAGAAGGAATCTGTGCTGTTTGGCCTTTTAAGGATTAACTCTTTGTTCTCAAAGTGCTGGACGATCAATAACCGAGAGAGAGAGAGAGAGAGAGAGAGAGAGGGGAGAGAGAGCACAGACATCTCTATTCCAAAACACACACAAACACACACATACAGACTATACTGGATACCCCACACACACACACACACACACACACACACACACACGCACTGTACATCCAGTTTTACTGTGAGAAAATACAGAACAAGTGAATTCACGAAATGGTTGTGTCACTTTTGTGAGTTGTATTTCAGCACAAAGCCTGCGTCTTAGTCACTAAACACCTGCTATCCAGTTTAACCAGGCGCTAAATGTGCTGAAATCGCACTGTGCAGTGAGCGTTTAGGTCATTGTCATCCTTTTCAGCTTCCTTTCTGTGTAAACAGGGCTTTTATAGATGTTGTAGACAGCCTCGTTTCAAAATTTTTAGTTGTATCTAGTTAGCATTTTACATTTACAGCTTTTACTACTGACATGCTCTCCGTGCTGCATAATTTAAGACAGAACGAATACGCCTAATAAATCTCTCTAAAGAAATGTGATGTAAACCAATAAAATCTATTAATATTTCCTTAAGTTAACACGCTTTTGGACTAAACATTTTAATGGATGCGTAACCTCTTGCCATAAAAACTTTGCATAACCGGATTAATAAAGGCCAGAATTCCTACATTTTTGAGTCTTAGGCCTTCAAGTGATAGAGCTTGTCAAGGTTAATATACATTTTTGACAGTGAAAATTTTGAAATACATCAAACATCAAAACATCTGGATATTACTTCATGTTTTAGCTCGACTTGGTGCAATAAATAAGATAAACCCACTATAGAACTAATGTACATAGCTTTTGTGTGAAAATAGTATTTTAAGAAAAACTGTTTGATTCAGGACTGTCCTTTAGATATGAGGATCTCGTAGATTCATAGAATGAACGTGTGCTCAGAAAACGCACGTATGCTGTGGTTTCAGATGTGAAATCGCGAAAACTTGTGCGCAACTGAATAAACTGACTTTATAAACAGCCCGCCCTCATTAAATGGGTATAAATAGTATGGTAAATCGAAAATCGTAGTACTGATACACAATAATTGACCTAGGCGTGCATATGATACGCACTTGTTTGGCGTGCATATAATGTACAGTTTTTGTTTATACATGATATGCAATTTGTTGGCGTGCATATACACAGTTTTTATGTGCGCATGATAGGCTTCTACCCCACAACCCTAATCCTATCCATTGCATATCATATTCACTCCAAAGTAAATGATTGCATATAAACAATACGTCAAATCGAAACTTAAACTCATGCTATCGATACTCACTTCACGTAAATGAGTCATCTCTTTTATTTACAGCAATGTAGACAGACATTTTTGTGCATCGTTGAGGTAAAGTTTAAAGATTGATCGATGGATTGATTTTTTTTTTTTGTTTGTTTGTTCACTTTCCATTTAATTTTTTAAAAATAATAATATAATGGTATTTTAATTTTATAAATTTGATTACTAATTTATTATCATTATTATTTGCATTGTATTTTTTTTATATAATAAGTAAATTAATATAAATGAGACATCAGTGGCCTGGTCTTGTTTGGGTAAATGGTTAAAATGATGTTCCTATGCCGTGAGGTCACACAGATTATTACCACACAAATTTAACATTCCAGAATCATCTCTCACATTCTCGTTCAGCTCACTTTCTACCAGTCCGTCGCTCCTGATTATTAGATTTAGCTTTAGCGTACACTCTCACAGAAGGAGGGCAGAGAGGGAAGGAGAGAGAAATAAAGTGTTTAAGAGTCCTATTTCATGAGCGCTAACTGTGCTCACGCTTGTGTGTGTCTGGCCATAGCAGTCGCGTGTAATGAGTGTGACGTTTGTTATTTTGTGCGCGTGTGTGTGTAGAGGCGAGGCCTGTGATCATGTGTACTGACAGTTTCCCCCACCCTTCTCATTCAGCTCAAGTCTTGGTGAGAAAGAGTCTAATGAGAGGTTCACAGGCTGTGAACTGATGGCCCCACTCCATCCACCTTCACACATACACACACTAGACCTGAGCAGCTGGCGCCCACACCACTGGTTCAATGTCACATATCTTACTCTCGCTTTTCCTCACTTTCATCTGCCTTGTGTGCCACCTGAGACTTCACACATACACACACAGTAGACTATGTGGAGACAGAAGCTGGGCTAATGAGCATGGATATTCTCAAGCCCATTGCTCTGTTCTCTGCTGGGTGTGGAGTATGTGTGTGTATGAAGAGTGGGGGCTCGTCCTCTTCTTTATTACAGGTGAGAATAGAGGGTCAAGAGGAGTTAATGTGGCAGTCTAGCACCAATGCTGCTTGGAGGAACAGGGCTGGGAACTTTCCTTCTCTGTGTGAGATAATGTGTTTAAAAAAGTCAAACGCACCATTGGTAGGGTATCCTCACAGATTTTATTGAGGTTTAGTGTTTATTGCACACCTTTCGATTACAGCATTTGTATTGAACATAAACAAAATGTGTGTTTGTATTGTGTTATGTTTAGATAAAAAGAAAATATGCTGTCTGACACTGTCAGCGAGTGGTCAATTACTCAGCACAGAGATGGTGACTGGGAGTTTCTATGTGTGTCTATGGACACTTTTTACATCCCAGGAGTTGATTTTTAATAAAACAAAACGTTTTCTTTTAAATATTTTGAATATGTTTTAAAAGATATTTTGATTGTTATTGTTAAAAAAGATTTCCGTTTTAAATAAATGCTGTTCTTTTGAACATTCTGTCATGAAAAAAAAATTTGTTTTCACAAAAACATTAAGATGGACTGTTTTCAACACTGATAATAAGAAATATTTCTTAATATCAACATATTAGAAAAGTTATTTTATAATTTGTATAATTATTAATAATATAATTATACATATTAATAATAGTATATTAGAAATAATAAATATGAAATTATATATATATAATTATATACACACATAGTGTTTGTGTGTGTGTGTGTGTGTGTAGTGTTGTTCAACTTTTTAGCGCAATTAATTGCATCCAAAATAAATTATTTACATAATATATGTACTGTATGTGTACTGTGTATAAATTTTATGTGTATAGAGATATGCACCTATATTTTTATTACTATTTACATGTATTTACACATAGATAGATAGATTTTCTCCCACACCCAGTTATACTGCTTTATTTTTGCTCTCACACACATATATATATATATATATATATATATATATATATATATATATATATATACAGAAGGTAAGAGTGCCCAGAGTTGACACATGGGCTCACTAAGGGCTCTGAGACCTAGGGTCAACCATGTGTGAGTGTGTTCATGCATCTGTGAGTGTGTGTATGTGTGCGTATGAATGCCTTCAGGTGCAAAGTGTGTGATACGCTGTTCTCCAGCTGTAGCAGATGTAAAAGGGAAGCCCGCACAGGGGACACAGGGCCGCAGGGTCACCAGAGAAACGACCACAGCTGTGGCCCCTTCACGAACACTCAAAAACATGCACACTTTCTCAAACCTCTCAAAGATTCCAAATGTAATTTTGATACTACTTCTGACTACCAGAGTCATTTAATTCCTTGTGAGAGTTAACTGTAAATGCCCAGCACCTTTTTTCATTCCCCTTTTTGATTGATGCGACATAAATGGCTTTAATCATCAGCTGATAATATAATAATTTTGGCTGATACCCAGTAGATTATGCTTTTATCAGCCAATACTGATAATTGCCTGATATGTTGGGACTATTTTGAGAGTCTATACATCAAACGCTTTAGACGCTACTGTTTCTTTCCATCTCTCCAGCGTGACTTTTCCTTAAAGGGCCAGCTCTGGCTTATATCTGCTAGTAAACCATGGGTCAATTGCAAAGACAACAGTTAAAGTGCAGACAACATCAATAGTGAGGAGCATGTGTGCAAAACATTAGCCTTGAAATCTTAGCCCATAAATTAAATGTGTTTTACTTGGACAAAACACTGGATTCTAAAACTGGCTTTGGAAAAATACGCTAGTTTCTAGAAAAGTGCTTTTTGTCTTCTGTCACCCCCCTTTCTGTCTCCTCATGTCTTTCATTTGCATCTTTATGACCAAGAAATGATCTGAGGGGAAGACACATGGACTGGTCATAAACGGGTGTGTGTGTTTTAGCACTCAAGAAAGTGTGTGTGACGGCGACAGGGTTTGTGTGTCCCAGTAGGGTGAAAGAGGAGATTGTTTTACTTATATTCACGATTTACCTCATTTACATAGGTACGCTCATTGGCATAGCTGGGAACGCTGCTGGCCTCTGTGCCGCAAACACGGATCTATCCATCCGCTCATGCTATGTGACTGTGTAACCCAATAAGCGTAATCCTGACAATGAACTGTGCTAATCACATCTAATATGCAAATGAGATTATCTAAACTTTGGTAAACATTGGCTAGTGTTGCAAAGCGGGAGATTTTGGGGTTTTGGGGGGAAGGGGAATGTTGAGAGGCAAACACAGTAAATCACTACTCCCCTCCTGTTATTTGTTTTATTTGTTTACTAGGTTTCTAACATATAAACAGTATAAACTCATTTTAGGGATTGCGTAGCGTTAGGGGACGTGTGCGAGGTGGCCAGAGCCTCTGTGCGCCTGGACGCAAAAATGGTGGCAAAGCAATTAAATTCTCATTTAGCTGGAGCGATTAAAACAGACACAAATACAAATCATATTATGCTCATCTGGACGTGGAGGCGTATTGCGCAACAGCCTGCTGAGAGCAGAGCCTTTGCCGTTCTTATCGGAGAGATTAGTTTCATTTTGCTCTTATGCGGCTGGTTAATTTCTTCAAAGTCAAAAATACAAAAGAGGTGTGTACAGCCCATAAATGCAATAAGGGCTCAGGTGCAGGACAAAAATGGGGGAAACACAAACAAAGAAAAATAGGCAAAATGTCCGCACATTGATGTAACTGCTCCAAGAAAACTTGTTTTGACCATCAGGTTTCTTCAGCCATTAGTTATCATAGTACCACTGCATGTGTGTGATGTATACTTAAGCAGAAACACACATTTTAGACAAAATATTGTTAGGTAACTTTAGCATCGCCGGTGAAAATAGTTCCAAGAATCAGTCATCAGTGTTATGAATGATTCAGATTTAGTTATTCGTTCAGAAAATTTAATTTCTGAATGAATACATGTTTTTTAAAGGGATTGGCTGAGTGAGTGTTTCAATTACTCACACATGATCTTCTACAGTCATGTGCTTCTGCTATGTAGTATGTCACATTTTACATTTTAGCTTTTTGCAAAGGTGCTTGCAAATACACATTATTGTTAATAATTGTACTGCAGCAACACATAATATGTTTGGCCTTGAAACTGTAATATAAATCATTACTCTTTGTAATTATAATAATGAAGTTCTAGATCAGGTTATCCCAAGTTGGGGTTCATGAGGGAACTGTAGGCATGTTATGAGTCGATAAAAGGCTAAAATATATAATAAAAATCTTAACATTTTCTTAAAAATAAAACACTTCTTTTACCTGCTTGTCAAGTGACCATTAACTCAAAAGAAAGCTGTGAATATGTGGTTAAATTACTGAAACAATAGTTTAAAATTTTGAGTAAATATTTTAGGTCAGATAGGTTTGGCTGCTGAAAATGTTTGGGAGACCCAGCTATAAATTATAGCAGGCCTTAGATGCCGAACAGTCATAATTTTACATTTTGCACCCTGACAATTGCATTTGTTTTCTGTAAAAGATTTGGACAACCGATGGAAACACAATAGGCTTAAACCAAAAGTACAACACCAGTATGATTTGTGCCAAATCATTTTCAAAAACCCCCCCACAAAAAAAACTTTTAAAAATCACCTTAACAGAAAAAGACAGTGAAAGGGATGACTGCACCAGCGCTAGTCTTTCCAAGAGCTTAAGGCAGACACAGTGAGCTTTTCTCGTATATATTTTCCCCTTCCCATCTCTCTTTTACCCTCTCTCTTTCTCTACACAACACATCTGGAGGGTCCGCTGACAAGCTCTTGAACTGTTGACAATAAGTTGATGGGCTAAAGCCCCCCAATAAACATCTCTGGTGCCACCTCAGCCCAGCTGCTAGTGTTTAGAGCTGAGTTGAAAGTGGCCGAGTAGCGAGGCCTGAGTGTCATTATGTACTCTGTTTATGTCTGCATGCATGTGGCCTGGCCAGAGATTCGACACTTTTCATCACATTCTTGGGTTGCCTGTGTAGGAATCCAGTTGCAAAACACATAAAAGTAAAGAAGAGAGAATGAGCCCTCTCCCTGGAGTGGGCCGCAGAGTGAATCAAGAGGCTATTCAAAGCTGCAACAGTGTTTAATGTCCTTTGTATCGTGCTACATGTCTGTGTGTGTTTAAGATGTGTGCACAAGATAGAATGATCGCTCCATGCCTGCTGCCAAATTGTTTGGTGTAGATCTTAGATAGACAGGTAAAGAGAAAGGTTATCGGTTTATAATTAGAACTAGGTATCGTCTGCTACTACAATGTCACTTAAAAGCTCCTCTGACCACACTGACCAGAAAATAAACTAGAGGTAAATTATATGAATAAAATAAAATGTATTAATGTATGCACATTATATCATTTATACCATATCATTTGTTGTTAAATAGTGGTGTCAAATGCTTAATCGAAATTAATTGCATCCAAAATAAGTTTTTTTTTTACATAATATGTGTATGTGTACTGTATATATTTATTATGTATACAGTGTATAAATGCACACACAGTAAATATTTTGAAAATGCATATTATATTATATTGTCTTAAACCTGATGGGGATGTTTAGGGGCAGGGTTACAATTTCATATAATTTGGCAACTCATAAAATAAGTACGATTTAGCAAAACTCTTATGAATTTGTAGTAGTGAGGTTGTAAGAATTAGCCGCCTCGTAAAATATGTACGAATTGCCATGATATCTGGCTGGCATGTCATGAACCATTACAATTTAATTTCCTATGAACTTGCAAAAAAAAAACAAAAAACATTGAAATAAATGGATTCATAGCGTGGTAAAGAGTATTGTATCCGTTTCTTTTTCCCCTCTTTCTCTCTCTCTCACAAGCTTACTAATTCCCGCGATCCACCTGCTCTGAAGGCCAGTCGCTGTGGCCGAGTGTTCTGTGCTACAGATGGCGCTGGATATGGGAAGCTGGGTCATGCTGAAGGACTGACCACAGTGCTTCATCATACCGAGGGAAAGTGACCCCAAAGGTCACAGCACACACACAGGCTTAATTTTAGAGCAATTAATCTCCTCTCAAGAGAGTTTTATGTGTGAGCATGTGTGTGGGTGTGTCCTCCCGGGGTCCTGTGCTGTAGTTAGAGCCGGCCGTCAGCTGTCCGGCCAAGGTGGAGGCCCAGCCATCTTATCGTCCAGGAGAAGCTTAATATGAGGAGATTAGATGGCACGGAGGAGATTACAGCTTGGCCTTTAATGCATCGTCCTCTTACCTAACAGGAACCTGATCTAAATCCACCACGGGGCAACAAGGTCATCACTCCAACCAACATACACAAGAGGACGTATAACATACACACACATAGATACACACCAGATGATGAGTGGGTGGCAAAAAAAAAAAACTCAGATGAAACAGCAATGGAAATGAAAGAGGCGGAGCTTTCGGCGAGAGAGAGTGAAAGAGTGAGGTGGGATGGAAGAGGTGTTTCCCATATAAAAGCCTCTTCACTGGTTTGGAAAATTAGCTGGGCCCTGTGGTCTACTGGAGCCTTTTATTTATTGATGTAAAGAAAGATAACCACGCCACCTTCCGTATTCGCTCCATTTGCATGAGCGAGGGAAGATTAGGAGTGAAAATCAAACCAAATAAATAAATCCCTCTTTTTCCCTCTCTTCACCTCCCCTTCCCTTCCCAGACACACACTCATCCCTCTGCCATAATAAACACTTTTCAAAAAGTCGCAACAAAGTTTATTTTTCAGACAATCACTGCCAGACTATCCAGTGGATGTATGCTATATTAATCTCGAAGCTCAAAGAACTTTGTTTATTGGCTGCAAAGGTTGGAAAGTAAAAGCTGCCCAACTTCACCATCAAATTAAACTGGTATAAACAACCATGCAGTAAATGCACGCTTGTATATGTGAGCGGTGTACAGTATTTGAGGATAGCAGTGTTTTAGCAGCTTAACATCTTCTGCAGAAGTTTGAAAGTCACGTATCCATTCACGAGTCTCACGGTGATGTCTAAATGCGGTCCGGTCTCACAGAGGTTCAAAACAGGGAGTCGAATCGGTTTTGCTTGCTCTGAATGCCAGTTTGAATAAAAGTGCTAAATCCAACATCTAATGTCCCTTCATCATATTGGTTTCACTTTCTCCTGAGCAGGAAAGTAATACATTTTTTAGGAGCTACTGAATGCCCTTTAAATTCCGATTTAATTTTGAATCGGAATTAAGGTAGAAAACAGGATGCAGAATTGCAATTTCAATTTGAATAAAAGGAAATAGAAATTTAAATTGAATTTTAAATACATTCTTCTTGCCAGAGTTAACATTATGCATATACTCTCATATAGTGGTTGTTTACTAAGATCTCTGCCCTCCAGGAAGTATAACTGTCCCGAGCCTGCAGATCAAGTGTGTGATGAGTGTGTTTATCGTTGAACAGCCATGTATGTTCAGTTTTTTTAAAAACCCCCCATCTCTGGGTTGTACATGAGCATGAATTTCAATCAAATTAGTCCCACCCCACAGAAGGTTGACATGGAATTTGAATCGGAATGACAGGAATTTAACAATTTTTTAAATTCCTCCAAATTCCAGTGCTTTTTAAGTTTTTTAACTTTACAATCGCTTTGTCAACAATGTTTACAGTGTTTGCAAACTTTCGTTTTTTAGTTAAAAAAACTTTTAATGTTAATTTATTTTTATAATATTCTATTTTATTTCAGTATAATGGTGTAATATATAATGCATTATATAATAATAATAATAATAATAAGAAGAAGAAGAAGAATATAGTTTATATTTAATAATAACCTATAATTACCTTTAGTTTGATTTATTTCAGCTGTAGATTAAGTCATTAAAGTACTTAAATTTTTTCAAATACATTAATTTTAATACTTTAGTACTTATTTAATTTCCTAGAGCAGCTTTTGTCAATTACATTTTTTTTATATTTTCTTACATTTAATTAAAATCCAAATAGGAAAAAATATTTAATTACTATTAATTTTAGAAAAGGTACGTTTGCAAAGACACCTTAAACATTGGTGACAAAGCTACTGTAGTTTAAAAACTTAAAATATAGGGCATTTTAAAGGACACACAGCATATATATTTTTTATTTATTTTAAAATTGCAATTTGTTATATTCCTGTCATTCCGATTAAAATTCCATGTCCGCCTCCTGTGGGGTGTGGCTAATTTGATTGAAATTCACGCTCATGAATTCTTTAATTTTGTACAACCCTTACGTGGACACCCAGAGAAGGGGGGCTTAAAAAATGAGGCCACTGATGCTTACATCCACCCATACATGGTAAACACACTCATCACACACTTGATCTGCAGGCTAGGGACAGAGTTATATTGCCTGGAGGGCAGAGATGTTCGCAAACAGCCACGGTACAGACAGGAGAGGCTCAGAGTGAGTGTGTGTGTGTGTGTCGGGAAGCAAGAGTACACTGCTCCTCCTCCAGGACTCCTCAACGGGGCAGAAAATGGGCATGTGCTTGTGGTCCAGTGAAGCCCAGCCTGAGCTCAGCTCTTGCACCGCTGCCCCACTCTGCCTCCAGATGTGGCCTTAGTGGCTTTTTCTCGTGTGGATTGAAATCAGCATTATGTCTTTGCACAGTGTCCTCTTCTCTTTTCTCCTCTCCGTTCTCCTTTGCTGTCCTCTCTTCATTGTTCATGCAGCTCATCCGGCTAATGAACCAGTACAAGCACAAAGTGCATTTTATGAGAGAGAAAGCCAAATATTCACAGGGGACATAAAACCCCACATAACAACAGCACAGATGGAGCAGAAGCACATGACAGACAGGCCCCATTCAGGAAAAAAAAGAAAAAAGTATGAGGACTGTCTATATCAAACGGACTCTTTTTCTACCCACTATTGCTGTCTCTTTTTGTCTTCTCTTGTCCACCTGTGTCCCAGCAGCAATTAAGGACCCTGGTGGATCCAATCAAGAAATCACACGAATGGCTGAATGTGAGTTTATGTTCAAAACTCTGGATATCTACTTATGCATGTATGTTTGTGTGTAATTGAGAGTAAATTAGGAGAAACACTGAGAATATGTTTTAAATCCTAAGTTTGATTTGAGGTAGAAAACAGGAATCAGAATGTAGAATTAAGGGCATCATTCCAAGTAATTTATGACTCTAATTTTAACTGGAAAAGAAAAGAAAACACATTTTGAATGTTGGTTAAAAAAAATGCCTGGATGTTTTAGCTTTTTATGTTCAGACACACAATATTTGAATGTAGTTAATGCTTAAAATGTTATAGAATTTTTGTTTGTCTATATATTTTATCATAATACATAATTTTTTGTGGGCAAGGGTGAAAGAATACTTAATTTCCCCAAATGCATTACATATATTGAATTTATTTATTTATTTAAAGTAACATTTTTATTTGATGGTAATTAGTTGTTGTTTTTCTGCTTTGTTTTAAGAAATCTTTTATGCTCACCAAATGTTACGTTTATATGATCAAAGGCCATTCATTTTGTGGAACATTGTTACAATTTTAAGTGTTTTCTGTTTGAAATGTAATTTAATGTCATTTATTCCTGTGATGGCAAAGCTGTCATTCAGCAGCCATTACTCCAGTCTTCAGTGTCACATGATCATTCTAATTTGCCGATTTGGTGCTCAAAAACTTTTAACTTTGACATTTGTTGAACTGGTTTTATTAATGATTACAAAAAGAACAATTTCCATTTAAAATATAACATTTTGTAACAATGCAGAACTCTTTTGATCAATTTAATTTCATCCTTAGAATAAAGTAATCTTACTGACACAATACCTTTGAACGGTAGTGTATATGTAGGTCAGCTTAGTATAGTAAGGACAGCTCATACCCTATAAGAGAGAAAGGGAGTAATAAAAAAAAGAAAGGCAAAAAAGAGAACACTCCTGTATAACTAACTCACTCTCTCCAATATCTGTGTGCATTTTAAGCATGTCTCAGTTCAGTTTAATTCAGTTGTATGTTCTGATTGTTATGATTTTGTACTTAACATCACTGCTGCTTGTTTTTTCCATCACATTTTATCTTCTCAAGTGGGTTTATTTCCTGCGGAGTAGACCTTAGTGCTGCACTGTACACTCACAAAGAAACAAAGAGCGATATCTCATAAAAAAATAACAGAATTACAGCCTGAATGAACACACACATACATAAATATGAGCCACACACACATTCTCTCCCTGGGTTTGCACTCACGCAGGGCCTTTATGGAAAGACATGAGTAAAACCGAATCAATACAGGGGGCCGTACTGATGAAGAATGAATCTGAAAGTGATTATATCTGTAAACAGTGATCAATATGGAAGCCGTTGCGCAGGTGCGGGATAAAACCAGCCTCTATAAATTCTCCATCACTTTACTCTGAGCTCAATAGCATCAGCATTTTCGACAATATGTTTTACCATCATTGTCACAGACTGGAAGCTGTTCTCTCCTTTTATGTTTGAGGGATGCGTAGTTGCTAAAAGCAGACCGTTGTTTATATGCTTTGCATGATCAGTTGTTCTCTGGTAAATGGTCATCGTCTGACTGCTCGTCTCTATCTCTCCTCCGTTTCTCTCTCGAACTGTCTGCGGTGCTGTGATTCGGGTGAAGATGGTGGACTTGTGACAGATCAGGGCATTCAGGCTGGTGACATTCCTCCTGGCGAGCAGATCCATCCTGGGCCGGGGGTGAAAAATGCAGCGCCGCGCTGCTGCTCAGCTGCAGATGAATGGAGCTATCTGTCTTGTCACGAGGGGTCGGCGGGAGAGGTTACAGCCCAACTGTACCTGGTCTCCGGTGCTGACGCCTGCACACCGCTTCCCTTTACAAGAGAAGAAACAGAAAAACAGAAGAGAGGGAGAGAGAGAGAAACAAATCCTGCCCCATCAAGCACTTCTTCAGACCCTCCAGAGCCCATCTCACTTCCCATCATCCCGCGGTCCTGCTGCCCTGAGCGCAGGCTTTGACACATCTATATGTTTTTCCTTCTGACCTTTCAACGTCCTTTCTGTCAGCGCCTGTAAACCATAAGCTGATGTATGAGGGCAATTTTTAGCGGTGCCACTTGTATCTGAGTGATTGCGCACACTTTACATTTGGGGGGCCTGCCACCCTGCCACCTCCTCAACATCTCTTTATTTGCTTTGCTTGAGATTGAGGCAGAGAAACTGAGGGGAAGGAATGAAAAGAGTGGATGGGGAGGGGGCGGTGGAGCCCATTCTCAACAACCTCTGGGCAACAGGCCTGCACTTTATCAGTCCGGCACGCCGAGCCCTCGGGCCATGCCTGACCAATCACACCTTGGAAACACGTACTTCAACAAACACCAACATCAGTGAGACTGACTCCTGTATAAAGGGTGTTTCAATGGAATACTGACTTTCACTGGAATACTGATCTCGCATATTAATGTCTATTCCAAATACCTGCGATTTCAAAGAGGCGACGTAAGATATTCATTGTGAATGAAAGAAAGACGGAAAGTAGGAAATAAGAAAAGAAAGAAAGAAAGAAAGAAAGAGAGAGAGCAGGATATGCTGTTAACATTGTTATAAATTGTGTTTAATAAATAATTAAACTTTAACTGATAAAGTTTAAAATATAAATATAAACTTATTTTATTACAACTGGATGCCAAAGGAATGTTTCTTATTTGAATTTATTTGAACTTTTACTTTCATTTAAATGTATACTAAAATACCCAAAGCTTTGTAAGAATAGTTTATACATATATATGCATATATACTGTATATATACAGACATAGTTATACACAAATAAAGCAGCACAATTGCTAAAAGCTTTTTAATATAAATAAAAATATTATTAAAAACTAGTACCCCAATGATACTAAAATGACACTGACATAATCACAATAAAAAGTCAGCTGAGCAAACAACATGACTATAATTGTCTTTAATAAAAATCAGTCTATAATAAAAAGACACTATTTTTCTCATAAATTATTTAAGTAATTATATATGTATTTTAAAGAGAGTTATATTTGTGGATTAAAAACCTGCTCAAATCTGATTGAATGGTATTTTGTACTGCATTTCTTTTGTGTTAGCATTGGTCCGTAACACAGTAGCTTTATCTAATATGCTTTGCCATTTCTCTCAGTGATGTTCTAATTCTTATGTGTCTACAATCTCCCAGCAGTGTCAACCATAATCCAAAGAATAAATGGTGCTGTTCATGTCCTGTGGTAGATGCTGCAGAAAACTTGTGTGCACAAGCATCACAGCGTCCCATTATCCTCAGTGTTCGCCACTGTGAACACTTTCTGGTGACATATGTTTACTGTCACATCCTGAACACTTGGGTCAGCTGCCTCTCTACTCTTCTCATCACAAACTCTGACAGCCTAACAAAGCAGTCATTAGACAGCCTCTCAGACACGACTAGCACACCCCCTTTGCTTTAGGGAAAACTAGCATATTAAAATAAGAAGCAGAGAGGACTTAGCATCCGCACAAAACAAACACACAAAACAAAACCTCCCTCATCTCTTTCAGATTTTCTTTCTTTCTTCCTTTCTTTCCCTCCCCGGGTTCTTGGTCTACCATATTTATAATTTAGCATTATGACATTTTAATTTGTGCAGCTTGAAAATAGCACTGTCAGTGGTATAAATATGGAGTACCACTCCTGTGAGAAAAGCCTTTATACTTTAGTAGGTTAAAACTAATACAAACAAAACTGGAATTATTAATTATAAAAAATGAGTGAGAGAGAGAGAGAGAGAGAGAGAGAAAGAGAGAAAGGCAAAATCCCCACATTTCAATATCATTTGCATTTCGATTTCAAGTCCGGATTTTCAGCAACTTGACTGTTTTCCCTCCTCTTGCGTTCTCTCTAATATCTTGCAGGATCAAAGGCTTTCATTAGGTTTAACTCCTCCAAGCATTGTTTGCCTCCCAGGACTACAACAAAGTTCCCTCGGTGTGCCAGATTCAGAAGAATAAAGAATTAGTTATTCCTGGACTAATTTGACATCAAACAGTGGAGAGGAAGATAAAAGTGACAGTGGTGACCGGGGAAGATTGGCCATATGTTTCTACAGGCCCCCAGGGCAGTCAAACTCGCACTCTCACACCTAGAAAACACACCTTTTAAGATACAGATGATGGCTAATAATAGTAAAAAAACAATAATAATAATATTAATAATAATGATTGTTTTGCACACGTGAGGAGAATTTGTGTCGCACTTTGTCTGGTTGTGTTTGAAAAAGGATATCTAGAGACTTCCTGTTAGATTTTTGAATGTTGCATAGAGATTTGTGTGCTGCATTTTGCAAAAAGTGTTTTATTAAATTGAAAACTAAGTGAAAGGTTGAGAATTTTGAAGATTTGCTGTGTTCCGCTGATTGATTGCTAGGTTTTTGAAATTGTGTGACAAAGATTTTGTATGCAAGTAGTTAAAAAAAATTTTATGTTTAATATTAATTGTTGTAGTAGTTGTAGCAGTAGTAGTAATCATCATCTCAGCATTTAGCAGCCATATTTTCAGTCAAAGAAGTATCTCACACTTACAGTTTATTTTCATCCTTTTTAATATTAAATTCCTGCCATCTCCCAGAGAGTAATGAATTAAGATATCTTATATGTCCAGGATATACTGTGGATATCTCTGTGGAATCGCACCTTTATTACAGCTGGCTGGATGAAATCTTCATTCAGCTCCCTTCATTCACTTAGCTGCCATTCTTACAGTCCTATAAAATAATTATATCCTAGAATTACAGGTTTTTAATCTAAGGCATATGCAATTACTCATAGAGATAAGTTGTCTTAATATGATCTGTCTGCTTTGAATAACTCGGTTTATGCGTTTTATCCTGCTGACGTGTGTGTGTAAGGCCTTAGCTAAAGGAAGTAAAGCACTCGATCACAGAGGTGTGTGTCCTGAGTATAGTTTTTTTGGACCCAGGTCTCCTTTAAACTCACCTCAGCCTTTACCTCCCCCTGAGCAAAACACACACAGCTCCTTGCATTAAGTGTATACGCACAGACACACGTACACAGGTTTGTGTATGATCCTAGGTCAAACCTTGCCTGGACTACAGTCAATCATAACATTTCTCTCTCTGAAAAAAAAAAGCATTTCATCTCAATCATTCAGAAGTGAAGTGTGCAGATTATTATTTTCTATACCTCGTAAGATGACTGATCGTGGAGAAAAAGCTGAATGAGAAATAATTACCTGAATTCTCATAGTGTAATTTTCTGTAATCGTCAATAATACGAGATCTCAAGAGAGCCCTATTGCTAGGCTAGACTAAATAATTGTGATTTGATTTCAATGTCACTTCCTGTAGATATAGATCTTTCTCTTTAAGAGCCGGGTACCTGACAAAAAGCTTAAAGCTTAATTTGCATAATGAAGTTTGACAGGAAAATGATTTAATTACAGAATTTTTGAACTGCTTCCCTCAATCTCCCTCGCTCTCATTCATAATCAGATTTATACACACACATACACAAACAATTAACAGATGGTATCACAGACAAAATTGTAAACGTACTCCTGTTAACCTCTACCAACCTTTCTGCTGTTCTAAAGCTGCCACTGTATATTTATATTTTTCCCATGTCATTTTTTTTTGATGCTGGATTTCTGTGTATGCAGGATACAAAATTAACTGTCACTAGCTCCAAATGCCAGAACATTGGCTATGGGTGAGCAAATAAACATAGGAACTGCAAAATTGCATGGTTTAAACTCAACTGTGACAATGATAGTCTGAATGTTGTTGATGGAAGTTATGCAAGTTACAAATCTTTTGCATTTTCTAACCATTTTAGAAGACAAATTACCATAAGATTTTGCTTTAAAAATAAACATTTCATGCAAAATATCTTATTTTATACTTATATGTGAATAACAAAAAATGGAAAATTCAATCCATTTTCATTTGCAGGTGTGGCCAAAACTGTGTATATTGTGAGCGTAGACTGAAAACTCTAAGATGGAGATCAAAAGAGTTGGAGAAAAGAAACAAGGAGCAAACGGGGTGAGTGGAGGTGTGGAGGGGTGTAGAGGGGAGGGCACGGGGGCAGAGCAGTCATCAGATGAGGAAGATGACGGGCCACATCCCCACGAGCTGCCAGATGGCACAGGATCAAAACCTCCAGAGGGGAGTAACAAACACAAATATTTGTTTGCAGGCTGTTCTGAAACACACACGCATGCAGACGAGCATACAAAAAAACACACACGTGCGCAGGCAGAGACAAAAGCCACATTTCCCTTGCGTCTCGCAACAAAGCCGTCTATCTATCTACCACAGTATCTTCAGACCTCTGTTGTAGCCCACAGCCCGGTTTTGTTTATCAATCTTATAGTCACATTTTCCTCTCCATCTGTATATCACTTCTTTACGATGTTTAGCATGACCCCCACCTAACCTTAATTCCCTTACGTATTCAAATTGTGTGTAAAAATAAGTCTCGAACATATAAAACGAGTTACGGTTACCCTATTTCCTATACAGTTCACCTCTCAAGGCCGTATGAGTCACTTTGGCAGTCGAAAGTATTACTCTGTTTCGCTCATTTGCATATTCAAAGTTCAGCTGGCGGGATTGGTCATTCCCACAGAGACCTGGTCTGACTGATGCTCCTGCCCCTAAACTTGGCTGCGCATAAGAATAACATCTATGAATATGAATCGGGTCGATTTTGTTTGTGTCTCATCAGCACAGGCGGCCCCTGGTTCAACGACCCTGCATCTTCAAGGGTGCAGATTCGATGATTTCCTCTTTCCTGCAGAAACCTGTCCTGGGCCTGTGATAAGTTGGACAGAAATTCATGGGAGATTACCAGACGGGCCTGCCAAGCGCCCCGTAATAGATACGCTTCGGCTCTAAATCCTAAAAGGCCCCGCTACATCTGTCAAGCACGCCCTGAGAAGCCTCCCCCAGTTCAGATGTTATCGCCACTACGCCTGCATCAAAAGATTTAGTGTCCACCCTGGAGGATGGTTATGTAGCACAGTTTGCAGGGCAACACAACAAGTCGGCCAGACCTGGGGGAGAGCGGCAAAGGAGGAGTAGAAAAAGAGGGTGGGTTGAAGAGGAAAGATAACCTAGAGATAGCGCACAAAAAGGGCTGCTGGAGGAAACAGGGAGGCAGGATAAGAGGAAAAACGGTGGCGGCATACAGTACGTACTCCCCCCTTCGCCCTCATCTGTCCAACTGCCTCCTTTCCTCCAGGAGAGAGAGAAGCCGGGTCCACTAGACCAGCGAGAGACATAAAACAGCAGAATAGAGGTAGTGCGAGAGTGGAAGAGAGAGATAAGGAGAAGAAAAAGGGAGGAATAGAGACAGAGAGATAACAGAGTTTGCCTCTGTGTGAGTCTGTAAGTGCCAGATAGAGCGGGCGATAGTGTGTGTGTATGTGTGTGAGCGTGTGTGAGATGGCAGCTCTCTTTCCCCCCTTTTCTTGGACTCTAGCTCGACTTTAATCTGTAGCCTTACCAGATCATTACAGGGCTACTAGGCCTCTGGGAGCTCGGGGAAAAAACTGACACGAGCTGTCTTCTCCTCTCCCCAGCACTGCTTCATCTGGGCTCTATTAAAAAATTTAAAGAGCCTCCAGCAGGTTCTTAGCCCTGAAAATGGACAGTATCCAAGGAAGAGCGCGAGAGGGAGCTGAGCCGGGGGGCTCGAGAGTCAGGCTGGGGCCTGAGCGAGCGTGAGCCCAGACAGCTGCACCCCAGACCGGGGGAAGGCCCAACGCGGCTCTCGCTCGGCCCGTCTGCTCCGCACCGCCATAAGAAAACATGATTATATTATTATTTCAGGGCCTGCTCCTCGGCGCACGGACGGAGGGGAAGGGGAGGGGGTTGAACGGCGAGGCATTTAGGGGATTAGGATACGCACCATCCCCACGGGTCAGCTGCTAATCAGAACCCTCACGAGATTTCACCAAGATTTTCTCCTTATGAATAATTTCACCAAAGGCAGAGAAAACGGGCACATTATTTAGAGAGGGAGAGAGTCTTTTGATGTATTTTTCCCTGAATAAGCATGGGTACTCGAGGATTTCTAGCCCTTCAGAGCAACAGGGACCGGCTTATTAAATGCTCCTGCCGCAATGCCTGCGAGCTAGCTGAGATTAATATCAGCGTAACCTGTTACTTAATTCATTATGGGGATACAGGCTAATTTGATTTGATATTATTTTAATAAAGTTCTGTGATATATAAGATTGTTTCAGGCTATCAAAATAATTTTCCAGTTATTACAGTTATTCAACCAAGTCCTTTGATAGCAGCAGTTGGTCCTGGCCTGTCCTGAATACATTAAGCCTTGAATGATTCATCGCCGCTCAGAAATGTTAAGCTGGAGGAGAGATGTGTTGATGTGCTGATGTTGTCCACCGTTCTTTACGGGGTTGGGGGGAATGAGAAAGAAGTATAAAGTGTAGAGAGAGCGAGGGAAATATTTCCGCGTGCACCATGCTTGTACGTGTCATCAACGTGTCTCATTTTTAAAGGCTAATCTCTCATATGCCTGAAAAAAAGTTATTTTTTCCTTTTTTTATACATTTGGAATGCCATCGTTCATTAAAGGTCTCTGTCGTGTATTGCTGTAGCCGTGGCGCTAAGACCGGATGAGCCGCGACCAACACGTGCTGTAGAAAATGTGTCTCCTCCGTGCGGGGGGCTTGTAAATCGATGCCATATAATCGCTCGGTGTGCAACGCTATATGTTAATTCAGCGAGTCATGCTGACTGCAGGCTTTTAAAATATGAAATGCTTGGTATGCTATTAAGATTTCTATTAAAACGTGTGCGTGGAGTGGCCTCACACAATACTTCTCAGTAGCAGTGTCTGTGTCATTTTCTGTTACATAATATAATTGTGACGCTTGTAATAAACACATTATATAAAAACAATCATTTAAAATACTGAATACTGTATGTTTTTAAGTACTGCCATTTCTAAGAATGGCTTGTTGCTAAAGTGACTTGCATAAAGTCAGATATTTTAGGAGTACATGAAATATGTCATCAGTTAAGAAAAATCCTCCTTATTTCTTAACTTAATCAAAGAGGCTTAGGCATGAATTAGCATAATTGTGAATTGCTCAACAATTGTTCCAAATTTTGACACACACACACACACACACACACATCTCAGATAAAAATGAGTGCTGTATGTTTGTGTTGAGTGTGTTGGGTTGCAGGGCCGAAGGATCAGAGCCACCGAGCCCTTAAAGCTCTCCGTCTGGTGAGAGAGACAGGGAGGAAATGGCTGCTATTAAAGAGTCTGCAAGGGTCTGCTCTCAGTAAAACAACACTTACATTGTCTGACCCTCTCTGTGATCTTGCAGACCTTACCGTAGTTTTTTTTTTTTTTTTTTTTTTGCACACAGACTACCCACATAACCTGCCAGCACAGCAAAGCGCTCCATTCAGTCTGAAGCCAGCAAAGAAAAAGAAAAAGGAAGCAGGAAAATAACTGTATAATCTACATTTTAAATTCTTGTACTTTTATTTTTTGTTAGTTTTAGTTAGTCACTTCTTTGTGTCAAAGTTCAACCGGTTACTGTATTATGTACAGTTTGCCTAGCATACTAGGTCAAATAAGAACAAATTTCATCTGATTACTTGGTTGTACAATTAAAGTGTGTGAAATAGGTTTGGGGTATTTATAGTTGATTGTAGTTGCAGATTCTGCTGAAATATTGCATGTGGTTGTATTAAGCTGTTTGATACTGTCTACATTTTCCACCATGACTTTGAAGCTTGACCGCAATAAAGCCACAGCAAATAGTGCTAAACTATTAAATTGAACAAAACTGGTAATTTAAAACAATAACAAAACAATGAATTTTCGTAATTTTGTGTTTCTTTTCAATTCACTTTAATTTAAATAGAAATTCCACTGAAAAAAAATGACATGAATAAGCTGTTTTCTGCAATGGCAACTGATTTAAGAGAAAAGGAAAAATTACCAAACTGACCAAATACGATTTAAGAAGAAACGCTTCCAAAGAAAAGCATTCCTCCGCAAAGAACAATAAAATATATAGTTATTTTCCTAAGTCATTCTTTGAGAGAAGAATTTTCCATGGCAAGCATCATTGATATTGCGGTTGGTTTTCTCTCTCTTTATTTGGGTCGAGTCCAAAGTGTTACTGACCGCAGAGCCATTCGTCAATGAGAGGCTTTGTTTGTTCACCTCCCTCAAGGGTTACTCCATTGAGTAAAGTCCTCACCTGGGCCTGCTTTAATGGGCAGGGAGATCACCTGAAGCTTCCGCTGAGGGGCTGTCTGTCATAGCACACGCCTGACTTCTGTAGCATTTGCAGATTTATTTCGAGAACAGTGCTTACGCTCTGTTTTTGTTCTCTTCAGTCACAGGTTTAGCAGTAAGAAAGAATTTCATTTCAGAAATGACAGCGTTTTAAGTGCGCTCAAGCAAACAACATATATATAAACGAAAGGTCAAGAAAAGCACAGCGATACATCTTTTTTTCTAAACGTGTTACAAAACAAGTGAAATAGGACAAGAAAGTTGTGCAGTCTTCAAAAAGAAAGATGCAAAGTGCCCCTAATGCAACCTGGTGCGGCAATGTGTCATTCGTCTCTCCTCTGTGCAATGCAGTGGCAGGTGATAAAGCACTTTTACAAGCCGCAGTAAAGCGGCACTTGTATGCTACCGGATAGGGGAAGATGGTGGCGTCTTTTATGTACTATTATAATATTATTTTTGGTTTTGCATCCATATTTATTGCGTCTCAGTGTCCTTCACCCAAGGCGCTGCAGTTATTGCGTGCAGGGATTGCATTGTAAAAACCTAACGCAGGCACACCGTTGGGACGAGGGGGGGACGTCGACTGTCACCGCACACGCTGCCACATAGGTTTGTGTGCTTACCGCATCATATAATTGGCCCCCTGTGAGAGACCCCGCTTTAATAAGAGAGGAAAGAAGGTTACAGTAGCACTGATGGGCACTGGTGCTGACCTCACTAGAATGGGCCAACCAAAAAATCTGAGTAGTGCTTTTATTCTTTAATACGCTTGCTCAATATTCTATGAACTGCTTATACAAAAATGTGTTTTAACTCCGAAATCATTTTGCTGGGAGTGATAGTGGAGTAATAAAGAAGTTATTGACTAAATGATATCGATTGTCTAGTCCCCGGGCATAGAGTGCTGACCTTGGAATCACTCCATGCCTTCTTCCTCTATTCCTTTCTGCAGACTGGCCACTCAATAATATATTATTTTATACATTTAAGCAGAACAACAAATAGCTGCACGGTGCAAGGTGAGGAATTGCTGGTAAATTTTTCATGGCTATTTGCCTGTAGGAATTTGGCAGTTCTCTGTGACGGGTGATTAAAATCGGTGTTCAGTCAAGACTTGATTAGGGGTTGCCATTCAACTGCAAGAAGAGAGAAAAAAATAAAAAAAAAGGAAACGAAAAGGAAAACAAGAGGAGGAAAGGCACAGTGTTTTTCTTCGACTAAATCAGATAATGACCTTGAAGACTGGGCGGCAGGAGCGGTAGCGTTAACTACTTTCAAGCTAAAGCCTGATTTATTCGCAAGGTTACCAGCAGAAACAATGGCCATTGATTTGGCCGGGGTAATTGCTGTGCGTAGACGCAACTGGCAGGACCTTTGTCCTGTGGGTGGAGACAGTTGTTGGGGGGAGTGCTAAAAGGCTTAATAAACCAGCTTTCACCTCTTCAAAAAGAATATATGCAAGCCTATTTTTCTCTTCATGGTATTACGAAGAAAAGACTCCATGAGTATATTTATGTGCACCGCACAGTGCGCAGTAAATGGCAATATCCAGGTCTGTTAGTCTGACGTTGCTGATTTCACTTTTTATATGAAAAATCATTGCTTTAGTCTGAAAGAAATGTAACTTTTAAAACAGATTTAAACACACTTTGGTTAGGTAATAAAAGCCATATGGCTCAAGAGGAATGAGAAGATTTATTGGGCAAACAGTGCCTTCCTTTACTTCAGGTACAGGCTTGTCGTCTGGCCTCATTTGCATGTTGAGATGATGGTGCTCGAGGAAAGCTCTAGTTATGCTGTGATATTCATTCAGCTCCAACTTAAACACTAACATGACAGATATTTAAAAAGAAGGGATTTCTTACAATTTTAATCCTGAGCACCTTAGGAATTTAAACAGGTCAATAAGGAATATTGTGTACTTAGTTTGGCAGAGCCAAAGATGACTGAAACTAACTGGCAAAAGATTTTTCCACTGGACAAGAGTATGAATTTTCAGGGTCGAAGACCAAATATTTAGGGGGGTAGATGTATCAAAGCCGTTTTCAATAAACAGACTTTCTTTAATTTTCCTTCTGTTCTTTACAGAATTAAAATACAAAAATTAAAGAAATAGTTCTGTCATCATTTACTAAACCTCATTTCATTGTAAACCCGTATGACTTTCCTTCCTTGTTTTTCTTATTTCAAACATAGATATACACATACATGCATGTATATACTGTGTGTGTGTGTACATATATATACATACTGTATATGGCAGCAGCTTTTTGCACATCAGCATATTTTATTAGCAATAGATGCTCTTTACACTAAATAATTTTTTTTAACAGTATGCTATTTACACTAAGTGCAAATAGCTATAGGTTGTATTTACACTATATTAAATTAGCACAGTTTTCTGCTATTTATGCTTTTAATTGCAAACAGTGGCAATTAGTTGCACCAGTTTGTGGTACATTGTAAACCAGTATGCATGCAATAATAACGTTCTGTAAATTCCAAATTTTAATTGAAAAGATTCAATTCATACGATATCAAGCCCTTCTTGCACCTGTCTGATACTTTATTTTCAATTTTTGGATGATTTCTTTCTTTTTTTGCCGAAAAGAAATGCTTTTCCAAAACTCTAATTCCACTCTAAAAAACTTTAAAGCCAATCGCTTCTAAAAGCACACGCTTTACCATTTACAAACGGTGCTATAGTAATGCACCGCATTTGGATGAACTCTTAACGTCATAGACGGCATGGCCTGGGGCTTGATGTGGTACGTCCTCTGTCTTTTCTTCTCTCCCACCGGGTCAGGCTGTGTCCGGTGCACCTTTCTTCTTCCTCTGGCCTACATTCTGTTCTCCCAGCACAGCAGCTGGCAAACCGAGTGCACGGTCCCTGGCAGGGAAGAGCTCCTCATTTGAATCAATTATACATACCCTTCTCCTGGAGTCAGCCTGCATTTTTCATGCGCACAGAGGATATTTTATGAGTTAATGTGTCCAGTTGACATGTTGCTGAAAGCTGTGGCCTGTCCCCTTCGTTGCCTCCTGATTTGGCTCTGAAGTCAACATGCAAACACTCTTGCGCCCTGGGCGGCATATCGTACATACAAATAAACACACACACAACACACACATATACAGACTTGAGATTTTCTTTTGCCTTAAAGCTGGAGTATGTCTGTGAAAAGCATCACATGCAACGCAGCTAAAAGCAGGTACCCTCTATGTGTATCATACATCCAGTGGATCAAATCCGTTGTTTGTTATGTCAACGCCCTTGTTTTAACTGAAAGAGAATAACTCACTCAGCTTTTGCAGCATTAAAGTGTTTCTCTTTTCTCTTGTTCTCTTCTCCTTTGACTGTGTTTGGGTCTGATGCCGCTAGCTGTTGTTTCACCATTTTTCTCATACCCGTTTTATCACTCACTCACTCACTCACTCACTCTCTCTCACACACACATACTCCCTTTCTCAGTATTATGGTAGTGAGGTTTGAATTTTGCTTAAAAAAACTATAACTAATTAATATCATCACAGTTTTTCATTACTCACTAATAATCTTAATTTTAATGTAATGTTCTGTTGGGTTCAAATTTATCATATCAGGTGAGATCTACACTGGATAATTTTTTTTTGTTGTTCAGTCCTATTCACCCTTTACCCTGCATGCACTGGGGCATGAATAATTAATATGGTCGCATTGTTTGACCTTTTGCCTGCTTTATTTACACTGTTGTTGCTGATTTGATTGTCATACTCAGTAACTTGTTGTCATGTGATGTCAGGATGAGTTTGTTCCTCTTAATGATTAATTAGGGGTTGTGTTGGTTGTTTGTTTGTTTTGGGCTTTTTTTGTTACCCTTGACATGTTTTGTGTACCAACTGATGGAGCCTGTGTATAATTGCATATGATGTTTTTACATTATTATTTTTATTATTATTACATTAAACTTTATAAGCTCATTTAAAGAAAAAACATTTTATTAAAGTTAGTAATCGTCATATTAAAATCACAGATTTTAAGTCGTGGCAGCTTGCCATTTTAAGTTGCTTAAAAAAAATCAAACTGTTGCCTTCATGTTTTCAACTTCTACAAATGGCCCTTTTTCAATTTGAAAACTATGTTAATGGGCGTTATTATTTAAGAGATTTTGTTGGTTAGATCTACAAGTTTGTCTTCGCTGGGTGTTTCATAAATAAACAAATAAACTAAATGAATGCGTTAAACGCCTCTCCGCATTCATCCGTCTTTCTCACCCTTGCACCAGCTTGTTCAGGAGGTGTTGCCAGCATCTGCCATTTTTGCATAATGCGCAAGGTGTTTGGAAAGGGGTCTGTTCTTGGATGGTACAAATTGCTTTTTTGACCTAGTAATTAACTTGGGAAGACGCAAGGAAGAGCTCAGTGATGAAGCTTTGTGGCCAGATTTTAACATGGCTGCATAAATTATCATTTATGAAACCATAATGCCCTGTTGCAGTGTCCTGAACCCATCAGAAGACACAGCCGTATAATGGATGGGGTGTGTGCAGTGTTGCTGCACATCTGTAGATTAAGCAGGCAGCGTCCTGCATGCATACTTTTCTTTTCATGAAACAGGTTAATCTTGATGCATCACCAGAGACATTCTTACACATGACCTCACAGCAAACACACGCACACAGAAAGAAAGAACACAGAGTATGCACGCGTCAAGAGGTGAAACATGCTCTGGATATGGCTGATTTGACACTGGAAACATTCCAGATTGTCTTTGGAGCAGCTGTCATTAGAGAAATGTAAAAACAGGAATGCAGTTAGAAGTGTCAGATCGATGATTCATCCCCGTCCATTACCGTGTTCCTCAGCGCACGGAGACACGGCTACATGCTGCCCACCCCATCTGCATGCTCGACCCACTACACTGAAACACACCTGACGCCCGCAACACAGTAAAAAATTGTTCACCCAAAAAAAAAAAAAAAAAAAGCTTTTTTGTACTAAGAAAAATAGCTTTTAAGGGACCATGATATCTAAAACAAATTCGAGTGACTGAGTCATAGCAAACGTGAAATCCTAAGATTATTTAAAACAACAGCAACGGTCAGAGATCTTATGAATGTTGAAGGCAGCATAAGACTCACCATAGGACTACTAACTCATAGATTTGAAAGCAATATCTTTGCTTGAAAGAACTAATGGCTTATTTAAAAAATAAATAAATGAATAAATGATAGAAAATCTAACCAAAATTATAATTGTATAATGTATGAATTAAAATATTGTAGAGTTGTAGTGTTGCCGTTGGACTGCTGGTTTGAGTCAAATTACTGTAAAGTTATGTGAAACAAGTTTGCAGCTGTGTTCTTTGATAGTGAAAGTTCAGTATTGGCTGTAATAATGCATGTATGTTGTTGTTTATGCTGTTTCTTTACTTAAATAGTGTTGACCTGCAAGGCTTCTTTCATATTGTTGCTCTCTTGTTGCTTTTAATAGTGGCATCAATAAAACTTCAGTAATATGAGATATTAGTGTCTTAATAACTTAATGTTACTTAATAACTTTAAGGCTAACTGTACATGTAGATGGTCAAATCAAAGTTTTTTTTTACCTCCCTCAGTGTCCATTATAATTGTCTTTCTTAGTTAATTTACTTAGTCTAAATAGTTAACATAGCACTAACATAGCTTCTCTGCTAGCTTAGTTTGCTGGGTATTCTCTTCATCACTCTTAAATATTAAGATTGTAAGTAAATAATAATGATTTATGTTTTATTCTGTTCCTCACACAAAGTTAGTGTATGGCTTCAGATGACTTTTAATCTAGAGCATGAAACATAACACATCATTCGTTATTATGCATTTACATACTTTTGAAGCTTAAAAGCATTTGCATGGAAAAGAGTTTCCAGTATATTATATTTCAACTTTCTTTTTGTGTGCGTTTCACTGAAGAAAGAACGGCATATGGGTTTGGAACAACATAAAGACGAATAAATGTTTTTGTAAATGATATTCAAGTGTTTACTCAATTTTGTGACACGTATATAGCAGCTTAAGCAATTAAAATACACAGTACAACAGCAGCTAATACTACTGAAAGCAACTGCACCTCACCGATAGGCAGAAGGCATCCCCTCACGTTTTCTCTTCTCTGGCCTTCACTCCCAAGTGTACGCGGTATCTTCAATCCATCCGGGGGCGGAGAGAATATGCGTACGCTAGCAGCATGTGCCAACAGTGCCGCACATCTGAGAACTTTTAATTTCGCTTTTATTGTATGGATGATCCTGCATACAAGGAGCAAACAAGGCCATAATGGAGCGGCCAGCACCTCGTTGTCTGCCTAAAACCAGAGAGAAAAAAACACTGTGAAATCTTCAAAAGGAGAAGGGGTTGATGAGCTCCCTAAAGAGGGCTAGGACTTGTGCTTTAAAAGAAAAAGATTTCGCCAGTGTGTGCAATTTTAATTGCGCTCCTATTGCTTGCCCCCAGCCCCCTTCTTTCTCCCACTCTCTCTCTCTCTTCTCTCTCTCTCTCTCTCTCTCCTTCTCTCATTCCCTCGCTCTATCTGTCTGGCCTTCAAAGGGAGTCTCATTCACTCTATTTTAATTTCATAAAGTAACCCTGAGGACAAAAGCAGAGCCACTCATGTGCAAAACTTCTTTATTTCAGAATGACATTACAGTGTTATTGTGGAGTGTGACACCATGGAGAGCTACAGAGTCACTGAGAGACGACTTTGGCTTCTCCCTGTGTGTACAGTGCCCATCTACCTGCTGATAAATTCATAATGTACTCTGTAGTAAACGCTCAGATAAGGTAATGAAAATTAGTCAGACCTTATCCTTATTTTCACACCATCGCCCCTTTAAAACAGGCGAAGGCAGTCTTAGTGGTTCACTGGGCCCTTGGCTCGTACTTCTGAATGCTTTTGAGCAACATCAGGCTGTGTGCCAAAGCAGTGACCACAATTTTTGAAGAAAATGCTTGTGTTTCTGCAAGAATCAACTTGCCTGTCTCTTTGTTTGGAATTCCCCATCCTGTTTCCTCTCAGAGGCTCCTGATGGGCTGGATGCCTTTTGCCAGCCTGTGTGTCTGTGTGAGAGCCGTGTAAGATGAGCGTGGCTCTGTGCTGTCCACCTTGCCCCACAGCGATGAGTTCTTTCTGACTGTAATTGTCGGCCTTTGTTCTGGCTCTCCTTTTTGTTGTGCGTCTGTAAAAGGGTATAAATGTGGAACAGCTAAAGAGGTCAAACCTGCAGTGAAAAGTGCAGCAATGGGAAACTTAAACCTGACCACAAAACAAAGGTCTTTCCACTCTTTAAAATGGACTCGGCAGGATTCTAAATGCTTTCGACAGTAATGATATATTGAATCGAGGCTTACAACCTCAGGTTGATATCATAATGACCAGGGAATTATATTTAGTTGATACAGTTTAACTTTTATACTAGGTATGCACTGAAATTGGAAAAAAAATTTGAACAATACATTTATTACAGTATTTATAAATCTGTCTGATCTGTCCAATTTCATTAACTGCTAACAAACACAACAGTTGATTAAAAAAATTTGCAATAATCATTACAAAGCATTTTGGATTTCCGTTTTCGGCCAATTACATCCAGAATTTTCATTTTGTTAAATCCCTATTTTATACAATTTCATTTTTGATAAAAGAACCTGATATCAATTTTTTTTTATAAAAAAAAATCTAATACTAATACTAATCACTGTAACATTATATTTAATGTAAAATTGCAATTATACAAAAACTATTCTCTAGGCACTTTTCTAATTGTAGTAATGATTAAATGCACACGTATTTACATGCACAGTATAATCTGACACACTTATGCTTACTCAGCCCACATACGGTCAGAGTGCATTTTAATGACTTTAAATTTATTTAGCAAAAGTTCCTAGTGTTTAGGCAAAACGTAGTTGATTTTTTTGCCTGCTACTTTGATATTCCACCGTTGTGGTGATTTATTCAATGCAGAAATTCCTAATTACAGTTTTTGACACTAAAATAAGACAAAACCTCTGACATTTTGTTTTAAATGACAGTGTTGGGTTTACATAATGAGCTGATTTATTTGTAGCAATTAGAGAATTGTTGTAAATGTAAAAAAGACCCATTGTTAGCATGAGCTGGTGTTTCTTTCTTTCTTGTTCATCCGTTTTATTATTTCATTTTGTTTACAATATATGTATGCATTTGGCAGACAGTTTTATTTAGTCGCTACACGTATATATTTAATCAGTTCATGCATTGCCTGGAAACCCATGACTTTGGATGCTAGCCTCTTGCTCTAACGTTTGAGCGGCTTGAATGCAACCAGTAGCTTCCAGTAGGTTTGGTTGCATGTCAAATATCAAAGGTTATAACTTATAACGCCAAATAGTCTTGTTTGTGTCATGCTCTCTGATGCTCTTTGAGAGCATTGCTTTGAGCACACACACAGAGGCCTCAGGCAAAAATCAATGCACATATGAGTTTTCAGCTGTTTTATGATATATAATGAGGGTTAGCATGTAGGGCACATCAACGACAAAATATATCGGTGCTCGAGAACGATCACATCTGTCTACAGAAATAAGTAACAACTTAAAGGAGATCCAGACATTTGGCAGGGGGTGTTTGTGTTAGCAGCGATGGGTTTTGGCAACGTGCAAGCAACATTAGTGATGTTTCCAGATTCCAGGAGATTCTCAAGGGGTTAAATTCTGCACCTTGCCAGCATAATTGAACGGAGTACTTTTACATTCAGTCAAAGGGGTATTTGTTGAGAGTTTTATAAATCCCAAGCCTGGCTGGCTCCCCACATAATTCTCATGTCATTTTCACGTTTTAAAGAAATGATGAATTCTCTCCAAAGAGTTTCGTCAGTTTGTCAAATTCTTTTATGTAAAAAACGCGAAGGTTCTCGTGTTTTGTATTCTCCCGATCTCATACTGTTTCCCTGCATTTTGGCTCGAGGTGACGGTGTGATGAGTGAGAAGCTTTCAAAGTTCAGTGGGGTTTTGCTGTTCAAAAGAGCAGGGCCATTGATCAGGCAGCTCTTAGGCCAAGGATAAAACCCTGACGGCAGGCAGGATTTGCAGCTAACGCTTCAGTCTCTCTGGAGCGCAAAGACACACACACACACACACACACACACACACACACCCCTCTCCACCACAGTTACAATAGCCTAGTTATGTAAGTGTTAATGATTCAAGGGAGGCATGCATATTTCTTTCTCCAGCCATTCCAATCAGGGGCTAGAACACATGGTATCTCAATAATGTCACTAGCAAGCTCCTCTAAACTGACTTGGTTTGGGGTCACGTCAGACCTCAGATTATCGGTGAATCTAACATTTTATAAACCTGAACCGCTTTAATTTAAATGCACCAAGAGGGACTTTAAAACAAGGGAGGATGGGAAACGCAGATGTGCTCTCTCTGGTGTATGAAATGGATGTGGACAGGCGAGCTATGAGGAAGCCATCACTCTGGTTTTCTTAGACTACAGAGGACTGAAAAAAAGCATATACAGGCCCATCATGGATTAGCCATCACAGGCTTAATTGGTTTGTGATCTATTTATAGAGTGATTTAGCACCATGTTAAATTCCTCTGAGACGCACACTAATACAGTATGTATTTCATTAAGGATTTACAGCATCTTATTCAAATGCATTTTGACAAGAGTTATATTTTAAAGAGATTCATCATCTCATTAAAAAAATAAATGGATAAATAAAAAGCATTGTCAGTGCATTTTTCATGCGCTTTAAATATGGTTGAAATAAACTTTAAATAAGGATAAACAGTTTAATGACATTTATAGAATATAATTAAAAAGAGTGCAAATTATTAAAATGTTATATTTTAATATTAATATTTAATGCAATTGTTGCTGAGCCGATGGGCTTCAGTGTCCTTTAGTGTAAAAAGGCAGTGAAACATACTTCAATTTTGTTCTTATGTTCTTATTTAACTGACTGAAAATATTGATGAGGTAATTTCATTTCAGGTATTTTTTAAAATCTGGATTGGAGAGTTACTCATTAAAGTGGATTAAAAAGTGTGTGTTTGTGGGTGTGTAGTTTTGAAATGAATTTTGTTTTTCGTTTATAGTCTCTGAATCTATTCATTTTTACAAACAAATTCCATCAAATTATGTTTGGTTTTTTTTCTTAAAAACTTTGTAAATGAATAAGTGTTTGTTTTAATTGAAAATAAAATGAAAAGCAATGGACATGAGAGCGAGAATGAGCAATTTTAGTCGTAAACCTTGAAGAAATACGACAATTTGAACATTTGAAAATTGATAATTTGCATTACACGATTATTAAAGGTCAGCATATTTTTTGTGTAATTTTTATTTAAAAGCTTGAAGTTCTTAACAGACCCACATTTTGACATTTTATTAGATACATTGTGAAGCACATAGAAATGTATTGAATTAGTTAACTCTGATAATTAACCTTAGCATCTCTAATAGCATCCAGCCTTTTTACCTCTATCGCCCGGCTGCTATTATCCACGCTGGCCACTCTCGAAACCACCCACTGTCACTTCTGTGTCCACGCGTCGTTTCCAGACATCAGTGCTGGGAGTTGAACCTGTTCCATGAATAAATGATGGGGCTGGGAAAAAAGAATGCGAGCGAGCGAGCAGGAGCCAGAGAAAAAGAGAGAGAGTGAGAGAGAGAGAGAGAGACTAGGCTCAAAGGGAAAGCAGACAGGATATCCGTCAGAGCTTGCTGCACTTCGTTGGGCATGAGAAGTGAGGAAGACGGGAATGGGACGGGGACACCTGCCTGTTCTCTGGCCAGCAGAGCATGCCCGTGCCAGTCAGCTCTCTCAAGATGAGTTCATCTCACCTTGGGCAGGGCTGCATCGCGAGGCCTTCGGGGGCAGCTGGCAGCCCAGCCAAGTCCCACTGCTCAGGGACACGTCTGGCACACCCTGCCCGCTAACTGCCTGGCAAATGACTAAGAGAGTGTGTCATTCGCCTGAACCCGGAGTAAAGCTTCAATATGCTGCAATTTATTTCCTGCAGACACAATGCTTTTTTTTCATTTAATTATGCTGAAAAACGAAACTGAATCCTAAAACAGGATTATCACAAAATGTAGAAATGCACAAAATATAAAAAGGTCATCTAAGCAGCCATGGTCATTTTCAATATCAAGTTTCTTAGGCTATTATAATATTAATTAATAATATTATATAAATTCATGTTTTATTTTTGTTTGTTTTTTTGTCTAGTGTTTGTTCTTATTTAGAATCTTTGACAACAATTTACGATAAGGAATTAGTTCATATTTGCATTGCATTGATTAACAATGAGCAATACATTTGTTACAGTATTCATTTTCATTTTAATAATGAATTTTAAAAAAATGAAATTTTATATTGTGTAGAATTACCTGACCTTTAACCCTGAACCAACCTTAATCCTAACCATATAGTAAGTACGTGTTAATTAATATTACTAAGTTCTTATTTGTGTAACAAAACTCTTAAAATGAAGTTTTGTAACTGTTATCAAATATAGTTAACTACTATTAACAAATGGAACCTATTTTAAAGTGTTAGCCACTCTTTAACAATAAAACTGCACTAATATAACTTTTTACATATAATCTTTTTGTTAAAATAAACAATTATAGAGTTCACTTAGCCAACAGTTAAAACACACTTATTCTTTTTTGTGTACTGAGTGTGTGATTTACCTGTGACAGCCCTTCATATTTTGGCACCTGGTGTGTTTATGTGTGACGTTTGATTGTTCTGCCTACCAGACACTGAACGCAGGGAGTTGAAGTAGCATGTGTTTCACACTTCTATATCCCAACACTGTAGCCGGGTTTTCTCTGCATGCATTTGCACACAAACACCCGCACACTAAGCCCAGGACGCCCACAGAAGTTGCCCTCAACTCCGTGCGCCATGCACCGCACCTCCTTGCTTTGCCATGTCAAAATGAAAGAGTAAACAAAGGCCCCCAATTCCCCCGGCTGCATTAATCATTCAAATGACGTATTGGCATTCTTCAGACTCGGCTGCCTTGCTTCCAAATTAACACCTCCAGGTTCAAGGGAATAGAAATTAACTGAATTATCTGGCAGGCGCAGATGTCCTACCAAGGCCCCCCCCCACACACACACACGCACCCTCTCTGATTTAATATGCCTTAGGAATAGCTGTGATGTAGAAAAACTGCTAATGGTCAAGAAATCATTTATGACGTGTAATAGATAGGTTATGCGTTTTTTGTAGTTGTTTGTTTATTTATTTTGTGTATCAGCTGGCCTTTTTTACTTCATGTAGTTATTCAATGTAATATATTTCTACACACACACACACACACACACACACACACACACACACACACACAGACACACACACATATATATATATATATATATATACTTAAAAAAATATTTAATTACATTTTGTGTATAGAGATCATTATTTATATTTAAATTTCTAAGTGTTCTTTGTATAAAAAGGGACAGAAAAAATGTGGGGGCTATATTAGTCTGACTAGCAGAAAAAGTGCAGCCCCCCCTTCTCGCTGCTGACTTCACTCCTGTTAATGCCTGTCTTACAGCATCCGTTGGAGTACTTCCTGCTGAAAATGCCACTTCATTGAACAATTAATTATTCTAATGATAGGCCACTACTCAACAGTGCTTTTTATACTTGCGTAGGAGACAGACAGAGAGAAGGAGGGAGGGGAAAAAGAAGAAAGCATTGTCAGTTTGTATTGCGGAAGGAGTGACAGTAATACAGCATGTGAAATAGGTGAGAAGAAGGGTGAATTACAGAAACCTGAACAACAAAACAGCAACGACAGAGTGAAGCCTTTCAGTATGTCATACAAAATAATATCATTTATTTATTAGGGGTTATTGAAGTACATTAATTTGTCAAACTGTATTAGCATAATTTTCTCAACATTTAAATCTCAACCATTTATTTTTTTTATCAGTTTACAGTTTATCATTTCCATTCATCTTTTCTTTATTCATTATTTTCTCTTGGAATGCTGTTTTTAATTTGACAAATTTTAACTAATTTTAGTCTGACAAACAAAACCTTTTTTTTTGTATTTGTCAGATTAAAACAAATGAAAGGTTTGCTGCAGAAAAGGGACTGATGTAAAGAGGCTGCAGTCTGATACCTGAATCTGTATCAATAGTGACCTTTTTATATGGACTGGTTATCAGTTCAAATGTCAATTTTGAAAGCTAGAAAGATATACATATCATAAACAGCTCATAGGATTAATGCATTATTTTCCAAGACTGCTGTTAAAACCAACGATACAGTTATTGATTCAACTTTATTACATTATAGCCTATATATTTAAAACAAAAAAATTGTTTTGCATTTAATTATATTAAAAACAATTATGAATTACAAAAATATAGGTTTGAGTGTTAATCCTTAACAAATACATTATTATTGTACATTAGAATTCTAACATTCAATATAATATTTTTATTATAAATTCTTTATGTTAAAAAGATCCTTCTGTGAATTACATATTATATTATATACTCATTTTATTTTCATTTTTTTATTTATAAAAGAGGAATTGTGCATCCCTAGACTTCACATTTATAACAAGGAGCAAAAAACAACAGCAAAAATCTCAGGTAGAGTTATTTTGGGATGAGCACCGCGATGGACCCAAGTTGGAATAGACAACTGAGAGGACAGGATAGGCAAAGAGATAAAAGAATAGAAAAGAACAGCAGAAGAGTCATCTTCAAGAACATCTTCTGCTGGTGACTCCGCTGAGCTTTTACCTGAAGTGGGTCAGTGCTCTGTGCACTCCTCCGCTCTGATTGCACCCCTGCATGTGTCTATGTTACACGCTTCGTTTTTGCCCCTTACTTGCCCCCGAGCATGTTAAGAGAGGTAAAACAGCTCTCGCTTTATGGCAGCTGTCTTTGGGTGGTAATACGAGAACGGAATAAACATTTGCTACAGGAACTGTTTCTCCCCATTTCCTTTTTTTAATCTTTTGTGTGATGCTGCTCTAAAATCGTGTAAGCCCTTATGAAAAATTAATGCTAGTGAAGTTTTTTTTTTTCCTATGTAAAGAGAAAATGATCTCCAAATCGCTTTTCTTCTCCTCCCCACCCGTGTTGTGACAGCCATTACAAGAGAAAGCATCTCTCTGAGTCTTTGGAAAAAAGGTGCTGCCACTTTAAGGGAATTCTTGAGGCAATGCCAAGCCAGTGACTGCAACAGTCCCCTGGCATCACAAGATGCCTGCCCAGGGCTCTATTTGCATACCATATTCAGGGCATGGCTCTCCTTTTTTATTGTTTTTAATCAGTGCAGGATGTCAACAAAATAAATGAAGTTGCAAGTGGAAGTGAAATTTTTATCACGTCGGGGATGTGCATTTTCTTCCATTCATCACGGGCCATATTGAGAGAGTGAAATTTCAGAAAATGTGGTAATCAATGGAGGAGCTCCATATGGCGGGGATCAAAGGTGTCACAGAGTGTGTGGTTCTGCTTTATTGCCAGCCAGTACTGTTAATTGGACAACAAGATCAGAGGCAATATTAAAATCCAATTAAATTGATATGAACAGATTGCCAAGTGATGTACACTAATGTATAATTGAGTATCAAGCAAATGCGAGTCGGCCGTCTTGCGCTCTACCTCCTGAATAAATGATGGAGCCGTAGAGGACAGAAACAAGTTTGCGCATTAGCTCCACCACTCTGGGCTTTCATTTGTTCGTTTCTTTACAGCTGATTTGCTTTTTTTTCTGGCTGGCACTCTTGAAGGCCTATCTTCTATTTGAATGTCTTTTTTTTAAATCTGCATACAGCGAACATGTTTGCACGTGGAGTTTCATGTGCGCCCCTGCGAGTTCGATGGTAGCCACGGGGTCAACTAGATATGTCTGTAGCATTTCAGACAACACCGTTTCATCATAATGATTTTGATTTGTGTCCAATAAGTTGAGCTGTGGTTAATCTGGTGATACAAAGTGCGCTTTTTAAAAGGATGGGGTGGATGTTGTGACACCATTTAGCAGACCACTGAGACCCGGATCAAGGTGACATTTCCTGATAAGGTAAACTTGGAAGACGGCCCAAAACAATCAAAGTTCATCAAAACCCAGTCATTTATTAATTGAATATTTTTAGGGCAACCTTAGGGCTTATAGCAGTCGTTCTAATACATGGCACAGGGGGATGATAAGAAGATTTACATACCTAATTATAATGACATTTCGGGGGCCCTGAGATGCTTGATTCATTTTAAATCACGTCTTTGCCGTTCTCCACCATTTTTTTTTGGTGGGGGGATTGTCCTGGTGGGTAATGCGAGGGGCTGAGGGTGGTAGTGATGATGGGCAGAGCTGCCGCTTCATTAGAGCTGATGGAGGTTTGGGAGGAGCGGAGTCTGTGGTGCGTGCCCGTCTCCGTGCCCACGGCCATGCCCACACAAAGGGCCCGCAGAGCAGGTGCTAACAAGGTCGCAGTGCCTCTGAGCCATCTGGGCCGAGCCTGGCGCATCGTTACCGCACCTCTCTTTGTGCTGCGAGCCGTCTGCAGCCACCTCCGCCAGCGCTCAAAAGAAATCAAAAGACGCTTGCTTTCTTTGGAGGATTGTGTGTTTAACTTGAGCTAAACAAAAGGAGCTCTAATTGGTTTGGAACAATCTGTCGCTCCTATGCAAGGAGCAGTTGGCATGTGCTGAAATCATATACTTCTCTCTCTTTTTTTTAAATTATAATCATTATTGCTTGCAGTGAACTGCATTTATTCACACAGTGCGGCTAACAGTCCATCTGTAAGAAGCTGCGAGTGTAAACATCCAGGAGTCGTCCCCAACTGCTGCTGGTTAGTTGTCGTTTATTCTTTGTGTAATTTTAGTACAAAGGGCCAAAGGTTCAAATCTGAGCAAATCTGGATTTCCTTTTCTTTTTTTTCTCCCCGAAACATCTGGAGCAAATTGGCTTTTCATGATCACGAACTGCCTTCAAATATTGCCTTAAATCTGGCCTAAGATTGCGAAGGTCTGCCCATTGCACTAATCACAAAATACAAACCCGGAGGCTGGACACAGACCAAAATTTGTGAGAAGGTTTGAGGGAAAATGTCACCGCTGGAATCCAGTATGTAATTTACGATTAGTTTGTACAAATCACTATGTGTCACTTCATTTTCACATCGGTTTCCATTATTACTCTAAAGATGTGCAGACAATGGTTAGCAAGTATGCACTGTGACACAGTCAGAGCGTTATGATTCTGATCTCTCTCGATAACATTAGCTTTGCAGGAGGAATCCTATACTTCCTTAGTTTTCTTCTATTTTACTGTTTCACTGTGGTCTGTTTTTGAAAGCCTTTTGGCTGTCATTATGTGGTTACCTGTTTGGCCTTTCTGGCATTCTTCCTTTGATTTAACCAATTGACGTTTCCAAATGAAGGTATATAAATGGGGAATAATCAGCTGGCTAAAACTATAGCCTATTAAGGCACATAACCACAGCCGGACCTTCTGACTCGATTTGCATTCCAAAACCATTTCAAAGGCAACAGCAGAACTGTAATCTTTCTGTTTATTTAAAAGATTTGAGGGTTCTGTTTTGTGGTCAACCATGTGGCATTCAAACAAACATGAAAGGGAAGGTTCATTCATAAAGAAACGGCAGCCTTATTACTAAAGGACCCACACACACGCAAGCGGGTGCACACACAAGCCTGCACTTATCCTCATTTACTGGACTACTTCAGCAGAGTTGGAGAGCTATAAACATTGATTAAAAATTCATTCCACATCCAGCTGTTTTTAGAGACGTCCAGTTGCATTGTATTAGTGAAACTATATTTCCATTCAAAGTATGAATTTAATTCATGGTAAAAATCTGATTATCGCAAAAACATTTTTTTTATAACAACCTTTGGCATTTCAGAAGAGCAGAATTACCTTTTTCATGAGCATCTAGAAATGTATGTGGTTTATATTTTTTAAAAGTATTTTAATGCTTCAATTTCTAATAATGTCTTCTTACTAAATGTGTATATTTTCATTTAGTATGGGTTTTCCTAAAAATGTTCCAATAGAAATACTAATAAAGTTGAAATCCTTAACAATAAATAATTGGTATTATGAACTGAAAATATATATTTTTACAGCATTTGTTAATTTAGTTTATGTAGTTTGTTCATTTATAATTAATGTTTTAGTATGAGTAGATATTAAATTGAACCAATTACTATTGATAATATTTATTCAAATAATCTTAATATTCAGTATTATTTTATATATGTTTTATATGACTTTTTTAATAAAGTGTTTTCTTGTTTACTTATTCACATTTTTTTTCAGGAGACCTGAGATGCAGAAAACATCCGTAGCTCTTCCTGAAAAATTTCCTTGATTTTCCTAATTAAATCCTCGGGCCCTAATCTAGTGCACACATAAAGACAGCTATCATAATCCATAGTGTTGAAAGCTGCCTATCTACAGTGATACACACAATGCTGGCCTGTGGTGAGACAACATCTGTACAAAGACCGGAATCCTCCTCCTTTGCTGTTCATTATTGAGCGATCTATCCTAGTTCATCTGCTACGATCTCTGACTCGATAAGAGATAACAGAGCTTTATTGTGACTATACTATAGACTCTTCCCAATGAGTTTTAAAGAACAGAGATGTCTTACAACAATCATAACGGATATTAAAATGCTGTCAAAATTCTGCTCATGCTCCGCTCACCACAAAATCCCTTGTATATCTCAGCACAATAGATGACATTTAGGCAGAAGAAAAAAAAAGGGCTGAACTGGGCCTTTCTTGTGGGAAATCCTGCTACTGGCCTGAAATAACAGCATTATCTCGAGAAAATCCCAGATTAAGCAGACAGGTAGGAGCATGGCCGCGCTCCGGGAAGCTCACGGGGTGGAAATCGGGCAGGATGGGGAGGGGGGCGCAGAGAGGGAGCACCACGGGGGGCTAATGCTCCCATCCCAGGCCACAGCTGATCCCCACCTTGACTGACAGGGTGCTGTGCATGGGCCTGCATACAACACAGCCCACGGAGAGACAGACACGGCACAGCATGGCACCTCCCCGCACAATCCTTCCCAGACTCCTCCGTGCATTCACAAGCATGTGCAGCACAACTGCAAAGCTCCACACATGTAATCATACGCAAACCTGCAGTTACACTAACTGCAGATACAGAACTCATAATTATTTAGTTATGTAAAGCACTGCCACATGTTCACATTCGCAGGAGAAATAACCCACAACATAGAAATCAACAAAGGATTCGAGGATTGGTGAGGCGGCACCCTTAGCGCATTTACATTAGCGACAACACTAGAAAAAAAAGTAAAATGCATGTTATGAATTCACGCATATGCATCATGAAAAAGGCACGATTATAAATAGAAATGCATAAAATGTTGACGTTACAAGCTATGAAGTCTAGGAGGTGGCAGTGTTTTAGAAATTAGTCTTTAGATATTTTCAGTCTGAAATGAAATGATTCATTTAAATGTATGTTAGTGTTTACATCACTGGTTCGCATTCCTTTTGACACTTTCTATTTAATATGATATTAAAACAACAATAAATAACTTATCATTTATTATTACCAGAATGTCAACATAGGTAAATTGGTCACACTTTATCTTAAGGTCCAATTTTTGCTATTAACAAGCCATTACTGTAAAAACATAAACTCCTAATTTGCTGCTCATAAATGGTTAGTAAGGTAGTTAAGTTTAGATATTGGTTAAATTATGGATGTAGAATATAACCTTGCAGAGTATGTGCTTTATAAGTGCTATTCAAACAGCCAGTAATAGGCATGCTAATAAAAAAAACTAGTTAATAGTGAGAATTGGTCCCATATTAAAGTGTTACCTGTAAATTAATTAACTATAATTCATGTTCATGTTGTGATTCTGCAATCTTGAATATTTTTATTATTATTATTTAAATATAGTAATTTAGTTATTAAATTTAGTCTTTCTTTGCCACCCTGTAGGTCTTGGCCCTGGACCTGGTTTATTATTGTGTGAATTTGTTTGAATCTGGTGAATTTATTTGTCAGTTATAAATGTTGATTTAAAAGTGACTACGCATTTTAAAATGCAACAAGAGTGACTTTAATTTTAATGCTGCTTTACATACATCATAAAAAACCAAAAACTGCATGTCCCACCCCCAGATGTATCAGCGTTTTGGGGAGTGCCAGAAGAAATGGCATGAAGTGAAAGTTGACCAAAATCTGAATATATTTGTTGCAGAGTAAGAAAATGAAATATCAGTGAGCTTCAGCCTTGTAGTGGACACTTGATATAATACTCAAAAATAAAATAGTACTGAATCCATGTTACAGGATGGATACTAGCATGCAAAAATATCCTGCATTGTCTACATATAGATTCTCTATGTATTCATTAAACAATGTGTCCACTGACAAAGAAAAAATAAATAAATAAAGCCCAAACCAACTGGCAGGCATTTAGCACTGATGATGCAACCAAACAGCTAGCCTATTCTTGACCCTTGGTGACCTTGGGAATGCTTTTAAAAGTGGAGGCATGCAATAATTATTTTTTTCTCATTCTTCTTCCTGAGCCTCCCACTGAGGGTAGCATTACATGCTTTCCCTCAACCCATCCTGAACATCCTTTGCTAATGATGGCCCACTATTATTCGACAATGACCTTACACTCAAACACGGTTCGATTTACACTCTCTCCCCTGAAATTTACAGAAAGGATGGGTAACCTGAGGAATAATTGGATAAGCAAGGCCAATTAAATGGCTAAAAAACCAAAATGTGCTGATGGTGCCAAAAAGAGATGAGAAGAGAACGTTTTCTGTGCTTGATCGCCCTCGCTCCTGAAAAGACGCAGGGCAGGGTGCATGTTTGGGCAAGAGAGAGAAGAAGGACTTGAAAAGGTTTGACTGCTTAGCCTAGTCCTTCAGCAGGACCCCAAGCGCAGTAACCTTATATCAAAGACAGAGTGTCGAACAGGGAAGGGAACTACATTAATTATTAAAGCACTTTTGGTAACAAGCTGCGCGTCGGTAGATGCCTATTGTAAGGACGACTTCCTCCTGTTTCCAATTATCTACTTTTAACAGTCCTATAGCGCTGTGAGTTTCCCCGAAGCCCATGGACAGGTCTGGCTGCTCCACAGCCAAGTGAGTGAGAGGTGTGTGCTAAACCGTATAACGCTAACTGCTAACATAAGGCGAACTCACTATCCGTGTATCCACAGAGGAACAGACTGCGAAAGGAACCGGTTCATCCCAGCTTTCAGCCGTAGAGTCGGATACAATTATAATTGTTCACTTCAGGAACGCAGTACATGATCTCATTGAGAGAGCTGGTGGTTGACTCCACACATAGCAGAAATCACAACCTGCGCTGAAGGTCTTATTGGAAGGCATCTCAGGCACTCCGACAATTTATTCATTATCTGCCAGACTCGACAGCACCGGCCTGCAGTCTGCCAGTCAGATTTCTCTTATCAACTGTCTTTCGGTTTTTAGCATTTTCCACATTATTTGGTGTCTATGTAATGCACTTGAGGGGACAGTCGAAACATTCTGAAGGTGTTTGTATTCCATCAGGTATTTTTGTTTGGTTTTATCTGTGTTATTTATATATATACTATGAAGACTATGAAAAAAAACTGTAAACTATATGTACAAATTATATCAGTGCTGTACAAATGAATCCAAAATAAAAGTTTTTGTTTATATAATATATGAATATATGTCAGTGAACTGTGTATATTTATTATGTATATATAAATGCAAACACATACATGTATATAAGAAAAATATGTTTATATATTTATATATAATATAAAATAAAAGAATATAAATATATAAATATATATGCATGTAAATATTTTCAAATACATTATGTATGTGTGTCTATTTATATATATATATATATATATATATACATAATAAATGTATATACATTACATATATATATATATATATATATATATATATATATATATATATATATATATATATATATTATGTAAACAACAGCTTTTATTTTGGAAGCGATTCAGAATTAAGCATTTGAAAGCACTAAATAGTTACAAATTATTTAGTTTTTCTTTCATCGTTTTTTGTATTGTGCAACATAGTCAGTTTAGTAAAATAGTCCATTTAACTAAAATGACGACAATTTTGGCAAGCAAAAGTTTAGAAAATAGTGCAGAATTAAGCAAATACATAAAATGTTCTTTCTAGTTTTCCATAGTGCACTGCTAATATTACTGCGGTATTTAATAATTTAATTACCCTCTTTATGCACACTTTCCATCTGAGCTTCTTTGTTACTAATTTAACACTGATTTCAACTGCAAATTAAATACACATTTGCAAGCCTCACACTTAAAATGATTATTTCAAATTTTATTTCATAATCTTACAGTCTTCGGCATCCCACATGGGACTTAACTGAGTAAATGGCTTTGAATTACGCGGCGCATCCACACCATTGTGTCAGGTGCACTTTTAAACACACTTTGCTCAGCAGGGCTCCTCTAAAACTCCATCCACTCTCTGTCAGCGAGTAGCCACTGATTAGCGTGTGATTTGTTTACACTGACTGATGGCCTTTCACCCTGAGCTGTCATTTCACACGTCCACAACCTTGTGCCAATGAGCCATTTAACACCCTCCAATAAGACCACCAGCCAGCAGTCACCCCACCCTGAAAGAATCATGTTTATTGGGCTCAATAAAACTCTTTGTTCCTCAGGCAAGAGCAGATAACAGGCAGGCAATATCTCAGAGTACTAAATATTGCCGTTATGATAACGGAGATTGATCTGTGTATCATTGCACCGCACAACAGTAATGCAATTTGAAGACTCACTCAGAGGTCATTATCACTTATATTGCAGTGATGAGAACTTCGGGAAGCTTTGCATCTCTCCCTCTGCCTGAACTTGGTGATTCTATCAAATATTGTGTTGAGCATCTTCCAATACATCTGCTAATGTTTAATTCATTTGTATAATTAAAATATTAATAATTGAAATTAGAATTAATATTCGACAGCAATAATGCAGCCTTTGGTACAGGAACATGCTCGTGATTGATAAAGATAATCGTATGATTAGTCATTATTTTGGTCATTTTAAGTGCTGGATTGATGTTGTGCAACAAAGATGAAGTTCATTTCGTGGCTCCTTTCAAGAAGACCCAACTTTTAATGGGCCAACTTTCGGCAACATGAAACGTTTTGCATATTTTCTCGAGTTTCATTTTTAATGGAGCTTTTAAGAACTTCATTAAGTACCAAGGAATGTGAGCGCAAGTAAGCATTTGATGTGTTTTTTTTACTATTATTTTTTTGGTGAAAAGAGCAGAACCACGCAAATCCCATTGTTGTTGGTGAAAATAAAAACAAGTAAAACTGGCCTGTGTAGTACATAGTCAGGCTGGAGTCCTTTCAAGCACAGTTGTTTCAATTATCTTCAAAGCAGTGTAGAGCAGAAACCTTTGTTTTTTGCACACCAATACGCTGGCTTGAACCTGACCCTGTTTCTTCAAGCTTGTTGAGGATTACATGTTCCTTTAGTACTGTTTGATAGTAAGAGCACTTTTTTCTCATTTATAATTCATTTTCTCCTAATTTATTATTCATTTGATCTAAAATTTCATTAATTTTCTAAAATGTTCCAATTGGGTTTTTCTAGCTCAGGCAAGAATTTCTTTGTCCCTTTTTATAGATGGTTATTATTCTTTAATGTCTCGTGTTGTAGAGGTTATCGTCTTCTAGGGGCAAACAGCATTTTTAAAAGTTTTAATCAGCCTTTAATGAAAAGGGTCAGTGTCAGATTGGTGAGATTATGTCTGTCTCTCTGTATTTTTTTATTTTTTTCTTTCTTGATTTTCTATTGTTCAGTCGCTTTCTTTTCATGGTCCCCCAGTTGCTCTCTCTTTCTCAGAAATGAAACGGCTCCACTAATTACAAACTGCAGCACATGGCTGGTCAAACTGGACCGGGAGTCCCAGTATAAGAAACCGATACATGTATTATATGCTCATTTAGGCGGCGATATGCGGTATGAAGTTGTGCAAGTCTATAGCTCATTATAATGTTCCACATATACTCTTCTCTAGAGACTTTCTTATAATGTTAATGCCTTCTCACTCACTTCTGATATTTTTTGCACTAGGCTGGCAATACATCTCTTCACCTACCCCATTTATAATTCCCATTTTTCATTTTAATAACTAATATTACAGCATTGACTTCAACTTCAGCCTTGGGCTTAATGTATTTTAGAAGAACACTTTAATCCCTGACAATTAACCCTATACAGTCATGGCTGGTCATTTCAGACTGAGCTAAAGCATCAAAAATTACTGAAAGAGGTTACATATGATTTTTGGGGGCAGAATTTGGAATGTTTTTGGGAAAACTCAGCCATTATTATTTTATTCAATCCGTGCATATGGATGCTATAGTGTAAGGTCAAGAGAGAACGACAAGCCGGCTCTCCTCAGGCCTGCATACAGCAGAATAATAGACCGTATCCCTGAAGACTACTCACAGCAGAGCAAGTAGGCTAGAAGTAAGGACTGATGTAGGCTACATAGATTTGTGCTGAGCATTGTATTCTGGGTATAGGGTTTTATGTGCCCTATATGAATATGTCTGCTAGTGCATGCATTCATACCTTTGTCCTTCATATAGGCGGTGCGTCTACAAGCCCCAAATGTCAGTAGTATTATCAGGTGCCTGTTTTGGTCAAATTTGCATCTGGCAGCACCAGTGTGGGCCCATTTCTAAAGAGCAGAGGTTCAGAGCAGTCACAGCTTAGCATTCATATTGATAAGGGTGTACTCAAAGGAGGGCTAAGAAATGCATTTGCCATGTCAAAGCTGGACAAATTCCTTGCCGCCTGCCATGAGCTTGTGCTCCTCTGAGGTTCAAAGAGAAGATGACAAAGAGGAAGATTGTCAGGTGCAATGACTGAGAATAAGACCAGTGCAGATAGAGGGAGCTGGAACAGGCGCTGAGCTGTAATTATGACTGGGGTGACCATAGTCTCAGCCCCAGACAGACTGACCGACCGCCCACTGTCTGTGCACTGATTGTCTGATGCATATTGGAAAGCTCTGTGACTGTAAATTCTAATCTAGCTGAATCAACACAACTGCTGTATTTTTAAAGCAACACAGGGGTTAGCCTGGAACAAAGTCATGTACTTACAAGTGTAGCAAGTTATCTAAATATCCACATGCAGAACTGCACGCCTATATTCTTCTATATCTTCAGAACAGTGCATCATAACAAAATAAATAATATTTTACCTGAGTTGTGAATGTGATAAAACAGCTTACAATGAATGTAATGAGATAAAAAGCCAAAAAAAAAAGAAAAGAATCACATCTTGCTATTGACTTTCTATTGATTTGATCAGTGACTGTTCGGTTGCAATTTATTTAAAGCCTTTGTGCATAATGTATTATTCATGTGTTCATAACGATTGTTGTAACACATTATATCTTTTCATAAATAAATGTAACCAAAGATAAAATGCATTGTAATATTCAAAGGTTTTTTCATTGTGTTTTAATGCATTATAAAGGTGTAACAATGAATAGAAATATTATTAATGTATTATAACTGAGGTCACAATCATAAAATGCATTATAAGGTGCATTACAAGACATAATGTATAAAATATAAAGGCTTTAGGTAAGGTGTTAATGCTGGATCTTTTAATTTAATGAATCTTTTTAATTAATAATTTTCAACTCTTTTTTATAAATGGACTGAACCTTCATAATGAATCCTTTACTGAATGAACAGAATCAATTTCACTTAAAAGTTATAATTGCTGATGTCCGTTTCGAAATGAAGCAAGTTTTGTGTACTTAAGGCTTTTGAAACTTGAATCCATATCACTGACTGGTTTATGAAAACTTAATTACTCATGGATTATTCAGTAATATCTAGTTTATCCATGAATTTATATTAAGTAAATAAATACCACCTTTTGGGCCTTTTGAATCACTCATGAATTGCATGTTTTAATCATTAATTTCTATACTTAATAAAAAAAAAATATGCATCTTAAAGGAATAGTTTACCCAAAAATGAAAATTACTCCATAAACTACTCACCCCCAAGGCATCCTAGGTGTATATGACTTTCTTCTTTCAGACGAACTTGTATCCATTTATCCAAAAAAATATTCTAAGCTTGGTAAGGCGGGTGGACAGCTGCCATTGTTTTTGCTCCATAAATCAGATATATCTGTATCTGCAAGTACTGCCACATAAAACTAACTTATACACCTTCAGGGTGTTATCACATTTTCTCTGAAGCAGATTGATGGGTTTTTGTAAATAGTTCTAATTTTAAAATCATAACATAAATAACTGACTTCTGGTTATAGAGCTCTGGCTTTTTAGCTGAACTATGACTTGTACAGCGAGTCAGAAGTCAGCCGAGAAGCAGGAACAGTCAGTTAGTTATTCACGTTATAATTTCAAAATAATGGCCACTATCCACGAGCATTGCCAAGCCAGGATAAAGTTTATCTGAAAGAAGAAACTCATATACACCTAAGTGAGTAGTTGATGGTGTAATTTTCTTTTTTGGGTGAACTATTCCTTTAATGTAACTTAATGTACTTAATGTTTTTATTAATCATGCCTATTATGATTGAAATTGTTATTTAAAGGAAAAACAATTGTGCTGCCATACCAAAACCGTGACAGGCTATACTTTGACATTCTTTAGTTGATCAACATACAATTGTATCTTTCACAAAGCGTAAATATATTACACTGTGACTGTGATTAACTCCACTTTTGTTTTTACATGGCGCTTTGAATTCATTATGCATGCATATGGTGACAAATACAAGGCAGACCGCAAATGTTCAGCATGTAATGATGGAGGTAACGGCTATATGTTATAGAGTCTACGGCTGTGCATTGTTCCACACAGGCAGGGTGGCTGAAAGACACGGCATGTGAAGTCAAATGAACACACATTCTTATCAGATGCAGATTTTTCTGCTGCAGCATGTGGCAGTGTGGTTGGCTGGCAGTAGCAGTGGAGGGGCCACTGGCCTGCGCCGGGGGGCATGCTAAGGATAATTGGAGGGCCGGCATATTGAGAATGAGGCCAGGCAGCCCAGTCTGCTCAGGGGGGTCAGCGCTCTGCACTCACAGCTGGTCATTAGTGACCCACGCTGAAAGGAATATGGAGGTATGCTAAAAAAAACCTATTAAAATTTTAGCTCAGTAGCTGTGACAACATTACAGGAGAGAGGTGAGGGAGGGAGATTAATCTTTATTGGGCGATTAGTGAATATGGCCTCCGTCCGCTGAAACAGGACACACTGGGGGTTGCCGAGTACAGAGAGACACACACAGACGAAGGCCGAAATGTATTCGCAAGTGAACATCACTATGTAGTACTCACTCTGAAGGGCAGAATGCTTGCAGCTAGCACTATGAAGGGCAAGTACATGTGAAATCATTCAAATGTATTTAATCTTGGGTACTGTTTCCTGTTGATTGTCCTTGGGTGCTTGATGGGTGCTTTAAATACCAGAAGATATTCAATAAATAAAAAAAAAAAAAATTATCCAAGGGCATGCAACCTAGGATTTCTTTATTGTAAATGGTGAAATTAATTTCTTGACCACCATTGCACGTACGTTTAGCCTTGTAGGAGGGACCTTTATATGGGGATTCAGCTGATTTAGTTTATTTAATTTATTTTATCTGAATATCTGTGACCTATACAACAGTTTGTTATAGTCATATCACGCACCGTAGTATATTTAACATAGTGTCAGTCAGAAGCAAGAGTCATGTTCAAACAATCCGAAAGTGACTTGAAATTGATTGTATTGGTCATATAACTTTCTAGTTTAATATTCCAAACCCAAAAATAGCTCAGGGGCTATGACATTAGATTAATATTTATTGGGCAGTTAGCGAATGTGGCCCCTGTCTGCTGGAATGGGACACACTGGGGGCTTGCATACAAAGCTAACACACACACACGCTAAAGCTGAAATCTGTGCGAAAGTGAACAACGCTGTGTGATCTGAAGGGCTTGTGGCGAAGAGTGTGTATATTTGGATTCATTCAAATGTTTTTAAACTTGTGTACTGTCACTGTACCTACACTGCAATATTCCCTGGTGATTGTCCTTGGGTGCTTCAGGGGTTTAATTACCAGGTGAGGGCTTCAGCAAATTACCTCAAGTTTCAAAATAAATAGCAAGGATATACAGTCTCATAAATTGCTAAATTAATTTTTGAAGTGACCATCGCATGTACCTTTCATTAAAAGCGTTGCAGAAGGGCCATTTACGAAGGGATTTGGTTTTTTACTTCAATTTGGCACAGTCCATTGAACAGCAAAATGCTGTTTGACATTTACCCTAAAACTGAATGTCTGTGGCCTTCACAACAGTTTGTTATGAGGTTCAGTCATTCTAACCGCAGTACTGCGGGGTAAGCCAAAAACAAGAGTCATATTCAAAGGTTCAAAAGCTCCAAGAGTGACTTTAACTTGAGAGTTTCACTCATATGACTAAAGGTGCTAGCTTAATATTCCAAAGAAAAAATATTCTATTTCAAATTGGTGCTGGTGTCAGGGGTCAAAAAAACATGCGTTAATGAGATTTTGCATTATGTGGAAAACAAACACAGTTTTGAGGATGCACTCCAAAAAGGTACACCTTGAGGAAAAAAAGCGCTCGACAAAACACTGCAAAATGACCAACAACCTCGTCCAACCTCGAAACAAAAGAATCCAGGATCTGACGGTAGATAATAAAGACAAAAAAGAAGAAAAAAACATGGCCTCAGCATCTCCTTTTATCACCCGCATTAATTTGTTCTCCAGAACAACAAATGATTTTTCCAGCTCTTGTGAGAATTTTGTTTTTCTTTTATGTGCTTCTCAGACATTAATTATATATTTTTATATAGAATATGCAAAAAGAAATCTGAATGTTGGAAGGCAAGGTGATTAAATATTAAACAATGCAGAAATCATTCTGTTACCTAAAGGGATGCTATTTCTTTTCTTCTTTTTCACCCATTCTTTTTTTTTGTCGTCTTTGTGTGTTGAAAATTCCTTTAAAGTATCGCATAGTCTGAAGGCATGCGTGGCAGACCCGGGCGAAGTTTGTTTCAGACCCCAGCTATTTATTATGGAGCGTGAGGTGGCCGGGTCACTTCACTAAACTAATGTGTCATTACTCGACGACTGCAGCACTGACCAAAGCGCTTGCAATATGCATCGAGTTTGAATTATTTCTCTGCCCCCTGGCAGCAACAGTGAGGAAGGAGGCAAACGAAGGAGAAAGACTAGAAGAGATAGAGTGAAAGAGAGAGAAATGTGCAAAAAAAAAGGGGAGGAAAGAGGACATTCTGCACAGTTTGGGTCTGATCCTAAGGGAAGCATTAGCAAACCTTTGAAGGGGGAAAAAGGCATCTGCACCATAACCGAGACTAACACTGCAGGGTGAGGGGGTCACAGTCCATTCCACCATGCTGCTATTTTTGGTAGCCGGGCCTGGGGAAGAGGAGGGGCTGAGGGAGGCTTGGAGTATTCTGCGCTCAGACTGAGAGGAAACTTCACGGCAGGTCTTCGTCGGTGTTAAGCGGATGCTCTCATCCAGTAGCGGCGGTAAACAAACGCAATCGTTAGGGTGGGTTCAGGGCTTGTGGCCTCCTGGTGCAGTAGACCTGGGGCTGAGAAGATCAAGGAGACTCTGGCAAAGGAGGGCTGTTCTCTTTGTGCAGGCTGTAAGCCTGCAGGGCTCTGACTCACATACGGTACCTGAATCAATCCACTGCATCATCTCACACTCTCTCAGAGACTTTCAGCTCTGTTCAACATCTTTCACCCGAGGAATGGTAGGATACTGAAGCATCATGCCCATTCAAACTGCTCAGATTTTTGAGCCAAGTGGATTTTGAATGCAACTTCCAAAAATACATTTGTATGTTTGAAAATGTATAGTGCAAACCAGTGCTTAGCAGAACCAGAAGTTGTTAAAGATGTTCTTTTTCTTTAGGTGAGTCTTATCTCCCCTAGGGAATCAAGTAAGCTAGAACTAGGGCTATGAAAGAAAATTATTTAACAATTCTTGTACCGGATATGAGTACGCAAAAAAATTCAGGTTCATTAACTGTTTCATTGACTCTTTTAGTACTTCTAAAGAATAAATATTTAGGGAGGGCAAATCCATTGCCAAATTATGTATATATATATATATATATATATATATATATATATATATATATATATATATATATATATATATATATATATATATATATATATATATATAATGTAAAATAATAGAAGAGACATAAATGCAATAATCCAGTGGTAATAATCCAGTGAGATTTTTGTTTACACAAGGAGTCTGACATCAGCCAGTGCTTTACACAAAGATCTGATCTCATCATCATCATCAGTTTGTCTGGAATGACGTAAAGAAACAGAACAAACTGAGATAGACTAAATCCAGATTCAAGATGCTTGACAAAACCTAACTGCAAAGTTTCCTGAAATACTAGCAAAAGCTGCTCTAAACACAAAGGATGGACACACCAAATGTTGATTTGATTGAAAGAAGTTAATTGCTAAAAAAAAAAAAAACATTTATGAGATTAGTTGCTTCCTCATTCGTGTGTAAAACAGTACTATAACTTTCCAGGTAGGTTTCTTGAAGCATTTTGGAGATGTTTCTGGATTTTTTCTCTCTCGGTTTGTTCTTATTCTTCATGCAAAACATTTTACACTCAGAAATTTCTAGTAAATTTCTCAAATAAATACAAAGAAACAGCAAGAAACATATTGAATAAAATGTGGATACTGGTCCGGCTGTGAATAATGCCACTGGCAAGATGCACTAAACTCTTTGTTTTTGACTTTAGCTTCACTTCAGAAGTTCATTTGATCTTTTCTTAATATTTAAAATGGATTTCTGGATTTCATTCGAGATAATAAGAGATGATTCACAGATGAAAGCAGTCCAGCAGAGAAAGGTTTTTGGACACACTGGTTCCAGAGTCAGCTAGCTAATCTGTGAGAGCAGTCTTGCAAAACAAACCATCACCCTCACAAAGGACCTGCCACCTGGCTCTGATTTCCCTGAACAACCGTGCACATCGTCACTGACAGCGCGCACACACATTCTTTGGTCTCCGTAGGTCAACACACTGTCTAACAAAAACTTTCAGGAAGAGCAAATGATGACAAAACAACTGCATAGCGTAAATAACTTTTAAAAGAAGCCTTCGCCAAGCAGAATATAGACTCCAAAAAAAGATCATATTGAAATGCATCAGTTTTCGTCAGAAAGGAATAAACAAATCTGCGGAGGAGAGCCAAAGTGGTGTTGCTAATGCTTCCCCTTTGGAAAGGCCTGCGTTTGGCCCCGTGGGCAGAGGAATGATTGGCAGGCAGAGGAAAGCAGGAGCGAGACCCGGAGGGGAATGAGCGCGGCAGGGATTTGGCTTCACCAACCCCCCTTCCATGTTTTGAAATCTAAGAATAAACAGCGATAAGGCTCCAAACTATTCCCGCCGTTTAATCTTGCCCCCCTCCACCCTGTCTCGCTGGGCAACCTACCTCAAATGGACTGGGAGGGAAGGAGTGGGCATGCATGGCTGCTCTCACCTGCGCAGGCTGGCTGTGCGGGCAGGAAGAGCCCCCTGACTGCTGCGCTAATCGCCTTTAACAGGAAGCTCCAGTGTCTCTGCTTATGATTCTTCCCCATCTGTCTTTCTCTTCAGCAATGAAGGCATCCATCGAGATTTCTTCCCCTTCTACTGTATCCCATTATATGGTCTTTCATGCTGCTTTCTTAGTTTGTCTTTCATAGCAACTGTGGATGTCCTCTCCTAGACAATGTCGTGTCTGAATTTGTAGACTGGTATTTTTCAAACTTTTTAGATCAAGGATCACCCTTCATCAAGTCAGACCTTTAAAGTACCACTTAAACATAATGTAAAAAAATTATTTGATCATAATGCCATCAGGGCAGTATCTAAAACACAACAATAATAAGATTAATAACAGTTGCACGTAAATGACCCTGGACCACAAAACCAGTCATAAGCAGCACGGGTACATTTGTAGCATTTTCTTTTTATTAGTATTAGTATAGCATTGCTAACAACGTCATTTTGATAACTTGAAAGAGGATTTTCTCAATGTTGCACCCTCAGATTCCAGATTTTCAAATAGTTGTAGTCCAGATATTGTCTTATCCTAACAAACCATTCATCAATGGAAAGCTTATTTATTCAACGTCTGGATGATGTATAAAATCAGTTTAAATAAACTGACTATTATGACTGGTTTTGTGGGCCAGGGTCATATATTTATTCCGTTGTTTTTTTTCCCCATTTAAACCCATTTGGCATTTGGTGCCAAAAATCTAATGTCTCTTATATTTATATTTATTTGACCAAAATACATGAAATATAATTACTAAATTGTTATAAAATATGAAATAGTATTACAGTTTCCATACTCTAGTCTTCAGTATCACATGATCCTTCAAAAATCATTTTAATTTGTTAATATGCTGCTCAAGAAATACTTTTACTATTGTTGATGTTTAAAAAAGGCATTTCTAGAAACCATAATGCAAAGTTCAAAAGAACAAAATTTATTTGAAAAAAAAATCTGTAACTGCTGATCAATATAAGTAAAATATAAATAGAATTTATTTGTTGTTACAGATAAATGTTTCAGACATTTCTGATTTAGTTTTACATTGACGCTTTAGGTTCTTATATCCCTCACATTATAGCAAAATGCGTGAGAGATTGAGGTTTGTTTTCTACCGGCAAATTTACAACACAAAGCAAGATTTATAGTGGCTTTGTTCAGTGTGAGTGTTTTTAGTGAGTATTTTACCTATACTTTACCACACACAGTGGCGATTATGGACCCCTGTGAACTGTGTCCCGAAGACCAGGAAGCTTCAGCAACATTTTTGCTATTATTCACTTACATGTGTCACACAGAAAGACAAATTATGAATGAAAAATGTGGCAGGATGAGTGAGAGGAAACTGATGAATAGAAAGTCATAAACGGAGAGAGAGAGAGAAAGAGAAAGAGTGTGACAGAGAGAGAGAGAGAGAGAGAGAGAGAGAGAGAGAGAGAGAGAGAGAGAGAGAGCGAGCAGTCGGGGTGGCTCGGTGTCAGCTGACATATATAATTACAGGAATGGTTCTCTCTCCCTAAACCATTATTTATTTTAGCAGTTCTGACCCACTGCTGTGGCTCTACCACCCCCACTCCTGCCAAAAAGTGGCTTTTTAACTGAAAGCTTTCCAAACAAGCCTCACTAGTACTTGGCTACACTCCAAGAAACTGTGTATTTTGGTGAATCTGGCCGGTTTTACTATGAGCCTGTGCTGGATCGGAACTACTCAAGTAGCTAATTTGTGTGTGTTTGTGTATCTATTAGTTTGTAATACTTAGTGTGGGTTGTGTATGTGTATGAATGCGTGTGTATGTGTGACTATACACAAAAGGTGTGAAAGTGAAAAGTTTTAGCCTCGCTAAAAGGTGTGTTAAAAAAGACAGAAAGAGAAGCACAGAGACCGAAACAATCATATTTAACAGTGTGACTGCAGATTAGAACAGAAGGTTGCTGAGTTTTTTTAGTTAGTCTTCACTTCCTTCTGTTTGAGCAATCTGGTCCGGTCCTCTCCGCACAAAGATTTTTAATATTGTAGATAGGTGGAAGAAATCCAGATAAGGGCTTCGAATGAGAGGTTAAAATAACTAAGTTAAGGTGTGAATATGCTGAAGAGGCACTTGTCAGAAGTACAGGAAAATGTCACTCATCGCATGATTAAAGTTCAGCTCTGTACTGGCAGCTTTCCTCTGTTCTGAAAAGAGTTGATTTGAATTTAACAGTAGGCCTATCTGTGCTTTTATTGATGATTAGAAGCAGTGCTGGGAAAGCTACATGAAAGCTAGCTTGTCGAGTCACAAGCTGCACATGATTTAAGAGTTAAACTACAGTCTTTTGAAGTAGTTAAAGTAGTTAGCTACATCACAGGCTGCTAATAAAGAGCAGCTAAATGCAAACAACAAAGATTTAAAATGTTAAAAACGGCAAAGTGAGCGGTAGATAGTGAAAAATGTAGAGGTGAGTGTGTTGGCAGTAATAAAAAATCTTATTTAAGATTTCATCATAGCGAGCACAATTTAACATAAACATAAAAACATAAAAAAGCACACTTTTGTGTATAGGTATTATATACTCAATACACAACAAAAGTGTCACCCAAACTAAAAATAGTTCTGGGGTAAAACGTTTAATTTATTGCTTCCATCCAATTTTATGCATCTTTCCTAAATAAACATATTCATTTCTCATTTATAGATGCACAGACATATTTATTTACTATCACACACTGTGAATAACTGCCAATACAATACCTAATAAATCTATGCCATTCTATACCACATCAAGAGTAAAACTGCAGTAATGCTTCTGTGATTTCTGACTGTTTATGTGAGGGAGTTACTGCTGGACATATGTTAGTGCTTGCAGATGGATGATAACGGTACTGTTTTACATTACATTACAGTGAAGCACTTACACTCTTTCACATTTCACTCCTTATTCTTTCCAAAGGCGATGAGTTAATAGTGACCTTTGGCCCCTGTTAGCTCTTACAGCCTGTTACCACTGAACCACTGAGACTGCTAAAACACACCCTAGTGGACAAATGACTACACTACAGGCTCAGGATCAGAGAAAAACAACACTGTGAGCCAACACACAGACTGTAAACAAAAAAAAACACTATACTATAGAGTCATAATATGCTGAGAAAGAGATTTACTTGTGTATGTGTGTTAGTGTGCTTTCTGGTTTATTGCTTTCAAAAGCTAGTAGCAGCATTGTTAAGCTTTAAAGAAGAGCTGAAATACCTTAATAAAAAGGCATGTGCGTGAGTGTGTTTGAGGTGCGTGCGCGTGTGTGTGTGTGCGTGTGTGATAAATGAGCCAAAACAATAAAAGGTGGCCCCTAACTGAAAGATGCACACTGTCAAAGAAAATAAATAACTTCAAGCCTCATCACCTTCTGAGGGAGAAAAAAAAAAACTTTCACCGCATGAATATGCAAATATATCAGCGAGTTTACGTTTGTTTACAAAGCTGCTGCTTTTGTGTTGAGCAATTAAGAGCGCAAACATTTCTTTCTTCTCGCTCTCGTCCCATGAATACGCATATCTGTAGAGATGATATGTAAAAGCTGGCAAATGCATGCAGATTATTAATGCAAATGCCATGCAACTTTTTTCATTTGTTGACATGAAAGGAATGAATGCCGGATTCAGCATATCCTGTGGGCTATGGGTTACGGCCGGGCCGCGCACTGCAGTAACACCCATGATTTTCTCTCCCCGCATCATCTCAGCAACAGTGGCAGAATGTAGCCAATCGGATCCGGTTGGATCCAGGGCCGGACACAGGGGACAGGCATTGTCACAACGCATGAGAAAAGCTACTCGCATCAACTCACCCCCTCTGCCTTCATCTGAGATATTAATAATTCTAATGAGGATGATGATGACCAGGGCAAAGCGGACTGCACGAGCAGCCCCATCCGCAGGCTTTTCGGAATAACCTCCTGCTCCCTGGATCTTCCGTCCGAATACACATACACATATATTTGGACACAACCATGCAAATCAGTCTCGGATACGCCCTGCGGAGAGGCAGCGGTCGATCCCCCACGGACAGAACGCTGTCCTTCTTCCTGACCTGTGTCACCCGGAATCAGCAGTCGCTCCTCAGCCGTCCCCCTGACCCACACATTAGCATCTATGTGCTGTGCATTGTTTGCTGGCTTCTTAATGCAGTGTTTTATATGCTGAATATGCAGTAAAAGGTCTCGGCAGGGAAGACGGACAGAATGTCCTATGGGTAGGAAATGCTAATTGTTGTAATCCTACAACTCATTGCTTGAATATTTTTAAAGGCATAGTCCAACATAAACTTAATGATCTGCCATCATTTACTCATCTTCATGTCTTTCCAAACCTGTCTTTCTTTCTTCAGCAGCACACAAGAAAAGATGTTGGTAACCAAACTGTTTCGGTTCCTTTTGGCTCGTAATGGGCATACAATGCATATAAAATGAATAGGAACTGAAACTGTTTGGTTACCAACATTCTTCAAAATATCTTCTTTTATGTCGCACAGATGAAAGGAAGTCATATAGGTTTGAAAGGACGTGAGGATGAAAAAATGAAGATCAAAATTTAATTTTTAAGTGAGCCATGCCTTTAAGGGGTTTGTTGCTACCCTGTTTAATTTTTTTTTTTGCATGGGTTATAGACAGAGAGTTAATGTCATCTTGACTGTATGCGCACAAGTCAATAGCTAGAAAAGTGCCATTGCTCATCCTGAGAGGAATTTCTCTCATCCTTTTAAGATGTTTTCATGTGACTCGAGATCAATGCCTTTTTATTTCTTTGAACAGCGCGGGATCAATAGTCGGCCGCTGTGAAGAGTGTGACCACCGAATGACGAGCCATGTGAAGAATATGACCATCAGCGCACCACAGCCTGCCCTCTCCTGTTCTCTTCTTCTCTGCCTCTCTTTCTCTAACTCTTTTTCTGTTTCCTACGGCAACAAGATGTTTTTCATAATCAGTGGTTTGTATAAAAAAATATCGACACTCTTAAATCAAAATATGCCTACATTATAAGCACAATTGCATATATTTCACAAAAAAATACATTAAGAATGTTTTCATATAATGTATGTGTATATCAAACAAAGCCCTACATAATTTAGGTAATAAGTTTTTGATGTTCACCAAGATGGTTAAATTTAATTAAAAACAGTAATATGAAAAAAATCTACTTTTGTTTACTATATTATTCTATCAATATAATGATATTTTATGGAACTTTTATTTTTTTTGTAACAAAGTGAACATTGCTGACACATTTAAAAAAAATATAATGTGTCATTGGTAAATAATCTTTTTTTTTTTTTTTTTTTTTTTTTTTTTTTTTTTACTTGTATGCAGTTTGGACATTTTGCTAAATACCTCATTTTTTGCTCCAAACAGGACTCATACAGGTTTGAAGTAAATTAACAAATGATGACTTTTCAGTGAACTATTCCCTTCAAAGACCATTTAGATATTTTTACTGGTAAACAAGTCAATATATCTTTTAGCTGAAATGATTTTTGCTGTACCCTCTCTCTCTCGCTCTCTGCCTTTCTGTCTCTGTCTCTCTCTCTGTATTGCAAAGATTGGCTATGGAATAGATTAGTGCTCTGCAACATCACTTCAACTCCCAGGCCAGCCAGTGTGTGTGCCCCCACTCCACATTTGTGTTTAATCTTATTTAAATGAAAGGGACTTTGGCAAGAAGGCGACAGGGAGTGCCAGCCTGCACTCCGAAGCTGGGGAGGAGGATAATGCCCAGCTCGGTGGCAGTGAGAGCAGGGTTGGGGGAGAGGGAGGCCGGAGGGTGGAGAGTCCGATCCAGCCCAGCAGGAAGCTCCAGATGTGAGGCCACAGAGCTGACAGCGCTCGTTCCCTCTGGGATAGAGTGTGGCTAACGTAGCTCAGAGAAAATGAAGAACAGAGAAAGAAAGACAAAGAGAGAGAGGAGAGGCCGACAGGCTGCTGTAATTTATTCTTGTGAAATGGACACAGTTTGGAGTAAACCATAAGTGCAGAGGAACAGAGAGTCTCGTGAACTGTGAAAGTGTGAACCCTCCAGCCCTCTGTTTTATGTGCAGAGGAAGTGATTCTGTTTGCCTGTTTTTGTCCTATATATGAATTTATTCAAAAATACATTTTTGCACTTCTTCTATTGTAAGCGTATTTTCAATTTCTGTAATAAAATGTATTTTGATGCCTTTTGATGCCTTAAAAAAAATTATGATACCACTGTTCTGACATTGTAATGAGGAAAAAAAAAGTCTCTATTAAAAAATATTTAAACAGCTGCTTCAATTCTATTTGAAAAACTTTTGACTATTAAATCAAACTTATATGATGCAACTTACCAAAACTCTGATATTCATGAACTGTTGAAGTATATCATAACATGCTAAAGTAACATTACCAACATTAAAGAGATAGTTGCTGAAAATGGTAATTTTGTCTTCATTTATTTACCCTCATGTGGTTTAAAATTCATTTGACTTTGCTTCTACTGCAAAACACAAAAATATATTGTTAAGAATGTTGGTAACCAAACTATTTTATTAATAGTCCCATTGACTTCCATTGTATTTTCAAAATGTCAATATTGTCAAAATGTCAATTCAAAATTGAACTTTGTGGGTGGACTTTAATCTCTTTAATGCAATTAATATAAAAATCCAGTGCACTGAAATTTTCTAACAATAGTGTGAACTAAAACAAAACGTTCTCTTTGACTCGTACGCTATCCACATGTGGCTATGAACAGCCAGACTTCTCGTAAATGAGAGCGACCGTTTTCAATATTTGTAACCTCATATGTTCTAAAACGAGTTAATTTTTTCCCCATGTTTTTCTCCCCTATTGAGCCAATCCAGTAAGTGTCTTAAGATGATCAAATATGTTTAAGCTCTCCGTCTCTGAGTGTGTGTTTGTGAGTTGGGGGTCACTTCGAGATATGTAGCTACAGTATGTGTCCCATATCTTATCGTTCTGTTGTTACTCGTGAGTCAACAGTGTACACGTACAAATACACACATGTGCACTCACACACACACACTCATGTAGTGCTGCGTCAGTGTGGCCGGGGGCTGAGAGTGTGGTGGTGGGCCAGATAAGGGGCCAGTGGAGCAGGCGTAGTGTTCCGAGGACAGTCTGAGGACCGATAAGAGCAGATAAGATTCAGCCTGCGAGTGCTTATAGGAACATATAAGCTGAGAACCCTGCCACCAGCCCTCAAGACTGTGTGTGTGACACTCCAGAGGCCCGAAAGAAGAAACTTCACACACATTTACACACTGCCCCCAATGCCTAAACGCTCAATTGCTTTCGCCTTGAGTCATACTGTGAGGAATCGGACATTTACATATTGCTATATAGCAATAAATACATTTGATATTTATTTAATTAGGCACTTTAAATGCAATCAAACTCTTATGAGGGTTTTGCAATGCAAATGCGGTTCAGTACGACTTTGTGAAAGGTCTGTAATGACACTGTTCGCTTTAAGACCTTATCTGGAGGTTTACTTCCAGACCAAGCATGAAATACGTCAATGTCAAAGGAGACATTTTGAAGTTCTAGCGGTGGATATTAAGGCCACGCATTTCTCATAAAACATGACCTTCATTTTCTAGGAGGAAGCCACCGCACGGATCAGGAACTGTTTTGCATTTGATACTGGCTGGTGGGCCTGAGGTTTATTTTGAGACATTTATTGTAACACAGGTGTTCTCTTTTCTGAGAATCAGGAACTAGATGGGTCTGCGCGGACCACCATGCTCAGCCAAGTGTCGAAAGGACAGCTTAAACGAAACTGGCCCCAGAGGAGGTGCTGGCAGTGGGGGATAGATCGAGCAGAAGAGCCAATATGACCGTGCAAGCTGCCCTGAAAGGGAAGGAAGGAAACAGGGGCCAGTGGTTCCATCAAACAGACAGCCTCTCGGCTAAAGTCTCTCATGGTTGTGACCACACCATCCCCCTCAGAGTGAGAGCGGACTCCTGACTCTCTCACAGGCCCGAGAGTGAAAATAAACACCACATGCAGCGACCAGACTCCACAGTATTTAATGAGGGGAAAGTGTTTTAAGAGGCTGCTGAAAAGTATGGGGCATGAAAAAGGAAGATATAAGTCGTTCTTTGTATTCCATCAGTCGTTTTTGTTTTTGTTTTTTTTTCTTCAGAGATGTCCTAAGGACAGGCTTTACTTTCTTAGTGAGACATCTCAAAAGAACCCATGTAGACAAATGTGTTTAATGTATTTTAATAAAAAAGAAAAAGGTGGCTTTTTTAACAACAAGCACATTTTGATCAACGTTGCAACTACAGTAAACTAAAGGCGTCAATGGCAGGATTCTCATTTTTGAAAATACATAAAAAAATGCAATTCATTTTGTGTGATCAACAAAATTATATGCTGAAACCAACATGCAGAAAAAAAGATATTTGAAACGTTTTTACTAGTTAGTAACATTTTTAGAGTAATTAAAGGGTTAGTTAATTTCTGTAAATAATTTTTCACCTGTAAGACATTTGTTAATCTTCCGAAATATTTTTTTATAAAAATCTGAGAGCAATGCAACTGTCATGTTCAACTCCCAGAAAGATAGTAAAAATATTTGGCATCAGTGATTCAACCTTAATTTTATGAAGCTAGAAAGATACTTTCTGTGTGCAAAGAAAACAAAAATACTTTTATCAAACACACCTTTTTACAAGCAGAGCATGACACATGTAAACATGTCTGAAGATTTCGACAAAAAGGATGACTTGCAGTTTTTTTTGCCAAGCCTTACTTATTTAAACCATAATTTACAGACGATGAACTACAAGAGAAAATCAGAACACTAGCTCCTGCGTCAGCAGTACCACAAGCATGTGCATCATGGTACTCTTGTGAATGTGCGTCATACACTGACACTGAAAAGAAGAAATTGTTGAATAAAATTGTCATTTTTTGTTTCCTTTGCACCTTTGCACACAAAAAGTATTCTTGTGGATTCATAAAAGTATGGTTGAACCTCTGATGTCACAGGAGACTATTTTAACAATTTCCTTACTGCCTTTCTGGGCCTTGAATGTGTCAGTTGGAGTGCTGTATATTGGGTAACTAACTAACCAACTTCTCCAAATTGCATAAAAGTATTAAAAACCATATGTTTCATGAAATATGAATGACCCCTGCTGGCGTTATATTGCATCTTTCATCTATTAATTTTGAGACCACGCCCTTTCCCTTCCAATAAATGCTTCTCGCGCAGAGATATCTTGATGTGTGTTCGCATCTTTGTGAAAGCCAGCAGTCTAATGTGAGAATACCGTTTCAGGTATGTCCATAATAATATATGTCCATCAGTTAACACTGTAATGACACTTATAATCTGGCACTACATTCTTACATTCTTTTGTCATTTACTGTTGCTATCGGGAACTATATTTTAATGAAAGGACTGCATTTAACAAACTTCCTTTAGAAATACATCTGTTTTGGAAATTGTGCTGTTAAGATTATTATTCTTATTTGTTTTAATCAAAACACTCTTTTGAAAGGCATAAATTGTTGCTTCTTCTACCTGGAAACCTCCCAACAGCTAGAGAGAAACCTTGTGCAAACCTCCATGCATCCAACCATGACTTTGAATCAACTGTGGGCAATAATGAATAGATATTAATTTTTAATATCTGGGACCTTTGTAAGACTTGTCAAGCTGTCGCGAGGCTCTTTTGATATGTGAGTTTTAACATTCATAAAAGGGCTTGAAAGCCTGCCAATGAGCAGCATCTGCTCCCAGCGCAGTGAGACAGGGCTCCTCAATGAACTAACACGCATGCTGCTCCTCCCCACAATGAGACAAAGTCAAAGACAAGTTCCTTGTTGATGCCTGTCAATGGCAAAGGTGTCACCACTGCAATTAATCTCTTTAACAGAGAGCAGGGCACTGCTTTGTTTATTCTGCCGGCTTCTCTCCTCCCCGGCTGTACTCCCCACGGCCTCCGCACGCACGTTTATCAGACCCCTTATTTCCTTATCGGTCTGTCATAGCTGACCATGGCCTCTTGAGTAACTATGCTGAAGGAAATGATGAAAAAAAGGGAAAGAACCAACAAACGGCTAACCCCTTTAGATTTCCACGAACTGCCTTATCAGAGGAGACCGGCCGACCTCTCTCTACCCACCACATAGCTAAAGAATGACCAGACCTTCCTCCACAGTTCTCTCTCCTTCACTTATTCTCTCCAATTTACATCTCTCAGCCCGTTCTACCTGAACAGCACTCTTGTCACACTGCATACATGAGGTCCAACCTTGTAAAACTTTTTACTAATCAAACTTGCTTGCTACTTTTCTTATCTACAAAGCCCAGTTATAATACTCCACCAAAAGTAAGTTTGTCGTCTTCAATATTTCAATTTTTCTTTTTTTTTTCAAATGATATGCACAAAAGAAAATGTTTTAGAATGTTTCATCCAAGAACAGTCAGCGGTGTCCAATGTTGCTTGGACCACAGTGTTGTTCAAAATATTTTTGTGTTTTGTGTGTGTCTGTTCTTCACAAGAAAGTAAGTCATACAGATTCTGCTTAAGATGACGGCGAATGAATAACAGAATTGTTATTTTTTGATCTATTCCTCACACAAAGCGGTCATTTGACTTCAGAAGACAAAAATTCCAAAATAAAGTTTAAATCGTGTGAGCTTCTTTTATGTATTTTTTTGTGCCTGATTCTGGTCTTTGCATTGCGTTGTATGTAAAAAGAAAGTACTGTGAAATCACAACATGATTTTGAAGAAATCTATGAAGACAATGTTATGATTGAAATGGTTTGCATTACTGTTAATTAGCATGGACCAAGCTGAACAGGCATTCACGTGTAAACATGGACGGTTGTTTAACAGACCCGTGAGTGTGACAATACAATAAAAATTTCTGAATACGCCATTTTTGCAGCTTAGTTTACAGAAAAGGGCTGGGCGGACATCAGAGAGATTTTCAAATTCGTAAACATTACATTTTTTCATTTCAGAAAAAGCAATGAAAATGGTGTTTTCAAGTCCCCTTTAAACCAACTCAACCGGACAGATCTGTGTCTGTGCGTGCAAGTGACATTCACAGCTGTAGGATCAGTGTGAACAGTGAAAGTGCAGAATGTTCCAGAGACGGCAAGCGTTCTTCTTTCGGCTCTCAGATAAAGGCATGGAAATGAAGGGCAAGTTGACTGAGCTGTAAGTACAGCCAACCGAGTACAGATCAGGAGAAATCCCTCGCTTCAATTAGTCATTCTTTTCCTTTCTATCTTTCTCTCTCCTCCTTTTTTTTCCTGACATCTGATTAGAAATGTATTTCTGGATCTCACCGGCAAAATGAAAGAGAAAAAGAATGAGAGAGAAAGTGCAGGATAAAGATAATCCAACAGCTTAGGAGATACACCATAAAGTCAAACCAGGGCACAGAGGATGTTTAAAAAAAAAAAGAAGAAGAAGAAGAAGAAGCAGCAGCAGCATCAAGACAATGGTTAAAGAATAGGCCAGCTTTAATGAGTCAGTGGCCAAAAAAAAAGAGGAAAGAGGAGAAAGAAAAGCTGGCTTTAAAGTATCCTTCATTAGCTCCTCAACTGATGTCACACACTGGCAATCTCACAGCCATGAAGACAATAAAGCAACAGCAGCCGTCTAGCGATTACAGCTTCCCAGACACAGACACTGAGTGGTATGAAAAAGTATACATATAAGTGTATTAATGAGAACAATGTTGTGTATGCATGCAAGCTCACATAAACATTGAAAAGAATTATGCTAGATATCCATGCGCCTACTGTATGCTAACACACAAAAACAGACACGCGCAAACAAATTTAGTTACAAATGCTAGCATATAAATATATTGCAGCAAGCTGACATAACTAAATAGTATTGGCCATGTAACGCATGTAAAGTCGCTAAATATATATATTTAAAAAAAAATGCATGTATACATAGAATGCTAATAAGTGCATGTATGTATAAACACACATAAGCACACACACACACACACACACACACAAAGATAGATAGATAGATAGATAGATAGATAGATAGATAGATAGATAGATAGATAGATAGATAGATAGATAGATAGATGCATTTATATTGCAGTAATATTGTGGTTTTAATATACTTTAATTTATGAAGCATTTAAACATTTCTTTTTAATATCAATCTTGAAATGAGTTATTTTTAAAGAAAACTGATTTTTTTAAAGGATAGAATAGAAAGTTCAAAAGATCTGCATTTATTTGAAATATAAATATTTTATAACACTGTAAATGTCTGTACTGTCACTTTTGATTAATGAGTCACTGGTGGAAAAAAATATTGATTTATAAAAGAAAAAGAAGAAGAAGAAGAAGAAAGAAAATATTTCTAACCGTAAAAGTTTTTAACAGCAGTGTACATGGTTGTGTTTATATCAGAGTAGTGCTCAACTCAAAGTCATGTAAGTGTATAGCGTAAATACATTCCAAGACATGCTTCATCTTGGTTTTGTCCTTGATAAAGGGTCTAAGGTCACTTGTCTCTCCCCCTCTCCTAGGTGGTGCTACGGGCCTGGCCATTTGCCGAAGACACCGTCCTACCACGACAAGGCCACTCATTAGACTCCCGAAGAGCAGGAGGAAATCGGCTAGACAGGGTCTCACAAGGGGACAGATATTGATCAAGGATCAAACACACACATACACACTCATCACACTCATACATTCTCACACATAAGTACACACACACACACACACACACAGCAACTCGAATCAAGGGTGTAAATTGGGGGATGCGAGGAGGAGGGTGAGGAGATGCTTGATGAAATAGAGGCCAATATGTGATCAATACAGACTGAGATTTTCTTCTCTCTCTATTTCAATTGTCATGCTGCAAGCAATTAGACGAGGTGAAGATAGTGGGCCAGATTTACCCCCATTACCAGACAGGCCCTGGGAGAAAAAAAAAATTGTTACTGTTATTATTTTTCTTAGTCAATATGCTTTGATTTTTTGAAATAAAACTGCACATGGGGTGGAGAGACGTCCTTGAGCTGACAGCAGTCCACTGATGGCAGGTCACTTCTCAGGGAGACAGTAAAAGAGAGAAAGGTGATACTGATGATGCATTCTAGAAAACACAAAATGTTCCCCTAAAGGGTTTACTTTTGGGTACCAAAATAATAACGTTCTAGGAATGTTCTTTTGTTGTAGTTTTTTTTTTTTTAATCTTCCTATGTTTCAAAGAGGCCTCTGTGACAACCTATACAGAACAGTCTCTAATGGTTATTTTTAGGTTTTATTTTATAACCAAAAACTAACCTTCCCTGAATGCTGTAGGGATATTTTTGTGATAACCCAAAGGGAACCTAGAGGATGCTTTTTAATGGTTATTTTTAGGCTCTTTTTATAACCATAATCTCACCTTCCAAGAACATTGCAGTGAGCAGAATGAAAAGAACCAAAGCAGAATGTTCTAATGGTTATTTTTAGTATTTAATAAACTAACCTTGGATCCAGAGTTAAATAGTGTAAAAGGCCCTTGTACCATATCAACTACAGATGATATCTGTACAGACATAGATCATACAAAAAAAATAAAATAAAAAATACATCTTGTGTATATGCACATCATATGAACTAGAAAGTGTAAGAAATTACTCTATAGTGATCTTATTTTATAATAACCCAGAGGGAAAACTCAAGGGTTGCTATTATCTCAGATTTTTCTTGTAAATTCTTTAGGAGAAAAAAAGCATCCATTTTTGACATACTGTAAGAGTATACCACTATAAAAATGAATGTTGCTGTCAGATCAAGTTATTTGGTATTGGAAGCATTTGATCATCTGAGAGTTGAAATTTCAGTTGTTAGATTGTTGAGATGGTTTGTGAAATGCTATAGGAGACATTCAAATTACTGAGATCTTTTTCTCAAAAGAAACATCTGAGAGGCAGTCCGGTAAAGGTCTCAATTTGCTCTCTATTTCCTTTAATTGGTGTGTGGGAGAAACAATTGAGACGTTAAAGAGATATCATTTGTTTTCTTTCCCATGGGAACTGTTCTACAGTCTACAGCCTTAATGGTTTTGTCCTCACTCCATTCTTGAATGGAATCATTATTCGACAGCAATGAAACAATGTGCTATAGATAAAAAAAAAGCAAAAATAATTATATATTCTGTGACAGTAATGCAAGAAAATGACAGTGTAAATGCTAAATAAAGTATTGTTTAGGTCAAAGCTAAAACGACTGTTCTTGGCGCTCATATGCATGCCATTGTTTCTAAGCGCTGATATGTGGGGAGAGAAAACCACACAAGATCCTTCACATGACCTTCAGCGTCTGCGTCTTCTGAAGGAGCTTACCTCTTTTTCTAGGAGGGAATGTCACGCAGACCCGAGGCTTTATCTCCAACCCAGTTTTTCATGGGCATCTTAAAGGGCTGTTTGAGCTAGCTGAAGTGTTTGGACAATAGGTATTCATTAAGGGCCAGTGTACAGTGTACAGGGCTGTTTTGTCTGAGAGAGGAAGATAACAAAAGGACATGGCAACCCACTTCAGCATTTTCGAAATGAATAGCTGGGGCGGAGTGACAGTTTAGCATTCAGTGTCAGGTGTCGTCCGCAACGTACTTTTTCTCTTGTTTATTTTTCATGGGCCGGGGCTGTCTTGAAACAAAGAGGGGTTCAAATTTGGCACGTCTCTCTTGTGCGTCTTTCCTCTTGTTTGGTGTAATCCTTTAGCGTTGTCTGAAACGACACAAGTGTCAAAGCCAGTGATGTCAGAGAGCGCGGGCTGCATTCTTCGTCCTGCCTCTGAACTCGTCTTCACAGAGAAATTGATTAGCAAGGGTTCAGGCCCGGCAGCTCAGGCCTCAGCATGCAGAACACTCCCCGAACACAATAAAAAAAAAAGAGGGGGGAAGAAGGAGGGGATAAGAGAGATCCCTGGCAGAGTGAAACACACAACAGGACAGCGGGGACTAGCCAGTTCAAAGTCCACAGTCTGAAACCCTAGAGAACACCCGCCCCCTCTGAACCCTGCCCCCTGCCCCCTCCTTTCTTGGCCCTCGTCTGGTTTGAAAGGTCAGTACGTGTCTGGGAAAGAAGTCTGGGGATCCCCTTCTTTATTAAAGGTCACTATTATTCAATAGCTCTTAACACACAGGCGCTCTGCTTGGTCCAGCAAGTCCGGGCAGGAGGGGGTGCTGAGGATGCTTGGTTGGAGTTCAGACGAGCCTTGGGGATGAGGCTTTTGGGGAATCCTGCATGGGGCCATATTACGGAAAACTCTCCCAAATTAAGTTTTGGAATCTTATCTGTTAAGTAACTATTGTGTTATCAGTGTGGGTCTCATTTACTTTGGTTTTACTTAACGTAAGGCATCTTTTAATTCTCCCCACTCTATGAGGGACAGGTCACTACTTATGCCCCAAGATATATAAAAACTAATATCAAACTAATAAACAAAACTAATATCAAATTTACTTAATGTATCTTTATGGGGGTTTTTTTTTTTTTTTTTTACTATTTTACAGATTTTTATTCAGTAAGGATGCATTCAATGAATATAAGTGGCAGTAAAAAACATCTATAGTTTTACAAAACCTTTCTATTTCAAATAAACGCTGTTATTTTGAACTTCCAAATCATCTAAAAAAATCATAGAGACTTCTTTCATTTAAAAAAAATTACCTAATTCAAACTTTTGAATTGTATTATTATTATTACTATTATTATCATAATTATTCACAATTTAAAGCCACAATTAAGCTCACAAAACACAGTTGTGTTTATATCATAACATAGTAAAGCGTTTAGGGTTAAGATGTTTGTAGAATAAGGTTATCTGATGAAAGTGTCATGATGGGCAGTTGAATTTGGCGGTAAATTCAGGGAACGCTACCATTTCCCACATTGTATTCGATTCACCCCATCCAAACTACTTCCCGGTTTCTTACAGAGAGAAAGGGAACTGACATACTCATTCTCATGTAAAACACTTTCGCACAAGCATCCCCCAATCTGCGAGTCCTCATTAGGTATGCCTAGTTTAGCGCTGACTCTTTTTCATCAAGTGGCTCTATTATTACAATAATCATCACCACTACCTCAATCATGTTTGCAGTAATTTCATAAATCAAGGGCCCTTTAGCAGGCCACAGGAGCTCTGGATTCTCTCAGGCCATTTGTTCACAGTTACATAGAAGAGGTGAGCCAACGGGGGGAGACTGATCAGTCCAGGCCTTTCACACAAGAGGGACAGTAATTACAACCCTGTGCAATGGGTGACAGGGGAGAATTATCACTCTGATTCAAGACTAAAAGCTGCTTACTGGCTCCAATGCTAAATTCTCCATCAGTGAGCATTGTTCTTGATTTTTATTTTTTTTGATATTTCAGGGCCAGATGTGTAAGGTCTTGTATGGAGATGAACACAAGCGGATATTTGAGCAGCGGGGGGTTCAAGCCGACTTTCAAACAAGATGATTTTCAACACCTGGTTTTGATAAGGCTCCTTTGCAGATGACCTTTCAAGCACATGGCACGATTTCATATGTCATAAAAAGTATGGATTTGGTAACAGGATAGTAAACTTTATACGATCTGGCGTCTTTTTGGGGAAAAAAAAATTCTGAAAATTATAGTCTGAAGAGACAGTTTTGCTTAGCATTAGACAGCCATGAAGAAGGAAAAATTTTGTTGAGGGTAACCAGTATTTATTTTGTGTTTTTGGAAGCTGCTGTCCCAACAGGTAAGCCAGCATAAACTAGTCTGGACCAGCAAAGAAAATGTACACTTTTGTGTGCTTGTTTTCTTTTTTTTTGGCTTTTTTTAAACAGCACAAATAACGTGTACAGTCCATTAGCGTCTGAGTCACAACTGAAGGACATTCCCACTTTCCCACTTGAGGATTCATCAGGGAACCTGTGATGGTTCTCTATGTGGTTTTGCATGCTGGCACTAGCAGATGGCTTCAAATTTAATTAGATTGCAGTGTTAATAAGAGTAACTTTTTGTTTGTGTCCTTGAGATACAGAGGAAAGGATTTTAAAATCTTCCTGGATTTATCTATCTATCTATCTATCATATATAATTTATTTAGCAAATTTTTTTAACCCTTTAAAATTCTTGAAATTTATAAAATACAACAACTAACAGTGTACTTTCAGCAGAAAGTCGATAATCTCATTCAATTTTTGCAATTTATTTTTAAAATTGTAGAGCAGGCCTTTTTGTTAAGCTCAGCCATTCAAACTATTCAATTCAGCTATTCTATTAAAGGAAAACATTATAATGTACATCTACTTTTTTAAATGCATAGAGATTATGTGTCTCTATGTATCATTTTCAAGGTTATTTTTTAGACACGTCTAAAATCCCATAAAAATTCAATGCAAAATAAATCATCTAAATATCTATTTTAATTTGGCCTCCTGAGTTTGAAAATCAACACTTTCTGAAACTTGTTTTCGCTGGCCATTTACTGGAAAATAAAATTAAGTTCCGCATCTTTGTGTACTGTATTTATGGAAAGTAACTCAAACAACTCTGCTTAAGACAGCTTAGATGGCTCCATATAACTTCATATTAGTTAGTCATATAGTAGATCTTAGATCTTATTCCTCCTCCTCTTGTTACTGTTCTCTCTTTCACTCTTTCATATGTAAACATTCATGTAACTTTTCATCGAAAGGTTATGAGGTTTGTCCCGTAGTCTATGTGTGTCACATGTCTGTGTGTGAACGATTGCATGTGAGGGTGTGCCCTGGCGTGTGTGTCCATGCGATTATATGGCGGGGTGTGTCTGGGTCTCACCCCAGGTCGTGATGAAGTGTCTGGTCTCTCAGGCACAGTGTCTGAATTTGGGGCTCCAGTCAGAGGGGGGCATCTCACAGAGAGAGCCCTCAGCTCAACCGGGTCATCACACTCTTCCACCCTAACATCTACAACCAATATGTCCACTATCCAGTGCCATCATGACCATTACGTTACAGCCATAGGAATCCATATTCAGAGGAGACTGTTTGGACCTGGATGCTATGAAAGACATATTTATGTCTAATCCTCAAACACCCCCCACACCCCCCAACCAAAAACAGCTTCCAGTCCCAACCGTCGCCTCAGCCCCCTTTCCCAATCCTGCTAAGGATTATTTTGTATAATGATGAATAATTTATGAAAATCTACCCCCTGGCCCTCAACAGTGTCTCTCAATTGGCCTTGGCATTAAGCCATTCATTCCTCTGTCTGGGGTGGGAGTCGCTCATAAGCAACCGCATAATAAAATCTCATTTTTCCTAAAAGCGAATGATGCCATGACTTAAAATCTTATGAATAATTTCTAAACCTAAATTTGGACACACTCTCCTCTTTGTGAGCTCTAAACAAGAATGGTGCCACTTTTTGGTATACCTTTTTTTTTTACTTTGTATTGGCCCACCAATGCACTTTCTTCATTCTTATAACTCTTCCTCTTCACATTTTACTTTCAGTATTAGGAAAAGGACTTTACTAATCTTCCGGTTCTGATTTCTCCTAACCACTTCTTAAAAGTTCCATTTACCCTTCTTTTAATAAAAAAAGAGGTGCAATCTCATTGCCAGCTAATGAGATAATTCAATACTTAATAAACATTATATTATATGATTTATCGTGATCTTTTTAGAAGCTGCCTTCACTACCGGTTCAGGAATCAGAAAACACAGAATATGTTGATCTTCACGTTGTAAATTCAGAAACAATTTTGCAGAGCTGTTTCATATATATTGCATATTACAGGAAGAGTATTTTAGCATGGTATTCTGTCTGCGTCAACGAAATAATGCACAAGCAAGAACTGTTAGCAGGCACCGTTCAGTTTCTAGTAAAATGATAACAGCATATTTTCTCTTTTAAAGGTAACAGACTGGCCTTTCAATGTATGATTCATTTACAGTCATTAACAAACCTGCACTTGAGAAAAATAACTGTGTTAATGTGACCCCCAGGGTGGTCAGTCCCTAAGGCCAAGCTAATAACACTCAACACTGAACAAGACTCATCATGTAAACTGAGAGAAGTTAGAGACAGAAATCTGAGGCAACTGTGACATGTTTTTTTTCTGTGTGTGTGTGTGACAGAGAGAGAGTTAAAGAAGAAAGACAGAGTGTTATCTGAAGCAGCAAAGCCGTCTCTGGCTGCAGGGATCTTTGATGGTGGAAATCAATAGATACTCACTGCATAGTGGCATAACCTTGTCAGGCCAGAGCAAGGGTACTCTGGTTAAAAATGTGGGTGGAGGAAAGAGAGAAGGAGAAGGGGGGGACAGCAGTGTCATGTGGCCTCAGCAGATTAGTATGTGAGTGTCCGGTAATCAGGTCATGGCCTTGCAGGCCTTTTAAAAGCCTTCTGCTGAAGCAGATCATCTAAAAGTGGCCATGGCAGAGTGGACTGCACAGTGACACACATATGTACTGGCTAACACAGTTACTTGAGGGGTAAGAAACAAGCAAACATCCAATAAATCCCCAGCTTTTGCGGTCAGTGATGTTATGCATTGGGCTTGATACACACATACAATCATAGTAATTTTCCACAAATAGTAATGGCCAAAAGGTTAGCCTCGAACAAGCACAAACACATGAGCGTGGTAACATGTGCATGCTTTTTAGTACTGGATGCCCTGCCATGGAGTCAGGGGAGAGGATGAAGTGAGTGGTGTACAGGATGACGGAGGTTGGGTCAGGACAGGGCAGACCGGACTAAAGCTGCCCGTGTCACTCAGGCCTTGATGGTTTTACAGGCCACTGCAGGTGAACCTTGAAAATCCTTGCATCGGTCTCACACTTGGGCTAAAAATTGGGGATGCATCATAGTCGCTTTATCAGAGGAGTTTTTGGTCACACTTTTTTAAGGCCCGGTTTTTGCTATTAACAAACCATTAGCTATGACTTTTGCCTCAATAAACTCGTAACGTATGGCTTATTAATAATTAACAAGATAGTTGTTAAGTTTAGGTGCTGTGTAGAATTTGGGATGTAGAATATGGTCATGCAAAATATGTCCTGTTTAATAATAAACAGCCAATATGCTAATAATAGGCATGCTAATAAGCAACTAGTTCATAGTGAGAATCAGACCCTATACTAATGTATTTTTAGATTATTTATTTTTATATATAATTAATGACATTACATTTATTATATTTTGAATCTATTGCTTACAGAAAACTAAATTTAAAAAAAAAGGAAAAGTTATTAATACAACTTTTAAATTTTAGATTCACGCACATTAATTAATTAACTGCAGATATAATACTTTTTAAGACCAGATCAGGGTTGTGTGACTATAAACATGACACTCATAACTGAAAACCTTTTGCTTTTTAGGTATTGGTATGGGTAAATCTAAGATGTGTGATAAACAAAAAATAAACAAAAAATGGCTGAGTGCACCTTTAAGCAAAGAAACAGACAAAGAGCCCAGTGGCCACTTCAATGAGCGGGTGTTTTGTATGCATGTATGTGAGAGACAGACAGATTGAGAAAGATAAAGCTGGCTCTTTGAATGGGTAGGGGTACGGACAGACCTACAAGCAGTGCCAGGGGGCACAGTCATTGTGCCAGTGTGGGCTCTGTCTTTGAGTCCCAGCTGAAACAACAGCGCTGCAATTACACCTGCCCATCTCGCTGCTCCCTGAATCTCGCTCGCTGTCTGTGGCGCCCCTGTTGTTTCTGTTTGTTTATGTCATTTAGCGTTTTTACTTTCATTTGTTTAGCCTTTTTTTTTTTTTTTTTTTTTTTTGGAATCTCATGCTTTTTGTGACAGGGCATGAGGGCTGCCTTTGCCTCCAGGAAATAGCAGACAATTTGCAGCAGCTGTGATGCGCAATAATACAACAAATTCACTTACTGAATGACAACGGCTTTGTTGACAAGCCAATTCAATTAGCCAGTGAAACCAACGGGAGTAGCAAGCGGGCAGCCAGTCAGACCCCGGGTCTCTCTCTCTTTCGTTCTCTCTCTCCTTAATTCCCTACATCTCTTTCTATCTGTCCAAATGAGAGGATGGCTGTGTGCCTGCGTTTGGCACTGAGAGAGAAGGCCAGAGCAGTGGCCGTTCTCTAGTCAATGAGAGCTGAATGAGTAGTGTGTGTGTGTGTGTGTGTGTGTGTGTGTGTGTGTGTGAAGCTGTGTAATGCTAATTAATGGTAGTTTTTCACACAGACTCACTGGTAATGGCAGCAGAGCTATTATAGCATGGCTCTGACCTATGCCCAGACAAACTGGCCTGCCAGCTTGACCCAGCTAATGGCGGAAGAGGAGTGGGGCCTGCTATTATGCCTTGATCAATCATTTTCCCAGGGCCCCATGTAAAATGCATTGCGCTTGTCTAAGCTAATGTATCGATATCGGACCTTAGGAGACAGCTTAGCCAGACACGCTCTCTTGTTAGCTTAATTATTTCACCTCTTTAATATCCTGTTATTAACGTGTGTTGAGAGGTGGAGACTCTGCTACCACTCTGTTTCAGTTCTTCTATCTTCACCAATCTTTTTTGGTCATTTATCGTCTGTCTTTTTTATGTGGAATTTTAGGGAAAAAATAGCGATTGTAGTCATTAATGAGAAGTTAGGCTTTTGCATTCATGGTTAAAATTAAAAACCTTTTTTAATTAAACAATTATATTATTTGTTTACGATATGCAATTAAAGTGCAATATAACTATACACAATATTAATCAAATTCTAAAAGTATTAAATTATCATATTTTTATTGTTCTTATTGTTAACAAAATATTATTAAATTATAATAATTATTATAATAATGATTATTATCATTAAAATAAAATTATTATAATGCACTATAGTTTTTATTTATTTACTTATCAACAAATGAATTGACATTAAACACATTTGCCCTAAAATAGTGTTTATACTTAACATAAATTTATAATAAATAATAATTCATAATAAAATATGCAATAAATGTGTGTGTGTGTGTGTGTGTGTGTGTGTGTGTGTGTATGTGAAGCTATATGTGTGTGTGTGTGTGTGTATATATGTCACGTCTTTGGACTTTGTTATTGTTTTCATCGTGTGCCATGTGTTCAGTTTGACCCACTTTAGTTAATTGTCTATCGTCTTCAGCTGTGTCTTGTTAATTGTAGTCATTCACCTGGTGTATTTAAGTCCTGTGTTTTCAGTTCCGTTTGTCCGATCTCGTCCGTATGAGTTTGTTCTGCCTGCCTGCCTGTATTTGTATCGTTTACTTTCATCTTCGAATGTGGATTAAATCGTTTATTTTCATTTATAGTCATTGTCTGCTCTCGTGCCTTTTCACACGCGTGACTATATATATATATATATATATATATATATATATATATATATATATATATATATATATACAGGAGAAAGTTAACAATTCAATTTCCAATAAGTTTCTATAACACTAAACACCTGTGATACAGGATATTCCTTTGTATTAACAATTCCACGTGTAGCCAAAATATCTCCTTCTGACAGTAACCATGAGAAAACTGATCATTTTTGACAAAATGCCCAGATTTCCCAGGCTAACTTCAACCTTCCGTTAGCTATTCTATTAAATAATCTATGATACCTGACAAAGGTCAACTTATATGCATATTTAAATCTACCTCACAAGACTTCCACATGCACCACTAACAGACAACAGATGCAGCAATTATTCATTAAGGTTGTTTTCAGTTTGTGTGGCTTGAACACCATCATAGCTCAATATGGAAAGAGATCCCTGGAAGTTGTCCACCCCCTCCTTCCAGCTACTAGCCCCATCACACCTCTGCCCTCCAACCACGACCTTGGGCAGAGCACTTGACCCACCCTGTGGGTCATTGCTGGTGGTTGTAACTGGAGAGGAGAGCTTCTTCTGACAGAGCTGGCCGTGTTTAGTCTGCTGCAGCTAAGGAGAGATCCAGTGCAGAAATGCTAAAGGCCAAAGCGTATCCACAGAGCCCTTGAAAACTAAAGCCTTACTGTCCAGCTGAGTCTCAAAGGCTTCAAATGAGCACTAATGGATGCTAATAAAGCTGATGTGTCAACTGATACTTTTAATTTTAGAGAGGGAACATACAGCCACCATAATCAGAGACCCCCATTACACAAGTGCTATAGGTGCTATGAAACTCTGAAGAATTCAGCTGAATGTGACAGTAAAATCAGTAAAATCATTAAAATGCATTAAAATAAAAACTCAAATCTTTAACTGAAAACATTATTAAATTATCTAAAATATTTAATAAACTATATTAATGCGTTTGTTACACTTTCAACGTAAAGCATTCAGAACTGAATTGAAAATTTATATTCCAACTGAAATTGTGAATTTGAACTGAATTGGAAGAAACCAAAAGAAGTTTTGCTTACTTTGATGGAGCCCTTTTGGTATGTGGGTGCCACTTAGAAAGCCTAAGGGGGGGGAAATGAACCAAGCTTATAGTATATCAATGAGGAAATCGATAAAAAATGGCCCCAAGTTGTTCATGACATATTTAGCTAAAGCAATTTTCCCCAAATACTATCACTGCATAATATCAGTATATATGCCAAAAGCTGTTACTCGTCCGTGTGTGTGCAGCACCCACTGAAGCTCCGCAGACACAACGCGTGGGCCTATACGGCTGATTTCGTATTCACTGGATGTTCTTGCTTTTATTTTGCTGAGATTTAGTGGCGATGGTGTGAGTAGGAAGTCCTCTCTCAGGTGCTGTGGATGTCAGAGAGAGGGTACAGAGAGAGGAGAGAGTAATAAAGCGCTGATGGTAATTTAAAAAGCAGGCATGCATATCTGAGACTGGCCATGACACCCCTCTGTCCTCCACCCCTCTCCCTCTCTTTGCTTACCGGCCTTCCATTTTTCTTTTTCTCTTCATTTCCTTTCCCCCTGCCAGACAATCAATTTCCGCCCCTGGCATAGCGTTCATCTCTCTTTTTCTTTCCCTCTCTTTTTCGCTCACTCTCTTTCTCTCTCCATTCTCATGGTCAGATGACTGGAGCTGACCTTTTCACTATAACCCGTTATTAGAGAAACTGACATTCAATCCCTGAGCCCGGAGGACACGGAGAGCCAGCGTCAGTCACCCAGGCCCCCACTGCTGCCCCCGGCTTGCCCCTGACCCTCCCCTTCACGCCCCGCAACCCGTCAATCAACTCCTTTTCCTCGGGGCGTACGCCATACCACTACAGTCTCTGAGAAAAAGGTGCTCACTGAGAAGGATGGTCTTTGGGGTCATGTGACCGTCACACCTGTGAGCCAGGCTGCTGTCAGCCGGGGTCACGATGGTAACATAACTGGAGTGATGGAAAGAGAAGGAGGAGCTTCCCTTTAAAAAGACAGCGAGACTGTGAGGGTGATCTTCACACACATTGCTATCACCCCATTTACACTTGGTATTACGGTGCATTGGTATATATTTATTTATTTTTTTTTATTTTAAATACTCTTTTATGCTAGTTATTTAGTGCTTTATCATAAAACACAACTTATGTACAAAAGTTCAAATGGTTTTTTTTTTGTTAACTATTTTTTGTTGATTTTTTTTTCTTTTATAATAGTAATATAAAACAAAAAGCAAATGTGCAAATTTAGAACCCAACCCACCCCTGCTAGATAAATAAATATTTTTTTTATATTTATTAAGCTTTAACACATTAAACTGATCAAAATAATAAACATTTACAATGTTACAAAAAAGTTATATTTCAAATAAATTTGATTTCATCAAATAATCTCCAAAAATGTTTTAAATGAGATTATTAAGCAGCACAACTGTTTTCAATAATGAAATATAATAGTTTCATTATTCTTTCGTAGGCAGCAAATCTTTCTTAGGCAGCGAATCCTCATAGAATAATTTCGTAAGAATCACGTGACACTAATGACTGTACTAATGGCTGCTGAAATTCAACTTTGCCATCACATGAATGAATTACATTTGAAAGTATAGTAAAGTAAAAAGCAATTATTTAAAATTTAAATAATATTTCATTACATTACATTCATTTTTAACAAATAAATGCAGCCTTGGTAAGCATAAGAGACTTATGAGACCAAACATTAGAATGGTTGTCTAGACCCTCCCCTCGAAACCTGAAGTGGTCACAAGAGACACATTTAAGGTGCATGTTACTATCAGGTATAAACAATAATGTGTCTCAGCTGACCATTTGCAATCGGATCACCCGAAACGGATCTTATTACCAAGTTTAAATAGAGCCTAAAAATGTTTAGGATCAAGAAAAGGAGTAAAAATAAATAAAATCAGGTTTGCTTTAAGTTTAAAGTGTCCTCATTAAATGTTCATTACCATTGCAGTTTAATGAGCTCTTGAAAAAAAGATTAAATGGATGATAGTGGAAAATTTGATACAGAAAAACAGAGGCATAATTTGTTAGGGAAGCATTTCAGCTTTTTCTTTTTTTTTTGTTTCACGGCAACGTTTATTGACTGACCAGATGAGACACAGACATTGGCAATTTGGACCGACTACATGTGTGCTTTACACAATGAAAACACACTTTCTCACACTAATTATTTGCCCTTTGCCTTGGCAGAGAGGGGCTCAGGTTATGATAATTTTGTTATTTTTAGGTAATTGTTTCCAGTGCGCAAGTTCATGAACATTAAAGGGCTTGCCGCGTTTTTAATCTAGCGGATGAAGGTTTAACAGCAACGGCGATGTGCTCTAATGACAGAGAAGCCAATCATCGGCTCTCCTCACGCACACAGCAGAGCAAATAAACGGCCACTGGGCTGGGCTGCCTGCTCTCTCAAACTCTCGCTTCCTGCAGAGGCTTGCATGCAGCTGCATATGTGTGCATGTGTGTGTGTACTTACGAAAGTGTCACTCGGTACAGTGCAGGTGAGGAGCAGGTATGTAGGACGGGGTGTGGTCCAGGCCAGTCGAGCAGGTCAAGCATGTGACCAGCGCTCGCGGGCAGAGGGTGTGGAGCAACCTGGAGAGATAAGCGGAAGGAGGGCCAATCGGGGCCCGATTCAGCTTCAGGTACAAAGTGTGCCTGCGGGAAGAGGAGGAGAACTAATATTTCACACACACATACACGAGCCTTCAGGCGCTTTCCACTGTTTCACAAACAAAAATTGATAGAGATGAGTCAGGCTCTCATGTTCAGGTTAACCTTTTAACGTCCACAAGACCCTGAGCACTACACTTCTACAGTGAACACAAAACTCAGACATATGATGCACATCTTTAGACGACCTTATTATGACTGTCCTTGTGAAAAAGAAGTGCACTTAATTTTATTGAATGCGCACTTGTAGTGTACTTCACATCTTGCATAATACAATATTAATAATATGATATTAATATTCAAATAAAAGCCCACTTAAGTGTGCTTAAATAGAGCACATTTGCATGACTTATTAACATGGCAAGTACACTTTTATGAAGTGCACTTTGTAATACAGTCAAATTGAAATTTTTACATTAAAGTACATTTTAAATCATTGTTTTAATGATCTTTTGTTGTGCTTTGAAGAACATAATTTTAAATATTCAGGAGTACAGTTTAACAATTTTTCAAAGACAACAGAAGTCATTTTGGAATTAAATATAAAGTTGTACTTAAGTTTACTTTAAGTGTGTTTACAGTGAGTGAGAAAACACATTAAAGTTCAGCTAATTACATTTAATATAAATTATTAAATATATATATATATATATATATATATATATATATATATATATATATATATATATATATATATATAAATTAACATGCAATTTAAAACATTACATTCAGTTTGCAATGTATTTGCTTGAACAATATATTTTTTTCTGTAATAAGGCTAAAGTGTATTTCTTTTACATAAGCACGACCTTTCACTAAGCTTTAAAATATTTGGCATTTTCTCAAACAAGCCTTTGCTCTCATTAATGAGTCTGTGAGAGACCTGCTGGGTTTACTTTTTACAGAAAAACTAAAAAGGCTAAAGTAAATGCTACAGTAAAACCCCTTAAATGCTTAGCTATAAGTTACCTTAACATATATGTAGAAAAAATGGCAAATATATAATGGCAAATGTAAAAATAAATGTTTAAGTAAAGTTAAGTAAAAACAATTAATTAACATATAACATATTTACACATAGACATATTTTAAAAAAAGCATACATTTTATTTAAATACATTTTATGCCATCAAACATTCTATCTATCTATCTATCTATATATATATATATATATATATATATATATATATATATATATATATATATATATATATATATATACAAATTTTCATACAAAATTACAAAGATTATCCAACAATACAGTAAAATGCTGTTGTTGCGTCATTTCAGACGAATACAAGTAGTTTTTAATCATGTCACTGTATAATTGAACAACTTCTGTAAAGAAAAAGAGTAAATGTCATTCTACCACATTTTCTTCAAACTCACACTGTTCATGGACATTCTGAAAAGCTTCTCTGAGTTAACAACAGTAACTAAGAGGGTGGCGCTCAGGCTTAGTTGTTTGAGTAGAAATGTTTATCATTTACATAAAGCTGAGCTATCAGAAATACAGCCAGTAATGGGCTGCAGAAGGCTAGTAGGTGTCAAAAGGGAGCTGGGTTTGTGTAGGCAATTTAAAGTAGTACAGCTCATCTCAAGGGTCCAGAATCTGGGCCTGGTCTCAATAACAGAGTCGACTTGATAATGTGAAAGAAAGAGAGAGAAGAAAGAAAGGAAGAAAGAAAGAGATTCTCCAACCACATCCTGAAAATAATTAGAACATGTAACCCATTGAAAAAGTAGATGACCTAAAAGATTTACCTCAGTTGAACAAGCCTAAAGATCCAGCCGAGGTTTCATGCGCACTGCTGGGAAATGGAGGACCACTGCACTAATGCCACTTGCTGGGTGGGTAAGTGGCACACATTAGAGGGCCCTGCAGGAGCAGTACATCAGATTCTACTCAGATCTGCTGGTCATAAACATCCATTATTTCAATAGTCAAACTCAGATTCTTCTTTCAGCCCATTTAGGAAGGAGAGATTTAGAGAGGGATCTTTCCCCCCTTTTACAGAGTGGTCTTGTCTCAGAGAGTTCCGGAATGTTGACCGAGCTGACCTGAATCATTTAGCATGATAAGTAATGGGCACCTGTGGCCATCTACAGCATTCCAAGAGGACAGGACCACTGATATGATCAGTTACTACAAATACTGATTTCTGGGGTTGAGCGCTGAGGTCAGAAATTGCACACTCACACACACACACACACACACACACAAACGAACACATATAAAGGTACAAAACACCCACTAACACGTTGAAGCGACTTTGCACCCAATTTTGTCATTGTTTTCTCACCCCCAAAAAGTGTTTTTTACAGAAAAAGTAAAAAAAAAAGGCTAAAGTAAATGCTACAGTAAAACCTGTTAAATGTAAAGTTACCTTAAAGTCCGTGTCAGGTCAATATTAAATGTGTGTTCTGAGTTGGTCACACCACAAAAAAAAATGTTATTAAGCACCCAGCCAAATTTGCACGCACAAAAATGCGAAGTAAATAAAATAAGGTAATGAGCTTTCAAAGGCTGGGGGCGTGTCCGCTGGCGGCGCTGAAGCCACGCCCACTAATGGCAAAGCTGCCGTAGCTCTCAGCTGTCTTCCTCAAGCAGCTTGATTTAAATGAGACCAAGCTCAGTTGTTTCGTAAATTATAGCAACCACGTAAGGTGATGAAGAAAGCAAACTGTAGGCTGTAGTATCTAAAGGTAATGACTCGAGTTACTCGTGATTGAACGGACGAACCACTGATGCTTATGCGCTCTAGTTATGTAAAGTATTGTAAAGAGTATGTTTTTAGGTAAACATAATGAATTTCCATATCCTTTAGACATATTTGTTTCAAAAATTGCATCCATTTTATTAAAATACATTTTATGCCATCAAATATTGTCATTATATTTATGTGTGTGTGTGTGTGTGTGTGTGTGTGTGTGTGTGTGTGTGTGTGTGTGTTTGAGTGTGTGCGTGCGTGTGTGTATGTGTTAACTGTGTGATGTATGTTTTTAGTTCATTTATTGTAACAACAACAAAGCATTTCCACAGAAGAAAGTAAGTAAATTTTGTAACTATGGCTTTACGCTATGTCTTGGACAGCATAAACCTTGGTGTGTTTGTTTGTTTGTTTGTGTATATATTCAATTAAAGGCTGTAGGAGAGGGTCATCACTGAAATAAATATCTTTCACCTGTCAGAGCATGATCTCTAGTTGGCCACTGGCTGCCTGACCTTGGCCATGTCATCACTGTTCAAGCACACACACACACACAAACACCGGTCACCATTGCGGAAGACACCACAGCTAATGGGGCCCACCGTTCTGGCAGAGGCAGGAAATGAAAATGTTGATGAAGAAGTTATCGATTGCTCAAATTAATTCGGCCCTGATGGCCCAATAGTCACGGTGTGGGTGTGTAAACAGAAAATCCCTCACGCAGGAGGGCAAAACAAAGACAGAGAGCAAAGCTCATCCACTCACTTCATAAAGTGAAGTCTGCAGATTCAAGTTTCAGACATTGAGATTCAATGTGTTGCTTAGTCATTACCTGACAGGTTAATGTAAGGGCTTTTCACAAGTTCACATGTTAATGTGAAAGGGCAAGAAGGTTTGATGCTGTTTATAATGGAGGTGACTGAGCAAGAGGATGTTGGAACAGAGGAAGTGTGGTGAGCAGATGTTTATGTTGACTTGTAATGAACAAGATGAACACAGACTTTACTAGGAACAAACTATCTTGCGTTTAAACTGTGTCCTTAAAAATGGTGTAGCTACAACTATAGCTTTTTTGTACACTACCACCCAAAGGTCCAAAAAAATCCCTTATTAAAGCATCTGAACATTGTTCAAAACTGATTGGCTAAACATGACTTCAATCTCAAGTGCAACCTTTACTGGCTCTCCTCTTCCATTCAGCAGCATGTGTCAGGCCAGACGTATTGTAGTTCATGAAAGGGTCTGACACTGCAGATCAACCAGATTGTGTAGCATGCGGAGTTCAAAACACCCCCCTCGGACGAGCAAACATGCTCAGTGAGGCTGAGTGGGGAGAAATGCTGCAACGGTGGCCAATCTCAGCACAGGACGCAGAGGGAGGAGCTACACAATCATCAGATATGCAAGACACTTCCTTTCTAGTGGGCTGCTCCAACAAAGGTGCTCAGTCATGTGAAACTTAATCTGCAGCCTTGCCATGCTGACCTCTCACCTCCACCGTCTTAAGACTGAGAGCAAGAGTAAGAGCTGTGCTTAGGCAGAGGGAATCGGCATGGAGAACATACCAGGGAGACCATGAAGTTGTAAAATGAAGATGGAATGGCCTTTTGAAATCGCTTACAACACATGAAAAATGTTCATGGTGTTCCTGAAGCATTTCTCTGTGTGCTTGTTCACGCCTGTGTGTGCATGTGTGTGACTCTGGGGATACAAACGCAAGTGAGTGTCAAAACAGTCTTAAGCTGTAGACAGAGTGCACTAGGGTCACTTTAACACAAAACAGTAGGACCACTAGACAAAACACAGTCTGAAACCTAGCCATGCTGTTCTTCTCCAGAACATATTATTAGACCACAAATGATAAAACAATATGGATCGCCATTTACACCTGGTATTTTATGTGCTTTTCTGAATGTACTGATCATATGTTTTTCTTTTTAAGTCACCATGAAACAATAATTGACTATTCTTATTTTTTTATGGAATACTGCAGTGTTTATTGTGCTGAAATTGTAACACTTCCAATTCCCTTGTTCTAACGCCAATGGGTTTCTTGAATGGATGTAAGGTCCGTGGTTAACCCAAGCTTAAGATATATTCACGTTTTATTTGACAGAATAAAACATCAGTAATACCCTTTGGTGATTTATTTATGATTATTATTATTTTAACTTTTACTTTTCTTTAAAAAAAAAAAGGCAGTTGCTAAAAACTTGTGAAATGGGATTCTTTTAGTTGTTGGTGGACAATAAATATCATTACATCAAACAGGTCAGTTCATCTACTTGCTAGACTGTTTGTAACAGCCTTATGAACTAAAGTTTGTTGGTCAGAGAGCTTATTAACTGTAATTATCCAATTAGAAATCAAGGGGATGCTGATTTGCAGATTGCCCATAAGACAACATTCAGCTCTCTACTAGTGAAAAACAACAATCAAATCAAATCCTCGTTGACAAAATCTTTTTTTCTTTCTCTTTTAAGTTGTTTCATTTGGATATACATGACAAAAGGGAAAATTGATCACATCATTTTATGTCGATTTTCAGTAGTTTAGTACTTAAATCCATTGTTAGCATAATAAATGATTAGCATTACTTAGCATTAGCATGTATACACATTTTAGATTTCAGCTCTGTATAGCTACATTTACATAAGGCTTTATTTACAAAATAATTATATCAGCGACTATCAGTGAAGCACTTGACTGGGTAAAGAAGCATAAAAGTATAGCATAGAGATGTGCTAAAAAAATGACTCATGCTTTTCCCTAAAATTGTGAACTGTGAAACAGGCAAAAGTGGTTTTGGACTCCGTTTACACCTGTATTTAGTACTGACTCCTTTTAATCACCTGAGCCCAGTTAATACCAGTTGTAAGCAATGCCTCCTTTTCACACCTGTCCCGTCCTCTCCTCCCCTCTAAAGCCCTCTACCAGCCATTAGGAACTGTCCTGAAAAAATCTCTGCGGTTCAACTTCAGCCGTCCTCTATGATTACCTCATTTTTTTCCCGTCTCTTTCGTAGCGAAGGTGACCCAGGCTGTTCATCTCTGCAGCTGCAATTAACCCAGGTCACCCTGCACAGCTCCCAGAGTTGAGCAGGAACGAGACGTGTTAACAGCAAGCACGGACAGGCTTTTTTTCTCCAGCAGATTAGCTCCAGTCTGCCTGGACACACTGCCTCGTTCTAAACCATCAGGCTATGCTGGGATTAAGGCCTGCACCAGATGCCCTGAGGAGAGGAGAAGAGAGTCGAAGTTGTATATGTGGATGTGAGAGAAAATACAGACTGTCGACACAGACAAGCACTCGGATACTGGAAAACAGATTACTGGCCAGTTAATATAGATACAACTACAGCGCTCACACTTACAAACCATAAATGTTTTTCCTTAGGGAGTGAACTTGACTCTCTGACCTTTACACTCCAGGCCGTCCACACATACACACACACACACACCCTGCCCTTCAGTCCACACAGCCTTAACTTTATCTTGGTTGTCCACACCTTGCATTCCAAGTCTCTTGTCTATCTATAGACTTTAGCCTTCCAAGCTCAGCAAACAGCCAGGGTGAGAACAAGGCCAGCCATTAGTCCAACATGCCCCAGAGTGCTAAAAGAGGACAAGAGAGAGATACACACGCACACACACAGGAAGACACGGATAGATTTATGGTAATGACACACTCACTCTGTTGACCATGCAAGGGCAGGGGACTTGGATAAGTCACCAAACATTAGATTCTAAGATCTGAAGTCTGAGGTTCAAGGCTTGATGAGTCTGTGTGTTTGTGACCATAAAGTGTTCTTTTATAACTTTAGTCAACAGATGACCAGGACCACATGAAATGTGTGCCAACAGATTTCCAGAAAAGTGGAAACACCCATTGTTCAAAAAAAGTTTTACTGTCACTAGTTGTCATGCATTTGTTTGTTTACTTTTCATTATAAAAATTTAAAAACACTTCATAAATGTAACAAATGTATGCCAATGGTGAAATAACTGAACTTCCATAATGATAATATTAATAAATCTTGTTCAGTGAAAATGTTATTGCATGCATTTATTTATTTGCTTGTTCAATCATTCATTTAGTTTTAATGCAATTATCTACACATATTAAAAGTCATTAAAATTGATTTTAAAATTAAATACCAGTGCAGTACTCACAGTTCATATCAGTTCAAACAATTGAGTACATTTAATACCATTCAACGGAAATCCCCAAAACAATTTTTTCCCCAGAAAAATATCTGCAGCAAATGCGTAAAATTGTCTGTGTTCGGTTTGCGCAAAAAGATAGCTAACCTATTGACCTCTTTGAAAGTATTATATGACTCAGACAGGTTTTATTGGACAAAGTGACAACTTATTCATTCCTCATTGGTCTTTAAATATGTGAACCTACAATGTTCATTAATGCTCACAGAAGGTATTCGACTGTATATACAGTATGTTCTAAAAATGACACGTCTCTCCAGGGCCTCACACCACTGGCAAGAAAAAGAGAGAGAGAGTCCATATGTGACATACTTACGGACCGTTCGAATGACACGCCTTCTCAGAATTAAACACGCCTCATTCAAACAGGCTGTTATCTCCAAACAGGGCTCAGTGTGGGCTGCGGGCTCTGTTTATTCAAACCTAAAGGGCATTGCAATCTCCACAACAAAGTGTTCACCTGGGATCAATCAGTTAGCTTATTAAAGCACTAACATATTCAAATGCTGCTGTTGCTGTTTTAGTGTGTGTGTGTGTGTGTGTGTGTGTATTTTTCCCCTGCACCATTTGTGATTAATTATCCCTCACAAATCTAATCATAGAACACACATGGTTGCTCCTAACTATCTATCTGTTGTCCTGTGCTTGAGGGGGAAAAACAACAATGAAGAGACTGATTCCACCTTTAATGAGATTGGAGTCAGCATACAAGTTCTTGTGGCATTGCTCGACCCCCATTCAGCAAGCAGGTGTCCATTTCTAATGACTCCAGGAGCCTGACAGCCTGCCGTTAAAGAAGGTAAGACAGAGAATGAGAGAGAGAGAGAGAGAGAGAGAGAAGAGGATAACATGTTGGATGTGGCTCACCGGAATGAGGATAAAATGACACTTGACCAGTTGACCCCACAAACCTTTGGGCAGGCCTCTCAGGGTCAAAGGTTGAGCGCTAAGTCCCGATAACCTCTTATCCAAACTCATGGATAAAGAATCGTCTCTAATCTTTCATGTCTCCTTGAGATAAAATTGGTTGCGTCTTTGTAAATTGCCATGCGAGGCTACTCTGTAAGAGCCGTGAGAGTAGTTTACGTTCAGATGATGTGCTGTAAATCTAAGCTTGGTTAACTGCCACAGACTTTGAGAGCGGGTGCGAGGTGGTCATTGTCCATTAAGGTGCACTTACTTTGTGCCCACTCACCTCACACCACACAATTAATAGAGCAAAGCCAAAGCTGAAGTAAAGGAAATGATGCAAAGCTAGTTCAACACACAAGATGGGCACTGGCGATGAGGCATGCGTGCCTAGCAGTACCGCAAACTCTCAAACCGACTAGAAAGTTGACAACGTGTAACATTTAAACAACCAAGTCAACCTCTGTTTAGACAGCGGTACAGTCCGTTTGGCAACCTCATGCTGAACAGCCCAGAGCAGAATGCCTGCCAGCAGGCCATAAACATAAGAAACTTTTGATCAGGAGACCAATTTGCACGGCCAAGTCCACACAGACACAAAACTAAAACAAACCATGCACCTCAGTGTTTTGAGACTCACATTTTCCAAGTCGCTGGAGAATTCTCGACTACAAAACACTGGGAAAGTGAAAAAGAAGTATATTTTGGGGATACTGGGATTAGATTTTTATAACAGTGAGAACACAACATTTTTCCTGGAAGATGCCTGTTTTGTTATCCGTTTATATATTGCTGTATTAGTTGATAGTTAGATTTTTGACAGGCCATGGCAGGAATAGTTCATCCATAAATGAAAATTCTTGAAAATGTACTCACCCTCATGTTGTTCCAAACCCGTATGACTTGTATTCTCTCTTGAAACACAAAAGGAGAAGTTTATTTGAATATCCAAGCTGCTCACTTACATACAATGAAAGTGGATGAAAACCAGGAGCTGCAAAAAAAGAAGGAAAAAATTGCATTTTGAAAGTAGTCCATACACCTTGTAAATAAATTTACAAAGGTTCAGGAGAATAAAAAAGGTTTTATTCCTTGAAAATCTTACCTTGACAATAAAGCCATGGTCACTTTAGTTGTATGAAAAAGAACAGACTGGACATTCTGACTAACATCTTATTTTCTGTTCCATATAAGAAAGAAAGTCATATGGAATTTAAAAGACATGATGGTGAGTAAATGATGACAGAGTTATCATAAATAAAGCATTACAAGTCTACAAAAAAATGGGACTTCCAAGGCATTTACAGGGTTTATTTGAACACTCGTTTTCAGACATGGAGAGAAAGTCAGTGATTTGCTTTATTTGTCTAGTGTGGCATTGTTGTGTAGAGTGACACGTTGTCTTCAAGAGCTAGATGAATAAAATGGGAATGATTGGGTAGGGAGGGGTTGAAGTTTTGGGTCTTTCCCACCTGCCAAAACACAATAGGCCTCTCTAAACACAAGTGGCTATTTCTTTCTTGTGTTTGAAGAGGAATCTTGAAGAAACACATCTCAGCCTGGTTTTATGGATTTGCTTTAGACAAAGGAGAAAATTTGAGTGTGCATCACTACAAACAACACTCGGTTTGTGGTCAAGGTTTTATTCTGCTACAAAACTGAGCTGGTGTTGCTAATGCCGAACAGGTGAATGTAGGCAATATGTTTGCTGCATATAAAAAACCTAAACAAAATAAATGCTCAGGATGACCGTTCTAATTATCTGACATGCATACACCCAGCAAAGTTCAAGCAAATGAAAGCTAAATGGCATCATGGCTTTAGTATAATACTCCAAACTGTGTGGGCATGTGTGTGTGTTTGTTTTAAATGCAATACAATTTTGGGCAACGCTTTATTTTAAGGCGTCCATAATACAGAGTAATTACATAGTAAGTACTTAGTAGTACCCATTGTACTTACAATGGTTGTAATAGGCTGCTACTGCTGCTACTGTAACAGACTGAGTGTTACACAGCTACTTATGTAACCAAAGGATTGTCACATGTTGTAGAGTTTATATGACGTAATTATACATTCAAGTGCACAGACATAAGCTACGTTTCTAATTACATTAAAATTACAGAATTTTATACAGGCATATGCTACTTAAAATAAAGCATATCAAGACTGTCCTTAAGTATAAGCAGCTGTGTAACGGACTCGGTCTGTTACATATATGTGTAAACATATATGGCTACAAAATTGTAAACTGTAATTACATGCAGTTCTATAACTTAGTAAATTGATTAGTATATTTTATTTCATTTAAGTACAATGGCTACTAATAAGTACCTAATTAGGTATTATTCTGTATTATGACACCTTAAAATAAAGTGTTACCCAAATTTCCTATAAAAAAAAAATCTATTAATTTATTAATTAAAAGACAAAAATAAACAGAGAAATCTTTACCACCAGACACAGGTATATACTTAATTTTTTTATTAATTGTTTTCAATAAAGGGACAAAATTGGTTGGTGAACAGGATAATGTAGACAACTGCCAGAAAACACAGACAGTGGTTTCTCCAATAAAACTCAACATAGACCAGAAACAAAAACAACAAAAAAGCAAGTCTGTCAATGACCTTTGGTCATTCTTTTCTTTTTAAAAAAAAAAAGAAAAAAATTAAATGAAAACAAACAAACAAAAAAGGATCCATTCTATGTCTCCGTTTTGAACAGAGTATTTAAGCAATAATAAATAGTGACTCCCATTGAAAAAGATAAAGTTCAAGTTCAAGTTACAACAAACAGCTCTCATAACAGGAATAGAAAAGGCTGATAACAAAATATTCCGCATTGCCATTTACAAAAGAGTATGAACTTAAGTGGGCTGCTCCTTTAGTTCCATTTCATTTTTAAATATGCTTTGCATATGAAAGTCATCCCAATCTAAATATAAAGCACCATTTAATATTTGGCAATGAAAAAAAAAACACCTGCAAAACATTGATTATTTGAATTCATTTATTTGAATGATTTTTGTTTGTTTATTTACTGGTATTTTACTGCATATGAAGTTAGCTTTTTTTTCAAGATGCTGGAATGTATTCAGGTGAGACAGGTGAAAAGACAGAAGCACACTACAGAACAACCCAACATTAGCTTGCTGTACTGCATACAGAATGGCAGCAGAGGAGTTTTTAAAAAGAAGAACAGAAAAAAGATATGTACAACCACCTGTTTTAGCTAGTGTGGACATTCTCAAAAGACTCCTCGGGGGAAACCATTGAATGGCCTCCTTTGTACAATGCCACATACTTTAATTTTTTAATTTGATTTTTTTTTTCCATTTTCTTTTTTTAAACATACAAATAATTCGCACTATATTATCCTGCCAAATTAAAAAAATATACCGTGGCAGCTTGTTGTTTTTTTCCACTACCAAAAAAGGTACAATAATACCTTTTGAGAGAACAAGCAACAGTTAAAAATACAAGCCTCAATATAAATACTGTAGTACCTACACTAGGTGAACATTTAATTCAAATACCATTCTAGAAATACAGAAGAAAGTAGACCATAAATGTGTTTTAGCATAGGAACTGACATGATGTGCATTTTCCTATATTTAAGTTTCTCTATTATATATTTTATATATAATCTTAAACCTTTCCCCAATGCAAGTTTGACCTGAAGAGCTGTGAAGAGCCAAGATGAAAAAAGAAAGAAAAAGCAGGAAAAAAAATCACAGATTTTTCCCATTTTATATATATTGTGATCAAGTCTTGAACACCACCAAGACAAAGAGGAAAAGAGAAACAACAAACTTAAATACAGTTTCCCCTAAGATAATGAAATGTTACTTTTTAAAAAAGTCATTTTATTTTCATACTTAAAAAAAGATTTGTACAAAAAAAGTTCTTGCAGTGAAAGCAGCAAGTTTCAATTGTCCGTACTTTGTCAAGCACTGTGTGCTTTGACACAATAATATTATATTGGAGTTGGGCTTTATCTTCATGAGGTGAGAGGAGGAGTTGGCTTTTTTACATTAAACAATGACACCATGTTCGATTCATTAGGAAGTTTTCCCTCTCGTGAAATACCTGTAAACTGGGAAACTTTAACAGTGCACTTCGTTGTCCAACAAGCAAGCAATTTTAATTTATATTCAACTACTATACCTCCAATTAGCATGTCTAATATAAAAAGAAGGGCAGAGTGGCAGGTGCTGCATAAACACCAAAAAATGTTGTTTTGGAGTCATTGATGTCATAATGCAACAATGGAAAAGAGTCTCCTTGAATGTCAACTTATACCACACCATGTGTGAAACTCAAACAAAACAAAAGAACAAAAGTGACGTGTAAGGTTTTCCCTCTCTCTGAGTCTCGCTCTCGCTCGGTCGGTCTTTCAGGTTCATTTAGTCTTTTAGGGAGCTCAGACATAGGCAATAATAAAGAAATAAGATTTTGACTCAGACCTGTAGGCAATTCATAGTTAATCATCACTGACAGCTGCAAATATTTCAATGCTTTCTTAATAACCAATTCTCAAGTGTACATTACATTAGTTTGCTCCAAATGCCCTCAGGTGTTCCTTCGCAATGGACGTTCACGCTAACAATGGTCATCAAAGAAACATCAAAATGTTGTGCTACTGAAGAGAAGACTCGAACAAACACAGAAAGTCAAATGATTGTGGACTGAAAACTTGTACCGCCAAGTACAGTACCTTCAGATAGAAGAAGTAAACAAGGCTGAATCCCACACGATATACTGCATGTGCCATGCTCAGGACATAAACCACAATGGAAGGATACGCTTTACATAGGTACCTAATGGTGATTAACTACAAATTTCCTTAGATTTTTGATTATTACTATTTCTCTCTAAAGTCACAGTTGACTATAGCGGTAAGGTACTTGATGCAAGAACCTTTTGAGGATCCCATTGATCCTTATGTAGTATCTAGCTGAGACTCCAGAATTACAGCAGATGAGATTAACCAATGCAATTTCAAGATATCCAAGGCACTCTTTTTGTTTGTTTTACCAAATGATAGTACAAATTCAAATCTTAATGCTGTTTCCTTTTTAAGAAATCCAAAGGCTGTCATTATTTTTTTATTCCGTAATAGGGGCCAATTAGTATTTTAACCCTATGTGGACAGAACATCTTTTTGAAAGATTAGTTTAAGTGCGATTTCCAGCCCATCCAAAGAGGGTTAAGTGATAGCCTGTAGTCCTCCATGTTACAACACAAAACTGTACATGATATGTATTACAGAATGTATGCAGCATGGTTGTTTTTTTCTTTTCTTTTTCTTTGATCTCAAAATAAAAAAGAAAAATAAAGAAAAAAACCTTTTGTAAAATAATGACGATAAAACAGCAACACATTTACTAAACAACTAACCAACCAGGGACAATTTATTTTCAAAATTAGCCCAAATATATCATGCATGCTGTCAAATTTTCCAAAATGGGAAAGAAAAAAGAAAAAGTACACAACATGTAAATTATTGCACAAGAGAAAGGCTCCAAGTTTGCGTCAATGCAATAGTATTGCCCCGATACAGATCATGCATTCAACGGTAAATGAAAAGGGTGTGCTGGTGGTGCCAAGCACGTTGTCTTAGCCGCCACTGGACTAGCGAAACAGGGAAATCTACAAGGATGAGGGTGGGAGTGGGGTAAGGTGTTATTCGCTGTTAACAGGCAAGTGAGCCACCACACTCCACCGCTACTCAGTTTTAATTTCGTTGTTCAATGCGCGGTCACTGTGCCATTTTTTCATGTGTTTCTCAAGGGTGCTGTACACACTAAAAGGCATCTGACAGATTTCACATTTGTAAACGTCCTTGCCCACTTGCCCGTGCGTTTTCATGTGCCGTGTTAGCTTGCTGCTCTGAGCACAAGCATAATTGCAGAGCTCACACTTATAAGGCCTCTCACCCGTGTGGCTGCGCCGGTGCACTGTCAGATTGCTGCAGTTTTTAAATACTTTGCCGCAGAACTCGCAGGTGTCACTGCGTCGGCCATCTTTCGAGCTGGGCCGACCAGGACCCCCGAGATGTGGCGTGCTGCCGCCACTGCCAGTCCCGCTGCGGCCCGAGACGCCACCATCCATGTCCCCCGGTGGCGTAGAGAAGCGCAGGCTTCCGTTCTCTGAGGAGTGCTCTGAAGACGAGGCGAAAGGCGATTGTCTGGAATCCCCGAAGTTCAGAAAGGGGTCCTTCAGCTGCCGAGAAGCAGCATAGCCAGCCAACCACTGGGAATAGACATTCTCAGTGTTGGGGATTGTAGGGGTGGAGAGGTCAAAGTCCTTCTCCAGCTTGATTCGTTTGGAGAAAGGACTAAGTGAGCTGGGACTGCCAAGTAGTAGCTTCTTCGACAAACCAACAGAGGCAGACTCACTAGGGGACGAGCCTCGACCATTGATAGCTGAGCCACAGCCCTCGTCCACTCTGTCTGATTCCAGCGCCGAGTCCTCATCACACATGTCCCTATGTGCATCATTGTCAGAGTTTAGGGCTCCTCGCTTGTGTTGATGAAACGCCTCACTGTAGTGCTGCATGCTGGCAGCCAAGCCCATGCCCTGCATTACCTCAGGCAGCGAGCGCGGGATGCCATCCTCGCCCGCACCCAGACGTCCACCATTGTTCTCGTGATGCCGTGCAGCCTCGAGGTTGAGACTGAAGTGGTAGTTGTTTCTACCTCCCTCCCTCTCCAGCTCCTCCTCCTCTCCTTCCTCCTCTTCCTCTTCTTCTTCTTCTTCCTCCTCCTCCTCCTCTTCCTCTTCCTCTTCTTCCTCTCCATTCTCTGGAATCAGGCGGTCGTTTTCGCTTTTGAATTTGGCTACCACAGACTTGAGGGCATTACTGGCGCTACCCACCAAGTCACTGGTTCCCGGCTCAGGGGAGCTGGCTGTGGACAAGCCATCGTCAGACTTGACCGTCATGGGCGACGACTTGTTCATGTGTGTCTTCATGTGCCGCTTCAGCTTGCTGGCCTGTGTGCAGGCATGGTCGCACAAGTGGCACTTGTAAGGTTTCTCACCCGTGTGACTGCGTCGATGCACGATTAAATTACTCTGGAACTTGAAGGTCTTCCCACAGAACTCACAAGACTTGCTCTTCATTGGCGTGTTGGACTGTTGCGTAAGAGGGGTCGGGGTGGACTGGGAGCCAGAGGGCGACTGCATGGAAGGTAGGGGAGGGGTGGAAAGAAAGGGTGGCTTGGTTCCTGACTGGAATGGTTGTAGTAGCCGTTGCATAGGGCTGGGCCTGTTGGGTGAGAGAGGAGGAGTTGACCCTGAGGTGTTACCAGCCAGCTCCCTCAACCTACGAGAGAAGTCCATAGCTGGGGGATCCATGGGTATGGGGTTGAGGCGCAGCACCCTGTCGAAGGCACTCGGGTGGTGGGTGGCTAAAGCCAGCTCCTCCGGGCTCAGGTGCTCCATGCGATGAGGGTCCAAGTGATGGCGGGGTGGAGGACTAAAGAGAGGTGGCGTAGGAGGAAACCGACCCTCTCGGAGAGGGGGTCCATCTCGTCCAGAGTTGGGTATTCGCAGCAAGTTGAATGGGCTTCCCTCTGGGAGATGGATGCCATGCAAGGGGGGCTGAGAGGAGCAATCTGCACCCATTCCCGAAGGAGCTCCCACACGCGGCGTGAGCGGACTTCCGCGCTCACTCTCAAGGTAGATGCGGAAGCCATGAGTGTTCTGGGCATGTTGCAGCAGAAACCAGGCACTGCTGAACGGTTGCTTACAGGTTGTGCAAGTGTAGCTGCTGGGCTCATCTTTACCTGCAAAACACATAAGAGAAGAGTTAATTCTCTGATATTAACTGCAAATCAATAAAAAGAAAGAATATAGAATAGAATAGAATAGAATATTCTAACAATAAAACACTCTATAATAAAACACTCTACAATAAAACTCTTGAACTGTTACATGTGTTTGTTCACAACTCATTCCCTTTTTCAGTGCTCCCTAGTGAATTTCAGACCTCCAAAAAAGTCTAAAATTTGGGTCTTAATCATTTATGAACCTCCCTCATCTCCCATCTAGACCCCAGGCCTGTGCAGACCCCAATACTAACACTCTCTCGTCGACTTGAGCCCCTCAGCAGGCTAAAGCAAGTATCACATAACAGTAAACACAGCTCTTATTATAAACATGCTCCCAAACAGCACTACAGGCCAGGACCCAGTGGAGCAGAGCTTTTCACAACACAAGACCAGACAAAGCACTGGTAGTCCAGCAGAGAAAGACTGTGTTGGGGTTTAGCTCAGGTCTTTGCATGGGGTGATACACTCCTGTTTTCGGCTGTACGCTGTTCAGCTGGTTCTTGTAACAGTTGTCAGCAGGGCTATAAAAGCAAACAATAGTGCTCTCTCAAGCTGCACACTTTCATCCATGTACAAAAACAGACGCACAGGAAACATACAGTAAACAAAATCTGGAAGGACTACAGAAATATATCCTGTAAAGGGGCAACAGAGGAAACACACATATTGTTAAGATGTGTTAAAGGTTACATTACACAAAATTCAGGTGTTTTAAGCCAGTGGAAAGCTATAGGAGAGAATAGTAACATTTGTTGCAAAGACTTTACACAATGAAAAATAGATAATTTTTCTATTTCATAAATTGTTTGTTCTTAAAATGCAAGCTCAAAAAAGATGAGTTTAAGCAACAGTTGCTTAAATGGATATAAAAGAATCTAGCAGTAGAATAGAAAAAAAGCAGAGAGAGATCATCTACTCCCTTACAACTGAAATTGTTAAAGTATGCAGACAATTGTCACAGCAAAGGAACATTTAAAACAATAATTGACTTTCAATGGCACTTTGACAATGACCGGCGATTTTCCTCCCATTGCGTTTGTAATCTCATTTAATGTTTCTGACTCCTCCACCACCTCATTTAGGAGATTAAATAATAAAGGAGGCTGGAAACAAGAGCCTTTCATCATTAAACACACTATGCTGAAGCCTGATGCAATGTTACCCTTTATGAAATATTTTTTGTTTCTGCATTTTGGAGAAACTGATACATTATATTCTCAAAAAAAAAAATAGCCCAATTGTCTGGATTTGTAACCAACTTTTTCAACGTATAATTTTTGTACAAATTTTACTTCTTAATTAAATTTTATTTTAAATTTGCCTGTATTAAACACATTTACATAGCATGTATTCAGTATAAAAAAAATGTTTTTAAAAGTATATAATAAAATAAAATATTTGAGGAAAAACATGCACCTCTCTCAAAAATATCATAAATAAGTCTAAATGTTTTATCTAGTCCAGATGAAAGCTGTCAAAAGCTACAGAACCATTTTTGATAATTGCACTGAATAAATTCATAAAAAAAAAAAAAAAAAAATGTTATAAAGTGCTGCAAATGGCATTTGCACCATCAACAGGTAAACAAGCAGCGGGTTCAGGATGCCTATAGTTAAAAAACACACGATTAACTCACAAATGGCAATGAAATGGATATTTTCATGAGGTAATGAGTGGCAGTTTGAACTTTGAAAATTACCAGCGCTAAAAGGGATGTTACATGCAAGGTACAGATATCTACCTACGCTCCCAAAAACGCAAGGTCAAGCGGTCAGGAAAAGAGCCATCATCCACACAGGAACCACAACAACAAACAGCGAAAATGGACAGGGGAGATGGATTTAACTCCCCCCACAAGCCAGAGGTCTCTAAACTGCTATCATGTACTGTTTACAACCATCCCGAGAGAAAGAGGGGAGAGGGAAAAAAGCAAAAAAATGGAGAGATGGCGGGAAGAAAGGCTGAAAGAGGTGCTGAACGGAGCCGAACAGGCAGCGTGCACTCTTTCATCTCGTTTGTTTTCCTCAGAGGGGCTTTCTCTGAAGTCTTCAATAGCCAGCAAAGCATGTAACGAGGCAAGGCCTTTCTGCTGCTCAGAGGAGGAAAGGCAGGCCAGAGCCACTGTGGGTTTTCTCAGATAATCCTGTTAATGCACACAAATGGGGGTGGTTCTGGAAGGCTCCGTGGCGGGCAGACAGCCACCTCCGGACATCGCTGCACCCTTTTGTGCTGTCATCATTTTGTCTCTGGCTTGGCACTTCTTAAACATGGTAAATGAAAACACACACCCACTCTACAGGACAAATGTGTGCAACAAAAAAATGCTAGTTTTTAGTAATGACTAACATGAGTACAGCTCAAAATAATATAAAACGTGGTAACGTGTATCAGTGTTTACCAACCTTTTTTTTTAAACCCATTTAAGCCATAAATGTGTTCCATTTTACTGTAATTATACTGGGTATCATTTTTAAACAAAAACAGACCAAACGAACTGCGTCAATGGAAATAAGTCAGGGAAAATATAAGAGAATCTTTTTTTCTGAGAAAGATTCCTTTTTAAATCAAAACCAGATGAGATATATTTTATTTATTAATTAAAGGCAACAAAACATACACATTTAAAAGACCAAAATCTTTCCAAATAACCCTGTAACCAGCATACCCCTGGTATATACTAAAGACTTCAGGCTTGACAGGCAAATCTGACAGACGTTTAAAAAAAATTATCCCAAGGTCCCAGAACAAGAGAGCAATGGTGACGATATTGCACGCCAGCCTTCAGCTGACAGAGATGGGCAGTGAGAGAGGTGACGGTTGGTGTGAACAGAGAGAAAAATAACAGCACATTGGTGCTCTATGGCCCTGCCACCCACGAGCACCTCCTGACAATCTCACTCATGACCAACAGCTGAAAGCGCTGCACCAAATCAAGACTGCGCGCTACTTTATATCAGGGGGGTTGATGCAAAGGCCAGCTAAATTATGGATCATTACAATCTGCAGAAATTACATTTAATTGCTGCCACCTGCAGAGGGTTTAACCTAGTATACATTTTTATATTATCATGCAAAGGGTATTTTTCACTCCTGTCACACAGCTACAACCGTAATGGCTATCTGTTGTTGTCGAGGTTGAAGGAGAGTTTTAATTCGCCTCATGTCGAATGCAAACCCCGATTCGCTTTCGATTCAGGGTCCTCGGAAGGTTCAATTCTTTAAATAGACTTTGAGGGCCAGCCACAGGGATCTCTGAAGGACAGGTTACCGCATCTCCATGTTTAACAAGGGCCCGCTTCATTTCATTACACATGGCAACGCTCAGCGGAATATGTAATCATCTTTTTCACATGACATTTTGAATATCCAACTAGACAAATAATTGCGGCAATAATTGATAGCTTCGCGCAGGCGGCAGTATTATTGACTGGCGTGCCTCTCACAAGCACCGGCGTGTGCCATGCGGGCATCGTGCTTGGCACGCTCACAGCCAGGTTCTTCTTCTGACAAAACTGTCACAATCTGTTCCGATGACGGGAGTCGGCGAGCCACCGACAGGTGCTCCAATAATCTGCTATTAGACTCTGAAGATTTTACTGGGTGGAATTAAAAGCAGCAGCCTGCCAAAGAAATTAGCCTCCCCCTCCTTTCGGTCTAATTTTAATTTTCTCAAGAGAGTTGAAAGAGTATTCTTTGTGTCATTGACTGTCTTTTCGAGAGGAGAAGTCGAGAGCTGAGCATTCAAGACGGGTGAGCAGTAAAAGCAGACGAGAGGGACTCGTGGGTTCGCAGCTGTTTAATGTGCGCAACTGCGTGGCTCGAGTCTACCGGCCTGCCGCTGGGTGCGCAAGTTCACGAAACGCAATGATAATCTGTGCCTTGACACTCTGAGCATTTAAGAGAAGAATTCGGAAAGCAGCCTTGCTCTAATTTTCACAGATTCCTCAGTTAATTAGAAAGCTCTCCAATTTGCTGCGAAAGCGGGTCAGTCCGGACAAGCTGGCAAGCCGCGACGTTCGAGGCAGAGACTGCCGGTGACAGTTGTTGGACTGGTCTGCAGGAGCTGGCAGCGGCACGGCTACTTACAGACGGATGCGAGCGCTCAGTGCATTGCTGGCAGTTTTTACACAGGGAAATGTCAGAGCAATGTTACAGCACAGAGCCACGGGAAAACAAGAACACCCCCCACACACCCCCCCTCCCCTCCCAAACTGCCAACCACATCCTCACAGGACCGACTAATCCAGCTAAATCGGCACACACACACACATACACACACACGCATTAAACTGCAGTTAGATAAAGCCACACTAAATGATCTTGACAAAAAAGTAAGGCTGTATTACAGAGCGGTGATGGCTTGGCAGAGAGTGACTGGTGCCCATGATGAAACCGGAGACATGGAGGAAGGAAATATGTTGTGAGCCCCCCATCCACCCAATTCCCCCCTTGCTGAGTTCTGCATCTTGCGCAGGAAAACTCTAGCACACCAAACAGATAGCTTTACAGTGCAAAAATAACCAAAAAGTGTCAAGTTATGACTCGTGCAAATTTCAGACAGCTCGTCTGGGGCGCAAAACGTATAAAATCCGCCTAAGGGACAGGTCAGCCGTATTTTATTGCAAAATGCACTCAGGCACACACACACACATAACCTGTTTGTTGGTATTGGAAAGGCGCTGTGTTAGTTACACAAGTGCATTTACAAATGAAAAATTGTTTTACCGTCATACCAATTTAATTAAAATACACTTAAATACAGTTAAGTGCATGAAACGAATGGATTTATCTTGACTGACACACATGGATGACTGACACGTATAGATGGAGAGCGTGTATATTTGGAGTAATGTCTACAGTTGGCTTTGTTAAGAGAGCGGGGTGCATTTCTATGTGTGCCGTCTGGATCGATGGCGCTGGCAGACTAAGATGAATGCCAGATTAAAACAGCTCGGGCAGCCCAATATCCCCGACATGCAGATTCATCCATTGTTCTTCCTCCCACCACTAAAAAAACCCACCCCCCTCACTCACACACGCACGCACACAAACGGCGTCCGCGGCAAACAAAAGCACCGGATACAAACGCACTTGCGTAAAGCGATTCAAAACCTCCTACATGCGAAAGCGCAGGTCATTTGGACAGTTGCTGGCATTTCGCGAGCTGTACTCTCAGCCTTCCATCTCGACAGCTTCACTGCTGTCACTAGCCGAGACTGCGGCTCCTTTTGTTTTGTCCTTGACGATTGTGTTAAGATTCAACAGCTCTCAGAGATAATGGTAATTGAAGTAATGCAACAATGCAGTAACAGGATTACTGAATGCAGGGGGAGAAAGGACAATGCCATGTAATATCATTTTTGAATTTTATCAGCGGCTTATGCTTTCAAGAGCCCGTGCATATATTTGTGTTTGAGGTGTCCTTTCACCTTTGCACCTGCTCAAGTCTCAAAATTATGACATTACAATTTAAGCATTACATTTTCGTAAATTAAGCACAGTGCATAGGAATCCTGTTAACATTGACAAACAAATTACATTTTATAAATCAATCAATGTCAGACTTTTTCCAGTCGAGTTTTGGGGTCATTTTTTAAAGGTGCTTACCAAGACTGCATTTATTTGATGAAAAATTTGAGTAAAACCGGCAATAAATTATAAAATTTTATTATTATGCTATTTATTCCTGTGATAGGCAAAGCTGAATTGTCAGCAGCCATTACACCACTTACTTTACTGTCTGTAAAAAAACAACAACACGTTTGTTTCTGTGAATTGTGGAGGGTTTCTATATACTTATATTACATTTTTTTATACCCTAACATTAAACCTTCCTCTTACATGTTTGCATTGCTATACTTTCAGATAAACATCATTTATTATTTTTAATAATGTTTTTTACCTTGGTGGGTTGCAGGCCAATCCCTACAATGTCAAAAATGTCAGGTTTTACTATTCTATTAGAGATTAAGATTACACATCTATAAGTAAAAAATAATGAACATGCTGCAGGGACATGAGAACCTCCCCAGATTATTTCATGTTGACTATCCATATATTAATATATTCTTTTGAATTGGTTATAAAATAATAATGACAATAATAAGGAAAATATTTGCTAATTCTGACCAGAGCAAGACTTCTGATGTTTGACTGTCTGTGTTTAACCCATGCGTGTCAAAGCTCAGGCCATGTGTGTTTCTGGCTAGTATCAGTATTCCTCTAAGCAGTCTGGCTGGGTCGGCCCAGCACCGCTCTCACACACTCGGCTCTTTGTCCGGTTCCAGACTCTTTGTGGTGTACCGAGTGACTGGCCACAAACAAAGGCCTGTTTGACCAACACTTGTTCACTGACAAAGCTGGACAGAGGAAGTGGCATAAAAATCCCGCAAAAGACTCAGAGACACTTCACACACTGTGTGTCCCCCGAAACCCAAACATTATGCATTTCTCTCTGCCTCTCCAAAAAAATGCAAACTAATATCTAAACAATGAGATGTAATGTGCCCATTAACTGAGCTTTCCAAATAAACAGAGAGAGGGAAAAATACTGACTTGAAAGAGATACTGTGAGAGCTGGTGCTCCTGGGCAGAAGCATGTCAGTAATTAACCTGGACAGGCCGGCAAAAATCAGACTTTTCACGTTTATTAACTTTCCAACTAGGTCACATTTCAAGTCCCAAATAAAGAAGCTGTTAACTAATAACACAGAAAATATGATGTATGCATGTGTGGAATTAAGACTAAACTTAGAACCTGTGATGCTTGCAACATTTATAAAGAAAAAGTGTAAACGAGTGTATGACTACCATTTGTGATGGGTCAATCGCCCTGGGGAGAAAATTTGGGTTAAAATGTAAAATCCTAATGCAATTCCCTCTCCACATTATGCGAGTAATCCCAGCATCAACTCATTCCAACATACACCATGTCTCCCATCTGCCTGCCTGTCGGACAGCAAGCGCAATTAAGAGCAGGAGAGATTTCCACACACCTGACTCCCCTCTCCTTATCATTATTACAGTGAGGAGAGACGTGTCCCTTCCAATCAAAAATACACACAGCTAAACAGGGCCTGCCCAGCTAATGATAACCACAGAGAGTGGCATACGTTTCCCTCTCGAGCCAGTCGAATCAAACCCGGCTGATCAGGCCCGAGCGTAACGTGTGCACGTATTCTGTTATTGCTGAATACGAGAAGTTGATTTCAGTATTTAAGAGCAACAATGAGGCTAATTTCACAATCCTCTTGGTGTGTCATTAGGCGCTGCTGTACAATCTGCCACACAAGAACGAAGACAAAACACAATTACCCCCGAGTGCTTTTAAAGAACTGGGATATAAAAGCGTTATTGTTTTGGCGAGGAGGCCAATCAGGACTTTATATGTGTGTAAATGTATATTTGCGCATGTGAGACACATGTGAACGTGTCGTAGTTGGTTTGACTTGTTATAAAGGATTGTGCTCAATACTGGGTGCCGGAGAGTTCCAGAGTCCCTGCTGTGATCCACATCGTGCTATTCTGCACCCTTTGGATAAGTCATGTTACAAAATAATTATAAGTCAAATAAATGATGTTCTTTAGAAAATTCTATTCATAAAAATACACAAAATATAATATTATAAACAATTTATATGTATATGTGTGTGTGTGTGTGTGTGTGTGTGTGTGTGTGTGTGTGTGTGTGTGTGTGTGTGTGTTTATTAGAATGATTTACTGGAGTAATAGCTGTGGAAAATTAATCTTTGCTATCTCAGGAATTAATTAAATTAGAAAATATATTCAAACAGAAAACAGTTATTTTGAATTGTAGTATTTTATATAAATGCAGTCTTGCTTAGCATAAGAGACAACTTCTTTAAAAACATTTAAAATTCCTACCGTTCCTACCCCAAAAGTTTTAACAGTAAAACGGTGTATATTTAAAGTGTATATTTATCAATAAAATAAAACTTTTGAGCACCTGTGTGAACTTGCTTAGTACATCCTGTACAAATCATTCGGAGATGCTCACATTGCTTTATAAAGTGAAGTTCTAAATACAGCCATACCACCCTGTGTTTGTTATTCTTACTTAATACAATGACATTCATACACCTGACTAAAGTGTCCAAAAGCGCCTACATATACTGTACTGTATGAAGATTGAACAACTCTCTTTAGCCAGCAGTCAAACATTTTCTCCTCATGTATGTGAATGTAGGAAATGTGTGTATCCTAATGATAGCTACATGTAAAAGCAGCCCAGGAACCATACTGGAGATCCGCTTTACCACTGGGGAACATGCCTGGAGAGCAGAAGCCCCAGAGGGACAGATGGAGTACTCTTGGCGGAGACACCCGTGAACAATGAGCAAAACCGTTGTTCCGTCACTCGGATTATTGTAACTGCCGTTCCTGCGCTTTGGTTGTGCGTTTCAGGCTTCCGTAGACACTGGAATGGATTGTTTAAAAATGAATTCCCGCATAACCTCATAAACATAATTTTAATAATACAGTCAGAGCCTCTTAAACTGTGTTTATGATTGTAATTAAATGGCCAAACCTTTATATAACCGTCAGAGCGTAAAACCGTGTGCGCATCCTCTCTCTCTCTCTTTCTCTCTTTCCGTCTCTCTCTATCTCTCTTGTGAGGAGAGAACCTCACTGCTGATGGTGGCAACTGTAGACTACTCTTAACCCAAAACCAAAATGTCAAAATTATAGAGAGCACAAATTACAGCATAGAAGGGTTGTGTGCCTTGCTCTTTTCCTTTTTTTAAGGAAAAGAGAGAAAAAAAAATGCTGAGAGAAATACCAACATCCAGATGCGCACACACACATTTAGGGGACCCTAGAAAGAATGACAAGAGTGTAGAGGATGGCAAAGAGAAAGTGACATTCATTGTCATAAATAGCCTAATTAATCACTGTGCAAACTACTACACTGCTCCAAAAGCATCAATTAATTAAACCCAGATTCATTTATTCCTGCGGAGGAACACAGGCTTTGTGCCCAAAATCATTACTGCAGAAATAGTCATTATTATTATTGGAATTAGATCTCTGATTTCAGTCTGAGGTATCCCCGAAGATTTACAAAAACATGGCTTTTTTAAAAAAATATATACTTTTCAATATGGCTGAGTACTAATTAAGCCTTAGCACTCATTTAACCCAAATGGCATCAGTGTTGCTCAAACACACAGATCATTCTCATAAAAACGCAGCAAACCGGCGCACGGCCGGGGCTTCGGCTGCAGCCTCTGAAGCACAGATCATGGAGACCTCTTTTCTTCATTGTCTCTCTCGGAGCCAGAGAGAATGAGGGAATGAAATAGAGGGGAGGAGGGGGTGAGTGAGATATTCACAGCACGTTCTGCATAAATGTATCGCTGCATCTGTAAGGAAGAGAAATTGGAGCTGCGCAGAGCTGGGGCCCGGGGCATGGCTTCAGACACTGTCAAAACATTTTCAGCCATTTTAATTAGAGGACCAAAGCCAGTTCTGAGGCTCCATAACATTTGCTTTCACATAATTGCACTTCGCTCAGCGTTTTCGCCCTTTCTGTCCCCCATCGTATTCAACTTGGGCAATTCATATTTCCATTAAGGCTTTTTTGTGCTTTTTCAATTTGAATATATTTTCTTATAGGACATTCAAACATTCATGAATAGCGTGTCCTACGGTGGCTGAACAGCTGGAAGTCTGTTCGCTTGTACTTCATTAATTATTCAGCTACCTTCGGCTCTGTCACTGTAGTATAGTGTATATGAAGTACAGTACACGAGAGGCTTCCAGTAGCTTTTTAAGGCTCTTACTCTGCATTCTGTCTGCATTTATCCCCTTTTAATCCCTATGCTCAGATAAACAAACAAGCGCACAAATGCTGACACTTGTGATGGAAGGTGTTCAAATAAATTCAGAGTGGTAATTTTTCCTGTTCCTTCACACGCAATAGGTCAGCGGTCACCTGCATGCAAACACACACACATATAAACAGAGAGAACAGGGATGTGCAGGGACACGCAGAGCAGGGCAGTGAGCAGCAGCAGCTGTTGGCCATAGAAGATCACTCATCAGCCTTACAGTACCGTCATAAAGCTCAGCAAACACCAGGTACTGGCCTCACGCCCTTGGAAAGACACACACACATAAAACAAAACGCAAGCCGCTGATTTTTATGTTAGCAAAAGGCATGCAAGTATAACTTTCATTTGCTTTAATGGATCATGTCAAACACATTTCAAAGAGTAATAAAATCTGAAGACTTAAGCTTTTTTAGCTCAAATAAAGCTTATAAAACCTGCATTTCAGGTTAGGAGGGTTTAAATATATAGGTATTGACGATAAGAGAAAAGTTGGTTTCATGTTAATCAATAATACACATACACAGATAAATAATTCAGCGCTAGTTATTATCTAGTTGACACTTCAACATAATAGGTGGCAGTATTGCACCTTAACACACGTCATAAAAACAGAAAAGAAGACACAGTTTTTGGTTGTTTATATATACAGCGAAAATCTGAGATTGTGAAAACCACAGTTTAGTAAATTTGCATGTCAACTCTCAAGGCAACCGTAAAAGCCATGGCTTTTATTCCTATATCATAATTAAATATTACAATTTTCTCATACATTTTCCTATAAGTGGTTCATCTTGTCCCCTTATGCTGTCTCTAGTATCTCTCTCTTTTGCTCTTATTCATTTGTCCATCTGCACCAGGGGGGCTGTTCAGGTGTTTGTTTTTCCCAGCCCAGACTATCTTTGGAAATGTTTTCTTTTTTTCTCCAATATCTGGCTGCAGGTCTGCACTGACTCAACCTCAGGGGTTCAGAAAGGGGCAGGGTGGAGGGGGGAGTTGATGAGAGAGAAAGAGAAAGAAAAGAACAAAAGGAAAAGTTAAACCTGTAAGTCAGAGCCCTTTTTGCTCTGCAGTCTCAGGAGAAGAAACCTCAGTAAGACTGACCCTCCCTCATAAACACACAAATACACAATCTAACACACACTTCGCCTCACCAAGAGGCCGCTTTCTGCCTCACAGTTGCCCAGAGCTCTCAAAATAACAAGAAAAGATGAAGAGAGAAAAAGCAAGTAAGAGAAAAGGAAGTGAGGCATATGGGACATTCAGTCTGATTCTGATAGAAATTAGAATATTGAGAATAATTGGAATTGAATTTTAGCCTCAAGAGCTACAGTGGTTGCACTTTCGTGTCTTTGTGTTAAGGACATGAATAGGAATTAATTAAATTACAGTGCTAAAAATCAGCATTATAAATTTCAACAGGAACATATTCAACAGCTGTAAACATATTTATAATAATAATAATAATAATACTTTTATATAGCCCCTTTAAAACTTAAATCTTTCATTTTATTTTTTTTGAATATGTAAAATTCAGCGCATAAACATAATTGGAAACACAAGCTTATTGACTGGAAAACACATCACTTAGGCAGCTACAATACTTCATCTCAGCATTTTCTCTCTCTCTTTCCCTCCGTTTTAGAAAACAATCTTCAAATATATTCAACCGAGAGCAACAATCAATAAAAGGACATTTTTAACACACATATATATACTGTAACTGCTGCCCCTTCAACAGTAAAACTCCCTCAATGATTCTGGTGGCAGTAAGCGGGTTGAGAGAGCCATAAAAAAGTTTATTCACATAACTGCCTCTTCCTGCCTCCTGGAGCCACTGACCCTTGCACTACAAGAGCTGACAGACATGCAGAGAGAGGCGTGAGGAGCCCATGTGTGTGTGAGTTCATGAGTAACACATGGGTAAACCCCTGAGACTGACTGGAGCTAGCTGCTACGCTAACAAAAGCTAATACTAAAATCAATAGCAGAGGAAATTTCCCCATGCAGCGTTTACTTGTAACAACTAAAATACACATAATAATACATAAATTCACATCCATAACCATAAAACTTTTTTTTTCTATAGGACTAATTAATCAAAGCAAACACTGGCTGTTTTAGAACTAATACTAATATATATATATATATATATATATATATATATATATATATATATATATATATATATAGTAATATTTAGAAATATAAGTAATATACCAAAAGTAATGTTTAGATATATTTATATAATATAATAATATATTTACAGTTTCTGTCAAACATATTTAATGACTTTTTTAACATTAAATGACTATATTAATGCCCAAAGCACACACAAATAATTCATTAAATTTACACTGAATTCACTAGTATATACACAATAACATCAACTGCAATAAAACGAGTAACCAAAAGAAAAAGAAAAAAAACATAAAAGACTTTGTTAGAACACAGTGAGCAGACTGCGTTGGTGAGGCTTGGTGAAAATGAAAAGCGATGAGAGAAGGTCCAAACAGATAGATCACTCACTCTGCCTCACGGCTCAGGCCTGTGTCTGACAAGAGGACAAAAATTTCTCTAAATTATTCAGAGTGGACAAGCACACATCTACTGGGCACTGCCCTAAAAAGAACATATCCAGAGAGCAGGAAAGTAAGCGAGAGGCTAGCAGGGGTTGGGAGGGAGAAAACGGGAGAGGGAGAGAGAGAAGCAGCAGTTTGATGAACGTCAGAAGAAAGGCAGTATTGCAGCAGCAGGCCGCCTGGGGCTAGTTGTGTAGGAGAACACAGAGGCACACAGCCGTTACAGAGCAGTCAATAACGACACAGCCTCTGACATTTACACAAACACCAAGGCCCCGCCACTAGCGCCAAACAAACACCCCCAAAACACATACACACCGCCTTTAAAGGAAGCCCACAGTAGCTCCTCGCACGGTGAAGCAGAAAAAGAGGAAGCCGTGGACAAGAGCATGTAGCGCAGGAGTCGATTTAAAGACAGGGCATGTAAGGAGATTGTGAGGTGTTGAAGATCCCTTCGCTTTACCGCTGCCTCTTATCATCAATCTCATCCAAAGAAATTACCGGCCGTCCTGGTTTGGTTTTTTATCTTACTTAAGAGGCAAGGGAGAGGACAGCTGGCAAATTACAGAAATATATAAATCACACATTAAAAAGTTCCAGAAAACTATTTGCAATCCTTTTTTTAGTGGTGTGTGCGTGTTTGAGTGTGAGTGCTCCATTAGGGCATTTTGAGAGCAGTCTAATGTGGCTAATGTTCCCATCAGAGATACTCTAAGTGCTGTGCCATTCATTTCCCTTCCACCCCCCTGAGCGCAGCGGTCACAAGCCCTCCAAATGCTTCCCTTCGAGGAGTGGCCAGTGCCTTTTAGCCAGGCCCAAAAGATCGGCCGGCCGCGCGGGAAGAGCCAGGGCCCGACCACCGACGCCCTCTCCCAAAGATATGGGTCTACTAATTACCCCCATATCGACACCAACAAACAACTTTTAAGACCTATTAGAGGACAGTTGTCCGGGAAGGGGTTTTATATCCCATTAAAACCAGAAGATTAAATTGCTATTCACATAAATTCACCCGGCCTCAGATACCGGTAGGACTCGGATGCTAATAGCGTGTGGCCTATCGCTGCTAAACAGGCTACGGCAGGATGCCACCCTCCTGGAAAATAGCCTCGAGTGCGATCGCATAAATAACCTCGGCTTTTCCGTTGAAGCCATTTCAGGTTTCAGTGGAATTCCTGTTCTCACGTCTCTCCCGACCTGTTTTTGTCTTCGCGCTCCCCGTGCTCCACTCCCAGAATCCCCTCAGCATTCGCTATCTGGGTTTCTTTGTTGCGCCTGCCTTTCTCGGCTTTCGGTACGGCCTGGAGGAAGGGGGGGAGGCAAGCAGGACGAACAGGCTGGATCTGCCGGGGCAAGAACTAGAGGTAATGTCAGCCAAGGCCAGAGAGAGCGAAACCCAGCAACCATGTCAAAGCCAACAAACACTCCCTATCTCATTCCCAAAGGAACTCTGTGACTCACTCTCCAGCAAGCCCCCGATTCACTCCAAAACCTCTCAGCGTAGCCATAACATACATGCCTCGATTTTGGCGTGGAAACCGCAGCGACTAATACCAGAGATGTGTGTGTTGGAGGAAGATGGGTCAAGATGTAAAACCAGACGAAACTTTTCCAAGAGTGCGAGGACACCAAACCCTACAGAACTCCAGCTGACCCTAAACATCACACCACCCTCCTGACTGCCGCCCCAAGCTGTGTGACATGTCCACCGGGTCTGGGGAAAACATGTGACATCCATGCCTTCAAGAGCACATCTATCGAGTGCAGCGGGGACACGAGGCCACACACAAACAGAGCACTGTTTCAAGAGCGGCCAAGGCAGTGCTGTTGCATTCCTCCCGACTGGCGCATGGCCGGCTGGTGAGAGTGCGGGCGGCCTGCAGAGCTGCCCTTCGTTTCAATCGCTCGTACGCTCCGGGTCTGTTCTCACTCTCTCTCCCTGGAGACGCGTGTTTTGGCGGCCTGTTCCATAATACTTGAGCGTATACCAGGAAATTACAAGTTCATTTAAAGCTTCTCATAAATACAGCTGAAATTATAATAAATCAGTGATGGATCTGAAGCCAAAGAGGAATTCCCTGCAAGCTAAAATAGTTAAAGGGAGGGTTTACCCAAGAAAATTTAATTCTTTCATCAATACTCACCCTCATCTCATTCCAAACCTGTATGGCTCTCTTCTGTTAAACACAAAAGAGGATATTTTAAAGAAAGTGTGACTTACACACCACTAATAAATGTTAGTCAAAGTATCTTCTTTTGTCTTCTGCAGAAGATTTACATGCAAGTCATACATGTCTGGACAAAATGAGGGTGAGTAAACTGTGACAGAATTTAACTAGGCTACACCATTAAATGATGTTATTTAGGATCACTAGTGTCCAGAGGGCAGCGAGGTAGACCAGTATCTCACAGAGTTCATAAAGCATAAATGAATGACCCGCTGGAAAGATTGTCTCTGTCTATCTCGCTTCACATTAACCTTTGGGCTTGAAATCTGCTGCTTGGACTCATTTTCAATATCTTCGTTTTACAGTACATGTTGGTGCTAGAGAGGAGCCATGTCCGTCAGGGCAGAGAGCCAAGGCCACAGAGGTTTATAAAAGTAAGAAAACAAAACAGAGACGAGGGGATTGGGTAAAAATGATAATGGGATAGACATCAAAGCTCTGATCAGGAAACAAACCGCTTCCACACAGTCATAAAACAATTTGTGCCATGTGTCAATACGCTGATAAGGCACATCAGATGCCCGTGGTGAGGCAGCGAGGCAGAGGTGAATGGACAAGCTCTTGTCTGAATGTGTGTGTGTGTGTGTGTGTGTGTGTGTGTGTGTGTGTGTGTGTGTGCGCGCTTTATTCACGCGGGACAGAGCGCATGACTCAAAGCCACTCTGCAGCCCTGCACTTTATCGGGATAAAAAATTCAGGCTGACCCTTCTACTGCCCCCTTTAGCAGGCCACAGCCATTAGCAGAAAGAGAGAGAAAGACTAGAGAAAACGAAGGAAAGCAAGAGAGTTCTTTAGGTTTTGTGACACCAGAGCACTTTCCCATATGTCTGATATAGCACTGTCAAGCTAAACTTAAAGTTAGTTATTAGCTGTATTTGAAGGTACTAACAAATATCTAAATAAAATATTATAAAAAATACTATATATAGAGATAAAGTAAATATAGATAGATAAACCTGTGGTGTGACAGCAAAAATGTAGGAAAAACTGTATCTTTATTCTTACAAATAAAATAGCATGAGAGAGGTGTCAAAAGTGTAGCACATTAAAACAAAACAAAACAAAAATAAAATAAAATAAAATAGCCATGTCATGCTACCAAAATTTTGATGATACTGTAAAATGTAGTTAAGCAGAATTCCTGCTTTTACTTACAGCACAATGTGGTATGACGGTCTAAGAAAATGGTGCAAATATTTATCTTCGTCTCACTGTATGTGTGTGTTTGAAGGGTGGGGGGACAGGCATTAGTACAAGGTGGAAAGAAGACGTTAATACTACAGCATAACATTTACCATCAATAACAGGGTGGTAAGATGGATGCTACGCATGCAGGGCTGTGGCTTTTGCAGCTCAGTCTAATTCTTCATGGCAGCGCTTCTACCCACATTTACTCCCAGTCCCACAGATAATTCAATACAAGTGTTCTAATCCATATCATCCCATCGTACGTTACCGCTGACAGCTCAGCACTAGGACTGCAAACACTCCGTCTCTAACAACCAGCCAGTACGGCCACAGTCCGAGCCCTCCTCTGCAAAAACAAGTATATTACCATACGTTTCATCTCCATCCATTTTTCTGCTCAGAGACAGAGTTAGCTCTATGAGTTGGACACAAAGCAAAAGCTCTGAACTCAGCGTGAAGGCCTTTTCATTTATGAAGACCAAGAAAACCAGCCATTCATAAGCAAAAATGTGACCCGTTCCTAACCGGGACGCTTGCACAACTGATATAGAAATTTTAATTACCGCAGCTGTACCTGCAAGCCCTCTTCAACGGCTAAAGTCAATAAATCAGGTTTTAACACGGCAAGGAGCCACAACTCAAAGCATGCTGGAACATTACCTGCACGCTCTGCCAAAAATGTGTCTGGGGTCCTATAGATCAGAGATCTCATAGGGGTGGCGTGAAACAGGGTACAAGGAAGTAAAGAGAATGGAGGGGGGAAGAGTGTTCTGTAAGATCGCTGAGGTTGAAGCTACATATCTCAGATGCTTATCTCAAGTGCCTAGACTTCCCAAAAACTGCCTTGAGAAAAGAGAGAGGTGTGTGTCACTGACATTTATTATGATGCAGTGTGTTTACCGTTTCTAGAAACCGACTCACCAAACCCGTCTGAGCCTTCAACTACAAGGTTTTTCCAGTAGTTGAGATGAGCAAAGGACAGCGGTCTCTCCCTATACGAGTATGTGTAGGCGAGACTTCACTATGTGCATATGATCCTGTTTCAGCTTCTAATTTTTGACCCCAACCTTGCCCTCCTAAACTCGGTCCTCGACCCCACGTTGCATTACAGAACACAAAGTTATATAAAGCGACGTAAGTAGAGCAAAGCGCAAGCTGCGCCGTTTCTGCTCTTTGTGGCTCCCAGCCAAACAGATAATGTATATTCAGGCTGCGGTACAAACTAGCACTGTATTTGTAAATACCACAGCTCTATACAGTATCAGACTGTTTTTAGAAGCCCGTATGAACGGAGCAAAATGATTTCGTTTCACAGTGGACAAGTGGAACTAATCCATTTCATTAAAAACAGACAATCAGATTCCAGTCACAGAACAGAGCACTTAGCGCAGACTGGCTTCAAACAGCGGCTGACATCAATACTCTCTGCCCCGCAGTAGCGTGAGGAAGCAGGCGGGCTAAAATTGATGCCGTTCACAGTTCAGACCCCCTCTACTTTCTGCACTCGTTTACAACTGTCTCTTTTCACGCGTTTCATCAGGGCTGGAAAAAGGCAGAGGACTCTAACAAACTCCAGATCCCTGTGCACACACACACACACACATATTTATGTGTATATACACAAAATAGGGCTTGGTACTTTGTATATAAGTCCAGTTATATGGGTACATCTCAAAATTTTAAACATTAGTCAACCAACAACAAAACCAAGATTAAAGAAATGGTCATACAAGGAACCAAAATAACAAAGGGCACACTATAGAAAATAAAGCACACTCAAAAAAATCTGATTCAGTTCATTATGTTTACTGCAAACACAATGCAAGCTATTTGTTCAGACTCTAATGTGTCATGTCAGTGTCATCCAGTCATCCAGTTTTTCCAGAAGATCTGTGAATCTGATTCTCTGTTACTGATTTAGTTACTATTCTTATATGTATATATATCTGTCAATCAATCGATTTATCGCATCCAAAAGTACTAGCTTACATATGTATGTGCACTGTGTATATTTATTATGTATATATAAATACACACATGCATATGAATATTTCAGAAAATTTGTATTTTTATATATGAAATATATTTATTTATATTATAAATACATGTAAATATTTTAAAAATATATACTGTATGTACTATACATACATAATACACAGTACACACACAATGTATATTATATATACTATATTACATTAAGTAAAACTTTTATTTTGGATGTTATTCATCATGATTAATCATTTGACAGCACTATATATATATATATATATATATATATATATATATATATATATATATATATAAACTTTTCAATTACATTTTAAAGAAATGCATGTTATTTGAAGTCTTCTGGCATAAACTCTAAAAATTACTTGACTAACTGATTGCTCATTTAAATCAATGAATCAACCCTGAATGAGTGTGTGTCCTACAGGGTCAACTCTATTCAAAAACATTTGGACACACCTCTGGAGGGAAGAGGTAGAAGTACAAACAAGGCCGAAACTGTGTGTCACTTGATAAGCAGCACTGGGCAGGGTGTGGTGACACTGTAAGAGTCACGGTACAGTAAAGCAGACTAGGAAATCCCCTGTGACCTACAGAACACACAAACTTACACTAAAAAAGGTTCCTTCAGTGGTCTGGAGCTTCTTATTCTGACATAAGAGTGTCATTCTGAGGAAATCACATAAACCTTGACAGGCCGAATGTAACAGTGAGTTTAAGAAACTGTTGAGAAGAAATGGAAAAAATTAGATGTGTTTTGACAACTTCACTCATCAGCAGGGTGTGGAGCGGTACGTCCAACTCTGACAGGACAGGGGGGAAAAAGCGGAGTCAACTTTTCAAATCAAGGGTCTCCGTGTGCTTAATGAGGATGAGAGTGGCCACTGTTGGAAATAAGGCGTCAGATAGATGGAAGGAGACTTGGTGGGCAGCGTCAGCCGTGGCACCCTTTTCCCGGTGGTGCCAGATTACATTTCCAACAACAGCTGCCTCCTTTGTCCGCTCGCAGCCAAGCCAAACTGCGCCTAAAATTTCATTTAATCTGCTGCAAAACCTGAGTGTCAGCCACTTAAATGGCAGCTAAAAGCACTACTCTCAGATAACTGACTGACACTTGCTAATAATAGACCCTGGCAACAGGGGAGCCATGGCGGACATTTTGTGTAACCGTAGAGAGACGCCGGGTGCCTGGGAAACAGGGGAGTGGACGGTCCCAGCTCCCCTGACGGGTGGGATCCTCTCACAGGCCGCCGAACCCCCTTAAGCTCCACCCTTCCCCTGCACGCTTAGCCAATCCTAAACCCATCAGTGACCCGCGGTCTCTCATTCAGCCCTCGACCGCCATGCAACAATGGGCCTACATGCTTTTGTCTGCAAATCTGGGGGCAAGTACAAGGCAAAGAGGTCTGAGTCGAAAGAGCGAGGATTTAAAGATCATATAAAAATGTTCCTTCTAAGCCCTCATGTGTCTGAATGGACAGTCACAGGTCCGCCAAGCTGTGACCGCTTGGACCCGGTCGAGGAGCAAAAGATTAGCGCATGGAAGAAGGGGGGAAATTGGAGGAGAAGAAGGGGGGGACAGGTTGAGCAGCTTCTGTGGTACTGTGTCATTACACAAGGTCTCAACACGCCCTACGTGGGAATCTGAGACAGGGCCTGGCAGGTCAGGGCTGAGCTCGAAGCAACAGAGCACCACGCTAAAACCACTGCGTGTGTGTTTAAGAGCCAAAAGCCCAACGGACACATCATCGTACTCTCTTTCTCTCATAAGCACAGGAGAGAGAGTATTTATAGAGAGGAGGAAACACCCTTCCACTGAAAAATAAACAGATTCACTGTACATCACTGAGGCAACAACATAAAAAAAAGCATTCCACTTCAATGGCTTCACAGACGCTGCTCTCTCGGTTTTGTTTTTCACTACCTGTTTCTGCTTTGCTTTCCTCAGGTGTCGAGAGGTGAAGCCGTCTGGAGTGGACACGTGTGGCAGGAAAACCTTGTGAGAAACAGCACGAGAGGCATAAAGGGACAAAGGAGGAGGGAGACCACTATTGGGTTTGACTTTCACATTAGTGAGGTTTCGATGTGTCTATATATATATATGTGTATATATATATATATACATATATATATATGTTTCTGAACTGAAAGTCACCGTTAGGGCTCAACCATATTAGCGAAATTTGGATGAAACTTTGCTCCACTGAGGTCCACCTAAGCAGCTTTAACTTGGTAAACATGGCAAAGTTTGACACTCTTGAATGTGTTATAGTCGTGAGCCCCTCAAACAATCAGATATTAATCACAAAACCAGAAGGTCCCTTTTTTATGTTCACGTAATAGTTGTGAATAAATTTGAGGTGTATCTCATGCAATTTATGCATTTTCACATTCAATCATTGCTGTAACTTTTGAACGTCTCTAACATATCTGGCTCAAAAGCAGGTTGGAAACAGCCTGAGAGATGGACAGGGAGAGCGAGGCAGGAGGAAGAGAGCGGGCAGGGGGCCTCTCACAGCCTCTGATGAAGACATAAAGGGGAGTGAATGAAGGGGGTGATTTAGGTTGCTGTGGGAGATTTTCACTTCTGCATTCTTGTCATGTCCAGATGTTCTCTTCTAAACACACACACATACACACATCACTACACCAAACAGTGTCCACATGTACTCAGTCTATACAAACAGAGTAAACTGCATCAACAGAGTGACTACTGCATCAATACTATTGGTCCAAAGATGGATTTTTCCTAGAAAGCAGGACCAATGACTGATATAATTCCCCTATATACATAATGCAATTTTAATAATGTGCACACAAAATGCTTATTCAATTAAATATTAATAAAACTTTTTTTTACAAAATATTCATTCATATTGTTTCTTATTATTTTACCTTTTCATTATTTTTGTTTGACTGTTTATTATTTTGTTTCTTCAAAATAAAGCAGCAGATACAGCACCGCTAAAAAGTTTAAGGTAAGTTTTGAAAAAAATATATTCTTTTTATTTATCAAGGAAGGATGCATTAAATTGATCAGTATTGTAATATTGTAAAATTATTTATTTTTAGATCAAATAAATGCAGCCTTAATAAATAAATGCTTGGCAGCTTTGGTAATTCAAAACATTTAATTTAAAAAAAAAACTTGGTGAGCAGAACCAGCTATAAATCGCTTTATTATCCATTGACAAGGCTGTCAACAGATTTTGAAAATGACAAGTGAGATATTGCTAATTAATGCTACTCTTTTATACTGCAGTTCTCTCACAGTCAGGTTTATATATAGCACATCAGAAGTGAGTGTTACTCTTGTACAGGAAGCACAGCGGTGGACCTGTTAGGCAAAACAAACTCCCTCATCTCCACCGAGAGCGTCGCTTTTCGGACCAGGCCACGACAGCGGCGGGCCGCTCGGCGCAAGCTGACGAGCGAGGGGAATCGTGCGCTGATTACTGGCAGCTTGCCTCTCTGACTTGGCAGCTAGTGGTCACTGGGGGAGGAGGACATGATAGAGGCAGGATTTAGCCTCCGCTACACACACAGGGTAATGAGAGCCAGCCAGCGTGGATTTATGTGCATTAGGAGGCACTGGGCTACCCGGCCTGTGATACATTTATTTGGCTTTATTAGCCTTGTGGCATATACGTATTGGAGGTAATTTGGTTAAAGCTGTTAGGTCCATTATGCAGCGAGCATCGTCGGAGGAGGGAGAGGGTTGTTATTAGTGGTTATCAGATGAGAATTATGAATGATAACAGAAGCCCATCTCTAATTTGTGTGGCTAAGGTCCCCATTTAAATTATGCATACAGTGCAGAGCCGATAAACAGCGGGGCATCTGTGCAGATACGTGGCCGCTCATGCGGCCAGGAAAATACTCCTGTCCCCGCTTTAAAATAAACACACATGCACTTACAAACGCACACAAATACCCACAGAAAATCAATCCTGAACTGTGTTCGCCCTTTAGTCTATAACAGCTCTATGTGTGTTCCTGTTGGCAGCGGCCCGGGCTGTGTCTGCGTCCAGCGCAGTACGGCCCGCTGGTCAGATGTGTGGACGGGATGCTGGGGTCACTCCATTCTGAAGGTCAGCGGGGACATGGATCAGTTTATTGACCGCCAGCTGAATGCAGAGCTCACCCCGGCGGACTGCTCTTACAGTTTTACTCTCTCTGTGACACGCTCACCTCCGCTGAGGCCTGTGAACGTTCAGTGTCAGAGAGCAAACCTCTTTTGTTCATTTCTGTGTAAAAGATAAATAAATAAAGTACAAGGGCGTGTAAGACATATGAAGAGTGTTACACAGTCCTTTAGTCTGCAGGGCAGAGGGGTCACCTGAGAATTCTGCTCTCTGCTGTTAACAGGTCTCGTACAGCACTGTCTGGTCAAGCAGAAACATGCATCTGCCTCTGGTCGCAAGCACAAGACAAAACAGGAGAGAAAGAGAGGAAAGGTTGCTGTACATGACCAACAAAAAATGTAATTAAATTTAATTAAATGCTATAGGCATTTACAGACATTTCATGTTGGCTTGAGTCAAGTGTCAATTTACATGCTAATTAATGAAACTGTGGGCTCACATATAATATTGAAATAGATATTATACAGAAATGCATAGTATTTCTGCACATTTAAACAAAGTTAGTAGATAAGTGTAATATTTACAATTAGACATTTTATCCCAAACTATTTAGTTAAATATTTTATAATGATTTACTACATTACCACACTACCAACATTTTATTCTCGTTTCCTAATCCTTTTTTTTGTTTTTACAGTCAGCCTTCAAAGACGTTAAAAAGCCTCTATACTGCAGCCACACTCATCCACAACACAAACAAACACAGAGCCAGGTACAAATAGCCAAAAAGGAACCAAATGCATGAGAACTGTGCTCACGAGGATCTCACCGGTCTCACTGTAGTAGAGTAAAACTGCGTTTTTTACAGTACGGCTCACCCCGTCCTGCACAAGAACTACTGTACGGTTAAAAATAACTGAAGAGCCAGTAACTCTCTGGCTATTGATACAACCTCAACTCCAGCAGTGAGGTCACACACAGTCTCCTCCCCCACGGCCCGTCCACGCACGCTCCCTCGCACATGCAGCCGACCCGCAACTTATCAAAGGCATTAACAACTTTTCGTTAAAAGGCTATAAAGTCTGGCAGAGGTCAGAGTTCACAGCGTCAGCTCTCCAGAGCAGAACAGCGCGGCTTATGGAATCAGTGTAATGCGTTTAACAGCGCAGAGTTATAAAAATGGAATGTTTAAAAAAAAAAGTGAGGGAGAGAGAGAGACAGAGATACACTCCTACACAAGCCCCTGTGTGTGCCGGAAAGGCAGAGCAGTACAACATTGAACAAAGAGCAGCCAGGCTGGCATGATGTGTGTGTGTAAGTGTGTACGCAAAAGAGAGAGAGAGAGGGTAAGAGTTTGCCCGCGGCATGCCGAGATGTCAAAACTGTCTCTCAGTAGCTGCAGAGAGACGCAGACAAAGGCAGAGAGTCAGCCACTGCTGCTATTGATTACTTCTCACTGGAGAGCACTGTGTGAAGAGGGAAGACAATGGAGCAGATCAAACTCACACACTCACCTCTCCACCCCACACAGAGTGCCACCGGCCTCTGCTCTCATGCAAACCACAAAGCCTGCGCTGCGCTCGCCAAAAACTCCGCCACATTTCGGAATTAAAGGAATAGATCAGTCGAAACTAAAAAATTACATCATTGTTCGCTCACTCTCGAGTCATTTCAAATTGGTGTGACTTTCTTTCTGCCGTGGAACACTAAAGGAGCATTTCTGAAGAATGTACCTGCTGCTCTCTTTTTTAACACAACGAAAGTGAATGGGGACTGGAGCTGTCAAGCTATTAAAAAGACACAGAAGCACCATAAAAGTTGCAGTGCGACTCTTTCAATATAATCTTCTACAGAAGATGTGCGCGATGAACAGAAGTTATTATTTGCTTGCTCTTCTTGGTGAGTGTTTCATGATCATTTTTCATCTGTTCGGTGAATTGGCTCATCTGATTCACAAAACCTGTTTGATAATTTGCGAGCCAATCACTCAAACGGTTTAGGGAACTGAATGAAGCATTTAATTGAAAAGATCTGACTCAAAAGGCAAACAGACCAAATTTTAAGTTGTTTTTCTCTGAAAATGAGAATCAGCTAATTGGCTCACTGATCACAGCGGTTCACAGCCGACTGGATCAGAAGATTTTTAGAACCAGAATCAGATGAGATTTATTCAGCAAGTGTGCACAAACAGAATTTGTTGTGTTTGCACTGGATATACACGCTACATACATGCACACATGAGGATAGAAATAATTATAAATGAATTTACTTATTTACATTTAATTTAAATAGAATAAAATAAAGAATATATATATATATATATATATAATTTATAATATTATTCTTAATTCTACTTTAATATTATACTACTGTTTGAATGGTTTTACAACTGTTTTTATGGTGTTTTTGCACCCTTTTTAACTCAACAGGCCCAATCCTTATTTACTTTTCAGAATGTTCCTCAAAAATGTATCTTAAGTTTTCTACAGCTGAAATTCATACAGGTTTGGAACCACTTAAGAGTGAGTAAATAATGAGTGAAATTTTCCTCTCCGAGTGAACTATTCCTATAAAAACTTGCATTTTACAGCTGCACAGATTAATTTCTCTATATATTCCATGTTCTATACCTAATGAATTACACACATAAAGCTGTCTGGATATTTTAGTATTCAGGATTATAGTTTTGTTGGACACATTGAAGCTATCAGTTGTGGACTGGGCCCCATTAAGGGCACTGATGTGGCTTTTGATGGTCCTTCTGCAGGAGTAATAGCTGTGGAAAACTGCTCTCTCTCCCTTTTTTCACTCTCGCTCTATGCCTCAGTGCCAAAGAGCTCTTGTCCAGGCAAACTGTTAATAAAAGGCACTTTAACAAGACTTCACACAGCCCAAAAGCAAACATCACAGATACTCTGGCCCCTGTAAGCAGAAAGACTTCACGTTTGCATAACTAAACAGAAACATCTAACAGTGGGTGAACCTGTATCCAAGATAAACATAACTATATCCTTTCATGGCACGGACAGTAAACAACAGAAATGGGTTATATAAACACAATTATGAAGAGAAAAAAAGATGCAGCTTCTTTGTCTCTGCACTTTTTTTTTTAATTCAAGCCAATTATAACCCCATAAATGGAGGTGCACCAGGGGTGTGAGGGGGCCGTTTTGGCTGCTGTGTTCAGGATGGAGGGAAAGGAAGGGTGCGCAGGTGCTGATGTGAATCTGGAGGGCATGTCCATTCATCAAACGGCCCAATCATACGGCCCCCGCACACAAACAAAATATGCCACGGTAAACATAATCCATACATCAAACTCCAACACCAGCGACCCCATTACCTTGTTCTCTTTCTATTGATGTGAACAGAAGCAGTTGAAGGGACGGGCGGTTTAAAGATCACTCACTTCCCCTGTGTAGCTCCGGCATATCCCGGTACCCTCTGCTTTCCTTAAAAACAATATTAACATTAAAAAAAATACTGCAGCTCCTCTTTTTCGACACAGTTTGATGTAAGGATATTGCTAAGCTAATAAACTATTTCTTGCCATCTTCTCAACTTGTAATGAGAAACACAACAAAAGAGAAGCTTTAGGGCTTGTAGCAGTTTACCATTTGAAAATTAAGAAATTATGACAGCCATAAATATCAGTATTGTCATCTTGCACTGTCATAAAAATATAATATTGTATTTCTCAAATACTATTGTATTTTTTACAGTATTTCACTTTATATATAACATTTTACAGCAATTTGTTTACTATTATTATTATTATTTTGTCATTTTGATATATAGTTACAAATTTTTGATAGGGGATCGATTTTGTGTAGCCTTACAAGCAAGCGCAGCAAGCCTGGAGATTTATTTATTTATTTATTTTTAATGACATTTTAAATCGTAATTGCAAGTTTTCAAGAGAGAAAAAAAAGCAATTAAATTTTGTTCCCCAAATCATGCAGCTCTATAATAAACCAAATAAAAATGCACAGCACACGCAGAAATATGAAAATCAATATTTAATCCATTTTTAATTACACTGAACTATTTCAGTAATGGATTAAAAAAAATATACAAAAATAGAATAAAAATATGTCTATTAGTAATCAATATTAATCTTGCATGATCTTGGGCTTGCGTGAGCTTGTTGCAATGCATTATGGGACATAACAAAGCATACTACCGTAAAATTCAACCAAACTGAAATAAAATGCATCAGTAGCGTGCCTATGTCAACTCATAACGTCACTCACAAGGTTTTAAAGTCATTAAGTGAAGTGTGAAGAGAAAGTGACAGTTGAAAAGAGGAGGAAGTAAAGGAGTTTATTTTTCAGTTGGTGTAGTGGGATTTTGTTTTCGAAAGTTCCTGTTTGTGTAGGGACTGTAATGCTAATATCAAATAAAACTAACTATGAGACGCATGTTTCTGCAGTTTCTTGGACATTGTGTGTCTCCATGCATAGCGCATCCAGAAATAGCCTGTTGGCCAAAGTTGCGAGAAATAGTATCGAGTTTGCTCTGTGCTATTTAATACAGACATAGCCAGATCACATCTATCCTTAGAAATCCAAGCCAGCTACGGTGACGGTGGGCAGGGTGTAATGAATTCCATGTTGTCTATGTTGAGCCTGTCGTCCTATACGTACCGCTCTGGTCTCTCTATGTCCAGCCAGCCTGTCAGTCTGGCCCAGGCCGAGCCGTATCTGGCCTGTGGTTACATCTGGGGTTCAGATCTCTGACCCCAGTCGGGTTACATGTACCACAGTCCGTTCTTCCACACACATACATGAGCGGCAACATGAACACACTCTGAAATGCCAGCCGTCTCACGTAGCACACACACTGTGACCTGTGTATCTGCCACCAAAACAAAGCACTGAGTGCTGAACATGTACATACATATGCTGCTTTGCTTAAAGTGACAGTTAACAACAACAAAAAAACTGTCATTTATTCACTCACCTGTTTCAAACTGCATGACTTTTTTTCTTCTGCGGAACACAAAAGATGATATTTTAAAGAAAGCGTTTTTATGTTCATACAATTAAAGTCAATGGGGTCTGGTGTTGTTTTGGACCCCATTTACTTTCATTTTATGGACACAGACAGTTGGAACTTTTTTCAGAATGTCGTCTTTTGTGTCTTTCGTCTTTCACTCAGCAGCAGTTTTGGAATGACATGAGGTTGAGTAAATGATGATACAGTTTCATTTTTATTGCTGAGTGAATTATTGCTTTTAAATACAGACATAACACACACACACAGACACACACACACACACACAACATTTGATCGAAGATTCACATTTGCTGGTCTGTCCCCATGAATTCAGGGAAAAAGCTGGAGATATACACAGCCAGTTCCCTAAAGAGTACTTGGAGAAAACTTCTAGACTGACTATTCAGGTCAGCCACACACACTCACTCACATACAAATAAATGTGACTGCCCTCCGGCAAACACATATTTGAGGAAAAATAAAACTCACCAGGAAATCATTCTACTAAAACTGGTGCTGGTTAATAAAACTGCATAAATATAATGAATGTGTTTATAAACATTTGGTCACATACTGAATACTAAGAAGACACAACAGGGACTACGTATTCACTCAAATTAAGCGATATAAAATAAAAATAGGTATACGCTTTATAGACTAGTATATACTTTTTGGTCTGGAAAATCTAAATGACAGCCTCATTTATCATTCAGACAATAAAGTTTAAAAAAGCATAAGTCAGATCACAGCCAGTGATTGACAGTTGGTGGCCAGCAGCATAATACAGTGGATAACTGTTTCAGCCGTGCTGGTCTATGAGGCATGTGTGTGTGTGTGTGTGTGTGTGTGGCATGGCTGATTAACTGCTGAGCAGACCAGTACTGACCTCTGTTCCCTGTGTCCAAGCTCACCTTTGATACGACACCTAGCATGAGATGGGGAAGTGGGCCGTGCCTCAGATAAGAGGGATTGCTTTTATGATACATTGCTCCAGAAGGAAGGAGTCTACCCTCACCCTTTCAAGACCATTCTAGTGAAGAATATTAAAAACTGTTGCATGTTTGAATCAGACTGAATAAATGAAAATAACTAAACGTGCAGGTGCTTTGTGATTATTTTAAACCTGTATGATTATTCGGACTGCACCAATTTAGCAAAATTGCACCAGATTGCTTTGGTGTTCAAAAACATTTATTATTAATTTTAAAAACAGTTGTGCTGCTTAATATTTTTGTAGAAATATGATGAATAGAAAGATAAGCATTTATTTGAAATAGAAAGTTTGTAACATTACGAATGTCTTTAATGTCACTTTTGATCAATCTAACGCATCCTGTCTGAATAAAAGCATTAATATCTTTAAAAAAAAAAATCCATATTTTATCATTTTCAAATTTTCCCTGATTTTTCCAGGTTTTAATGGCGGTGGAATGGACCCATGTGACCCAATGGACCCATGTCTAAATCAAACAATCTATCCAAGTTTCAAATCACTCCAGGGCTGAATCATGAAGCACAGTCCCAACTGATGAATCACTGTTGCTGGGTCAGTGCCGGTCCAGGGTTCACTGACCATCCCTCAGAGTAGAGGGAGAAATCGATGGTGTCCTCTGTTGGCCGAGGGTAAGTGGGTCATACATCAGGGGTCCCGGGTTCAGCGAGCTGCTTAGCAAGTGGCGATCAGACAGGCGCATGCAGCGCAGCTGGGCGGACAGTGACAGACTCCACCAAGGAAATGCCCTTGCTATGGCTCACTCGATACGTGACCCTGTCCAGCAAAGCACACACAAAGGGCCTTCATGTCCTGTTTAATGCCTTGTTATAGCCTGAGCTCAGCTTCAATGGACTAAATGTTAACAAAATGACCCCTCAAACACATTGATTTCCTTAAAGAGTGTTTTTCATCAACCTAATAACGCTTTTTTGTGTTAATTTGAACTCCTTCTTTACTTTAAAGCACCAACAGGCCCTGCAGGTCACGAGCGTTATCAGCATTGTGCTTTCATTTTCTTTTGGTGTTTTGTTTTTGTTCTCAAAAGTCCTCCAAGCTAAAGAAGATGATGACGGAGCCCGGGCTACAAGGCCAGCTAACCGGTCTAAACTGGTTCTGACATTGGAGGGGGTGCAGCTGGTGGAGAGAAAAGTAGCGTTGTTTTTGCCTTTAGCGAAAAAGAACCTGGAAGCATTTGAGGAATCGGCTGCAGGTACGGCGTAAGGCAGAGGGAGAAAAATCAAGTAAGAGAGGCAGAAAAGCAGACTGAAAATGAGGGGTAGGAAAAAAGACAAGCAGACAACACGACTGACGAGAGAAAGAGAGAGAGAGAGAGGGGAGGGTGAGAGGAATTGTAAAGGCTAGAGTGAGTGCAGGCTATGACACTGTCTCATCAAACAGCTGGACCTCGGCCAAGTTCATCTGTTAATGGACAACCACCATAGGGCCCCAGCACTCCCCCTTTAACCAGCACCTCCCTCACCCCCTCAAACCACTCGCAGCTCGCTCTTTCTCCGAAAAAGAAACAGACGTAGATTATTCTAAAGCCTTTCCCTTTTTGTTGGAGATAAACAAAGTACTTCAGGTTCAGGGCTCACCCTGGGACTCTGACAAAGCAATCTATCATCCTGTCTGGCTCAGCCAGTTTGACCACACTGAGCCCAAGGAGGCTAATGGACCCACCGGACAATTTTGTCTTTGTGTGAATGCCCCCTCCACTCTGCCACCCCCATTCCAATGCCCCCTCACAGGCACAGATGTGCTTGACCAGGCCCTCTGCGACCTGGATCCATTCCTTCCTTAGTTTTACCACATACAGTGGGGTCCAAAAAGTGAAAGTGCTTCTAGTCGCATTTTTATTATGTAATAAAATATTTTCGATTGCAAATTGTATTGTCAGCTGACGATTTGAGGGGAAATTTGAATTTAAAAGCGAGTGTGAATTTTAGAATTTTTTAGTTTTAGCATGAACTGACATGCTTTTGTTGAATCGGATGATTGCTTTCTACAGAATGATTAAAATAAAGCATCTTTGTGTTCTATAAGAAGAACATCAGATCACATGATTAATAAGACAATTCTGCTCATTTATAAGGCGGTCTTTACATTTCTTCATCAATTCAAAACATAACTTTAGAATTATCAAAATACAAAAACATTATTTATTCCCAGGTTGAAATTAGATTTTGTATAGCAGATTTTCAATGTGTAACTTTAATGCTGAGTAATATCGGAATCAGATGAAAATAAGAATTAGGGGCGAAAATGAGAGTTGTGTGAGATACAGAAGGGAGAGAAGAGATAAAAAAGAATGGTTAGCATTAGCCTCAGACGTGTCGAGACACATACGGCTTCTGGATTTTCCCTGGAATGACATGCAACCGAGAGAATGAAACTCAAGAGAGGGAAAAGTATAAAAGAAAAAGGGAGGGAGAGGGAGAGAAAGCGCAGGAGAAAGGGGGGAAAGAAGTGGACTTAAGAGTATTTTAGTCCTTGCTTGCGGGGATTTTCAAACAGAGGGCGATTTTACTGCAGTTTTTGTCTCGCAATCAAAGACAGAATTATATATTCTTTTCATACCTTCCCTCAGTTAGGTATTACATTTATCATATTGTCCATTTTTCTTCTTACTTGATAAATAATGTGGTATATAAGACATATCACCGATACTATTATAAACGTTAAAAATCTCTTACCTCTTTTTTTGCTTATTTTGATTAAAAAATTTGAAACAACAAAGAACCAAAAAATGTGGCAATACATTTAATTCATGTTCATAAAATAAAATTGACTAAATGTATTATATGTCTCTTTAACTACATTATTTTATGAACAACCAGTCAAAAACTACAGTGGCTTATGTCTCATGAGCCACAGAACGGTTCATGAAATTGGACATGCTGAAATAAATGACTTGCAGATCAGTAAACAAGTCAAATTAAATTAGAAACTGCTGCAAGTGACATATAAAAATTTGTGATTCACTAAAAAAAGAACTGACTCATATATGTCATTTGCTTGGGTATCAGACGTCAGTGGTTGCGCAGTGTGTTTTTGATTCACTAAAACGAACTGGCACATAGTAGTCATAGGCTTGGATATTGGACTTTGCTGTTCGCGCTGTGTTTTTTGCACTGAATAGCAATGCAGAAAACATCTTTTTACAAAGGAAAAAACATATTTATTTTAGCACAGCATTCCGTCTGCATCAACAGAAGAATATGTATGTAAGAACTATGCTAACAGATTCATGAACGTCAATTACTTGAAAAAAAAAAGGAAACCGTTCTGACTTCCAACTCTTGCTTCCCAACTATATTTCTTAGTTAACACCTAGTCCTCACGTTTCTCCCTTTACAGCAGAGACTATGTCACCTAATTAATATTTATTATCCAGACTGATAAAGCTTATAACATGTCTCCTCCCACTTTTTTAGATTGTTCCGTTTCTGGTGACAACTGATACAAGGATTAGGGCAAACACAACATGAGCAGGTCGTCTATATATCATGCGTGGTCCAAATACACAGGTAAAGCCCCAATGCATGTTTATGCATGCATGTGTGTGTGTGTGTGTGTGTGTGTGTGTTGTATGAGCTCAGGCAACAGACTAGAGACAGCAGCACCCATCAGGGATAGGTTCCTGTTCAGAGCACAAACAGACACGGTTCACAACCCCCACTGTGAAACAAACAGTCCAGAGCCTCTGCCAGGATCTCATCTCACACTCACACACACACCAACACACACACGCACGGGCGAATGCATGTGGCACACAACAGATCACACAAGCTGACTGCAAGCAGTCCAGAGCAAGACGTCTCAATCAAACAACAAACATAATTCCCAGAGGATGACAATACACTCTCTGCTGTACAGGTGCAAAGACATGGTGACAAAGAGAGAAAGCAGCTTAAAGCTGAATTGAAGACGGAATTAGACACAGATGGCCGAAGAGAAGACCTCAGGATGGAGAGATTGATAAAGTATTTACTCTTTAAGTCTGCTAATCAAGGAGAATAGAGAACTAATCAACCCGCATTACAGAGATCAGACATGCAGCCCGGGATAGAGTCAAACGGACAGCCAGCGCTCTTCCCCTAAACATGCACAGCCGTTTCGTTCTTTCTTTACCCATTTTGAGACGATAAATTATCCATTAGATTTCATCATATCTTACTAAGGCAATTACATCAAGAAAATGATAGCGCGTGTGGAATCAATTATGCATGCCCTTGGCCGGAGACCAGAGGCTGGGAAGTCGGAAAGGGCAGATCCACTCCGCACATGCACACAAACACACACACGCATGCATGCAAAGAAACCCATACTACACCCCGCTACACACACACACACACAAATAAAAAAAGACCCTGGATCTCACAGATGTGCCCCATCAGTTCATCTTACTGCCTAAAAAGTTCATGCACTTAATAATTTATTTGTGTTCTGGATACGGTTTCCCAGCTGAATATTAACAACTTTGAAGCGTGCTCACAGCCAGGGTAGGGCTAAAGGAGTCCGGAGGAAACAGTGCCTGCCGAGTCCCACCGGCCCGAGTCTATTCTCCTCCCCCTCCAACCCTGTCCCCCCCTCCTCTGCTGAAACCGGCGCGTCCGTCCGAGGAGTGAACCGTGCAGCCGTGCGCAACTTACTTTTTCCTGATTAAGAATTCTTTTTCATCGCAATGTAGGTTTCAGAGCTCCCTCAAAGCACTTTTGGCAAAAACAGGCAAGGAGAAAAAGGAGAAAAAAAGCAATATGCAAAATATGTAAAAAAAAAAAAAAAAAAAAAAAAATATATATATATATATATATATATATGTATGTATATATTTACCTTTGGGTTGTTGTTGTTTTTTTCAGTTTATCATTATTTTTAATAAAGCATCATTTAGTTATTTCATTATTAAAATAATACTTTATTATTTAATTAAATTTCATTTTAACTTTTTTCTTTTATTTCAGTTCTGATTGCTTATTATAATACATGCATGAATTTATTTGATTGATATTTTTTGCCCACATGCCCACTCTCAGTCTCTTTCTGGTTCAATTACATATGACAGCCTCTCTTTTGGGAAATGCATACACTGATACGTGTGTGTGTGTGTGTGTGTGTGTGTGTGTGTGTGTGTGTGTGTGTCTCTACGTGTGCATTTCCATATGGGTTCCGACTGTATGAACGCATGTTTGAGATCTGGAACCATTACAGCCACATGTCCACATGCAGAGGGACACACGCAACGTGCTGAAAGATTTAATTAATTTCCCTCAGCATGTTAACAGAGAGCCTCACTTAGTAAGACAAATCACTCTCAGAAAATGGCACTAGCATTTGAATCCCAGCAAGAGTATGTGTGTGTGTGTGTGTGTGTGTGGGGGGAGGAGGTGTTCAACATCTGCTTCCTTGTTGGGAAGGGGGTTTACGGTGGGTTTGGAGCAGGAAAAAAAAAATTGCACAAATGTCGTCATATGCAGAAGGCAGAATCGTTGTCAGTGTGTGCGTAATTTGAGTGGTTAGACGAGGCTCTCTCCGCTATCTCTGCAGTGTGTTACAGCGGCGGGCTGAGCCGGGTCTGATCAGCAGTGATTAAGTGCGCCGCTGTATGCAAAGTGCATTAATGAGGGTGTGCGGAGTCATCAAGTAAATTAAATATGTCAAATCTCCCGGTGAACTTTCAATCTTCACATACAAAACGTTGCTTTCATTTACAACCTCCATTTCTCGCTCAAAATCCGGGATGAAAAAAAAGCAAGGCTCGGAAGCAATTTATACCTTTGCTTCTTTTCTTCTTTTTTTTTTCCACAGGACCCCCTCCCCTGTGTAAGCATGCACACACACACACACGCTTACAAACACACAGACGCTTTCTCATACACACATGCTTTCTCATACACAGCTCCCTGCAGAAGGTCTGACAGGCCGTGCTGATGTGTTCAGAATGCGTATGGTAATAGGCCAATCAAAAATGCAAAACAATTGGCAATTACTGAGAAGACCTAATGGTCATTAGAATTTACAACTAGGTAATGAACTAAAGTCTGCCCACACCATGCATATTCATAAAGCAATTTAGGCTTTGAAGATTAAAGAAGTGCTTAAAATTCAAATGAGCCTGAGCAAATTATCAGTAAGATTCAGTCAGGAAGTAGCGGTGTGTGTGCGTGTGTGTGTGTCGCCAGCACATGTTTTTACGAGTAGATGTTGCACATTTTCTTTAAGTTTGTTAACAGGAAAAGCCCAGTGTGTGTGTGTGTGTGTGTGTGTAAGTTAGTGTGTATTTGAGCCCCGTGGGCCCTACAGAGGCTAGTGAGGGTCTAGGTGTGAGCTTAGAGACCAATCAGCACAATAATGCCTGCTTAACAAAGCTGGCTCTCTGCTTTGCTCGACTCTTCGAAATCTTTATTTGTTTCTCGTTTGTTTCATACAGATCGGTTAATTTATAAAGAGGAAACGCTTTTATGGCAATTGCCGGTTTATTGAGTAAATGATCATTTGAAAAGCAGTTCAATATTTGTGGTAGCAGACGTCTGAGGAGGTAGAGCTGTAACAGAGGTAATAAAAAGACTAGCTTTAGTGCAGATATAATAATTTGTTTTCCACTAGTTATGCAAATTACAGAGCTGATATTACATTTACAATAAAAGCAATTCAATTAAATCAAATTAATGTTATAGGTAAGTAAATACAAATACACCGTAAAAGTTTTTATGATTCAGAAAGTCTTACGAAAGACAAAAAAGAGATGATTGGTGTCTTTATCGATGAAACCGAAGGTTGATCATTTTCTGTCAGTTGTGTAAAGTATATATACAAAAAGTACAAAACTCTAAAAAGCCATATTGCTCGGAAATGTATCAAATTCTCTTCGATTACACCAGTGAAATAAGGTTTTCAAGCGAGCACTCGTGGAGCAACACAAAAAAAAAATCATTTGGAGTCATTATCAATGAAATAAAAGGTTGATATCTTTGTCTATCTGTACACAGATCAAATATTACAGCTCCTGTGGTCACAGGTAGGTTGAATCTGTGTGGGCTACAGCTGGGCTCTGGGCGGCTTCATCCCACTCAAATCTAAAAATAAAGCAATTAACTTATTGGCAGGCAGGAGGGGAAAGAGTATGACAGGCCGTCCTGCTCTAGGTGAGGGGTTATGACCCACACGGCACAGTAAAGAAGAGATTCAGAGCCCAGTCACTACTGGAACTGACGGAACAGGACATTTCTTAACATTCATATGGATCTATATACAGTATACACACGTATATGTGCATACACACGAGCACAAAACTACAGCGAGCTCATTGTATCTGAATACCCAGAAAACCAATATGAAACACACTAAGAAGAATCATAATAAACGTGACAAACTAGACTAATATTCAATTAGCTAAATTTAGCATATAGTGTGTATAGGACAGAAATCAGCCAAAAATGAATAATTATTAATCTGTGAAAGATCGGAGCTCTCGTCACGCAAACGTGTCTGCATACTGTCTCGGCGGCAGAGTCTAAAACCACATACACACACACGCAAATACGTGCACACACACATACACAAACACTACAACCCACTAAAACTAGGCAGGCACCCAATACCAACATGAGCAAAGCAGGCAACCACCCAAATCACACACAAACACGGAGAGGGAGATACGGACGGCAGCTCCAGTTGTGGCACGCTCTTGAGGACCTCACATGGGTAAGGGGTGTGGAGCGGCTTCAGGTGAAAGTCTAAGTGAAAGGTTTTGATGGAGATCCACCAGCTTGCAAGAGACAGCCTGTCCTGCTTAATACTGTGCTGTTTTTTTTTTTTTTTTTTTTTTTTTACAGAACCGGATCAGAAAAAACGAGTATCTAACATCCTGTCTTCACCTGTGTGAGAACTCTGAGGGCACTTCCCTTAGGAAAACGAAAGAAGGGCGGAGGATCTGAAACAAAGTTAAGGTTTTACCAGAGGTTTCAAATTTAAAATCCTGATCATTTACAAAAGACACAAATGAAAAAAAATCTCACAAATTAAAAAAAACTAATGTGTAAAATAGAAATTATAATTTTGATAAATCTAGATAATCCAGTTCTGGAAGAATTTGATAAGAAATATATACGTTTATTTTTTAAGATCTCATTTGACTGAAAACTATTCGAGATATTAATAAGAAGAACTGTTCTAAAACTCTTATAAAATATTTTTCTTAGTAGATTCACCAGAGAAAAAGCACAAGATTGTGGCAAAAATCTTGTGCTCTTTTTATAGCTCAGATGACTTTTAAGTTTCCAGTTAAATGTTCAAACATCAGAGACAAGACTGACCTTTCCCCAGCTGTTTTGCTTTAGGAGAATTTTCTTAAATTCTTTGTTTTGCTTTAGGAGAAAAAAATTATAATCTAGGGGAAATAATAATAGACACAAACGAGATGAAAGGTTACATGTAAATAAGAAAATGAATGTGGATAAATTAAAATCAAATCAAACTTGTCAATCCTGGAAGAATATAATCGTTCATATTGAGATTTGGTTGCAGACTTTTGAATCTTGGCAAATCTTAGCTTTTAGACAAAGGTAAGAACTTTTCTAAAACTATGAGATTCCGAAATTAGAGATTCCGAAATTCATTTGATATTTTTGCAAAACAAAATGACATAATTAATAGATAATTAAACAAAGAATTTTAAGTCTAAGTTAACATTTTCTGAGATATCTCTCATGAAACTGTTTAAGAGAAATTAAAAACAGACACAGCTAAGAAAATGATTTATATACCAACAAAAAAAGAAATATTAAATAAGATCAATTTAAATAAAATTACAACTACAACTCAGATAATCGCGTTTTTGAAAATTTTGATAAGAAATGTTTAATTTCATACTGACATCTCATTTGATTGCAGACTTTGATATCTTGACAAATCGGAGATCTCTTCCGAAGCGTTTCTGAAGAGAAAAATCTGAGATATCAGCAAAAATAAAAATGTAATCTCAGCGTCGTTTGGAGCAACTGTTGAGATATTAAAGCAATCTCATTTGTGATTTTTCTTCCCTACAGGTAGGAAGCGGACCCCCTTAAGAGATTAGTAGAGACAGAATGATAGAAGAAGCGACAAAACAGACAGGAAGGGAGAAGAAAGAAAAAACACAGAGAGCTGAAGGTGTCTGTAGAGACTCAAGTCCTGCCATCTGTAACCATTAGAGCCCAGATGAATTGATCGTATTGAGCGACCCGGCTGGCGCGGGGGCATAGCTGGTCAAGGTGACCTCGTAGTGGAGATGTGTCCGCCCGACGATACCAGTAGGGATAAAGCAAAAAGAATGAACTAGCCTAGTTCTAAAGCAGTGACGAGACCATCGCATGTGTCTGACAGCGTGTGTGTGTGTAAAAGGTAAACAGAGTAGTGGAGGACACCCCTCCTGAAGCCCACCCCATGCCTCCAGCCCTGCTCCGTGCCAATTTCTCTTTGGCATTGGCCGCTGAGGGATGTCCTGCAGTACTAGTGCCAACTCACACACACACACACACACACACACCTCACGGCTGCAGAAAACCACAAACAAATGCACAGGCCTCTCGCAGTCACACACACACACACGCACGGCCTAGCAATTCTGCACCATTCCTATCTGTGTTTATAGAAGCTGTCTGTAATCCGCCGAGATTTATAAATATGCTTTGTAGTACATAAACATTTTTATGGACACGTTCCTCTAAAACATCTGACACAATTCGAGAGCTGCAATACGACAGGACCCAGTGGGTCTGCGCGCGTCCACCCACATACAAAACACACACACATGTTGGCACAAATAAAACGAGGAGATCAGACCAGAGGGGAGCTTGAATATCAGCAAAACGATCACAAAATCTCTCCGCAGAGGCATAATCACACTTCTCACGGACCTAAAATCGAACTCTACACCTGCACGTACCTGCGAACAACACACACTGACCTTTTTTTTTTTTTTTTTTTTTTTTTTTTGCATAGCTTTTATTTTTCACCTAACATCCGGCGGAAAGACAAAGCGATCGCTCGAGGTAGTCCCAGAAAGACGGCGTGATCAGGTGGCATTATGGAGATGAGGACAGACAGAAAGGAGAGAGCTGGGTATTTCTCCTCTTGTGATGGAGGAGGCGATGCCATTGTCTGCAGGAGGGAGGGATGGGGGGGGGGGTGAGAGCGTCATTGGGTGCTAAGAGCGTATGAAGGGGTGCGGGGGTGGGAGAACTGAGACGGAGCGGGTGGCACCGTGCCAGGCAGTGCCCGTCTGGCTGCTAAATACCTTTGTTTCCTTGCACGCCGGCTTTGGTGCAAAAAAAAACAGGTAAAAACTATGTGATTTTTAAGGTTTAAAGCCTTCCGATATAGATTTTCCATGTAATATCACTCAATTTCAGCTGAATACAAATAAGTATTGCACAAATAATATAAAGATGGATTCGGGTTCTTTTTTCCCATGCAACACGAAATTCCCAACCCAACAAAAAATGTGTGCTGTAGCCCATTAGATGAGAATGGCGAATGAAAGGAAGCCGTCCACCCCCACAGCACCGAGCCGACTGTATCATGCAAATCAAGCCCGAGGATGCAGAATATCACAATGTTTCTGCGAGGGATGCTGCGAGACACATCTCCACATGCAGCAAAACAGCTCCAAGAGAATTAAACATCATTCTGTGCTATTATTACACCTCTTCCCTCTGGAAAAGCTCTGCACACCTCTCACACACACACACACACACACACACACATTCGCTAATGCTATTTTTTTTTAAGATCAGACAGGAGATGGCACACATATGCAGGGACTAGATACAAACACACATGGGCATACAACAGCACAGTGTTCTTTGAAAGGGACGACCGGTCTTGTATATGAAGAAATCCTGCCGGTGGAGGGAAATAAAAAGGTTTGGAAAATTAGAGGCGAATGCCTCCCCCCCAATTTCAATACATATTCATAAAGAGCCGCTTACAGGGTGCCATCGCTGCTCGGGTAAGACATGTCTCTTTGTCGCTTCCTGATAATTCATTTTCTTGGTTTCTTGAAAAAAAAAAAAAAAAAAAAAAAAGACAAGCAAGGTTTGGGTGTCGCCCCATATTAAGCCGTGACAGCAAACATGCACATCTGCACAAATAAAATGGTTCTCTGTATACCTGCATATTTCCACATGTGCCTCTAAAGAAAGTCTATTGCACCTGTCAGAAAAATACACACACTGCATGAGGCGATTCAGAAAATAAAAACAACTGGCTCTCAGTGATGACCGAACGTCAGCTAACACTGCTCCTCACAAGTCCTCTTAAAAAACGATCAGTGTCAGCACACTCGCTCTCTCGCAGCTGAACTCCAGAAAGGCGCTTTGATGATAATTATGATCATGACAGATCGTCAAGCTCCAGATAATATGTGATTTAAAAAAGGAGGAAGAAAAAAAACAATAAGCGAAAAAAAGCTTAAATTGCTGGGGTCTTTGTTAAGCCACTCATTTGGGTCACATTTTGGCACAGAAAATTGCAGGCGGCTCACATGCCAGACAATCGCACACAGTGTAATTGATTCAATATTAATTGGATGCCCCTGATTTACATTGACTGCTACAGCCATATGCATAGCAGAGAGGGAGAGAGTGACAAAATGGGCAAGCGAGTGAGCGGGAGAGTTAGAGGCATTAAAAACCCACCCAGCAAAGGCCATTTAAAAAACAATTATCTGTATTGAGGTCCGTTCTGCATGGCGGCAGTGTTAGTCCGATCTAATCTGCCGATTTATTGGAGAGCAGTCATAATTTCTGAAGGGCTGCCATAGCGAAAGACAGAGTCTTGAAAAGCGCTTGATAAAAAAAAATAATAAAAAAAAGTTCAGAGCTCCAAATGGCCCCATATCGCAAGCCAAAGCGAATTCAATCTGTTCCATCGACATGTTTTTGGACAAGGCGTTGCGAAACAGAAGATCATAGGATGTTACTCTGCATAATTTTTACATTTCATCAGACGTCTTATATTGTGCAGCAAAGGACATGTTGCCGATTATATCAACAGAGCGGATTCAAAGCTCTAGGAAGAGCATTAATTCAACAAGACACTTTTGTGTCAACCTGGGGTTTTTTTGCCATTTTCAAGAAATGAAAGGATTCAAAATCTCATTTAGGGATTAAAAATTAAATAAATACATTATGACTGTATCAAATCACTGCATGGGAAAGGAGAGGGTCTCGGTTCTCTCTAGTAAGGCCTCCTCACCAGGATACATTGTGCTATTTGGGGTAATACACAGTCACACACACGTGTGTATCGCCGTGCGCATTGCTCACACAGCAAATCCATTCCTCTGTGACAGGTACTGCCTTTTCTCATACTGAGCAGCTCTACATGGAAATGGAGCTGTTACATCACACATACCAGTCTCCTTATTTGGTCGTATGAACTATAGTCTAATGATCCATCTTAAAAACAGATCGAATAAATAATAACAATTCACATATAAAATAAAAATATGACAAAATATAGACAAGTAAAAAACAATCAAATAATATACATAAAATAATATATACACAATTTATTAATCGAAAGATTTAAACAATAAAAATGTTTTCCTTAACAAATATAGATTAACTCTATATATAATGATACAAATGCAATACAAATAGTTTTCTTAAAAGCACTGAACTGTCAGCTTTCCTTCAACCTTGCAGTTTTGTGATGTTCTAGAGCACCTCTAACCCAAGTACACACACGCGCGCGAGCACACACACACTCAAATTATTCTGGTTTATACATTCATGGTAAGCTGCAGTCACAACTAACCTTGAATATGTTATGTCTGAAATCGTCTATAATATGGCTAATTAATATCTCTTCCCCGTCTGACCTACCATGGCAGCAGATTCAGTAACATGCTGAGAAGCTGTTATGGACCTTCCCACAAAATTGTTTAAAAAAAATAATAATAACAAGCACACATAATACCAGTGACCCAACGCTATCAGCTGAACCCTGATACATTATGATGTAAATGAGTTTAATAACCCAGTTTAGCGGCTGACAGAAACAAGAGACGTGCGCGATAGCCGGCTCGCATAAAGGTTGTATAATTTGTGCTGAAACTGCATCAACATGCTTAAAACAAAGAGGGCAAGCAGACACAAATGACCCCATTCAGCCTCCATATCTGATCAAATTTAAATGTACTATAGCGCAAAACTGTGTTCCACAGCAGATTATTGTAAACATTTATATGCACACAAACTAGGAGGCTTCTCAAACTATGCAAGCGGGAACTGTTGGAAAACAACTTGATACTTGAACTCAGCAGACGATAATTAGCCCAGAGCAAAAGGGTCAAGTCCAAATGACTGTTGATGGGGCTAACCGGACCCAGACGCTTCCTGGAACCTGATCTTTGAGGCAGACCAGAGAATGGCCAAACGTAAAGCCAGGCCAGAAAAACAGACTGGAAAGTCTCACTCTCACATTTTCTACATTTAAAAAACAGCCACTCGAAATCGCCCCAACCAGCGCAAAACACTCATGGACACATAATAACACGCCGACAACTTAAAGCAGTTCATTTCACTTAGCGCTCAGCTTAAGCAAGATTAGACTTACGCTGCTCTAAGATTCCAGGGTTGCCTTTATTTTAAGTTGTTTACAGTGGAAATTAGGGACTATCTTTTTTATGACTGTATTTTCAGTGTTTTATATAGTGCATAAAGCCAACCGCTAATTAAAACGCACATCCACGAAAATAAAACAAATAATTAGCGTCGTGTTATTGTTTCCTGACAAACCAAAATACCCGAACGGCCTTCCATTTCCTTTCCTTTTTTGACAGAAAGTGAAAATGTTCAGGCGTGCATTTATACGGATAAGATGTGGCTGTGCAAGAACCCACAACGAAATCAAGATACATCTGTCGAGACCACATGAGAGAGGCTGTGCAGCACAGAGAGGCATTTCCCATGAGCCTATGGACACACACCGAGGGGGATGGCCTCTCCTGTCACAGCAAGGACTCCTCAGACCGCCCCTCCAGTGCCAAAATCTCCCCCTCTCAATCCCTTTTTTTTTCCTCCTCCCAGTAGGGATGAACGGCCCGCCGTGTCATAAAGAACACACCCTTTGCACTCTGCGTTAACAAATCTGCAACTTTTAAGTCATTCGCATTCCTCTACTTTGGGCCTAATTGGCTTACCATGGAGAGTGAACGGCAAGTTACCAGCGAAATACGATTTGAAACACAAAGTGCAAATGTCGTAAACCGAAGCATGCAGTCGGTGGCGGGAACGTGTGATCTACGGTTCGAATCTGAGCTTAATCATCCAAATCCCACAGAGTCCATCTGAAGGAGATCCTTGATTCCAAGCAGTGACGATCTTGATATAATAAATGTTGTTGTGTTTTTTTTTTTTTAATCTTTGTTGCCGGTTTTGGTCTTCGTAATGGCTTCTCGCTCAGAGGTTTGATTAAATATACCCCCTTCCCCTTCCCGCCCCACAGCTTTTAAATATTCAGCACTCCGAGGCGTCTCCAGAGCTGCGAACGAGACGCCCCACAAAGAAAGGACATGTGTCTACGATATGTGGCCCGCACAACAACTCGGCTCCACCACGAATGTTCCTCACGCAGATGCACGCACAGCCCTTCTATATAGTTAAAAGACAAATCGCATTGGGATGAGGTTACCTGTAATGTTTTCCTGTTTGGGACAGATTCCTCGAGAAGACGTCGATAAGCAGTCATCGTCCTCCGGCGTGACCTGGACGCCCACCTCCACGGGGTTGGAGGCTCTCCTCAGCTCACCATGCGAGGGCGAGGGGGGCTTATCCACTGCTTTGTCCATGCACAAAGTGCCATTGCACTGCTTCCTTTTGTGCTCAATGAAAATAAGGATGTCTCCCAAAGGGAAGTTCATCTGACACTGGCCACAGGTGAGCAGGTCCTGGTCTCCCTCTGGAGCTACCTGTAGCAGCCCGCGCTGTTCCTGCCTCTCCTCCGAGACCACGGCTGACAGGGGCTCGGCTGCATGCAGGAAGAATCCATATGCGACACAGAGGGAACGAAAAGCAAAGGGAATATTAGAGACTGGGTGCTGTAATGAAAGCAGTCAAGACGAGGGAGCACATAACAGGATAGAAAAAGAACAGGGGTGCGCATTTTATGATAATCCGCCGCTTTCATTTAGTTTATTATTTCAGATCCATCTTTTAAATTGTAATTACCTTACAAGTTCCGGGAAAAAAATTATAACAAACATTAAAAAGCAATTAGTCACCGGCAGTTTAACTTCGGCGGACAGGCATAAAACAATATTCAAAAAGGGCTTGACATTTTATTAACACGCGATTTGTTATGATATAACAGCGAAGGCAGCAAATTCTTTTTTGTTATATTTGCTTTGGTGCATTAACATCTGTGTCTAAAGCGACAGTAAATTCATCTCAGTCTGACTCTTTGTTTCACTCAACCGTACACACATCTGGAATATGAAATGACTGCATGGACAACACGTGTAGATATCCAGAAAAGCCAACACAAGTCACAGCTGCAAGAACACAAGCTCTCTACACAGTAAAGGCTATTAGCCATTTTCCCAATCACGATAAAGTTAGCTGTAAGGTTCACACACACACACACACACACACATACACGCAGGTATTTTTATAATGGTTGTTTAGTGAAATTTTGCGCAGAGGTTACACTAGCTTCCTAATGGTTAAGAATCTTGACCTTCTTTATAAGCTGCCAATTTCATGCTTTAATGAACCTAAAACCACAGAGAATCAAAAAATAGATTTTAATTTTAGTGGGTGATGATTGGTACAGATTTTGATAAAAAAGGTGTTAGGATCATGTGCAGGGCGGTTAAATTTACTTTAGCCCAGTCTGGGGCAGATATTGTGGGGCAGATGTGGAGTATCTCCCAGAACGTGCTCACGAGGAAAATATTCGACACATTTGCACATGAAGGACAATAACGAAGTGTGATAAATTTCCCTTCTGTATGTGGTAATGCTTTTCGCTTTTACGTGGTTTTGATTTGTTTGGGTTTTTCAACGCTCGCCATTCAAATCAATAAAAAAAAAAAAAGCCTGCTCGATTTAAAGTGAACTCAAAGTATTTTAGAACTGATTCCTGCATACAGGGGCATTCATAGCGATATTGATTCGTAATGAATTCGTAATGATAACAGCTGTAAAACTTCCAGTTAGGTGCGATCGTGATAAAACACAGAGATAATCGATATATGCAAAACTTCGGTCATGATTTTACAATACCGAGCGAGAAGTTTTAAAGTTGGTAACATATTTCAGCTGCAATAAAACACGTCACATTCACATAACAGCTTATTTTCGCCACTTCTGTTGGCGTTAACAATTATATCGTGTACTTATTTTACTATCGCAGCTGCAGTCTAAAGATATCCGCTTGCATGCATATTTTTAATTATATTACAGAAACTTTACACGACCGACCATGCATAAATAAACAAATACTGAAAATGCGTTGCAAAGGAATATTCGGCAATGTAGATCATTCAAAAAAACTAATTAAGTTTGCTCAGAATGCGAGAAAACTGTGGAAAGCTGCATCACGTTGGGTTTTCCCAATTGCTTTAAATTCCACTACAATCAGCGCTGGCACTAAAAACGATATTGAATTTAAAACTGTTTTTGAGAATATTTAAAAAAAAAATCAATGCAAGTGTTTAAAAACCAAACCAGCTTAATTAAAAAAAAAAAAAAAAAAAAAAAAAAAGCTGATAATATTTTCAAATAGCTCTCCTCAGAAAAGTATCTGTGTGTAATCTTAACGTGAAAATTGAAAGCATGGTAATAAAGTAATTTTTTAAAAGTAGCAAATAACAGCTTCTCCGTCAGCTTCTTTCATTTTAAAAAATAACTGCTTTCTGTCTCGTTTGAATTAGATGGCAAAGTCTTATCGAGGTAAATTAGATTTGGTCTATTATTGCCCGAACATCCTTTGTTAGTTTACTTGATCCGGCTATTACAAACTACAAGGTATAAAAAATTCTACATTTCATGCCAGGTCAGGACGGGGTAAAAAAAAAAAAACAGTTACGAGTTCATATACAATACGTTTCGCTCTTGCTAACATATGGTCAAATATAGATAAAGATAGCGGTGAAACTGATCGGGTTCGAGCGTAGTTTATGATCGTCGTCTGCCCCCTAGCGGTGGAATCCTGACACGAGCAGCAGCGAACACACGGAGCAGCCCGCGCCGAGATCCCACAGACTGTGTGTGGAAACCCAATAACGTTACACGATACTTTACAATGTTACAACAACTCGAGATTTGTGTCAAACATGTTTATCTAATAAAACGCGGACCGACGCTTTTGCGGCTTTAGGTTTGAGGTTAAAAAAACAAAATCGAAAGACAAGACAGGAGCTCAAATGTTTTCGTTTCGTCGTGCTCCTGACAACAATTCAGGTGTATAAAATGCGGAGCAGGCTTTTTTTATAAAAATGCAAGCTATCGCGGTCCTCCGAGGCATGCTTAGAGCAAAAATCGTAATGCTGCTGCTAATAATAATTACTGAAATGACGATTCGAAGAACGGTAGTAGCAGGCTACGAACGTGTGCATACAGAAAGAGCTAAACCGGCTGGTTTTCTGGATACACTCGTATCTAAATAGTTGCATTACATTTGGGTTTCGTCTTACCTTTGTCACCGACATTTAAGACAAAAATCAGGCCTAAGTGAAATCGAATTAGTATCCTCGTATAAACGCACACGAAACGGCAAAGAGCGTGGCGTGAAATCGTCTCCTACTGCCTTTAAGCGAAAGCCCATACGAGTAGACCAGAATCGCGTTTGGCTTCAAACGTAAGGAAAGCTTAAGTTTAAAATTCGAATAGATTTTATGTGCAGATGTCTCGCTCTGCGATGTTAGTCTCGCGCAGGCGACTATCGTGCTCTATTTACTGGCAGTGGGTAGTACGCGCACGCGGCGCTTGTAAACAGTCGGACACGAGATTTTTCCCAATCAAAATTCACTTCCACTCTTTGAAAATCTTCCAAAAATAGTGCGAGAGGGGGGAAATCCTGCCCAGAATCGCAGACAGACAGCGTTACGGGACATTCCACGAGATGTGAGCGCAAATAAGCGAGCGAAAGCACGCGTGCATGTACCCACCACGGTCCGGTATATGTGAGCGCTTGCTCTTAAGTGGTCAAAGCGACTGGGGCACGAGAGCCAAGACATATGCGCCTAAACACCGAGTCGGCACGAACTTCTCCAAGTACAGCGATGGAAAGCAAACTTTTGTGGCATTTCGGCGGACGAGGGTGCGCGTAAAGGCATTTCAGAGATGGGAACGCTCTCTTCACTAAAGTCCACTTGATCTGCGCTGTCCAGTGTCCAGTGTGTCTTCACTGAGAATTACGCTCCTCTCCAGCAACTCAACGCTGCAGAACGGAGCCAAAAACAGGTAAAGCGAACGGGCACAACATATATTTGTCTTTACTTACGCGAAAAATCCCGTTTGCTTAAGTGCTGGGGTTTGCCTTGCTTGCGGCGAGACATGGTGGTTGGTGGTGGCTTTCAGCTCGGTTCACATCGGGAGAGCCGGGTTAGAAGGGAGACTCCAGAGAAAATATCTTCATCAATGCCTTTGACATCCAAAATAAATTAGAAATAATACAAAGATGGCGCAGGGAAGATGGATTGTGGGATAGCCGTCATGGCTTTTTTGAAAAGAGAGAGAGAGAGATGAAAAAATGGCAAAAGCCCCCCTGAGCTGCAAGTTCAAGTGCGGACGTGACGTCCCTGCGAACTTGAACGTCAGGAGATGGATGGACACAGACATACAGAACATGGGCAGGGCAAAGCCGTGGAGTGGGAGGAGGGAGTGGAAATAACAAAACCAATGGACACTCATTAGGGGCTGGACATGAAAAATAGACCCGAAGAAGCCAATGGACAGAAAGATCAGGGGGCCGGACAAGAGGCGAGAGAGAGAGAGAGCGAGAGACACGCACACACAGATAGAGAGAGAGAGGGGGAGATATGTTTAATGAAAGCAATGTGCGCTGCGGCGAGTGAGTGAGTGTGTGCGTGTGTGTGTGTGCGCGCGCGCGCTCGCGCTGGGGGTGGACGCAGGAAAACAGAGCACGAAAAGCCAATGGACAGGAGATTCAAGGGGGCCGGACATGCTATATATACAAAGAGAGGGGGAGAGGAACCTCGCATATAAGGTTTCGTAGTGGACACCGATGGTGCTTCAAACACAGTCACTCAACTCCTGGTCAAACAGTCAGTCAGAGGCAGCGCGCAAGCTGCTTCTCGGCGAGGCACACGATCGGGTTGCGCGAACAGGACAGACAGGTTCCGAGCCGGGGCATGTGGGTTCAACCGCCGCGTGCGCTGCCACATTCCTCCAGAACAGACAGAAACTTAAGGGACATCACATAGAGAGCGGCATAGGACACTCGCTCGCGATGTAGGTGGGACTTAAATACTACAAGAGTGTAATTGTAAAAATATAACAACACACTGACGAATAGATTGTGGGAGCAGCCCACTAGAAAGAAAAGGGGACGGGGTAATAACTTTCAGATGTGTTCAGATTATAGAGAATGGCGACTGGGGGGGAGGAGGGGGGTGTCAGTACACCGCCGCCGCGTGGATTTAGAAATATAAAGATGCCGTAAACAGCGCCGATGCATTCGAAATTAAAGAGACATGAAGCGTATAACCGAACGCGATGACAAGCTAGTTCAATCCACGAGGTGGGAGGAAGAGAGAGACACCCCTGCGAACTAGTAGAAGTACGACTAGACTATAGCGACTGCTCCAGAGACTCAAAGCAGAGGCTGCGTGAACAAGTGACAGTCTGCGGGGAAAAGGCACAATTCAATAGGGAACCGATCGGAATTGAAGTCGAATGCTGGAGATAATACGTGACCCGCGAGCGAGCGAGAGAGTGAGTGAAACTGCTTTGCAGGTTTATACGCTGACATCTTTGTTTCTGGACCAAGACTGATCGCTGTGCTGGTACGCGTGTGGGTTTTTCTCGGCGCGAGGTGTCCGATCTTTACGCGAAAGTTGAGTCAGGTTTGCGCCGGGTAAAAAGGTCAACTCTGCGCGAGGGCTATCTGGGAATGCCGATGGATTCGCTCGACTGTACCACACTGACTGTGCCGATGCTTTTCAGGTCATTGTTCTCAACAAGTGCATATGATTAAAAGCACCGTATCGATCTGATTTCTGTATAAAGCCTTTGATTTCGTTTCAGTGCAGCGCACTGTTCTCCAGCATGAATAAAGGGAGATAGATACATTTAAAACACTTTTAAGAGTCCGGCGCGTAAAATATATTATAAAAAAATATATAATAATAATAATAAGGTGCTTTAAGCAAAGAAACATGAAAAGTGATTAGTTTGACTATAAGATTATTTGCGTTTTATAAAAGCTAATTCTGATAATTGTTTTGGATTCTAGGCTCTTTAAAGCACCAGCATAAATAGGTTCCTGGATGATAATAAAAGTAAGAATAGAAGGTCGTTATATGCAGAATCAAGCTGTTTTGGCTCTAATTGGGACTTTTATTTTTACGCGTCTGATATTTTGCGATCGCGCAGCGTGATTGACAGAAATCCACCGAGGATTCCTTTCGGACATCTCAAGAGGGATCCCACAAAAAGACAGCATCGTTTAACCTCCCTCGAAATATTTCCAAGTGTGAAAAATTACTTTATTTAAAAAAAAAAGTTGTGCTGCAGTCAGAAACCGTTATTACACGCTATTGTTAAAACCTAACGTTTGCATTCAACAGTCTGTACAAAATCAAAAGGAATATTTCCTTGTGCGGGAATATCACATATTAATGTGGTTAGAACGCGACGCGTGTAACCAGCGTTTGCTTTTGACTGAACGATCGTTCTGTGGGCAAGCTTTCGGCGCCGGGCAAATTTGGGGACGTTAGTGCATTTCGGTAACACGTCTTACGGCACGTGCCCACTCAGGCCATTGGCTGACGGACCGCCTTTTTTTACACCCCCATTTTCACTTTTCTGAAAGTCTGTCCCCGCTCCGGGCGGACATTGATCAGCGCAAACGGAGCGTTTACACCTCCTTCAGGAATGGAAGCTATCAGGCAGCAACAAAGCGCCGCGTGCAAACAGAATCTCAATATGTAAATGACAATGCGACTGATCCCATCATAAATCAGCCAGACGTTAAATGCATTGCAATATCCATCTCTCCGATGCACGGTCAGGCGCGCGCGCTCGTACAGAAAAAGTGCTTTTGTGTGAGAGAGTGACAGAGGAAGCGATTGGAAATGAGAGTGAGGGGAAAGTGCGATGACAGATGCATGCTTAAAATAACGTTTCGGCTCAACGCGCGAGGCCCTATGAATGGCACAAAAAAACAGATTACCAAACCTGCATAATGCCATGACTGCTGCTGGTAGATCGCTTTATTAAAATACGATCCTCGTGGCTAAACGGTAGGGTTTCACTATTTAAAACGACCAAATGAATATCGGTGCGTGGGTCAAAGGAGGAAAAAATAGCGAGACAGTTGAATTTCTTTTGGTCATGTGCTCGCCTTCCACGGGTAGTGGCTCAAGGAAATTGACTGACTGGCCCCTTGGGCGCATTTTAATATATGGAAATGACCGAGGGCTTATGCGATAAATCAACGCCCAACGCCCTGTTCATGCTTCACTCCTCTCATTTTCCCACTAGCTCTGGCAATTCATCAGCAGATCTGTTTTCCTGCAACTTGTCCAGCGCCGATGTCATGTTGAAAGAGGGGCTTTATTGGCGTTTATGGTTTACCAGTGAGATTAGCACCGAGTTAAAACGCGCCTGTAAAACAGAGAGAGCGGCAATGTGTTCATTTATCTTTGACTAACTTTAACAGGGAAGCGTTTTCAGGATTTTTTAAAAAACGCGCATCCATGGATTTTTGTTTTCTTTTTCTTTACATGCACGTGACATGTATCAAAACCATTCCGTGATCTGGACTTTTTTTTCTTTCACTTTTAGTTTTAGCACCAAAAGAGCGCCTACTGAGCATTTGATACAAACACAGTGCCTGGCACACACTAGTACCTCTAACACCTGTTTGTGTTAATAAGTCCTATACAAAGCAATATGCAAAACAAAGAAACATTTTGTGAATCCCTCAAAAAGTTGGATAATTAATTTATCGATTCAGTTTTTATTTATTTATAACCATGTCCTCGATTCAGTTTTTATTTATCCATGTATCTATTTATTGTTATTTTTGTTTCGCACGTGTTACACGTTATCATTGCGCGTTAACTGAAATTTTTATCTTTAAACTTTATCATCAAAGCGATTACGGTACAAATGCGGAGTGAGGCGTGTTTTACTGATCTGATCCAAACGCAGATAGCCAAGTGGAAAAGAAAAAGTAAACATATGACATTTGCCAAAAAAAGCGCCTTTGCCGCTTCGTCTGAGCAATTTGTTTGCCAGATGTGGCGATTGCGTTGAGATCCCCATACTGTCTGGTTCACGCTGTTTGCGGATGGCCATATTGATGGACTTTGGACTAATTTACCGACAGATAAAGAGTGAAGGCCGTACACTGACCCTCCTGGACGGAATGAAACCGGCCTTGTCTTGTTGCTATGTCTAAATGAAATGGCATGCACCTCTCAGATTCGGTTGTGGTCGTGATATTATCCTCTTACGCGTTCCTCTGGGACAGCCTCTGCTAATCGCGGTTGAGTAATTAACCACGTAAAATGTCACTGTAAAAAAAAGTGAGCATTATTATCGAAATCATTTCATCCAAGTGCATTCGCTTCGAAAGCACGTTTATTTCGTAAAAAAAAAAAAAAACACCAGTGGAAGCTACACCTGGTCCCTTCTAAAAAGACGAACGTTATTTGACACACATACACACACACACACACACACACACACACACACACACACGAGAAATCAGAAATAGGCCTTTTCCCGCCGCCCGTGAAAGACTTTGACCACCTTAAGTCTACATATCCCACTGAACACAAGTTTTGCCTCAAAGGACGGAGAGAGGCGAAACGGGAACGCTCTTAAAAATCCCTGGTAAGTCAAGCCTTGCCTTCTTTAAGGAATTTTAAGCTTCGGCAGTTCAGACACATTCGCGGACTGAAAATTAATATTAATGGCTAGATTTCACAATGTGGCATTATCACACCGAGCGATGGGTGGGCATGCCATCTGGGTTTTGGCAGGTATTAGATGTAATCAAAGGGATTACGTCTCTGTGGGCGAAATTATAAACGTGAGCAGGCTGCTGGTTCTTCTGCGGAAAGCGACGGCTCGTGAACGTGTTAAAGGGAAGAAAAAGAGGAGAGGCTCAGAAAATCTGATTACCGGTGAGACTACACGTGGACCCGTGCCGTAAGATGTAAAGACTACGATTAGGCTGTCGTGGGGGGGGGTTATTGCGTAACCGTCACAGGTTCATGCCAAGCGGTGTTTATACTCTAGTAGTTATTCATTTTACATCAATAGGAGGATGAATAGACGCGTGCAAGGGAGGCCGCTCGTGTGAGTTGAGGCTTACTTTTATTGTCATGTCCATTGCGCATGAAGTTATCACTGAAAAGATGTTGCTTGAGTCATAATATAACGTAAAGCATATTATAGGCGTTTATGCGTTACCCCATGACAAACTAATAAATTTGCATCCCCGTTCTGCATCAGAAACCGAGCAGGCCATCCGATACAGGGATGCCATATTGCCTTTCGTGCTGAGTTTAGATTAAGCGCGGTTAGAAGACACCGAAGAACTCAAAATCTTTTCTTTTTAATCTAGATAGCCTACAAGCTAAAATGCAAAATCTTTACATGAAATAAACGGGGTAAACGTGCTACTTAAATAATAAACGTTAATGACAGACGCGGGATAGAAGGATAGAGGCCGGAGTCAGTGGTGAAGTTTGTGATGATGGACAAGGAATCGCGGAGCTTTGAGAGACGCGGGGAGCAAAAAGCGATGTGCCGTGCTCCGGGCTCCCTCTAGTGTTCAGGATTAGGATGAGCACGAACTCCGCTAGTCTGGACAAAAAGAGACCGACCGAGAAAAGCGAATTAACCGAGTTTGTGTTTTACCACATTTCAAACCGCTGGATTAAAAAATAGATAAAAACGCCTTTTGCAGTGATTTATGTTCGCGATTTTACACTGAGATCTGGTTCTTTATTTAACTGGCAAAGTTATTTTAAAATACGTTTTTCTTTAGCCTACTTTTTTTTACAGCTGAGTTACGAGTAAAACCGTTCTGATATTCAGTTGCTTGGTTGATTAATTCTATTTATTATTTTACAATTTGTAAACAGGTAAAAAAAAATTAAAAGGCATACTCCCTGCAGCGTGACGCAGCAGACGGAGAAGAAGACTCAAAGACTTTAAACAATTTATCTACATACAGTTCATCTTTTTTGTATTTAATAAAGAGAAGGAGGGTGATAATCATCAAGGCAACATGAAAATTCCTGCAGTGTAATGAATACTTCAAACAAACACCAAACACCCAAATGACAAAACTATAAATAAGCTTTAATGTTTTGGACGATTTGCACGAACCGGTGTGTATCCTAATGCAATTACAAAAAGGGCCCAGTTGAAAGAAATCTTTTACACGTGTGCAGTATGCTATGTTAGATGTACGAACGTTTAAATGGGTATTTTATGCCTTCAAGTCAGCCTTAAAATAAAGAGTCTCCCTGTTAAGCACCGAACATCAACATGTCAGTCACTAGCGCTTTGATATGCAAAGAACGAAATCAGAGATGCAGTGTATATGAAATCAGAAATAGAATTGGGTCCGAATACCCTGGCATACTTCTCATACACCCAGCGATAATTTGATAAGTCTATTGAACTGATATCATTTGAGGAATTCTGTTGGTTATAATTGCTTCAGAACCATGGACAGCGACTCTCGCGAACGGTCCCCACAGCCACACAAACTCAGGCATCTTACAAGCTCGTCTGAAAACACGGGAGACGTGTTCACGAAAGCGCTAGACTACAGCGTGATGAACGACAACCACGACATCCTTCAGTCTCATTCTGATCATTGAACGCTTTCTACGGCGGCCGTTACACCACTGCATGCCTTGCTTAAAGAAATAACTCACCTAAAATCAAACACCCAGTCATCATCTTTCCAAACCTTTTTTTTTTTTTTTTTTTTTTTGTCCTCTGTGAAACGTAATAAAACGCATTTTCTGCGTTGCTTTTTGTTCCTACGACGCAATTCTGTGGGTGCCGAAATCGTTTTATTACCAGCATCATTCAGAATAGAGCCTGTATTCTTTTGTGTCGCAAGGAAAGAAAGAAAGAAATTCATACGGATTTAGTGACATGAGAGTGAGCGAGTAAATAATCATTTTGGGGTTAACTGTGACTTTAAGAGCATGCGGAACGACTTCAGTTGTTTACCTGTTGCAAATAAATAACACAAAAGAAAAGAAAAGAAAAGGTTGTAAGTGTTGTGTTGTCTTACTGAAAATACAACACTGAAGACGACGATTCCACATAACATTGTATTCTATTGTGTTTTTCTGACTTAATAATATTTATTTCAATACTTTACAAAGTGCTTTTTTGCTCATGTGTAATTTAATGCCATTGTTCATACGGACCTTTCACTTTCTGCTTCGTACATTTCCTTCGTAAATGCTGCTTCGCTCCTGAAAATAAAGGGGAGAGAATTACCGAAATGTTCTTGAAAATAAAGGTATGTGAAATGTTGTTGAAATATTAAAGACATCATTGAATAAAATGTCGTTGTCTGGGTCGTGTCTTGTTCTTCAATCGGTGAAGGTATCCAATAATAGGCAGCATATTATAAAACAAACAAACACACAAAAAAAACGCCTTAAAGTAAGAACGCACACAATCAACTGCGCTCACTTGGCAGCATTGGAGTAGAAAATTATAAGAATTTTTCAAAAGTTGTCAAAAGCCTTTTTGAGAGAAAAGTGTGTCGAAATATAACCCAGCATCTGAGAAAGTAAATGTGAGCGCGTGCAGCAGAAATCTTAACGTTGCGAAGTTGTGCGGCTTTTCTGCACGTTTCCACTAATACAAGTATCAGCAGTAGCCTATAAACGTATCATTTTGAATTGATGTTTATAATATGTGCGGTCACGGAATCCACAAGTAATGTTTAGCATCACACATCTTACACCTTACCTTGAAGATGCATTGTAGATTTTTCTTTTTTTCGCAGGTTATTGGCACACAACAATTGTTTTATTTTGATATTATCCCGTATAAAGCGTTGTAATGTGTAATATTCTATGTCTAGTATTCTGTAAAATTATTTGAAAGACCTTGGGGTTTTGTTCAAAAATTGCTTGTTATACGAATACGAACACACAGCGGGCTGTATTGCCGCCGCATATCGATATATTACAAAGCCAACGCTACGAATCGAAATAATTACAACAGTAATGTCAACCAAACATAATTACTCGTGCTGAAAGAACTCTTATGCAACATTTCCCGCCCTGTTGCACGCGCTGCTCGTCTGAGAGCTGCTGGACGTCATCACGACGCACTACTGGCATGGAGCCACTAGATGGTGCTGTGGACAAGCGATTACTCGCAGCAACACAAGTTCTTTGGACCGATTTTGCCAAAACCTGGCTTGTGTCTAATCGATTCAATCGTAACATGTGTCAAAGCTCCTATCTAACTGGAATAGAATTATTACGTTTCATCAAACACAGCAGCTACACCCTCAATGAATAGACAAATTGTTTATAAGTAAAGTGTAAAAAAAATAAATAAAATAAAAATAAAATAAATTAAAATAAAAATTGATAGATAGATAGATAGATAGATAGATAGATAGATAGATAGATAGATAGATAGATAGATAGATATCTAAAACAAAAGATAAACAATCTAAAAATAAAAAAGAGGTTTCTGATCTGGGGTCCATGTGGCCAGCGTAAAAAAAATAATAATAAAATAAAATAAAAAAAAATTGATAGATAGATAGATAGATAGATAGATAGATAGATAGATAGATAGATAGATAGATAGATAGATAGACAGATATCTAAAACAAAAGATAAACAATATATTTAAAAAAATTAAAAAATATATTATAAAAACATATATATATATATATATATATATATATATATATATACACACACACATACACACACACATATACACATATATAATTATATAATATGGTATAGATATAAACATTATTTAACTATATTGTATTTTAATCTTTTTTTAATCTACTTATTTGTGTAGTTTTTAAATAACACCCCTATGCTATTTGACTAAAATTTTAATAAAATGCATATTAGCAGAATATCAGTAAAGAGGACTGACTGCTAAATAGGTATTGTGTTTTTTCAGCAATAGTGTGCATTCTTACTTTTCAGAGGAAAAAAAAAATTTGATAAATCTCCATAAAAGTTCTCTGTGCAACTGTCTTTTTCTACTTGTAAAAAAAAAAAAAAAGTGTATTGACTATTCAAGTTTTTTAAGGCATCTAATATGTTGATACTTAATTTCCGTGATCTAAATATTTATAAGAATTAAATATTTGTCATCAATTGAAAGTGTGTAGGCTTTCTTGCATCACTGTGCTGTTATTTTATTACTACGCATGTATTTATCAGGCAACATGTCGCACAGACCTATGTATATTAATAGACATAATATGCACCGCACTGGTTACGTAATCAACTAGTGGGGGCATGTTGTCGCAAATCATCTTTGTGACAGTTAAATATTTCGTCCAGTCCAGTAATATTGTTTTTGTTTTAGTAAACAAATCTTTAAAGTACGTGCCCGTACAAGATGACTTGAAACACGAATAAAAATGACCCTATCTCCTCCGGATTCTTACTTTGTTACCAGAGAGTGCAGATGTTATAGTAATGTTTAGAAAATGACCCGGTCTGGTAGATCGCAAGCTCCTCTGTTTGTACTAGTCCAATAACAACATGATTGATATTTGAAAACAGTCATCGGAGGGTATGAGGACGCAGAGCATGTCGGGAGATGTCTGCACGGTGGGCGCCATATTGGAGCAACAACTATTGTTATAAATTGAGACGGGGCTGCTGCTGGCTGAGTTTACATGTTTTCTGCGTGTTTGTTCTGAAAATATTTGGATATTTCTACGCAAGGTCATGAAAGAGATGTCAACGTAAGTGTTCCGCGCTTCACAATGATATTAGTGAGTTTAACGTGTTAGTTGTTGAGGCAAAACCCAGTGCTAGGCTAGTTTAGCCAGTTTGTTGAGATAACGGTCAGAGAAAGCAGGCTGTGGCGGATAAGCGGCCTCAATGTGTGTTTTTATTTCAAATAAACACTCACTTACATTAGAGTATTTAAATACACGTGCGTTGTAGTCAGCTGTATTTAACGCAAGTATTTCTGGAGGTGTTGGCTATGTAATCTTGTCTTTGTTTACACGAAAGTTAGGCAATGCCTAATGGCAACGGATGTAAACGCGGTTCTTTTAGTCCTTGTTTACGTTTCACGAAACAAACCACATTTAAGTATGTAAGTACTATGTGGTCTGACATTGATTAATCTGAGAAGTGTGTGTATATATATATATATATATATATATATATATATATATATATATATGTATGTATATGTGTCTGTCTGTGTGTATAAATAATGCATATAGGCATATCTGCGTGCGTGCGTGCGTGCGTGCGTGTGTGTATATACAATCCATTATCCATTATACACTTTTAATTTACTTTGCACGTATTTATAACTATCCTAAATTATGATTGGCGAATGTTTTTGAGGCAAAGTGTTTCTTTGTTTTTGTTTGAAGTGCTACACTCAATATTTCATTTTTGGGATTTAAGTTAGTACGTCTGCAGTGCAGCCTTAGCCCATTATTGCTGTCATGTCTTTATTTGCAGGACTGGTAACAGTACGCTTGGCGGGCAGCAGCCTCGGAAACATTATGGCATCACATCTTCAATCAGCCTGGCCTTTCCCAGAGAGATAGACCATATCTACACTCAGAAGCTTACTGAGGCTATGAAACCGTTTGGAGTGTTTGAGGGTGAAGATGAACTCAATCACAGGTGGGGTGTTTATGTAATTTAGTTACTGCTTTCATATTTGAATCTGGTTGTTTCCAACTGTGTAGTATCTTTAAAGTACTAACATGGTTCTTTGAAGTAACTTTTTTTGTCAACACATCTGCAGTGATCTGTACAGTTAGGTTCATATATATATATATTTGTACAGTGGCACGATTTTTAATCATTACAGCTCTCTGCTCAACTTTGCTCCATTTTGACTGAATCTGGGCAGAGAGCACGCTTCAGAATTCATCCAGCTGCTTTTTTCTTCTGTCACGTCATCACTAAACACCAGTAATCCCATCACACTGCTCCACCATGTTACACTGATGATGTTGTATGCTTTTGTTCATGCCATGTTCGTGTCATGCCTACCTCCTGAAATGTTGTTCACTTGGCTGGATGTTGTAAAAGGGTTTTGTTTTACCATTGAGAGCATTGTCTAAACATTCACTATTGTTGTCCCCTGGATGTCCAGGCCTTTTTGTGTTGCTGGACGCCTCTCCATAAAACAACTTTTGAGGCTATCGTCCATTTACTTATTGTCACTTGAATAGAGGGGGACGTATGTATTAAAGAGCTGTAATTACTTAAAGGGTTAGTTCTCTATTCCTAAGCTTTAGAGGAGCAAGGATCATTTTTAATATAACTCCGATTGGATTCGTCTGAAAGAAGAAAGTCATATACAGCTAGAATTCTTTGAGGGCGAGTCTAATGTTAATTTCTGGGTGAACTAGCCCTTTAAATCTTTCTTCCAATTACAAATTAAAGAGTCTGCACTTTAAGCTCATATGCATTTGAATATGTTGAATAAGTTGAATATGTTTTGGTTAGCAGCGAAAAAAAAAAAGTGCTTGTCCAAATGTAATCCTTCCCAAATATGGAGTGATATAAAGCAAGGAACACACTACAATAATGAAGATAATCACCAGCTTTGTATTCCTACATGTCAGTAGTAGTGGCTAGTAGCAAAATCGTGTGTGGTTACTTTAGTTTAACTTTTTTTTTGTTTGTTTTGGGTTTTTTTGTTTTTGTCATCTTCGATTTTTAGATCCATGACATTAAAACATTACACAATTAAGTGCAGAAATGAACGGGAGTAATTTTACCTGATACTGATATTACAATAGCCAGTCTTAACAGTTTACATGATCTGGCTCATTATTTTGTTATATATTTTTACCAAAATATACCAAACTTGTGTTGCCTTGAGAACATCTGCGGTGACTTGCGTTGGCCAAATTTTTTCACATTTCCTAATATTTAACTAAATTTGTTATACATAGATTAACTTCTGATGTTCCTCTTTACAGTTTGATTTGTTGTTGGTATAAACTGAAGTATCATTTGACCTACACAGTATTGAGTGTATCATTTGCCTCCCGCAAACCAGTTTTTGCACAGTGTGCGTTTAAATGCACTTAAGAGGTGTTTGTGTCTTTTATAGACTTGCAGTTCTTGGAAAGCTGAATTCATTTGTGAAAGAGTGGATCGCAGAAATCAGTGAATCAAAGGTAAATAATACTGGAGGTCTCCTGACCTGATCACCAAGTTACATGATGAAATTTCTCAATTCTTCATTTTCCCTCACAGAATCTTCCACCATCGGCAGTAGCGAATGTTGGTGGCAAAATCTTTACTTTTGGGTCATATCGGTTGGGAGTGCACACAAAAGGTACATCTAAGCTGGATTTGACTGTTTAACAGCAGAATGACCTTTTAAAGATCTGTGAACATAAATTAAGGCGTTAAAGTTATATGTGCTTATCACATTTTTTTTTCTTTAGGTGCTGATATAGATGCTTTGTGTGTTGCCCCACGTCACGTCGAAAGAACAGACTTCTTTTCATCCTTCTTTGAAAAACTAAAACGGCATGATGAGATTAAAGATCTACGAGTGAATACTTTTTCTGTTCCTCATTTATTAGTATTGTCAAAAGTACAGACTGTGATGCCATTTTGTACTGAAACATTAGCACCGTTGAGCAGATTCTTAAAAAGCACTGATTGGTCATTGTGTTCACACGCTCAATGTACAAGACTTGTGATTTGGTCTGTGATTGATTATTGTAGCCAATCATAGTCATCTGTTGAGCGTGTGTGAACAGTGACCAATCAGTGCTTTTTGAGAATCTGCTCAACAGCTCTCAAATATTATTGGGAATTAAAAAATTTCTGAATGGTATCACGGTCGGTACCTTTGACAACACTATTTATACCTCTGCCACTGCTTTGTGTAAAGAGTGACTTATCCTGTGCATAATTCCTCTTTAGGCTGTGGAAGATGCATTTGTACCAGTCATCAAATTCAAGTTTGATGGAATTGAGGTAAAGCAATTCAAGTGTTCATGATAACGTCGCCTGGTCAATATTTAGTGTTAAGGTTTTGTTTTGATTTGTTTTTCTCTCACCTACACCCAGATCGATCTGCTGTTTGCCAGACTCGCTCTCCAGTCAATTCCTGATAACCTGGACCTGAGAGGAGACTCTCTCCTCAGAAACTTGGACATCAGATGCATTCGCAGTCTAAACGGTAATACCTTCTAAGATTTTATTTAAGTGTCACATAAGTCTAATTTGTGCACTCTTCCATAAATGTACTTATTTTCTTTTGCAGGTTGCCGTGTTACAGATGAGATCCTGTATCTGGTGCCTAATAAAGAGAACTTCAGATTAACATTGAGAGCAATTAAACTGTGGGCCAAACGTAAGTCTGATTTTTTTTATTCTTGCCTTCAGGCACTTGTCTTGTTTGAAATCAAGACTTCTGATGTGTTTTGTTATAAATCTTGGCTTGACATGCTAAAAGCAAGTTTATGCTGAAATTCAATAATGTTTTTTTTTTTTTTTTTTTAAGGACGAGGAATCTATTCTAACATGCTAGGCTTTCTTGGTGGAGTTTCCTGGGCTATGCTCGTGGCCAGAACTTGTCAGCTCTATCCAAATGCTGTTGCTGCCACACTTGTGCACAAGTTCTTTCTGGTCTTCTCTAAATGGTGAGGTCATGGCACATTCTGTTCATACGGTGGAACTGAAACTTCATGTATTGTTTTGCTGCTAATGTCTAGTCCCTTTTGTGCAGCCATGGAATGTCCAATGCTGTTTCCCCCCCTCCTAACTGCATTTCTGCTCTAATTTTTCTTATTTAGGGAATGGCCAAACCCTGTGCTTTTAAAACAACCTGAAGACAGCAATTTAAATCTGCCAGTCTGGGATCCACGAGTTAGTGTTGCATTCTTTGTAGTGAAATACAGTTTTCTAGTTTGTTTGTTTTTTTTTTTTTTTTTTTTTTTTTTTATAGCACTTTTTGCTATACCTTTTGTAATTTTACTTACAGGTGAATCCATCAGACCGGTATCATTTGATGCCAATAATCACTCCAGCATATCCACAACAGAACTCTACCTACAACGTGTCCACTTCCACACGCACCATCATGAGTGAAGAGTTCAAGAATGGTGTGTAACAGATTCTCTAATTGGCCATTTCTCTTGACCCATTTCCTAATTTTTCAAAATGTTCTGTTTTTAAGGTCTAACTGTTACAGATGAGATTCTTCAGGGAAAAGCTGATTGGTCCAAGTTGTTTGAACCTCCCAATTTTTTCCAGAAGTACAAGTAAGTAGATATCCACAGTGTGGTATAAAAGATCAAATACAGCAAATACTGACAAAATTTTTTGGTTTTTTGCAGGCATTACATTGTCCTCACAGCCAGTGCATCCACTGAAGAAAACCATCTGGAGTGGTAAGAGCACAAAAAGAAATTCACCTTGGTGTGTGTGTTTCACAAGCCTTACTGCACCGTTCCAATTGTTGGAATTTGCTGCAAGAGTGGGAATCATTCAAATTCTACACAGAAATCTGTTATAAACAGATCAAACAGCTCTGAGAAAACCAGAAGCACTAACTCCAACTATAACCGTGGTGTTGGGTACCGAAACCTGGCACTGGTACCTGAGTAACCGGTATATACTAGAACCGAAACAAAATTCCAGTTAAGGCACCGGTACAGTTTTAAAAATATCAGTTTGGCACAGGTATGGAAAGTGAAGGGGAAAAAAAAAAGAAAAAAAAAGCCAACCCTAGGATATTGTGGTAGAAATAGTCAAATGTTATAACGTTATTCATTTCAGGGTTTGTACAAGCTTTTGAGAGAAATGAAAGCAATTCATAATGACATTCAAGCATTGACTGTTTCCAACGCTTTAAAGCTAAAAAGTATCCAATTTGAATGTTATTTTAAATGGGATGACCAATATACCTTTTGAAGCACAAAAAATACATCAATCTACTTTTTAAACCTGTTTCGATAGCAGCAGAAGAGCACGAAGAGACTACAATGAAAAATAAAAAGTTGACAGTAATAATCATAGAAAAGTCTACTCACAAATGATTTTTTTCTCATGCCATGTTTTATACATATTTCGTGTGTGTGTGTGTTCAGTCCTTCCTTTTGGTAAATGTAGGGCTATGTGTTGTTTTGTTTTTTTTTTTTTCTCTTCCTTCCCCATACAAGCTATTGTAATGACGTCTTTCTGTGGTTGATTGAGCTGATTTGAGTAATTACATGATGAGGTGTCCGTGCATCCATTATACCACATTGTCTTTGTGACTTTGTCTCCTATGAAAATTTGAAACTTCCCATTTTAAATGATTCCGCACATGCAGTGGTTAAAACAACTGTATTTGTTCTGTACACATGCATGAACTATTAAACAAATTCACTTTCTACACTCTCTAATCAATTTAAAAAAAATGGTGTTCTGGACATAAAATCATAATGATGTTCTGACATCAACAGGATTGGACTGGTAGAATCAAAGATAAGAGTGTTGGTTGGAAATTTGGAGCGCAATGAGTACATCACCCTTGCCCATGTCAACCCACAGTCTTTTCCCGGCTCAAAAGAGAATCACAATGAGTAAGTAACGGTTGGCTGTGTGGCAAGACCAAATGTTTTATCTTGCTATTCGTAAGTTTGTATGACTGTAATGGTATGTCATGTTTTATTTATTTATAGCAAAAAAATTAAAAATAAAATGTACACTTATGGCATGCCTCTTTTAAATGTAAGGGAATTCTGTAAATAATGCAGCTAATGTTTTGTTTGGGCTGAAATTTTGGTTAAAAGTTTGTGTTCAGCTTCTGCTTGTTTAAATTTACCTTTATAATCAAAATATTTAGAATACCCATATTTATTGTGGGTCCACTCAGCAGTACTCAGCCTGTGTGTTTTCAAATGGCATATATATGTATGTGTATGTGTGTATATGTGTATATATATATGTGTGTATGTGTATATATATATATATATATATATATATATATATATATATATATATATATATATATATATATATATATATATATATATATATATATATATATATATATATATATATATATATATATATATAAAAACTTTACAACAGATTTTTTGTAAATCTCCACAGAAATGAATTTGTTTCCATGTGGTTCATTGGAATCAGCTTTAAAAAACTGGATAACTCTGACTGTGTGAATATTGACTTGACCTATGACATCCAGTCCTTCACAGACACTGGTAAGGTTCTCAGCCTCTTGTTTTCCTCTATGCTCATGTCTTGTGAATGTAGTTTTCAATGTCTAAAAACTGTTTCATTATAGTTTATAGGCAGGCCAGCAATATCAACATGCTAAAGGATGGCATGACTATTGAGGCCACACATGTGAAGAAAAAACAGTTGCATCATTACCTGCCTCCTGAACTTGTACAGAGAAAGAAGAAGGTAAAAAAAAAAGTGAATTGTTAATAGTAACATTCAATACCCAGTAAGACTATATTGTAGCGTTATCCTGTCTCTCTTTTGGGCAGAGTTTGGGAGATATAAACCGGAGCTCAAACGGTGGTGGGTCAAAGCGCTGCTCTCTGGATGGCAGTCAGCTGGACAGCTCCAGGGACACGGACATCGGCACTCCATTCAGCTCTCCTACACCAGTCAGCAAACCATGTCAGCCAGCCTCCACACCTGAGGAGAGGTAGTGTCCCTGATCAGGATTAAACATTTGTGATTTAATCAGACCAGAGAATTCTGTGATTTTCTAAACGATCACAACAAAAACACAACTTTATTACTCTACACTTGCTTCAGTGCGGAAATTATAAAGATCACAAACTACATGAAGAGTGACATGGTTTTGTTTTTTTTGCAGTTAAGCTAATTTTATGGCCTCATTCTCAAACTCAGGAAATGTTTTTAAATACGAGTTGGCTGTAATGTCACAATGCTCTTAGAATTACCTAAAATTACTTGCATGGTTTAAATTTTTTTGTCAGTAGTCTCAGTCCACCCAAGCATCCAGTCCTTGTATTCATGGACAGCCCACCAGCAACAGAAGTTTCTCCTCCAAAACCAGAACAAGGAATGTCCATTCCAGTCATCGGATCCAGTGAGTTACATCAGATCTTCGGTTATGGACTTGTTCCTGTTTTGTGTTTTTGTTTTTATTATTATTATTTATATATATTTCGTTTCTAATTTCACTCATCTACTATTTATTTTTCCAGAGCCCATCGCCACTCCAGTTGCCAAGCCTCCAGCACCTCCCGCAGGCAACACCATTCCTACAGTGGTGGGCCGCAGTGTGATACCCCGCGTTACCTCTTCCTCCCCTAGCCTGCCTGAACTGCCCAACAGTGTCAATGGTGCACCAAAGAGACCTCACTCTCCATCTCTGGAAGATCCACCTAAGAGGCACAAAGATACAGAGGTAATCTACACAGGCCAAGAAATCCATTACAATTGATCAACCTTTCTAATCTAGTCAAAAAAAAAAAAACCTTCAAGCATGTCTTAATATTTGAATGCACTGTCTTTTGTTTCAGGTGTTTTCTGATGACTCTGCGTTTAAAGAACCGTACCCTCCAAATAGTAATGGCTTGGATGGCGAAGAGGGGCCTGCAGTGGTGAGGGGGGGTTTTTTTGTTTGTTTGTTTTTTTTCATGTTTATTGCATTACTCTCAGGTGTTGACCACAAATGGCTCATTTCACTAAAACTGAAACCGTTCACGCAATGTTTTTGCGAAAACATTTGTTTTGGGTTTTTTTTGACAGGAGGATCTTTCAGCAACCAAACCTATGCCAATACCAACAATTGATACATCAAGATCACAGGTAACTGACATGTAGTAATCATCATGATTTGAACTCCATATTGTAATTGAAAGGATATTTGACATCACTTTTTTTTTTTTTTTGTATTGTATTTCAGAGACTACCCAGTAAAGAGCTTCCGGATGCATCTTCCCCAATTCCCACAAGCAACCTTCGTGTGATTAAAAATTCAATCAGGCTCACTCTTAACCGATAACAATGAGCTATCTACAGGTACCGTGAATTCTTACTGTTGCTGCCATTCTTTGATTTGCCCTTTTAATCTGTTTTTCCCCTCTTCTTGAACATCTGTCTGCACAGGTTGTCCCTTAACGAGTGGAACTACACTTGTGTAACAGCAGTGCTGCTTTTAAACTGCTACTGATACTTGGCTGGTCTTCCTGCTTGTTACAGAGTTAGTGTTTTTGTTTTGTTTTTTTCTTTTTTCCCCCTAACCCCCAACCCAAAGTTTTTCTTTTTCTTTTTTTTTTTTAAATGCCTTACTGTGTCAGAATGCTTGCGTAAACATCTATTCAAGCTTTTGAAACAAATTGTACAGTTGATGTAGTTTGTATATAACTTTAAAAATCATTGTTAGACTTTCTATGCCACCTTTAATGTAGTTTTTATTAACAAAAAAAAAGTTGAAAAAAAATTGTCCTGTTTGTCACTGTAAATGAGATTCTTCATTGTTTGTCCGAAGGTTTTCCTTGCAGTCTTTTTGTATTCGCTGTATCGGTTCTGGTTCAGTTTCTGGGAGGACCTTTTGTGTGGGGTGCGTATGTGTGAGTGTGTAGATGGACCAGCTTTAGTAACTAAAAACCATGACTCCATGACCTATCCCAGTAAACACTGCTGACACTCCATAGTTTTGTTAACCGCTCCGAACAAAAGAACAGTATTAGATCTAAGGTTTGGGTTTGTTGGGCCAACATTTGAAGCCAGGTTTGGTTTTACAAAGAGTTGTGATTTATTTGAGTCAGTGTTGGTTTTCGCGTGTGCATGTGCATGATTGTGTTTCCCTGCGTCTAGGGCATCACCCCTGCGCCTCCCATGGAGGTCTGGATGGCAGTGTCTCCTGAACTTAACGAACAGAGACTAAATGAGATTTCTGCCCTCTTTCCATGTTGTTTTTTTTTTCTCTCCATCTTTCCACAATCTACTGTCCTACCCTCGGGATGTACAGAGAACATAAACTTACTATTCATTTTGGGGTTTCTTAACATTTTATTTATTTGTACCGTTTTTTTTTTTTTTTTTTTTTTTTTTTATCACAGGTATTGCAGTTGAACAACTTTATTATTCTAGACATTAACTTCAGCGCTCGGTTTGAATTTTCCTTACCTTACCTTTAGGACAATAAAAAAAAAATCTACTTGTCATTCTTTTTGTAGGGCAAAAAGTTGTATTTGAAAGGGTATTTTTGTATGTAATGTAAATTGCCTTCTTTACATTAAGAACATAAAATTCACAAAACCCCAAAGCGGCTCCTGTGGTTTTTCTACGGTGGTCTTTGCCTTACCTTCATATACCTGTTCTTTACTTTGTCTAGGTAGCAGATGCTCAGTGTCATTGTTTGAGATGACGTCACCCCTGCTCCCGTGACGTCATCAGTAGTAAGGTTGTAAACATGACTTAACCGCCGTCTTTACGCAGGAGCCTCCGAACTAACTCCCGCGAGCACGAGTAACTTACAATTCAACGAAGTCGGAAGGTAGTTTGTCTCTAAAAAGAGTTATTCTCTCACTGTTGTTGGACAAACTTCCTTGTTTGTGGGAGATTCCCGCTGCGTGTACAGGGGATTACCCTAACATGAGTTTAACGGCGGCGTGAACTTCAGTAAATAGCCTACCAGCGGCGTCCATTAAAAATAATAACTTGAGCTGCTGGTCATTCAGTCTTAATAATAGCGCCCGCTGTTGAGCTAAACCGTGTCAGAACAAGTAGGTCGTTGGTGCTTTTAAAGGAAGAAGTTCACCACACTGTCGTTTTCTCGTCTGAACGCTGCCCTGTTCTAACGCGCGCCCACAAAACGAGATGTTAGCGTTCACTTGTTAATATCTCAGTGTCTTTTTGTATGTATGTGATATGTATGTATGTATATATATATATATATATATATATATATATATATATATATATATATATATATATATATATATATATATATATATATATATATATATATATATGTATATATATGTATATATATGTATATATATGTATGTGTATATATATGTATATATATATATATATATATATATATATATATATATATATATATATATATATATATATATATGTATGTGTATATATATATGTATGTATGTGTATATATATATATATATATATATATATATGTATATATATATATATATATGTGTATATATATATATATGTGTGTATATGTGTATATATGTATATGTATGTATATGTATATATGTATATATGTATATATGTATATGTATATATATATGTATGTGTATGTATATGTGTATGTATATGTGTGTATATTGTATATGTATATATATTGTGTATATGTATATATATTGTGTATATGTATATATGTTTGTGTGTGTTAAAAGAATGGAGAATGAAGCTGTCATATCTATCATATCGTTTAGTGTTCCGCTCAAGAATAAGATACGCTGGGTTGACTTTAACAACACAAAGACCAGTGTTTAGCGCTTTATAGTACAGTAATAGTGTTTTCATTTTGGATGTAGCCTGCCTTTAGGTCTGTTTAACGAGAGGACATTTCTATACTCAAACACGCAGAAAGAGTAAAAAAATTCCCGGCGAGTGTCAGAGAGACTGAAGTGAAACTCATCCTGTGAACTTAAATTTTTTGTGGGATTTCAAAATCTTTTAAACTGAAAGTAAAGTAAACGTATTAAATTAAAGCACCTTTACATTTCTCATTTTATTTCAGCTTAATTTGAATTTGACGTCGCAGTATGCGCATCCCCCGTTTGATTGGCTGCGCTCGCGCTTAAGGGTATGGCAAGCCCAAGTAATATTATAGTTTATAGTAATAAAATCCAGTAGCGGCTGCTATCTATTCAGTTACACACTGTAAGGAAGAATTGGCTATGATCCGCTTACGTTAAACTGTGTTAGGGGTTTATGTCAGACATTAAATAGCCTGGCGATTAAAAATATGTTGTGATGTTTCATAAAAAAAAAATATTACCACCATCACAGTCTACTAGTACAGTGTTTCTGAACCATGATCCTCGGCGCCCTCCGACACTGTACATTGTGTGTGTCTCCCTAATCAAATACGCCTGATTTAACTCATGAGCTCATTAGAAGAAACTCCAAAGCCTGAAACGGGTGTTTAAGAAAAAGGGAGACGTGCAGTGCTGGGGGTCACACTGTGCTTGTAGATTATGATGTTACATGCTTTTCACCTGTGGTGTGCCTTATTATTTCTAATAATTCAACAACCTGATGTCAATTATTCTGCTTATGCTACAGTTATTATGCCTCAATGCTTTTATAAGGGTAATACATTTATGAGGTTTTGCGTCTGAAATGCTCTTGCATGCAGGACTCATTTCTTACATCTTATTGCATACATCTTGTTGCTAAATCCAAAATGTAATTGTAGAGCGTCCATGCTTGTTTCTGACTTAATTCAGTGTGTGTGCGCGCATAAAAAAATTGCCATCTTAACAACAAATTACATCTATACCTTATTTTTCTTTCTTTTTTTTTTTCTTGTGCATATTATCTCATGTATAGTTCAGGTGTAGGTACCTACAGGCAGAATTAAATGACTGGAACACCTGCAAAATGTTGGTTAATCGGGTTTTCAAATAATCTTTTTTTTTTTTTTTAAATGAAAGCGTCGAATATGTAATGCCTTTCTTGCACTAATAATTGCACTATTATTATTATTAAATAAGCATGAACAGCAAATGGATTACAATAAACTTAAAAAGACAAAAATATAATTAAAGGAAAAATGCTACCATCTATCAAAAACAGTCACTACTGAGTCAAAAGAAAAACAAGTAAAAATGAAAGCGGCTTGCCATAAGGGGCGGGGCCTGGTATGGGAGGGAGAGAATGTATATAGTGGGGAATTCCCACTCAGTAAACTATTCTGTGTTGAAGTGTTACTGTATATCTGTTCAGCAGCTCAGAGCGCGGAGGTAAAACCTAAGACGAGGGTGTTCGGATAGCTATGGATGGTGAGTACCAGTACTTATTAAATCGATCTGTTTTTACTTTTCCCTTTCTTGCTTTTTCCTGTCTTGATTTCAATTGGCGCACAAGTCCGTGTAGTCGATTCAAAACAGCACCGTTGTTTTAAGCACTTCGTCGTTTTAATAGCTAATCAAAGATAGCCTAATTAAGGTGCCAACAGGTAACCTTTTATCATATAGAACTCTATATAGCGTTTCTGTGCATTTGTATTTTTTGCTAAATCTTGACAGCGTAATTCGCGATCAGCATGACATGTTCCGCATTTTCAAATCTGATTCTATTTAAGAAAAAACGCACAGGCTCGTAGTTTTATACATCACGGGGAACAGGAGTGAATTATCTTGCTGGAAGTGTGCAATTGCGGAAAACACCCGCGAAACAAAAGCAATAGACGAGCTGAAAACAAAGTTCTTTAACTCTACACAAATCTTATGGAAACCGAGCAAATCAGATGAGTTCTTGAATGCACGAGGGACAAAGTAACACCAGGAAATAAAAATGAGGAACTTTTAAAAGCCCTTTCAGCTCTGTTATTCCAATCTGCACGTTTGTTCATTCTTGTATATGTGTTATAACATGTATTTAGCTAAGTGCCTGTATTCATCTGTGTTCTTCTGCCCGTGCTTTTCTATACAGTGAATGCCCTTTCAATGCACAGGGATCCCAATCTAAGTAAGTACATTACATTTATCTGTGCCAAGTGTGAAGTGTATTCTGTCGTTGCTAATAACATGTTTTGAGTCAAGTTTAGGGTGGATCATAAACTTTGCCTAATTACTCATCAAGTATGTTAAACGTCACGCAGCTGCCCTTTTAAAAACGATGTAATGTTCAGATTTCCTTACGTTACTTCCTTTTTTTTTTTTTTTTTTTTGATAAAGATAGGACTTCCTGTAAGTGACAAATCTCTCGAGCAGGCAGTGCTGAGTGACATCTGAACACTTTACTAAAGTATACATTGGCTATATTTTAATTCATTATAACCATTTTCTCGCTTCATGGCATTTCACAGTGTAAGAAAGCGTAGGCAAATAGATCTAGATATGTTCGCGGCAATGTCAGAAGCAAGTCCCTTAACAACAACCGAATATATTGCGCGTGCAGCTGTTTGTGCAGGTGTTCGAAAAAGTTATGAAATGCTTAGAATAATAGCACCTGGATGAAATGGTAAAGTTCTGTGCCCGCAGGTGCAGAGCGCGGGAATTTATTTACTGGCAGGCTGCGTTGTTTGTGGTCAGGTTATGGTCAGGTTCTGTGAAAGTCGCAAGATGTTGTTTCTGCAGGTGTTTCGAGGCCCTTGTACTTATGCGTCTTCAATGCAGGCGTTTTAATAGGCTCTGTCTAATCATTTTGAGTATCTAAATGAATGAGTGATGTCATTTTGCCGGTCTGTGCAGTGGGGGAGCCCTGTGTTCAGATCTTCGAGCAGCCAAAACAGAGAGGCATGCGCTTCAGGTACAAATGCGAAGGTCGTTCAGCAGGCAGCATACCCGGAGAAAGAAGCTCAGACAATAACAGAACCTACCCAAGCATTCAGGTACATGCTTTTAAAGCCCTACACCACTTTCACTGTATAATTCACGCGATTACTAAGTGATTCTATAAACAGCATCTCTCTTTATACCTCTCCCTATTAGATTCTGAATGTTACAGTGAAAGGAAAAGTACGTGTTTCCCTGGTGACCAAAAGTGACCCGTATAAACCGCATCCCCACGACTTGGTGGGTAAGGACTGCAAGGATGGTTATTATGAGGCCGAGTTTGGACCCGAACGAAGAGTCTTTGCGTAAGTCGGTGCTTTTAGCATTAAAATGAAGCATTTGAATGTCACTTAAATGCAGGAGGTTAAAAGCCTTTTGATTGCAGATATGTTATCTGCATATTTTGCTCTAATCTCATTTGGGTCTGTTACCATTTTCCTCCTAATGAAATGAAACATCTCTATGCCCCACATCAAAGCCATTCCAATGTGCTTTCCGTATTACTCCAGCCCACACACTACCACAGTTCTCTTCCGAAAGGCTGTCCATTCTTCTTCTTTTTATTTTTTTTTAAAGAAGCATGTTGTTTCAGAGTAGGGAGCCATGCAGGGGATTCCCCTGATATGCAAAATGAGAGCCTTAGAGCTCCAGTCTGCCCTCAATTTTAAACAGTATGTCAGTATGGTTAGTTCTAACCTCACTCTTCCTGTTAGCTTTAGTCTTTGGGATCAGTGTTCAAGATGGACAATGCATAGAGCTAGACATATCTGACCGCTCAGGCGACGCAGTTTAACAAATTGTTTCTTTGTTTTTTGTTTTTTTTCCAGGTTTCAGAACCTGGGCATCCAGTGTGTGAGAAGAAGAGAAGTGAGAGATGCCATAATGCAGAGAATTACGCGGAGGATCAACCCCTTCAATGGTGAGAACAAATTTTTTTTTCTTCATGGCCTAAATAGAATCTGCACATACGGAAAATTGAATCCGAATTGGGGTAAATCAGATATTTATCCTTAAATCTTGAATCTAAAATCTTAAATCTATCCTTAAATGTCTGCAAATTTTATCTGGGCCCACTTGATTTCTCTTTCTCTTGTTATCAGAAATGCTGTATTGACATGATGCCCGATGTTAAAAAAAAATCTTATTTCTACCTGCCTTCAGTACTGTATCACACAAACCGTCATCTGACAATGCAGTTAGGCTAGAAAAAAATCACTTCTCCTTATTTAGTGAAGGTGTTGCACAACCGGCTGCGGTGTTGAGTGGCATATGATCAGGGGGAATTTATTTAGAGAGGGAGGAATGTCAGGAGGAACTGTAAACTATACTTTTTTGTGTAACTGATAACTTTGGCTCGTTCTGCCTTGAGTATGCAAACAGCCAAATACTTCAGGAATTCCATGCAAACTAATGTGTGGGAGGAAATTACAGCAGGGTCAACATTTTGAAAGCAGCTTCCCTAGCTCTGGGTTTCAGGTTGTGTCTTTTGCCACCAGCAGCAATGTTTTCGTGATAAATAAGTCTGACAAATCGGCCTTTTGGAAACGGTAGCGATTTAGAGCATGTATTCTTCATGGGTTTTATATATGAAGTGATTGAACAAGCGTATCACCTTATGTTAGCAGATGGTGTGGAATCATCATGTAGTGTCATACCACCGTCTAGCCAAAAGATATTTGAGAAATTATGAAAATGCTGTTAGTGAACACAGGGAGTTATGGATCGTGAACTCGCTTCCCCTTCTTCTGCTTTTCTCTGTGGTCACGGGCTGTTTAAGGGACTGCTCTCACTTCTGCTGTGATAACCAAATAAAGATTTCTCTCTTTGGCTGCATAATACTGACAGTACCCTGAAATTAGGTGGATTAGTCATGGTGGCAATCGCAGTGAGATTAGTTTTGATATTACTTTTGAAGTTTGGTCATGTGTTGAAGGGATGACCTGCCAGAGATGACCTCATTTGCACTGACGGCGTCCCGCAAGGATTGATCCAATGACGCATGCATATGCAGTGTATACATTCATTTCATTTATTGACTAGGTAATCGGATATTTTTTGAGGAGGTATTCATTTTGTGGTTAGGGCTGTCACAAACATAAAAGGACAGCTGAGAAATAATTGTCATACCACTAAAAGTGATTAGTGATGTTTTTTGTTTCATGTTCTGCTTAATACTTCTACAGTGAAAAATGTTATTTTGAAACCCTTTTCAATCCGGCATTGCTGGTAAATTTAGCAAACGGTGAAACTGCACGTAGCGCACTAAATTAAGCGTGAAATTTAGTAGGAAGTAGAAAGACTGAAATGGTCTTTTCTATACTTCAACTCTCTTTCAAACTCAACTTTGAAAAACAGTATAAACACTCTTTTTAACAGTACACACATTAACAAGGAATAAATACATTTCTTTGAGTCAATCACTTTGGATCTGAAGTCATTTTCTAAAATATAGCACTACATTTTGTGCTTTTTAATGTGAATAATAAAAGCCTACTTTAAACATTAAAAATATTTTCAAATTAATATTTTTATATTAATTGCAGAAAAGTTTACATAATATAGCCTACGTATGTGTACTGTATATATTTATTATATGTTTATTATTATATAAGACACACAAGTATATACATAAGTTTTATATATATATATATATATATATATATATATATACAAGTTTTATATATAAATAGACATATATACATATTAAATTGTGATTAATCAAATGATTATATTTATATATATATATATATATATATATATATAATATTAGATCATTATTAATATAATATACTGTAACATCCTAAAATATTTGCAATTAAATGTTCATGTTTGAGGGTTGAAATTACACATAAATGCACATGAAAAAGCATTTTGTGACATATCTATATTTGAATACAATATCTTTATTTGGCAGGTAATATGTACTAAATAAGTCGAAATAGCTTATTCAGCTATAGCTATAAAAACTCATGATGTCTCTAAGGTTGCCCAGAGTTGTATTTGCCGTGATGGGTGCTGAGTGGGTGTTGAGCACACAGTATGGTGTTAGATGTCACAGATGGTGGGTTCAGGTGACGAGAGATGCGTGTCAGGCTTGGGAATGGTGGTGTGCCCACAGAATGGAGAATTTTCACCTGCCTGCCCCCATTTCTCTCTACATCTCGAACCATCTGCTTCATGTTCCAGCAGCCCACGCTAACCTAAATCATCCCCCACCTGCGACTGCTGTCCACTCGTTTCTCTTGCTCTCTGACTTCACTAAATGCAGAACCAAAGGCGCACGTACACACGCATATAAACATGACCACACCGCCGCTCGCAGTTGCCTTTCTCACACTCCTCCTCTCGCTATCTTCCACACCCACTCATCTCCTCCCACCTTATCTCTGTTCCTCTGTTCCTTCTTGTCTGTTTTACATCTGTCTGCTGTGCTCCTCGCTGCTCAGCTTCCGTCTCCATCCTTCTTTCCCGCTTCTGGGCTTGTGGTCTGGCCAGAGTTGTTTCTTCGCGTCAGGAGGTTGCCTCCTTTGCTGCAGAGTCGTCAGTGATTCACTGTCACTCGAGCGGTCTTTCTCTATTTCCACCTGCTGTGACCTCAGAGGGCTCAAAGCTCGTCACTGGTGTGGGCGGGATAGCCGTGGGGTGAAAAGAGGCAGACTCCTGAGAGTGAGAGCGTGGGGCGGAGGCACACACACTGAGAGATGTCTACACCAGCGCTCGTGTGGGTGGTGGTGCTATCAAAGGCTGATGTGTCAGTGGCATTTCTGGTGATGCTGCTGGGTGAAATCTACAAGCGCACTGCAAAAAAACCTGTCAAATTAATCCAGTTACTATATAAATATGTTTTGCATAAGTTACAGTACTTTACTGTAAAACGTACAAAATATACTATATTATGTGCAAAGTTCTTTGTAATGTATAAATTATACAGGCATTAAATATGTACCTCTTTTGCATAACTTACCAACATTACAATAATTCACTGGAAAAAGTTAATTTATTTAAATCCACCAAATTGGGCAATACAGCAAAATGTATTATTTATAATAGTATTTATTTATTTATTTATTTATTTATTAATATAAAAAAAAAAAAAAACACTAAAACTGCCAATGTTGTCACTACTGCACAAAAAATTTGTTTCTTAAAATCATAACAGCATTTCAACCCAAAGGTCTTCATTAGGCAAATAACTAAAAACAAGTTGTGTCACAAGCATGTCAGCTAATTTTAAACAAACTGACCTGGTTTTCGTTCTCATGCCCGTTTCATTTTTTTCTCCTTCTTCCCCTTTCCTCTTTATTTACCTCATTCACAGAACTCTGTATATATTGTGCTCTGTTTTGACACACAAATTACATCTAGGATTAATATGTCTATATATATATATATATGTTTTTTTTACAGCTGAGCAACTTTGAACGTATGTTTTGTGTCTACAGTTCCCCGGGAACAGCTGCTGCAGACTGAGGAATATGATCTGAACGTGGTGCGTCTTTGCTTCCAAGTTTTCCTGCAAGATGAGACCGGGATGTACAACACCGCGCTGCCTCCCATCATCTCCAACCCCATCTATGACAACAGTGAGTTCACACAAATAAAAGCTCACGCTGCCATTTCTGGACAGCAACAAATGGAGTTGAAAACTTTGTTTCACTGCATATCAACACTGACTCAGACAGTGACTTCCACGTAGTTGATTTAGCTTTTTGATGATTGGCAGTACAGTGCTGTTTTTGCTGCTGCTAGTCATACAGAGTCACTAGGGCAAATGTTAGAATACAATACAATACAATATTTATTACTGTGTTAGTTATTTAGTTTCTTTCTACAATTAAAGTAAAACCTATCACGGTATTTGCTGTAATGATTTTTATGAGTCTGAAAATAATTAATCAGTAATGTAAAATTGTTTATCATGTCCTATAAATTATAATCGATGCAAAAAAAAATAGTCTGTATGTCAATAATTATCAGTTTAATATTCATTATTGGATTTCAGTATCATCACATCAATATACTGATCATTCAGTATATTTTAGAGTATTTTGTTTAAGATTGCGGAAAAATGTGTGTTATAGCGATACCCTTCAGAACACAACCATTTGACAGCACTTTTGACTGATTCACTGCCGCCACAGAGCATGAAGCTGTGGCAATGCATTGCTTAGGTGACAGATCTGTCAGTGGCCACATCCCACACAGGAAGTGAGCATGGTCCATTTCAACACTTCCTCACGTGATGGTGCTATACAGCGTGAGCAGAACAGCAGTGTTTGCAGAGTGTTTTTATGTGGTTTTGTGATGCTAAATAAATCAGCGGATAAAAAAAGAAAAAAAAACTCAAGCCGTGACTTTGTTAAACCCTTTCACCGGCTTGTAGAGGTTGATTCTGGAGTCTTCCATTTTGTTCTCATGACTATGCAAGTAAAGTGTTAATATGGCAAGCCTTCTTTGCCCTTACAGAAATCAGTCTCTTACAAACCAGAAAAGAGGAAGCAATAAACCACCCCGCCCTTACTCTGTAAATCATGACAGGTTTAGCTGCTTTTTTTTATCTCGGGACATACTGTTTTCAAGCGTGGCTGTGCCTGCAGATACTCTGATAAAGTCAAAGAATGTGAAATATGATTTCCTACTGCTTATAGCAGTGCATGTCTGTTTTTAAGTTTGGTAAGATCTTCTCAACTTCAATCTCAATGGCATGTTCTTGTTTCAGGGGCCCCGAATACAGCCGAACTGCGAATCTGCAGGGTGAACAAGAACAGCGGCAGCGTGAAGGGAGGTGATGAGATTTTCCTCCTCTGCGATAAAGTGCAGAAAGGTACGGGAACATTTTAACTATTCGAAAAAAAAACCTCAAAAGCTGAAATAGAGATCTGAAAATCATGTTCGTATTCAAGTAATCAAGATATTTATTCAATCTCGCATTTCCTTTTCTTTCATTCATCACTTGTTTGTTTTATTTTGTGGAAATGATCTGTCTTTGCTAGATTGCAAGCCATTCTTTTTTTATTTAATACCATCACATCACCTTACTCTAGATGACATTGAGGTGAGGTTCTTCACTCAGACCTGGGAGGCCAAAGGCTCCTTCTCTCAGGCAGATGTACACAGGCAAGTGGCCATAGTGTTCAAGACACCCGCCTACTGTGACACCACCATCACAGCCCCTGTCACAGTGCGCATGCAGCTGCGCCGGCCCACAGACCAGGAGGTCAGTGAGCCCATGGAGTTCCGCTATCTGCCCGACGACAAAGGTAAAAGATCACCCTGCAGTTTTATGACACCCACATCATGATGTTTTACAAATGGGTCAGTGATAATTAAGACTATCCACGATAAATTATTTTTTAAAACTAGTGGAATGCATGTGGAAATGTCAGTCTGTTTTGGTTTTAAAAAAGTGTTTATTTAAAATATCACATTTTTGGGCACATTTTTGCTCCACATTACATTTTACAACCTCTTTTAAAATTTTGACACACGTGAGTGTACACACCATTGTTTATTTATTTTTTAATTCTAAATATATTTTTGAAAATAAAACGTGGTGGTTTGTTCTTTTCGTTTTCAGATCCATATGGCTGTCAAGAGAAGAAACGTAAAACTGAAAGCCAAATGAAGTCCTTCTCTGGATTCTCCCAAGGAACCATGAGCTTCATGAACAGACCAAAAGCAGTGCCTTCGGCAAGTTTGATGAATCAGAGAATCAAAATTGGTAAGATTCAAAACACTTTATGTAAAGCAAAATTTTTGATATATGCATATGTACTTATATACGTATTCTTTCTACAGAGCAACCAACTTATTATCGTGGATCAAACCGTGGGGTGATGCGTCCAAATCCAGCATCCTTTTATAACAAAACCCTAACGGAAACCCCACCATCAGGAGCACAGAATCAAGCATGGTCCAGTTTAATCACCAACACCATCAGTAATGGAGCAGGCCTACAGCAGGTGAACCCAAGTCCTAGCATGCCCACCACAGGAGAAAGTGGGAACAGCCTTCCTCAACTGAGCCCTATGGATCTGGAGTTACTTCTATCTAATGGCCCAACCAGTAGCCAGCCTCGACAGGACCAACCAAACCAGCAGGTCCAGCAATCCCAACAGCCAGCTCAAAGGCAAGGAGTAGAAGCAGCCCACAACTGGTATAACTATAACCAACAACAGCCTCAAAGCACCCAGAACGGGGCAACAGGCACCGGTGGGTCAATGGGAACAGGTTACTTGTATACAAGCAACATAAATGAAGATTTGTTTCAAAACTTCATCAGCAATCAGCCAGTCCTACCACTGAAACAGGAAGACCAAGGGTCGAGCAACATGGCTGTGCTGGGGCCCAGCTCGGACTGTGGGCAGTCCTTCACCGCACTCCTGAACTCCACCACCATTAATGGAAGTACCGCAGAGACCATGAGACAACTGGAACCTGGTGGGGTCAATCAGAGGGCCTCGCATATATCCTACCCTGCCAGCGGCTTGGGGCAGGAGAGCAATCTTGATTCTTTCGCCTGGCAGTACTTCCAATAGAATCGAATTCTATAAGTGTTCAAGATGATTTTGTTCTTTAAATGTAGGCTCTGATTTATGTTCACTGAATGTATTTTGTGAAAATCAGAAGGGCTAGTTGTCCTGGAAATACTGTAAGATGCTGCCACCAATTAGGTAAGCAGTGAGATTTTATGAAATGTTTATGTATATAACAGTCTGATGGTCATATTGGAGACGTTATGTCCACAAATTATGACAGTTTAATTGTGTTCCTTAAAGTGGGAACTAGCAGGGAATTGTCCCTGGGTAATGGCTATGTCATTTTAAACATGCTTCTTATCCAAGGTTCTCAAATGTACTGTTCAAACATGGGTTTTCTTTGCTTACTCAGAAGTGATATTATGGCTTTAGAAAACTAAGACCGATGCCTTATTCTGTTTTTACTTTATTCAACATACGCAAGCTTTTACATGATATTTTCTATTGGTGAGTTTTTGTATTTTTATAAAATTAAAGTTTATACTACTGAACATGGATTTTATGATTTCATGTATGTAATGTTTGATACATTCTGTGCTGATTTGTGGCTACATTTTTTGATATGTAGAGGTGTCCAAAGTTTGTTTTCATTCATAATTATAATTTGAATGCATCATTTATTTCTTTTTCACATTCCACTGTTTACGTTAAATAAAGGATAAACTCTGTAACTTGGTGTGCATGTCTTTTAATATTCAGACACTTTGGATGCGAATGCTTATTTTTTTTTTTTTTATATTTCTGAGCCTGTTGACGTATGCTCCTAACGGTGAGAATATGAAAACCAGTGTCAGTGTGTCATTCAAGCTGTTTCAACACCCAACAGGGTTATATATAATGCTTAGAAACACGTAATTGTTATGCTGCTGAGTTACTCAATCGATTTTGAAACTTTGGAATTTTTTACTTCCTAATGAAATTTTTTGATTCACTTTTTTCAACAATTTGGAAATATACTCTTTTACTTTTTCTTTCTCTTTTTGTGTCATTTCAATACTGGACTATTTTAAAATTATGTTTTTTTAATACACAGGGATATGGCATTCACCATCAGTTAAAAATGCATTAATAAACAACTAGAGATTATACCCTACATGGGTAAAATCATATAAATTACCAACACTTTCCTAAAATAGAAGTTATATGACAACAAATAATGTAATAATATGGCTAAAAATGCCATTGAAAACTTTGGGGTTGATATATTTGTTCACCAAAGCTAAAACAGTAAAACCAGTAATGTTAGTATTATTAAAATTCAAAATAACTGTTCTCTAGTTAAATATATTTTAAAATGTAATTTACTTCTGTGATCGCAAAGCTGAATTTAAGGCAGCAATTACTCCAATCTTCAGTGTCATATAGGATTCTTATAGATTCTATAGGATCCTTATATTACTGGGTTGCTACTCAATTAACATTTTTATTTAGTGTATTATCAGTCTCGAACACTTTGTAACCCTCTTTTTTCCCAGATTCTATGACAGAATGTTCCAAATAACAAATTACAAATACATGTCTTTACTGTCACTTGATCACTTAAAACTAAAAGTACTAATTAAAAATAAATGAATAAAGATAATAATGGAATCAAATAAAATAAAACAGTCTTCCTGATCTGACACTTCAGAACAAGTAAAATTTGGGTAATAATGTCAACTTTCACACAGATTACACAGTTTAGAGATACAATCAGTTTTAAAGAATCTAGCAGAAACAGCCCAAAATGGATGATGCAACGTCTGTGGCTTCCCATCTGTCAAGTACACTATCGGCATGTTTCACACACAATACACAGAGATCATTATAGACTTCTCACAAATGTTAGCTTCATTTGGCAGCCTTCAGCATTTATAAAAGTCAAACCACTGAATTGAAATGTCAATGCAGTAGTTCGATTAACATGCGGTATATAGGAATGGTTTGGCCAAAAACGTAGATGCGATTGTTTCCTCATCAAAACAGATGTGGAGAAATGTAACGTTGCTTCACTTGCCCGCCAATGGCTCCTCTGCAGTGGATGGATAAAAACATCACTATCCACAAGTAGTCGACATAACTCCATCAGTTAACATCTTGTAAAGAAAAAGGCTGCATGTCTCTAAGAAACAAATCCTTTGTTAAGATGATCCACAATCACTTTTGGCTAAAATACCAAAACCAAAGACCAATAACGCTTGTCATGCAGTCACAACCCTGACAGTCACCACAGTCCACCACCTGCCAACCTCCAATCACCTTCACATGCTCACCTCATTCAGTCCTTCACTGTCTTCACATTCTCCGACGTCTCTCTCTCCAGCCATCTTTCCTTGCTGGCTCTTCATGGACGCTCCTACTTCCTGGCATCACGCTCTCCAGATATCCTGCCAAAAGACTTTGTTACCCTCAGGACCGACAACCAGAACCCTATCACAGCACCTGAGACCCACCGGTTGACTTCCACTGACCTCTCCCGCTCCCAGTGAATCAGTAAACCTGTTTGCTAGCTAATCATCTGCCCGTTTCCCCCGATTTGTGACACCCACAGTGGGAAAAAAAGTCCACTTCCTGTAGTCCACTAACATCAAAGTATTCCCCCTGTTATTTATCTCCTGATTCAGCCAAGACAACTTTTTCACAGTAGCAAGCGATATTATATTTATATTCTGAAGGAAGGTTTTTTAAGTGAAAAAACATCTTAGCGATGGCTTTCTTCATTACAAACACGCAGCTTGTGAATTACTTTTGAATCATCCTGCAGTTTTTATCAATTGTTTGAATCATTTCTGGTGGCGTCCGTTCATTGCAGTGCATCTGTCCTCATCTACATCTGAGGGTCACTTTTGGGAGTTTTTAGTTCAAGCGTTAAAAAAATTGCTTTTAAATCCTACCAATCATAGTCCTTCACGCCAACAATTGTGAGTCATTTATTTTTTTAGGTAAACACAGTAAAGACGTCAATACATGGATTTTTTTCCATGATTCTGATAAAGCTCACAAGATTTCTTGAAATTGTGTGGTTTATAGCCACTATGAACTAGAGCCGCTTTCCCCAGAGCCAGAGACGTCAATACCTGTGAATACAGGACACACTTGAAGACACACTCTTCTTATGGTCTTATCTGGAAGATATGCCGTTTAAAATCGTGGCTTCCTGTCTGTCTGTCTGTAGCAAACCACAATGCAGCTCCTAAACAGAAACAACAATTCATACGCAAGGACAGTGCAAGCATTGCTGCGGGAATTTAAGTTGCATTTCATTAGAAAAGGTTGTCAGTTATGCATGTTAATGAGGGTAAAGGCAACAGGTTAATGACTCCATAGATCATAAGGCCTGATGTTTACCATCATGAGGTGATAATCGCACAGATCTTGGTGGAAAATGCTTGAGCAGATATCAGTGAATAAAATAAGTGACGTTTGTTTTACCTTCCTGGAACTAATGAAGAAAATGAAAATAAAAACCACTCACTCTTTAACAACAACTAATATTTGCACTGATCAAAAATAATCTTCAAATCTGTTGGAATAAGACAAAAAAAATGGATGTGTGACCACAGTGATGCATTTGCGGTGTAATCCTAATATGCTTATTTTCCAGTATATGCATTGTTATATCTATAAGTGCTTCTTCTGTGTTTAACGTGAGTTAGGTTTCTGACCCGACTAGGCATATAAACTTTTACCACAATGCCATTATCATGTTACCAGCATTCAACGCTCTGCTGAAAAGGGATTCCTAAGTCTTTTTTCATTTGCGCGTCTACATTAGAGTGATGCATGTTCGGTCAGAGCATTTCTGCCCTGGAACAAAGCCAGGGCAAAACACAACAGAGCCAAACTTCTCAGTTCCAGTCAAGCTCCTCCCCCTGTTCTCCGTCACGAGCACACACACACACACACACACACACACACACACACACACACACATAATCTTTTCGTGATGGGAAATGGATGACACGCCTCACAGAACTGCCTTTTCTTGTGTGCTGCTCTCGCCAGGAGAATGAGGAAGTTCACAAGGAGAGATCACATTACAGTCTAATAATGTACCGTGTTTATGAATGGTGATTGAATGAAAGCTGCAATGCCAAGTTTTGTTATCTGGCGCCGAGGAGAGACACTGATTTCTATAAAGAAAGGTAATTCAGAAAAAGCAAAGCAAAAAGGCGGACTCCTGTATAATCAAAGTTTTAAAGGATGTAAGGATTATTGGAGTATATTTTATAAGAAAATAGTCGACCTACTTCAAGACTGATCTTGATTTTTTATAACTATGATTTTTTTTTTTAATTAACGATACCAGTACAGCATGTGTATACGCTTATTTATAATAGATAATAGATAACTCATTTCCACTGAGATGTAATTAGGCTACTTTGATGCTTGTTAGCGAAACAGCGCTTATGTTGTAAATGTTAAAATGATTTAGGGAAGTTTACATTTGTGAATCTTTTATGGCTGCTTTATTTCATTCATGTAGTTCCTTAGCACCCAGCTTAAACTGCGCATCATGAATTTATGTAACGCATCTCATTTGTGCATTAATAGCTCTTGAGCTTATTACTCTCTCTTCAGATGAGTTAACGAGTGATGTGCAAGCAAAAAAAGGAGGCCTTTATTGGTGGATCTGATATTAACAAATTTCTAATTATGTAAAAACACTTAAATATCAGGGAAAATCTGAAAAAACGATTCTCGGTCAATCTTCAGGATAGAAATATTAATGTTTGAATCTGAAGATCCTGCTTAATGTGTTTCATATAAGGTACGCAAAACACCACTGATTTAAAGATCTAAAGCAAACGCTCATTTAGCATCGCTTCAGCAAACAAACTGTGAATTCAAGGGTATTCATTAAACAGTTTTGCTCTGAGACAGGCATGTGTAAGTGTCCTGAAGGTCTGTCTAATTACATATTGCCTGTGTTTGACTGAAATGCTTACCTCATGTGCAATGAATCTCAGATTTCAGCACAGAGGGAAAATCCCTATAAACCTACAGAGAGACCTGCTCTTGAACAGTCTGTGCTTGAAAGTTGAAAATGATCTGACTCAGATCTGAGATAAAAAATTGAAACATATTGAATTTATCACAATTCCATTCATAAATTCCGTTCATACTTAAATGTATTTTTTTCATTCAGTGCCACACCTCCAAACACTTTCACTCTCATACACACTCTTATACTCACTTTGAAAACAGTGTACAACACAAGCCCAGGCTCACGGTACAGACTAGCTTACACACATCAGACATGAGAAGACGTTTTTGAGCTGTGTGCTTTTGAGAGTAAAACAGTTTGGCAGAAAAGCAAAATACAACGTAGTTTAGCCGAATCGCTAAAGCTACATTTGAAACTTTTACAACTTTTCAAACTTTTACAGCTTAAATTTAATAGGATAAATCTAATTATTAAAATACATTTTGTATAAAATATATCTAGTGTTATCGACAACACAAGACATTAAAATGTTTACACATGGCATAAATTGGTCATAAAAACAACAATTATATATATATATATATATATATATATATATATATATATATATATATATATATATATATATTTAATGAAATGTTATAAAAATGTGTAAAAATGAATGACCATTTTGATTTCAATTAAATACAATATTAATAAACATATTTACTGATTAATCAGTTTTAGAAATAATTAGAAATAATCTGCTAAATATTTCTAAAATAAAATGTAAAAATCTACTTTTATCTTAACTGAAGTAATTGAATTAGATTAATAAGATTATGACTAAAAAGTGTAATACATCCACAGCGAAAGTCAAAACCGATTGTTAGTTTGATTACAGCTGAAGTAATTGCAGAAAATGGCTAAAATATAATGATGATGAAGATTATGGTGAAAATAATGACAACAATAAAGTGAAACGTTATAAAGAATATGTTATGAATTTAAAATATCTTTTCTGTTGCAGTTTAATTAAAACATTCACTTCTTTACTAACTATTTCGCTCTGGCTGAATCTTTAGGAAAGCCTTGCCTTGTATTAAACGCTTGTTGCTTATTTTATTATTTTGCACACGCAGTATGTCCCGGCCCCATCACTCTAGCTGTGTCTGACCACTGAGCACCTGCTTGTTGGTCAAACCCACGTCACTTTGTGGGCGGGGGAGTGGGTTATAGAGGGAGAAGGTGTTAAGAGCTCAAATGTCACCGCCGGCCCCGACCTCAACAAAACGACGGCCCCTTGGTATCACTCTCCCACATACTGTGACGTCTCCTGACAACACAGTCGCAAGCTCCACCTCTCATCCCCACACAATGACGTCACAAGACACCTTTCTGGCTCCGCTCATGACACATTTGAGGGGTACCAGAGGCAGAGGGGCCCCGAGGACTAACCACAACATTCAAACACAACATATCGATACTTTCACCAACTTGTGCTGATAGTTTCAGGTCACATGCTTTACTTCTGCTTTTTGTCAGAGCTCACCGTCAAAGAGGAACAACATTAATAACGTGCCTTTAAAAAGAACTGCATGAGGAACTTGGAAATTAGATCTTTATATTGTTATCTCATGCGAGCGCTGAAATATTTCCTTTTTATTAGGCGCGCTGAACGCCGTTTTAGCTCGGTGAGTGATGTAGGCGCGCTCTCGAGAAGACCACGTTAAACGTCGTGAACTCCAGCGCTTTGATCTCGCGCTCGCACGCTTTCGTTCGTACGCTAAGGTCATCATTTGAGAGCGAGCTGCGTGTTTGCGGTTCTGTCGTTCGCAGTGCTGTCATCACGGAAAAATTAAGTGGAAACGAAAACAACTTCAGAACTGCCCGTATGTTCGAGCGCGAAGGGTCGAGGATGACCTCTGTTGGTCACGCGTTTACAGCACACGTGAATTACGCGCGTGAACTCAGAGCTCGCGCGCACCCGTGCTGCCACCAACAGACTGCTTCAGTGTTAACAGCCTGTAAGAAATGTAGCCGTCGACTTTTAATGGAAAGAGTTAAATGTTTATGCAAAGACGCCAGATTTTCCACTTATAGCTTTCTTTAAGTAATTGCTTTTATTTAATGCAAATTCGAAGCTTTATTACTGACTCAAAGTCCAATATTAAAGAACAGACAGTGCATAAATACAACAGTACAAGGAGGGAAATAATTAAAAAAAAAAGTGTCATTGACTATCCTAGACTGGGTCTACTGACCTTTATATTAGTTAGGCCCTTCATACTTTCATTTTTGGACTCACTGAGCTTTAATACAGCTAAAGTATTAACTCTCAAGCCCACAAACATTTCACTTGCACTACGCTATAGGTTCCTGCAGCAAAAGTCACATTGCATCATTATAGGCTACTTGCAGCCTTTGTAAGATTGCGGTACCATACTTTATCCATAGATGAGCAGTGTAAAGTATGCAATGTGCTTTAAACAATAAAGTTTTGACTTCCGTAAAAGTACATTAACCTGTATATATATCATACGACGTTGCCTCTCTATAGCCTCATCATCTGTCAAGTGTTTTTGTAATAAAATGTCCAAGATATTTCACTGTATCACTCACTATAAGATTCCTACCAGACAGCATAAAAAACATGATTATAACTGATATCACATTCAAAGCCATAAGTAGATCGTATATTCAAGAGCTGCTGAAGACAAGGTCATCCGCATGCATGATGTGATACACTAAAATAATCTCACTCATACAACCTATTTTAAAGGCTTTTAAGCGTTCAGATGAGTCATCCATATAAAGATTGAACAGTATTGGAGACAAGATTCCCCCTTGCCTCTACCCATTATTTTCCCCAAAAGGGACTGAATGCATATTACCCCCACCTTACTTGCATTGTCTGGTGAGCATACCAAAAAAACCCTAAATTCACACAATATATGGGCACCCCTCTTTGTCTCATCTTCAGAAATAATTTTTCATGATTAACTCAATGAAAAACCTTCAATGCATCAACAAAGCACAGTTTTTATCCCTATACTTATTTACTATTTCTTTAAAAGCACATATACACAAGTCAGTACCATGTTTGGCTTTAAAGCCAAACTGATTATCTATGAAATTATTTAATACGCATATTCCATCTATATATATATAGATATAATACTAGCTAAGGATATGGACCTGTCTAAATTACTAACCTTACCTGCTCTGTCTTTAATAACTGGCACTAATAAAACAGACATCATCGTGTCTGGTAAAAAAAAAAACACGAATCATAAAACAAATAGCTAATGGGGGGCTATCCTAACAGTTCCATATTTTAGATGTTAAGCAGAAATATAATCCAGTCCACATGCTATCAGCCAGTTATAGCTTGATGCACCTCGTGAGCTCTATTTAGTATTGGGTTTATTTACATCCAGGTCACCAACAACATGCAAACAATTTTGAATACAGTTAAATAAATTACAATAATACTTTCTCAAGTTTCACAATATTTTCTGCCCCTGAGACCCCATCTACAGCACAAGGAAGAGATGATCTACAGTTGTTACAGTTGTCCTTTCAGAAATCAGTGTTATTATTATTTAACAGCTTCATAGCCATATATCAGATCTATAAACGATATGACATACTTTATTTCTTACTTCTTAAGATCAAACACAGCATGACACATGTTTTATTATCTTCCAGAGCTTCATGCTGATGCTGATATCCCCAACAATATACACACTAGTGGTAGTAATACTTTCAATGAATTAATTAACGAAAGCAAGCCTGTCTAAATTTTCGTTAGAATGACGTTCATAAAGTGTATATACACTAAGAATGATGAAGTAACTGTATACCAATCCACTTCAAGTCTAATAATCTTACCCATTTAGTCAAAATTTCATTCCACACTCACAAATCTACAACTCATCCGTTGTAGATTCAGCAGCTCCATAATGATTACCATTAAAAGAATACATTTTTTTCCAGATCTTGCTTAGTTAAAAAAAGTCACTTGCAAGCATAGAATATCACGGTTATCCAAATGGTAGTCAGCAACAACAGGGGGTGCTCTATCTCCTAAACTCTGACCCACAAGCAGTCTTCCACAGTTGTATGACAGTGTATTCATACTTCCTGAAGTCTAGCTCATAGTAACGTCTGAAAAAAGCTCCTTCTGGCCATACTTTTCTCTGACCTCGTTGCACTCAGCAGATACTTTAAATGACCTGTATCTGCTGTGTGTAGCATCTTCTGACAAAAACCTCACGACTAAATTTTTCTTTCAAAATTAGATTTTATTAAAAATCAGATTAAAAGTCTGAAGAGCTCTTGAGGATATCTCTCTCGTTCTATTTGTAACTGTAAAAATTAAGATACATTTGTCACACACCATAGGACCATTTTTTAACTACACATATATTTATTGAATTTTACTTTTATTTTATCAAAGATTTTATCAAAGACTGATGGTATATTTCTGCAATTAGTAAATGTAGCTATTTATATAGCTATTTATATATATTTAAATGAATGCTAGCATTAAATAACAAAAGTCAACACTGCTGTCAAGTATCCTATAAAAGACTAGTTTCTAAAGGTGTAACTGATTATTCAACATATTTCTGCCATAGTTCTCTCTCTCTCTCTCTCTCTCTCGGAAAGTCATGGGATTGTAAATGTTGAGCAAATATAAATCCACATAAATGTGACAACAACAAAAAAAATCATAAAGCACACTGAAATTGTATAATCTCCTTCTGGACCTCCTTTTGAGGATCTTCCATTTATCAAAGTTTTGTTAAGCATACCTGAAACATACCGACAAAAAATTCACAGGCAAGTATGATAAATTAGGGTTAAACTCTCCAGGTAGAGTGTAACTAAGTAAAAAGCATATTCAAAAGTTAAGATTGTTCAGTCAATGGCCATTGGCATACAGTCTACTAGTCTCCGGCTCTATAGCATGCTAACTCAGCATCCTTATCTGTTTACTAACCGTTATCATTCTGCTTGGGAAACAGAACATTTTAATTGAAAGAAAGGCTAGGAGGAAGTTGTTTGTAATACAGCCCCTGGGGAAAACAAGTCTATCTAAAAGGGTCTGAGTGAAAAACGTTGGAAAATGTCCTAGCAACAGATAAAAACTGACTGGAAGAGCGCATCAAACGTCCTTCTTATTATTTCAAATGCTCATAAATCGTAAGACAGCCTGTCTTAACATGTAGCTGTAGGCTTTTCTGTAGAGGTGCTACTGTTCTTCATCAAGTTGATAAAAGTCTAGCCTTTGATGTAAATTAAATATATTTAGATCACGCTTCCGCGATGCCTGTTTTGTCTGCACTTGCTCCATTTTTTTGGGGAATGCTGAGAATGCGATCCCTAGTCCTGGAAAGCATTGTATCCTCCGCGAGCCCCCTTTGCCAGGAATCCGACTGGATTTGGGAGTGGCACATACCAAATCTCAGGATTTGGCTCTTCCATACATGGTAAACTTCGATATAAGATGACGTAAAGGTCCTCCCCTAAACAAACATAGGAAATAAGCTCTTATCAGCGCGGAGACCTGACATTATTCGCTCAGTCCCGAGGAAGCTCCGCCCAGGTAGAGTCTCTTCAAAGTGAACGCCCTGTCCCGCTACACTTACTTCAAACTGCTGCGTTCACAGCGCGTTTTACACTGCACTAGTTTGGCATATCCAGACTTTTAGGCTACGTCTTGGAAGTATAATGCCTTCACGAGTCGTTTTACAAGGTCCCGGACCGTGGGGCTTCCGTCTGGTCGGGGGAAAAGATTTCGAACAACCTCTGACTATCTCGAGGGTAAGGAATTAACTTTGGATTTGTTAGTCGTTCGCCTCAGAGGCAAAATAGCTTTCGTGCGTATCAGCAGGCCAGCATATTATACCCCAGGCTGGTGAAACTTTATGAAAACGTGTCACTCTTGCGGTAGCTGCAGCATCCGACAGAAACGCACGTGAACGCGACCGTAGCGCCTTCAGCCTCGTAGGACAGATTTGCGAATAACTTGCTCATTTTGACGCACAGTAGGGTTTTTTCGCAAGTAAGCTCTGTAGGTGATTCCATACGGTTTCGTAGATGGCAACCTAAACTTATTAATTCAAAAACGTTACAAGTATTCATGGCATGAATGCATGTTATAATGGTAATATGACACTGAGGCGTGCGTGTCAAAGTTGTACCTTCAACCGCAACAAGATGCTTGTCTCTTAAAGGGGCACTCAATATTTTTGTTACCTGAAGGTCATACACTAAAAGAAATACTACTTTTAAAAAATATAGAAATACCATTAAAGTGTTGTTTGATTACGTTAGTGTCCCGACATCAGATTTCTAGAATAAGCAGTTTTATTATACAGTGAGTGAGTCTCACTTTTATGGGTGCCACCATGTTGAGATCACATGACCACCAATAGTTTGTTTCTTGTATTACACATCCTGCCAGCACTTAATAAAACAAGCCAAAAAATAACTATAACCATATTAGTGTCCGCAAAATTGCACAAAACAGTTCTGTTTATCGTAACGCTGTACTGCATTTATGTCATCTGTGATTCTACCGGTACTGTTCTTTTGATATTTATCCTTATAAGCCTTATGTGGGCTTTCCTATTCTTATAGAATTAGAATTATTAATTAATACAAGGTTATAGTTATCATCATAATTACCATCTTTGATGCGAACGACCTTGTAGTTGGGATTGGATCCAAGAGTGGCCAGAAAAAATAAACAGCTTGCGTGAAGTGGATGCAGTTCATAAACAAACACTTCACATTCTAGTTGACGTAAACCCATGTTACTACTGGGATGAATAAGATCGAGCTAAAAGTAAATAAAAACCTGCTGAGTAGACCATTAACCAAAACGCTTTTCTCAGAAACACTTCATAGAGGAAGTCATCATTTAACAAGTAAAAGCTACAACAAAGAGAAGTTATTCTCACAGTTTTGCCAAGTGTATAATTAGGCATGGAAAAACTACACAATTTTCTTCTAAAACCTTTTAGGTTACGATAATGACCAGATATGACTTTTTCAGGTGACCCCAGGAAGCAAAGCGGCACAAGCTGACCTTTGTATGGGGGACATGATCCTGGCCATAGACGGAGAGTCAACAGACGGCATGACTCACCTGGAAGCACAGAATAAAATCAAAGCTTGCGTGGAGGAAATGGTGCTTTCCATTGACAGGTGGGGAATTACTTTACTACATGCAGTGGTTGGTCTGAATGTGTTTTTAGCTGAGAGTATGTATGAGTGTCCAGAAATGCATAATGTAATCAAACATCTTCTAAAAACAAACACAAATGTAGGCTTTCATTAAATTCTTCCACGCATTGTAAATGTAATATTATTAACCATTAGTGTGGCATTACTTTTACTGAGATCATGTTACATTTTAGTGTATTTTTTCCCCAAGTTGCAGTTTTTACTGTCAGTACTGTCAGGAAAAAAAAGATATTTCAAAGGAAAAAACATCACTACGTTTTTAGTTATTAGCTATAACTCATTTATTGCGACATGCAATGTAAATTGTTGCTGGGTTTAATTGTCAACTAAAGTCTGTCACAAGCCATTCTCACAATTTCAACATATTCTTGTCTGTGTCAGTCGGCTAGATAACGTCACCTTGGTGACAAGTCTAAATCAGCAGAATTTGTTGTTTTTATGCCGTGCAAACTTATGCAATACACGATTTGCACGATTGCATCAACATGCCTGAAACTTTCACACTGGGCCCAGGCTTGTTATTGTAAAGCCACAATGATTTTTTTATTATTATTTTTTTTTTTTCATCATTTACTGATACACTGTTGAAAGTGGGGTTTTTTTGTTTTTGTTTTTTTCTTTTTGTAGATCAGAATCGAAAATGTGGTCCCCACTGGTCACTGAAGAAGGAAAGACCAATCCATACAAGATGAATCTGGCCAATAAAGAAACACAGGTGCGTTTTAGCTCAGCTTTTTTGAAAGCTGAGGGACTTTTAAATGGACCCGTGATCACTTTCAGTGAGCTTTAAAGGCCTTCGTAGTGCATGAGATTGCCATACATAACAGAACCGTAGCCGCTAAACAAATAAAGGCACGGCACCACAGGCTGCCAAAGTGAAGTCATTGTTTATGTCCTAACAAGCCTTATCCATGGAGACCAGTAGGTTTATCATCCAAAACCATGACGCAAGACCCACATCCTGCAGGCTATGTTGGAAAGTAAGGGTCAGAATGTGGACGATCATAGGAAGTGTGTGGAGCTTGACTACATAGTTTGGGTGTTCGAAATGTTTCCCAATTTAAGCAGGGAGAGAAACATAATAAGAAACAACTGTATATGTTGTTAACAGAGGAAAGTTTCACAATGTCATAAATACCTTAGTCATTAGTGTCGAAAAAAACCTTTCCACATCAGTTTTTTTCCTGTTGTTAAATAGTCCTTTTTCACATTAACTTGGTTGTAATATCTACAGTTATAGAAAAAATATTGATTCTCAAATAACTGTTCCGGCCTGAATAGTTATGTATTACTGAAATTCTTATGAAATTATCTATTGCTTTTGTGTCATTCCAAATCTTTTTGACTGTATTTCACAAAAGAAGACATTTTTGAAGAACTGAAGAAATTGTCTTAATACAGTGAAAGTCAGTAGAGTCCACATCAATATTAGAGCCCGCTGTTTTGTTTTCATTATACATAGAAAAAAAGGAGAAAGTCATACAGGTTCGGAATGACATGAGAGTGAAATAATTTTTGAGTGAAATAACCTTTTAAGCTTCTAGTACTCTCTTCTGTTTTATGAGACAGATACACTTAAAGGACCTGCTCTTTTTTTCTGTAGGAGGTGAAACATATAGGCTCTGCTCATAACAGGAGCGCCATGCCTTTCAATTCTGGCAGTCCAAGGGTGGTCACCAACATGTACAATAACCCCTCTGGCCTGTATTCATCTGAGAACATTAAGAGTTTTAACACTGCAGTGGATGATGTCCAGACGACTTCTGCCTCCAGTGAAGCCAGCAGGAAGTATGATGCACCCCTCCCTAATGTACTTGACACACAGATATGTGCTACAACTATCTCACAGAAATAAATACAGGAAATGATATTGCAGAGAGTGCAACCTTCATGACTGATAATGATGATGTGGCACAACAAGGCAAGGCTAGTTCAGGTTGTAACTCTACAAAAATACATTAATTAATAATATATTTATTTATTTATTTATTTAAAAGTGCTTTTACCATTAAATAATTTAAGACTGCAAAAAGGCAATAGAAGTAAATGTTATTGAAATTTTAGAAAAGTGTTTTCTGTTTGTAATGTATTTCTGGGAAGATAAAGCAAAATTTTCATTGTCACAACATCCTTTGGAAATCATTTTCATATGCCCAAGAAATATTTCTTGGAAAAAAAATGGTTCTGATTTTATATATATATATATTTTTTATGGAATATTTTTATGCAAACCATGCTTTTCTTCAATGAGCAATTATTACTTATTACTTTATATTACTTCATATTACTTATTAACAATTATGCATTATTATATGTTACACATATATCCTATGTTGTATTAGTATGGTTATTTGAATAAATGTATGTCAGAGAAGAAACTAGGCTCTTGTCATTGAGTTGAATAATATAATGCTTTGAGATAACACTGTTTGTCTTGTGGCCATCACGAGTGTGACCTTTTGCATGTTTTATAGCCCAGATCCTTGTAGAACTGGCCAGCCAAAACCTGCAGTGACTGCAGACTCTGAGGTGTACAAAATGCTGCAGGAGAATCAAGAATCCAGCGAGCCCCCTCGCCAGTCTGCTTCCTTTAAAGTTTTGCAGGAGATCCTGGAAACCGGTATAATCTCAAACACACCTTGTATACCATACTACATTGTCTGAGTTACCTATAGGTCACCATTCGCACAAAATGGGTCATTCGTAATCATCAGCTATAGGAGTCGAGCACATTTTTGGGCCTGTAAAAGACAGCCTAAGCTTTAAATGGATTTCTGCGTCTTTGTTTCAGGTGATGCAGATAAACCCTCAGGCTTCAGAAGTGTCAAGCCTCCCACCACAAAAATTGGATCCTCGGTTGGAAATCCCGAAAAGCTCTCTCTTTGTGACAAATGTGGTTCAGGGATTGTGTAAGTTTCACTTTTTCGGTTCATCTTAATGGGAAAAGTTTTTAAAAATACATCTTTGCTGTATAGCGCGGTTGTGGTGTTATGCCATCTAGTGGAGCGCTTCAGAACTTTTTATATTACCTGCAGATTTTGCTCTGTTACTTATTTCCCTGTTAATGTAGGGTTTTTTGCAAACGTGCGTTTCTAAATAATTTTTTTTTCTATTTATTTGGTTATAAAGAGGAATGATGGTCAAGCTTCGAGATAAGTTTCGCCACCCAGAATGCTACGTCTGCACAGACTGCGGGATCAATCTTAAGCAGAAAGGACACTTTTTTGTTGAGGACAAGATCTACTGCGAGAAACACGCGCGTGAACGCGTCACTCCTCCAGAGGGTTATGATGTCGTCACCGTTTTTCCGAAGTAGAATGTTTCCCATGTTCTACTATTAAACTGCACATTCCCTTATAGTCTTCCAGTGGGGCTGCTTTGTTGCCAATATGAATGTTCGTGAAAACTCTTACATACTCAGAAGTGCGTAGATATAAATGGACTTTGGCAACAGTAATCAAGAAATTGTGATTAGACATCACCTGAATATGTGAATGTAGAGTCTATCCCGATTAAGTGCTATTCTTACCATACATTCCAATGTCGTCTTCATTCCGTGCGTTTATCTCATTGCGTAAAAGGCTCGTTTTATTGGTGCTAGGGTATCTTAAGACCTCTTATTGCATTTGCAGATTTTCATAGAAAGTTTTAAACCGATAAGTGAAATGTTTGAAATCACGGTTGTATTCCCCACGCACACCAGTATGTAAAAACTGTTCCATGTTTGTATATTGTCTTTTTGGATATTTTTGTATGAAAATAAATGTTCAGCCTTGCAAAAAAAAAATAAACTGTTGCATATCCATTGTTACTTTTCTGTATGGTTTCTTTTTTTTTCTTTTTTTTTAGTAATTTGAATCTGCAAAAACATTTAGAATTATAGCAAAATAAATTTCAAAATACTTTAGTGCTTTATTATAAGCATCAACCCAGACAGTGTAAAATATAGTTGTTTTGCAGCTGTAAACGTAAACCTAATTACTCCTGTTACTTGAAGAATATAGTAATTGACCAACATAGTCATTTAACACAACGCAAAACAAGGTATTACTATACGATAATCGTCATATTTTTTTAAGCAACTATTTACCCTGTTTCTCTGGATGGCGCAGCCGAGAGCGCCTGCGCAAAAAGCGAAACTTGTCATAAAGCAGCACAACAGTTAACGCTTCCTTGACGAAACACTAAAGCAGATTCAATATTAATTTATTATGAAAAACGATTGAAAAATACGTTTTTTATTTATTAGCTTGAATTAAAAATGAGGAACTAACACACATTTACAACAAGTATTTCGTCATACACGTATGTTTTAGAGTAAAAAAAAAAGTGTTTTATTTTAAAAAGATATTTTGCGTTTAAACTTCAGTTGCATAAATAGGCATAAATAAAAAAACAACATTCCTACACTTATGACGTGCTCAATGTGTACAAGAAAATGTGAAAAAAAAAGTCAAGTCAACTTTTGCCAGAACCTACTCGCAGGTTAAATGAAAAGTCAGATTGTCTTGAAAATTGCAGTTAAATTCCTCTAATAAAAAAATCAGTGTAGTAGCCTTGATTTTCTTGCCAATTCGATGATGAGTTTGTGGAGTGCCACTTGGACGCGCATGCGCCGGACGCGCTGTAACGCACATCCAAGCAAGCGCTCGGCGCGACGAGGTTCTCCTGATCCCGGTCGTGATTTGAAATTTGTCGAACATGGTCTGCAATTCTCAGTGTTTCTGATAGCGCCCAAATGTAATTGTGCGCGAATCTCAAAGTCTCGATTTTAGTCAGTTTGGCGTCGTCGGGGAAAGTTGGGAGCACACTCCTCAGAGTGTCCAGGGCGGAGTTCAGCTGGTGCATGCGGTGCCGCTCTCGGTCGTTTGCCTTCACTCTGCGATTCCCCCGGTGTCTGCTCGCCGATTTAACTGGCATCTTTTTCTTTATTCTTTTATTTCTTGTGTTCTCTTCGTTGAAGGCTGTTGCGCATTCTTTACTCGCTGAGCCTATGCTGTCAGACTCCAATTCTCTGTTGCATTTGATTTTTTGGCACTTGGTGATGTGTATGGATCCAGACTTGAAATCTAATGCTGAACACCAGTTAGATTTAAAGGTCCCGTTCCTTCCTACGGAAGCGCACGTGGATCTTGGAGTCATTCTATACATAAAAAAGCATAACGTGCATCTTCAGCCCAAGGTCTTGGATAAAAACGTATAAGAAACCTATCATAATTCAGATGCTTACCTCTTGGCTTGGAGACTGGCTCAGTAAAACCGATGTTCTGTGAAGGTCTACAGCACTGCGCGTCCTGTCCAACAGTGTGCAACATCCAGTCTCTTATTCATTCCCTTAATATATAAATCAAAGGGACAATAGAGGGTGATGCGCCCAATCGTCATTTATGTCCCTTTATCCTATCTGCGCTCTAGCGCGAACAAATGGAGTCAAGTGGCCAATCAGAGACGGTTCTTTCAGAAATTTACCTTTGGCATTAAGATATAAACTAAGAGAAGATTTTTAAAACAGGGTAGAACGTCTGTTGTTTTTATAGTAGCCTAGCAATTATGCATTTATCTAATCTATAATAATTAAAATCAATAGTCAATCAAGCTTATTGAAAATATAGTGGCATGTAAGCCTTTATTTTGCACAATGAATTCTATAATTCATCAAGGTCGAATTATAATAATTTTGCTGTATACGCATGACTTTTTCTCAGACATCAACTTCTGGGTGCTAAAAAAAAGTGAATGGATCCGGAATAGTCCTATGTTATTTACACTGACACGGTAAATTAACATAAATAATGCACATTTTATTGGCAGTTAACATGCAAGTTTTAACAAGAAATTGTTAGAAAGTGAAAAGAATTACTGATAAACAATGTTATTTTAGTGTCATTGACGTCGTGCGCTTTGTGGCGATATGCCTGTGCGTAAATCGTGCTGTGGTGCACAAAACCCTGGAAAAATGGCATTTAATCTAAGAAAATGTGACATAGCTTTATTCTGTGTGCAGCAGTAGTTTCACGGTACAACGAAAACGCAGAATATTACGCACAAAAACATTTACATAGAATAATAAATGCATGCGCACTGGTGTCTCCAAACGCAGCCCGTTATTAAGAACTTCAAGTGCGCGTCGTAAATATGGTCGCGGTTGCAAACAAAAGATTTTCAAGCTGGTGGGATAGCACGAGTTTACACTCGCCCCCAAGTCTTGATAAATCTTCATTTATTGGAGAGACCAAGAGCACTGTTATGGGCGCAAAATATTTACCGTGGTGCCCAACTGTCCACAAAGGCACTCATCGCCAGTCTAACTAAATATGTATTTTGTAGGACATCTGATAACCATATGCTTTCAATAAAACGGACAAATAAAGCAAGGAGATAGTGAATGTTGTCGTGCTGTTATAAAGGCCTCGAAATAATCCAAAGTAAACCAAATATTACCGCTTTACAAATAACTTTTGATGCCAGATCCACATTGGGATATCGTGGGACAGGTGCGGGTTTGGGACTGTCAGATTTGTCCCCCGATTTTTTATCAGTGCCTAGTAATATCTTGCTTGTTATGCAAAGTATGGGCAAACATGGGCGACCTGCTGCTGTGGAAATCATAGATATCGCAAAGAACCCGATTTAACAATAAATGCGTCTTACTGAAGAGCAGGTGATACCTGGCCTCGCCGTCTTGACTGATACTTCTTCAACTGCAGCACTTTACAATCTGTTGTAATTATTTATGAAACGAAATCTATTTCTTATTATTTTAGCAAACAGCAGTACCAGGTGGGGCTTTATTTTCATCCCCAGCCTTTGTTTGAAGGGCATCTGAAGAAGGCAATCAAGGACTAAAACTCGCTGACCAGCTTTTTGCCATCCATTTGTCCCAAACTGGCAGAAAAGCTATTTAATTCTTCTCTCTTGTTCAGACGCGGAAAAGGCTGCACGCGAAGAAGAAAAGGAAACTTCACTGCGAAGACAAAAACAACAACTTAAAAACATTTAATTACAACCCGGATGCCATATGTACACCTCTTGTTCAAACTCAAACAATGTCAACTCCTTTGTGTGGCAAAACCTGCACCTTTGGAGACGTGTGCGCTTTTGGAACGGTGTGCGCATCGAGACCAGAAAGATCTTGAGTACACTTCTTGGAAGAAGTAATGCAGTTTTAATGTGCTGTTGAGGTTCCTTTTAGAGTCCACCCATTGTGCTAAAACGCATATGCTTGTTATGACCGAATACACCAATTATAATTGAATAGCCAAGAGCTTCTTGCTAAAACTCTATTTGGTTTGAGCAATCGGGGGGTCAACCTCAATAATTAAGCTTTGGTGCTGCTCTGAATGCCTGGGTTCAACTGCAGCCTTTCTCTACATAGTGCCCACATTCAGTGGCGCACACACGTTTTGAATCGAATTTATCTTTCTAACTTGCCAGTTGTGGGGTGGAAAGCCATTTCTTTTCGTGGGGGTGAGCAAAATAGAGGGGACAAAATACTAAGAATTAGAAATAATTTGGATAAACTACAACTATCGACGCTTAATAAATTGCAGGATTACTAAAAAAACATCTCTAAATGTTGCCATTTTTAAGTCATGGAATGTATTTTTATACCCTAGGCGTTTATTTATTTTTTATTTATTTAATTTATATAGATATAGGTTTTAGTTTTAGTTTTTCTCAGAAAAGTTTATCATGCCTATATTTATTTTCCATACTTCTTAAATGCGTTTCTGTACATGTTTTTTATGAAACGTTTTAAAAACGTTAAAATTTAGTGTATAGCCTGAAGTTGGTTAACAAGGGGACAACGATGTCAGTAAAATGGCATTGGAGTGGACACCTTACAAAATGACAGGATTCCTACGTTATTAACGTGTATGCACTCTTTGGCAATATTTCTGGTAGACGACATTTAATACTTTAGTTAAAGTGTGGGAAATGTTTGAGCGCGTTCATTTTCCACCCACAGAATAAGCACCAATATTTTACAGAGTAGTTTTAAGTTTCGAGAAGAAAAGGGGGGGGAAAGAAAACAAACAAAACAAGGCAATGAGATGATTTATTAAGTTTGCTTTTTACTATCACACACACAAATAAGCATGTAACGTTAAATGCTTGTTTGATATTTTATATTACAGTTATGAAAGTGTTTTTAAGAAACGAAACTGTTCGTGTAGATCTATGTAAATGTTCACTCGCATATATGAAAACATACTATAAAAAAAGTTGAAACATTTTACAAAAATACGTCTGATCTTCAAAAACTAATAGCGCCATCAAGTGACCGTGAAAAAGCATCGGCTGTTCAACGAACCTGTATGAAGTATAAAACCAACACAGACACAACAAAACACCAGCCTATGATTAAATATTTTAAATGCAGTGAATATGAATATAAAAGTTTCATATGCTACCCTTCCTTACTAGTTAAAAAAAGACTTAACTGTGGTGTTTTCTGATTATTATTACAATTAAAATATATTTGAATTAAAATGCATGATAAATAAATAAGCACGCATCAAGACCAACAGCAAAAGCAATGCTCCGTAAAAATTATAATCCGTAAAAATTATAATTATAATGCAATAAACTTAGAAGTATCGCAAAGCCACTACAAGATCGGTGATGAAAAAGAAACTCTACACTGACCTCCCTTAAAAATATCATGTAACCGTGGCGAATCTGCGAATCCACAGAACGTTATCAGGTTCGCCTACTCTAACATCATGTGTGCTGGACTAAGCGCTGTGATGAAGGACGCTCCCAGTGTTTGAAGATCGACGCACGCCGCGACACGCCTAAACGCAAAACGCGTCCCCTTTTACTCACACGGCACTTCCTGATATAAGCTTGCTCCTCCGATTGTGTCATGCAACGGGGCATTCGCTCTCACAACAAGCCGAACAAAGATCTTTCTGGCTGTCGTGCCCGTTTCTCCCAGGGCTGTTGAAGAAACAACTTTTTTCAGGCAGGGTGTAACCTTGGCAAACAAAATGGACTACAGGGTGAGTGGGCATAATGTCAATTAGAAATCAGCTGTGCTTTAAACGTAGTGTGTTCCAGATACCTAAACGTGATGTAACGATGTCTCAATGAAAGCTGCGACTGTACAAAGAAAGCATCTTGTATTTTGTTACTTTGTTTTGTTAGGCAACATACTTCATTTACGCGGTAGAGCTGTGTCAGTGTTTCAGTGTTTCAGTGTAACAGACCTATAAGCGACACTTTGATTTGATATAACATGTTATTCGTTCAGTGCTGGGAATTCAGCTGCTTTTTATTTTTTTTTATCGTGTAGAAACTTAGAAATATGATTATCTATTTGAAGTGTAATTTATTAGAGAGAAATGTTGTACTGGTTACATTGGAAATAAACAATATCTGTTGATTGTCGTGTCCTGCCATGTCAGATTTTCTGTAGCCTATGTGTTTCTGTGATTATAGTGATATATCACTTTAATAATGTGATATAGGTATAGGTGTGTGAAGTGATATTAAAGTGACTATAACACGGGTTTTCCTTCGTGTAATTCTCTGTAATAATCGTTCATCTGTTTGCAACAACCAGGTGCAGAAAGGGAAATTTTGTGTTTCATTGTGTATGTGTTCATCATAAGACTTCCTGTGACGGACTCATGCACAGAGGAAGTGCTATTCTTAACCAGGGGTGTACAATGGGGCCAGATCTGTTTTGACTGCTGCCCAGCAGCATCTGTTCAGACTGTGTTTTGGCTAGTCTGATGCTCATGTGATGTGCTGACAGATTTAATGTGTGTGTGAATGAATTAATAAAGGGATAAGTCACCCAAAAATGAAAGTATAAAGTGGTTGTATGCTCACCCTTATGCCGTTCAAAACCTGAATTATTTTGTTTCAATTGCGGAACTAGGATATATCAGAAGGAAAGAACCTCCTTACTGAGCCTCGCTCAGACTTTAATTGTATCCAGTACAACATATTTCTATAATATGCACTATAGTTCAAAACGTTTGGCTCAGTAAGTCTTTCATAAAAAAAATTAAATATAATTAGATTAATATATTAAGTTAATCTATTTTACTGTGTTCTCAAGTGTGATTTATTCCTGTGATGGCAAAGCTAAATTTACACAATAGTCATCAGTGTCATGTGATCCTAATTTGCTGATTTAGTGCTGCTCAGGAAACATTCATTATAGAAAATGTTTATTTATTCAGAATTATTAGAGTAGTAGAACAGAATTTTTTAAAATGAATATATAATAAAAACTCCTATCTATCTCTCTATCTATCAGCTGATCAGTTTGAAGCATGTTTTAATTTCTCCATACACTTTAATAATAATGGCATGGATACATTGATGCATCAATACATTGATAAAAGAGTTTGTATATTAGCTGTTTGGATAAAAACCTTTTATCTCAGTCACACACAGGATGCATTCACCGTTGATCTTGAGTGTTGTAAAAGACGCCGCTATAGCACTTTCTGTCTTAATCTGACTTTATACATCTGAACATTTCCGTTGGAAACTTGAGCCCTTTGACTCAACAATGAACAAATAATCAAAGCTCAGCTAGAGAGGGCGTGATTGCCTCCAGTACCCTAGGAGCTGAAAGCAAGCAGTCTGAAGTGACATCCCATTTTTTATAAACTTTCACCACAGTCATGTTATCTGTCATGTTTAGAAGATGTGTTTTACAACACAGCAGACGTGCGCTTCTGTTACTCTCTTTTGCAATGTGCCTCATGCCTTTTGCCCCTTTCACAAGATAACATAATCTCAGCGTTTTATGGCATGTTATGAACCGTGAAGGTGCCTGTAGATCTTGTTACGTAATACTGAGAGGGATACTGTCTTTAAAGGTGTCACTTTAGCTCAGTCGCGTTCCACATCTCGCACCGCTGTTAGATTTGGATCCTGAACGTGTGATGCACCTCAGTCCCGGTCAAAGTTTCACTTGCTCGTTCGCATGACCTGTTTACCTGCTCTTCTGAAGCAGCTGTATTTGGCAAACCCTGCTAAACCTGTCGGGAGAGCTTGTCACGTACTTAGAACTCCATTTAGGGGTGTTTCTCCCGCCTGATCTCCTTCACAAAATGATTGAAAATGAATACCTCTTAAGTTTAATTAAGCTGGTAATCTAATTACGCCTCATTTATTGTGCTGCAATCGAGGTGGCGTATGGTTCTTAGCATAACTGGTGCTCTTACATGCTCAAATTAAACAAAAGCCAAATTATAGCTTTAGAAGATGAAAAAAAGAAGCTGATTTGTTGTAAATGAGTAGGAGCTGACATGCTCGTGAATGTGGTTCACTAAGACTTTGTTCAGCTGACCTCCAGATTTCCTGTGTGCGGTTGTGAGGATGCTATTGGGACACAATCTGTGCTGTTATCAAGCAAGAGCACATTGTGCTGTAAAAAAATAGTGATTGTGAAATGCATATCCCAGATATGCATTTTACTGCCTTTTGAAATGACACAAACTACTTATAGATATGGACTTCAGTATAGACTTGAATTAGTATTTATTTATAATGTTTTCTAAGGAATGGTTTGTTGCACCCATTTATTTACAAGCCTATTTTGAGTCTATGCTAGCAGCCTTTTTTTTTTTTTTTTTTCCCCTCATAATGAATAAGGTACGGCCACAATATCTCATTGAATGAAGTGGTTATCTACTAAGCTCTCCTTGTTTTTTTTTGTGGCTGAAGTTAGACATACTGTTGTCACAGTTTACGGTGTCATTAGTGAATGTAAGTCTCTGAGACAATAAGTATGACTCGGTCTGCCGTAGTAAGTATTTAATTGTAATCTTTAATGTATTTTATTGAGATTTTAATTTGCTATTAGCTGTAATTATGCTAATTTGGGCCAACGTTTTTGGATTTATTCTTCGAATGGAGCCTAACCCTAAAGAATTTAAGTAGCAGGGTGTTTGTCGAATCTTCTGTCAGGGCTTGTTGACTGATTTTATGTGGCTGTTGTAATGTTGTAATGGCAGGTAAGCAGCCAGTTTTATGGTTCCTGTATGCATGTTGTTTCCCAAAAATGAGAAATTAGATATCTCCTCTTGTCCTCATGCAGAGTGCCTTGGAGGTGTATAAGGAGATGTTGCTGCTGTACATAGAGGAGGCTCGGCGCTTCGTGAATTCTCAGTGTGCTGGTCTGGAGCCATGGCAGATCATTGCGACCACTTTGCTGTCCACACTTGTTGCGGTGTGGCTAAAGGGCTTCCTTTTCCAACCAGAGAGTAAGTGCTATTGATCACCCAGGTTTTGTTTTTATTTGAACAAACAGAGAGAGAGAGTGTGTGTGTGTGTGTGTGTGTGTGTGTGAGAGAAGGTGCTTTAAGGTTCAAGGCTTCATTTATTTGATTAAAAACAGTAATATCTTCAAAAATCTATAATATTTTAATATTTAATACAACCTTTTTTAATTCCTATCTTGCCCAATGCTTTCCTGTAACCTTTTTACTGTCATATGCATTGATTATTTTATTATACTTATACTATAATCAGAATATTATACTGATGTGTTGCTTAAAAAGTTAGAAATGTTGAAAACAGGTGTGTTGCTCAGTATTTTTGTGGATACCGTAAAACCATTTTATTTTATTTTTTTCAGGATGCTTTGAGTAGAATGTTTAAAAGAAAATCATTTTAAATGCATCCCCGTTGAACAAAAGAAATAATTTATTGAAAATTAATTGTTTTAGTTAGTGTACATAATCTTGAAGAAATATTTCCATGTGTCAAACGAGAAAAATATAATGTAATTGCATAATGGTTGATTTTTATCAACAGTATTTTCGCAATCATAAGCTAATGTTTCCTTTTCCACCGTGAAACAATATGAAACTCAGAATAATGTTGCAAACTTATTGCAAGTAAATAATGATGTTGTCCTTTTCTTGCTATTCATAAGTCAGGAAGTCTCAAACAAAGTTGCAAAATGTCAAGGCAACTTGAACAATAACAAAGTCTGTGGCACTTGTAAGCTTTGTATGCTGCCGGTGACCTAGACACCATTTCTGCTTTGTTTTTTCATTGCATGTTATGGTTGAGTCATCATCTAGAAACAATAGTTTCACATGACCTGAGTTGAGTAAAACCAAACATTTACACCGAGGTCTCATTTGTTTAATTTTACATGGCGAACTTTAGATTTTGTACATTTCTATCAGTTGAAAAGAAATGGTAGTTTGAAAGTCTCAACCACACGAGACTTGATTTTGTTTATTACGGCAACTCCAGTTTAATAAATGTCTCGTCTTCAACGCAGCTTGCTAATTGTCATGTTTTTTTTAGGTCTGACGTCAAGGACAAAGAAGCAGTTCTTTAAAATCATCAGAAAAATCCCATTTATCGGCGCAACGGTAAGCATCTAGTGGTTTTCTAGTTCCCTTTCTTCTTCAGACTTCTCTTTCTGACTCAATGATTAAGTCACCACTGTCTTTTGCTGAAGGGGAAATTAAGCCTTTAACACACTTTCACATTATAGCCCGGTGATTATTCCAGGGTTTACTTTGTGTCACTAACCTGAACCAACTGCAGGTTGATTTTAATCTCTCTTGACAATATTTATTAGAATTAAACTGAGAATTTTACCATTACAACTGGTTATATTTTTGACTTCAAGGCAACAGCGTATTCAAAAGCTGTTCATATAAGCTATAATATTTTCACTGGTATGTTTTTCTGTAACTGTTAAATTGGCTTGTTTTAAAACTTTTTTTTGCTTTTTTTTAAATAAGACAAATAAGAAAATACAAATTTTACACCTTGAAGTGTTTTCGTATTTTAATTGTATTTTATTTTTAAATAATTAAAATTATTGGGTCATCCTACAGCTACCTTAGAAGCTTACTGAGGCCTCCTAGTGGGCCCCGAACCAATGATTGAGAATCACTGCCCCACACTGGTAGTCATTAAATTTATACAAATGAATGAATAACTTATATTGTGTCAACAATGCAATAATTATTATTTTTTTTATTTCCCCCTCAGTTCCTCTATTTTCTGTTTTCAACAAATATTTTTTTTATGACACTTTTTGTTTTCTCTGTAATCTTTCTGTCATCAGATTCAGAATCAGCTCAACAAGGCATTGGATGACATGTCAATGAGTCTATGCACGTTGAAGGAAGGCATGAGCTACACCAAACTCCTGCCTGCACAGGGCCTTACCCACAAACAGCTCCTTGACAAGATCAGAGAGTATGAGACACTGAGTGAGTCACCTGCAGCCTGTCCTAACTCCCATCTGTTTTAATGGGGAAAAAGCCCAAAGGCTTAGAGGATAAGTCAGAACTTTAATTTTCAGACAGATGTTCCCAGACTGAATTTGCCCTACAGTGTGGGTGCAGTTTCTTCGTTAGCAAGGTTATTTACTGGGGTATAATGCCACTGGTTTACATGGTATTAGAAGTCAGTGTCCCACCATTATGATGTCCTCAGTATTTTTTTTCATACTTATGATTTCAGGTGAGGTAGACTGGGGGAAAGGCAAAGTGTCAGGTGCAGTCTACTGGGGGGATGAGAAGCTCACAGATCTCCTGGTGAAGGTACAATGGCTTTGCAAATCATTACATCAGTGCATGCCAACAAGGGCTGTGTGTGTTCCAGAGGGTACTTTTGATGTTGGACAAAAAAAAAAAAAAAAAAAAATCAAGGTTAATCTCAGAATTCAGCTCATTTTTAAAAGAAAATAACGCAAAATTGTGTTTTATATTTGTTGTGTAACTGTTTAATAATAAAATTATTATTATTATGATTGTTTTGATAATTAGAAATGTTTGATATATTCTAAATATATATTTGATATATTTTAAAATGTAGCCTAATTTTAAACCATTGCACTGCTTAATATTTTTTGTGTAATAGAAAGTTCAAAAGAACAGCATTTTATTTGAAATATAAATACTTTGCAACATTGTAAGTATATTTTCTGTCGTTTTTCATTCACTGAATGCATTCTTTCTTAGTAAAAGTATTAATTTCTTTATTTCTTTAAACAATCTTTATGACCCCAGGCCTCCCGCGTAGTATTGTTGAAGAAGTGTTATTTGATAGGGGTGATGCATATGACAAACCCTTACTTTGATTTTCAGTATACATTTAAATCAAGCAGAAGCTACGTAATAATAGAAATAACTCCTGTGTTTTGTTTTGTGTTCTACTGATTTGCAGGTATATGGGGAGTTTGCATGGACCAACCCCCTCCACCCTGACCTGTTCCCTGGGGTTAGGAAGATGGAGGCAGAAGTGGTGCGGATGACGTGTGCCCTTTTTAATGGAGGCCCAGAATCCTGTGGCACAGTCAGTCCTTCTCGCCGTCTTTCCTAAAACAACAATGCATTTGTGTGAAGTACCAAAAATGTATCAAAAGTTGAAACAAAAATGTTGAACAGTATGTTTGGGGCGATTTGAGAGCTTCAGTCTGTTCCAGAAGAATTTGCATTTGCTCTTTTATAAGTCCATTATTTAAATATCTAAAAACTGTATCATATAACATCACGTTCTTCTGTTGACTGAAACGGAAACATTTGTTTTGTGTGCCCCTTTCATGAAAAGGTTACTTCAGGTGGAACAGAAAGCATCCTAATGGCATGCAAGGCGTACAGAGACATGGCTCGTGAACGTGGCATTAAACACCCCGAGATGTAAGTATCATCTCAGTCTAGACAAAACATTCAGTCTCTGCAGGCCAAATACTGTTTAGGTGAATTTGCAGTATTGGTTAGCCAACTCTGTAAACAGTATAAACATAAGTGGTTTGCTATGGATGGCTACTCATTTACATAGGATGTATAAACAAACAGAGCAACTTTATATTTAAAACCCGCACTCAGTGCTTTTTTTCAGAACTGTTGCTTAGTGCGCCTTTAAGGTTTATTTGTGTTGTTTTGTTTTATTCATGCATTAGTATCGCACCAGTTAGTGTCCATGCAGCATTTGACAAAGCAGCGCATTATTTTGGGATGAAGCTCATTCACATACCACTGGACAAGAAGACCATGAAAGTCGATGTGAAGGTACTGATGTCAGCTTTGGCACAATTTTTAGCCTACTGTTCAGCTAATTTAAATAACTACTTTTTTCGGTCCTAGGCAATGAGGAGGGCCATCACACGAAACACAGCAATGCTGGTGTGTTCAGCTCCTCATTTCCCCCATGGAATTATGGACCCTGTAGTAGAAGTGGCCAAGGTAATATTTGCTTATTCATATTGTGGAATAAATTAATCTGCAATGTATTCTGCATTTTAAATATAACCAATTTTTTTTAGCTTGCAGTAAAATACAACATCCCATTCCATGTGGATGCATGCTTGGGAGGTTTTCTTATAGTTTTTATGGAAAAGGCGGGTTTCAAACTTGATCCTTTTGATTTCCGGGTCAAAGGTGTGACCAGTATCTCAGCAGATACACATAAGGTAAGACCACATAAGGTAAATACTGTTCAAAGTGAAACACAGCTCTTTCCAGATGTATATAACAGCATATTAGAATGATTTCTGAAGGGTCATGTGACACTAAAGCTAGAGTAATTGCTTACGTTTTTATTGTATTTTTTGATTAAATATACTACAGTTTTTATTATGTGCCCAGATGTCTTGATGGAATTAAATGAAAACCACTGTCTTGTCCCCACAGTATGGTTATGCTCCCAAAGGCTCATCAGTGGTACTCTACAGTGACAAGAAATTTCGCCACTACCAGTATTTCGTAGCACCTGATTGGCAGGGAGGAATTTATGCATCTCCGTCCATGGCTGGCTCTCGGCCTGGAGGCATAATTGCTGCCTGTTGGGCCACTATGATGCACATGGGTGAGAAGGGATACGTTGACGCCACCAAGAAAGTCATTGGGACGGCCCGTAAAATCAAAGCAGGGTAAGTATTAATATTAATATAATAGTTTTATTATAATTTATCAAATGCAGGACACAGGCAAGGTGTTGCTTTGAATGTATATCAACTGTGGTAAATTTGCATGGCAGGTAACATTTACATGCCAGGAAAGGCACTGTACACAGAATCAACATATTAAAAAAAAACAAAACCTCTCTTCCCACAGAATCCGTCAAATAGATGGGGTGTTTGTGTTCGGGGACCCAGAAGTGTCCGTGGTGGCATTAGGCTCTGATGTTTTTGATATCTTTCGTTTATCTAATGCACTGACTTCAAAGGGCTGGAATCTCAACACTCTGCAGTTCCCATCTAGGTACGGTTAAAAACTAAACACGTTCAATGTGGAGTATGCAGGTTATGCAAACTAATGGAATATAGATAATTTTGACTCATTGTTATGTACAGGCATCAGGGCATCAATTTAGGCACTGCTCAGAAAAGTTGTCCCTTAGATCATTGTCTCTGTGGCTCTTTTGTTGTTCTCCTTCAGCATCCATATTTGTGTCACAATGCTACACACACAGCCTGGTGTAGCTGAGCAGTTCATTAGTGATGTGAAGAGGGAGGTAGCCATTATCATGAAAAATCCTAAAGAGAAGACCACAGGAATGGTGAGTTCCCTTTTCGTTAGATAAACTATTCACATATAGTTTTACCATTAAGGTAACAAAAAAGTTTGTTGAAAAGTTTCTTAAGAGATATATATATAATATGCGTGTGTGTATTTTGTTCAGGCAATTATAAGAACATGAAATCCTCACTTGGGACTTCAGTCTATAGTCTATAGTCTATATGTACATGTATAATTCCATCTGATAAACCATAATGAAATACCCCTGTGTATGTTGTAGGGAGCCATCTATGGCATGGCCCAGTCCATTCCTGACCGATCGATGGTGACTGAGGTTTCACAAGGCTTTTTGGACTGCCTCTATAGCACTGAGGTGCCCAAGATACAGAGCAAGCACCACAAAAACCATAAGAACCACTTGAATGGCAACTCCAAAGCGCACTGAGATTGACTGTCGGGGATCCCACCCTTAGCTGGCTGAAGGGATGTTCACCACAATCTAATCATTCATTTACTTCATTACATCATTTATTCACAACTAACTATTTCATGTATAAGCCATAGACCTGACATTTTGGGATTTGTGACTAGGGAGCGACGAGTCTGTAAGGCTATAGAGACAGCTGCACAAATATCTATGAGTCTGTGAAGGGACTTATTCATTTAATTTTGCTGATCAGTGAGTGCAGTTTTATTTTTTTAAATTTCTTTATTTTAACGACCAGTGCACACCATATGTATTTGATTGCATTTCCACTATTATCTTCGGAGGTGTTTTCTGCCACTTAAACCTCAGGAGACCAGGGCATAATGTTGTCCCATTGATTTTACACTTTACGTGTTATTGAGAAATTTAATGCAGATAAGACTAAAATCCATAATATTATCGACATGGATAAGCCATGGGTGTTAGTATTTCCATGATTTCCTTCACAATAGAAACCTTAAAACATTACAGATCATTTTAGGATGGAAGCACTACTCAGGCGAACCTGTATAGCAATTGTTTAATTTAATTTATTTATTTTAAATTCCCCCCAACTAGGATAGACTTGATAATCCAGTTTCAAAACAATCATCTTTTTTTTTAAGGGAAAAATTTTGATTTGAAGTTACTTATGGGAAAACGATATCAGGGCAAAACTTAACAAATCCACCCACCAGGTTGTGTAGCTCAACCGTATTTCCAGGTTCACATACACATCCATTTGGGTTTTTAATGATCACATTTCACCCTATCTACCTCAGATCTAAAATAATTGTACACGTAATCATTAATGGTTTTCCAAATCCAAATCCTGATAAATGTCACACAAGTGGGCGTCATGATCATCAATCAATGTCACGGTACTCCCTGACAACACTCAAAGAGCCCCTTGATTCTTGATTCTTTCTTTTGTGTGTTGTATTTGTTTGGGATCTTTGTTTCGGCTTAACTTAACTGAATGAAAGCTAAGACCTGGAACAGCAAGAAGGGAAATTAATTTTGTGCATGAAGTCTGTGATATGAAGACGTGATGACATGGTACCATGGAAACGTCACACCAGATCTTGTCAGCAGTGTAATCCCTTAAGCACTCATAATATTTGTGACCACTGTGTGTGTTTTTATATTTGAAATCACTAATATAATGTCTCATATTTCAGTGTGTGTTTTTTCTTTCTTTTTTTTTTTAATTCAGTAATTTCCATGTCTCTTTTTAACCTCTCCTTGGGGTGCTTCAAGTAGAAGGTAGGACAGTTTTCTTCTGTACGATACCATTGTAGTACAGTGTGGTCTCAAGAACTGTAACATGCCTTAGGCTAGGACATAGATGTGGATATTTGTCTTCAAATGGTTACCCTTCTTGCCTAAATGAAGCATTTTAACGTCTTTATGCAATAATCTGTATTTACTGTAACTACTGACACTGAGGCACCTTGATCTAAATTTTTGAAGCATTACATGACCTCTACGGTTATGGTTGTATAAAGCACAAAACTAACTGCATTCACCTAAATGCCTTCCACTGACGTCAGGGTGTGTGCTATTAGGTTAACACAGTAGCTACATCAGCCTCAGGGACTAGGCCTTTACCACCTCATGCAATTCATTTCAATTTTGTCCTGTGTTTTTGTTGTTCCTACATAAACCAATAAACTTTGTCTTGAAATAAATATGCTGGTCAGCACTTTACTTTTCAGTTTCACTAAAGAGGTCGTTCACTCAAAACAAGTTTATGCATTCACTAAGCTACTTTTTCATGATTTTTTTTCTGCTTGACGGATGTGTTGAGCTTGCGTCTTTTGCAGCTTTCTGAAAACATGGCACTCAAATCAAGTTTTACTTTTAAAAAAAAGTTGTGCTATGGGTTTCACGAATTCAAATCCCATCTCATGGACCTTTCCTGCTCCCACTTCACTTCCTGTCCTTACACTGTCTATATAAGGCAGTGTTTCTCAACTCTGATACTGGGTGCCCCACAAAACATGCTGCATGTTTCTCTTATCTGACATGCCTGTTTCAGATCCTGGAGTTTCTTCTAATGTATCTGATTAATGTGAAGTGTCGGGGGGACACCCAGGGTTGAGAAGCACTGATATTAAGGACAAATTATAAAAATGGATATTTTTAAAAAGTGTGCATTTTTACTATTTTTATTCAATTTTGTTCTCATGTTTTTAAACTGCAAAATATGACCATTGTTCACGCAAAATGGCACTAAAAAATGAAAAAGAATGCAATGCCTTGAGATGAGTTTTTAAAACCTGAACACTGCATGCAATTATGTGCAAGCCTCAAGCATATTTACAAAAACATGTTCCATTTAATCCAGGCCTTATGTTTACACAAGTTTATCATGAGCTGCTGCTCACATCCTAAATCCAAAATGATGTTTTGTGCCATCATTGATTAAACGGTATGCAAGTGCTTTGACAGATGATAGATTGATTTCACAGTGCCAAAGTTGGCAAATATTCAGTTTAATACACTTCACTGAGGCACTAACCATGTCATCGCTGGAACACATCAAATGGAAAAGAAGGCACCGTATATTTACTTAAAAAATATATTTTAAGCCATAGAACAGAGTGATAGTGCTAAACCGGTCTCTTTAGTGTGCTAACAATTCTCATCTCTCAACATATCCACCTTTTCCTGGTGAAAAAAAGGCACCACCTTTTTGTCCAGTTATTTTTTGTAGTACAAAACATTTCGTTTTGTTGCTTGATATTGAAAATTGGCGTGTCCTATCATGTGATTTTAATGTATTATCCTAATTAGGAACACACTGGTGTCTAGTACAAACAGTTTTACCGTTTACTGCACATTGTTATTTTCCTATAGCATCGAATGAACCGGAAGCCTCACCCATAGGCTTACTTCCTCGTTCAAGAAAAAGGTGGATAGTATGTTTATATACTGTGTGAATGTAATATTATTAAGATGAAATTTCTCCTGACTGAAAATCTCTCTATTAATGCTTATTGGAAAATGATTATGCGTAACAGGCAGACCTTACACAGTCAAAACTGACAGAGTGATAACTGTGGTAAATGAAGTTAAACAATATTTTTGGTCCAGTTTCCAGGCTACAGAGGTTGATTAACAAGTGGTCAGGTGACGGGGTCCATTCAGAGGACAGAGGCCTGATCTATAAAGGTTGCAAGCGTGATGTCACGCTGCGAGAGACCTCCACATTCATGAGTACTGAGGGTGATCTGAACCTGCCAGAGAGAAAACAAGCAGACACTCAATGGATTGAATTTCATAGGAGTTCCTAGTCTTATACTGACAGTTAACCAGTGCATCTTTGTTGTTTTTCAACAACAACAACAACAAAAAAAAAATCATCAGATACTTTTTGGCTGATGACTTTTGTATTTGTAAAAAAAAACAAAACAATATACGGTTATTTAATAAATAATTATTTTCTCAATACAGCTATCAGTCATTTATTATTAACATTATATTTTAAAAATAAACACTACTGCAATCACACCCATGAATGTATTAAAAAATGGTACACTGATGAGCGGTATTATGTATTTACCTTATTATACACGTTAAACCATTCAGGGTGATGATCCATTTTCTCAGCCTGCAGTGCTACTCTGGACATGAACCCAAAAGCCTAAAGGAAAAAGAACATGTCCTAGCATTGAACGTACAGTACATGAAAGTATGATGCAAGCTGCGTGTATATGAATTAAGTATATAACTAGATGAAGTACTTGGAAGAGGTTATTACCTGGTTGAAGTCTTTGAAGAGAAACTCTTTGTAAATGGCATCTCTCCCCACCACCTCCACCCACTGAGCATTCCTCATCATGGGCAGGAGGTGCTCCCTCTCCTCCATAGTAAGAGTCTGGATTTTCCCAGCCTGTGTGTTTAAAACAGTTTAAAAAATATTTTTAAATTCTATGTATGTGGGTTTTGTGTGCTTTGTAAAAATGTTTCAAATAATGCCATCCATTTGAATAAAATTTAGTGTGTGTGTGTGTATCGTAAATAGCATATATATATATATATATATATATATATATATATATATATATATATATATATATATATATATATATATAAATTAGAATTTAGAATTGTTATTTTACTTTATATTTGTGCACACACAATTATTTTAATATTAAAGTAATATTGAACATAACTGTTAATCCAACACAAACGCTCTTAGGGTTAAGCAACTATTCCAAGGGGGATGTTTCAGAAAAAAGCACTGTGATTGGTTGTTGTGAACCCCATATGGAAACAATGATGACTTGCATTTTCAGTTTTAAGGGCTTCCACCATATTCCTGTGGTGGTTGGAGTAATGAAATTCCTCAGCTGCTTAACTCTTCCCTCTTTCATCTTGCCCTTTCAGTAAAAATCACATGGGCCTCAAACACTTCTGTTTCGAGAAGACATTATAAGCATATAAGAGTCCTGAAAATATAGACTTTCTATATAGGTTTGGGCAAAACCTTGCTAGAAAAAACCTTTTATTTGAATGAAAGGAAAATTAAGCTGATTTGCGTCTTTTGCACTATACACACACACTATTGTCCCTGACTGAACCATCAGTATATTGCGCCAGAGCCCCTGAACAAACACATGTCAGTCATAATGAAGCTCCAACACTGATAAAGCTGGATGACATCAACAGGTCTCTTAGCAACGGTCTAATCTGCTGAACTAATGCTGCTGCACGAGCAGACACGGATCGAAAAGAAAGCAGAGCGAGACCACCAAAGCTTGGCGATTCTTCTATTAAATGATTAACAGTTTTGACCAAACGCGCACTATAAAATATGCTTTTAAAAATCTCCCACAAAAGACTGTTATATGGTAAAAACATGATTCGGCAACTCTTTAGGTCTATAAAAAACTGTGTAACGGGACAGAAAAACGTCAGATTTAAAAAATGAATGTAAAGATAAAGACAACACCATACCTGTCAAGCCAGTTCCGATATATTCAAAGCGTTTTGTTAGTGCCAGTGCAATGCATTTATTTGCAACTTTGAGAGATGTGCGCAAAGTGGTCGTTAGTCCACGTGCGATAATAATAATAGAATTAAAAAGGTTTTATATGTTTTTCTTACCATGTTGTGGGTGCTGTGGCTCGCAGCGCTGATACGGTCTCGTGCAAGCAGCTGGATTTCAACCTGCTTCCACGGCGTGAACTTACCAATCCTACTACGGCGAAGGGACGACTTATGAATATTAACTAAGTTGCGTGATTGGACGCTCGCGAAAAGTCACCAGGTAACGTCAGTACGCACTGTTGAATATTAATACATGGGCCCTCGCTGCTGCGGCTGCCCTGTCTGAAAGCCTGAACGAAGTAGGGATTTGTTTGAGATTGAGATTCCGGACAGTGAGAGAAAATATGAACAAACTGGAAACAGATATAAATACAATCATGGTGCTCGCCAACTGACAAAAAAAAGATAAAAAACAGTGTCTTCAAATAGCAAGCGCCTGTTCAGAAAAAAAAGAAGTGGTCGTTTATGTCGGTTTTCGCGTGGATGCAGATATTTTTTTAGACGAGATGGGGAAAAAGCTCTGGTTTTGTGGTGTCTTTTTGTCAATATGCCTGGATTTTGAATAATAAGTTTCATCCAGGGTCACACACAGACACAGACACACCTAACATAAAAGAGAATACAAACATGGGAAGCCCTCATTTTCTCTTTTATCTTTTTTCTTTATCTCCTAAGATTAGATAAGCTTAATTAGATAATTTATGTTATTTTCTTTTCTACATTTATACACTAAACATAACATGTCTTGGATACATGTCATTGTGATTTGTGCCTTTTATGAATATGAAGCATCGTCCTCATACTTACATGCTGGTTTTATCTGTGTTTATTCTCTATACCTAGCACATGCTATTCCCTAGTCAATTATCCTTCCTATCTTCATTGGTCAACCTTCTTTTGGTGTCTCCAGGTAATAAAATTGTCCAACACATCTCAAAGATCACATGTAATTTACAGTACAGTGATCTTTGAGCGCTCTTATTTTATATGCTCAAAAAGAAGAAAAAGAAATACGGCAGATTTGGGATTAACAATGAAGACGATCAATATCATGCAAGTTTTCTCTTTTTTCACTCTTCTTTCAGCAGGGCTGTCTGAGAGAAACCCTAAAGGTAAGGCATAAGTATGATATGTTTTTAAAATATGTAGCTATAAACGAGCATATTCATAGCATACTGCAATCTCTGTCCTTTTTTTAGTTTATGAGCTGAAAATGGATGAGGCATTTCTAATATTCCACAACGAACTCCCGTACGTTGTTCATGTTTACTACACCTCAGATTACTGTTATAAGGTATTTCAACATCTTTTTTTTTTTTTTTTTTTGTCTTGATAGCGTCTTTTCATTTTCCCAAAGAGAGGGAGATAATGTGCCGAACTTGCATGCGTTAAATGTTTTATTAGCAGCATAAACCTTCATCTAACAATATAATAATATTCAATGACACTATAGACATATGTAATAACATGTATTTTATATATGTAACCTTTTGACTGCATGAATGGTCAAAATGGCATACGTTAAATGAATATTAAATATCTACCTCTTCCATAGTGTCTTTATCAGCCCCTTGTCACAGTTGGGAATGGTCAGAGCAATATTTCTGTGGTGGTGAGCACACAATTCACACTGACTCTAAAAATCACACCTGTGGATGAAAACGTCACTCTGTGCAGGTAAGAATCACCCTGAACTACACCTTCATTTGCTACATATATTAAGTAACATCATCCTAAATGATGATGCTTTTTTAAATGAAGCTTTTTCAAAAACCCTGTTTATAAATGAGGTACAGAAGGACCTCACATAGTCTAGATATATAGCCCTAATAGCAGCCAACTGCATTTGCAGTCACTGGGAATATTTATGATCGTGTGTTTAAATGTGACCTGGCTTTAGTGCTGCCCTTTGAAAAATACCTCACTGTGCATTGATTGCACTGCATTTTGGGGTTAACAAGCTGACACTGGAATAATGATGAAGAAGACCGTTAAAAGAGCCACGCTCGGGGGCCTCTCACAAACCCCAGCAGGGATTTTTGGAAGGAGGAAACCGTAGCAATATTTACAAACAACTTGGGCCTCAAACAGTCATCAAGGTTTGGGCCGTTTTCAAATAGATTGTCGGGAGTGTCTGATTTCATAAGACAAGTCACAGTATCTCTCCCACCGTATGGCTGGGGTCTAGTCCTGGGCTTCTTTAAGATCGATACCGAGGTCCCTTTCCAGACCGAGCCATTATCGATTTACTTTCTCCCCCAAAGAACGTGCCGGGCACTATGTCATTCCCAGGTCGATCAATAAAGGCTTATAGTGCACATTTTGGGGGAGGAAAAAGGTGAAATGGGTTCAAAAGTTGCAGTTCTGCATGTTTCCCTCTAGATGGCCCCCTTCAGCCTTTTCAGTGTCTTTGTTTTGTTATTTTCAACTCCATGCTGCTTCAAAGACGCATTTATATATAAAATACAATCATAAAATACAAAAACGTTGGTGATGACCTATATAAATCGACTTGGTTTTTGTAAATATAAGTAGATTTTTGGACCAGTTTAGTTAAACAGTTACACGACAGGTTACTTGCATCAGTCGGCAAACAATTTATGCTCAACAAGAAAACAACAAATTCATAAATGTTGGTGATGATGTGAAACTGAAAGTGTAAATAATGTTTAAAAAGGGGGGAAAGCTTTTTAAACAAAACATAAAAAATTCAATAACCATCATCACGACTATAAAGACGTGATAGATGGATCAGTGTTTTATTACATGTTGATGACATTATTTCTCCTCCCTAGTCTGAGTCAGACGTTTGAGGAAGCTGGCCATTATTCTCTCTGGATGAGGCCGTCTGGATTTCCAAATGATGTAACCTGCTCTCTTGCCGTGGATAGGAGTCCAAATAACGCATACCTGCGTAAGTATGCATGTTGTGTAATTAAAAACATTAAATAAGTCATCAAAAAGACGTATATTGAGTTCCGAAGTTCAGAAGGAAAGCGCCTCTCTCATATCCCAGGAGTCAGATGAGACTGTATTGATCCGCTAAACTGCTCGTTTCTTGAAAAAACAGCTCAAAGAAAAGCTTTTCTGCCATGTTTGTTTTGGATGATGCCCCGGGAGGGGAGCATTGTGGGAAATACATTAGAGGAGCGTGAAGGATTAAAGCATAATGGGGTTTTGAAAGCACCACGCTCCATAATGCGCCGTCTACTTTGCAATAGTGCAGATTAGGTTGTAGATCAGACTTTTAAGGGCAAGTAGCCATTATCTGTCAGATATATGGGCAGTGTGACTAAACTCCTGGCTATATGATGAGCTTCCATTAGTCGGCTTGGTTGGTGATTACACTCCAGCTCCAAAGGGCTCGCACAACTTAAGTGATGGTGCTAGTGATCAGCAGATGTTAAGAAGAACTGATGAGGGGACCTCGAAAAAAAAAGTCTGTTTTCAATTGAATTGCACAACCCAGAGTGATCGTGTTAGTGTAATTTTTTTCCCCTCAGACTGATATTTTAAGGCTGCCTTGGACTGAAAAAATAGAAACTCTGACCTCAGTCTTGTGTCTGTGATGACTACAAGCTGTAAATTATACAAACATACAGTAATTGGTCAGCTTAACCTTAAGCACTAATTAACATTTGGACTGAACCGCACAAATTAGACAGACTATAAGTGTTGCAGATTTTCAACTTAAGCAATTAGAGTTACATAATTTACTGTGAAATAAGAGTGGATTTTATTGAGGTTTGAGGATAATTAGACAGTGATGATCAGCATTAACTGTATTACCTTTCACTACAAATAAACACATGACAGCAGTTGTCCTCAAAGCTTGTTTTCAAACATTCTGATGCCATGAAATTGTTACCGCTTTCTAAAATAAAAAGGGATTCATATATCTCAGGTATACAGATGCATTTTACTGTGTATATAAAACACGTGTTATTATAAAGATGATCTGTCTCTAAAATTAATCAATTAGCATTTTTTAAGCACACTCTATTTTCCTAGAATGTCCCATGTAAATGTGAATGTCCCAATAAAAATTGTGATTAATGTACTGTCCAATTTTATTTTAAAATGATGTTGATTGCATTTTAATTATTAAAATAACTTTTACGAACCATAAATTATTTTACCTTACAAAATGCGTGTTATCCCATTGCCTTTAATTTATTTTAAGATATAAAGACAACAATCTATTAATATTAAACTGTATTTAACAAAACTGATGATGCATTGTTTTATTTAGGTTAACAAATGTATTATATATATATATATATATATATATATATATATATATATATATATATATATATATATATATATATTTTATATTGCAACCAATTAGTTACTCTTGCTTTATAAGTTAAAGGACATTTAAGGCATGACAAATAGACATACTTAAAGGTACTCTTAAGTGAACACAGCGTTGGATGTGCACGCAGTGTTTGTTTATCTCAGGGCCAGTTTGTGCAGGCCCCTACACTCAGTCATCACTATAGTATCATCACAGCCTCACTGTTTCCCCTTGTGTCATCAAGTGTATTCACACTTTGATCAAACGGTCCTTTCTGTGTTTGTTGTTCCGATCTCCACTGTCTCATTGAAAAATAATGGCTTGAGATCACCGGGTGCAGCATGTCCAGTTGATTAGCCATGATATTCTGTGTAGTTTTGAGTTTTTTGTCCATGTTTTGATTATAAAAGATGATAAACAGTGGGCCTCCAATTTAGACCTTATGTAAGCATTATGTAACAATATTGAACTCAATTTAGTTTTATGGAAAAAAATATCAAATGCTCCTGATCTCACTTCAGTCAGATGTTTAGTTTTATCTTGCAATATATGCAAACTCAATAAAGATGTCTGTGCAGCTTCCAAATACTTGGGGTATGATGCATTTTTGCTTCCTGTTTTACACCTTCCCTGAAGCAGTCCGTATCATGGAGGACGGCCTCTGACAGCTGATATGATCCATTCCATCATGCCCTGTGAAAATATTGCCTCAGTACATGGCCTTATTGGAGACCCAAGGCTAGGGTTTCATAGATTGATTGTACGCCTGTAGACTGGTTTCAGATTACATAAAAGGACACTGCTGGATTCTTGAGAGCTCCCTCGTGGCACAGCATGGGTGACAGAGGCTGTTCAGAGCGAGGGCTGAAAAAAATCATAGAAACCGAACATGTTTGGAACCTTTTAATTTTTAATTACTGTAACAGACTAAATGCGGTCTTCAGCATTCACAGAATTGATAAGCAATAAAAACTCCTTAAAATAACCCCCCAAAATAAGATACAGCAGAAGTATGTTTGTATAACCATTGCTCTCATTTATTTGATATTGATTCCTCAGCTCTGTTGGCGGCATTCTTGATTCTGGCTTCTATCACTGTGTTTTGGGCCTCTTTGCCTTATATACTCAGGTAATAATATTACCTGTTTTTTTCAGTTCAGTTTCACTGCTGTTCAAAAGCTCGGAGTCAGTGATGAATGCTTTTATTCTGCATGGATGAATGAAATTGATCAAAAGGGAAAGTCAGGAGTTTTTTAATTTGCAGAAGATTTCTGTTATAAATTTGATTGAACTTTCTATTCACCAAACAATCCCACTATCATTGTTTACATTAATAATGATAAGAAATCTTTCACCATCATAACAGCATATTAGAATGATTTCTGAAGGATAAAGTGACACTAAAGACTGAAGCAATGGCTAATGAAATGTAATCACAAGAATAAGTTACATTTTAAAATACGTAAAAAAAAAACAAAAAAACAGTGGTTTTAAATTGCAATATTATCTCACAAAATTATGGCTTTTACTGTTTGGTGAGCATAAGAATTCTTCCAAACTTTTGAACAGTATATAAACTTAGTTTTGTTTTTTTTAAGAAGTCGATTTAAAAATAAAATATTGTTTTATACCACTACAGATGCAGTTGTACACAGAGGCTAAAGAATCGTATCTGCCATCGTGGATCTCAAAACTCCACAGAAATGGTGAGGGCAAAACGGTTCATACATGATACCATAGGAACAGATGTTATGCATCATACATTATACATTTGTTTATGCTTAGTTCTTAGCAACTGTAATCTGCAATTTCCAGGATGATCACATCTAAAAAGCAAACGGCTGATAGACATACACAAGGAGCCTTGTAGCAGATATAGTTTAATTTTCTGAGATCTTGTTTGATTGTCCTGGTCTGAAAGTTTGATTAGCTTTGTCTGCGGCCTTTCATCCAGTTGTGTGGAGAGCCAGAGCAGGAAGAGGGTAATGCTAATTCCTTTGTGATGGATCTAACTGCCATCCCTAGACCATATGGTGAATGGGAACTTATTTCTTTGAAAATGAGAGAAACTATTCATGCTTTCCAAACATCTACTACTCTGCTCATGATCCTCAAACATGGCCAAGGCAACGACTGATTTTGAACATTCATTTATTAACCATACAAACCATAATCAATATCATTCCTGACAAATTAGTGTCAAATGCTACAACTGCAAATGCTTTATGATATAAATTATATTTATTTATTTTGTGTGTGTGTGTGTGTGTGTGTGTGTGCGCATGTGTGTGTGTTCATATATATTGTTCTTGCAAATATATCACTCCTATGTTCATAGAATGTATAGAAATCCTAGTAGATATGAAGGCCTATTTATAAATACTTACCTTTATTTAATGACATACTGAATTGATTATTTTTGTTTTATTTTAGAATGAGTTGAATAATGAACCTCCGGTGGATAGAAGCAAATCAAAGTCATCAAGGCTAAAGTCACTGGACACATTTCGAGGGTATGTGCCAAAAATGACTTTTCAGTTGTAAGTGGTAACATAATACCGAACATCTTGAACTCTCTAAGTTCTATGAACCTATTAATACCTATCAGTCGTCATTGACTTGATGGTCGCATTCACTCAGTGAACGCATTGTGGGGCTAAAGAGATTGTAAGGGGTCACAGGCTGGACATTCACTCACTCGAACCATTGTTTACAGAGGTCGCTCTAGGCATCATCTCTAATATATTTTGCCTCTGTGTTGGGGAACAGTGGATTGCTGTTGAGCAAGGGTGATGTGATTTAATCGGGAAGCCCAGCAGGGCTTGATAGTGGCTCAGGGGCAAACGCAGAAGCATGCCTCACCCAAAACAGGAAGCTGCTACGGCTTTGACCTCTCACTTCCCAGTAATTGATGTAATAATACAAGGAGCGTATCAGCACATATTCAGCAGGCTGTAGATCTGGAGCTGGAGAGGATATGACTTCCCAGATCAAGATTTGTGTAATGGATAATCCATGTGTGTTGCAAAAGTGCTTTTCAGATAGCAATCACCAGTGGCAATTTGTACTGTCAATGACAGTTAGAATAACCAGGCTTTTATGGTTCGTAGAATTGCCATATATTTTGTTCCAGCGTCTTTATGTGAAACTTTTAGCGCAATTCATAAAAGGTCCATTCACATACGTAATCATATTCCTTGTAAACCGCAGCGCTGATAAAAACAGATGTTCCACTCAGCCTATACCTGTTTTTACTCTTGGATATGAAACAGTCCATTTCCTTGTTAAGCCTAATGGTTTTATCAGTGTGGCTGGAGACTTTGGCTCTTTGTTTCAACATTTCCTTCATTTCAACCAAAGTATTCTGTAATCTGGCTCTAAAGTTCTGAATTTGAATATGATATAGACATCATCTCATACATATAGACTCAGTGGATGACATCACATCTGGCCTGTCAGGTCCATTGATTCATGATGCCGAAGTAATATTGGATTCTGCAGCAAATGCATAATATTTCACAAGAGCTTTGCAGCTAGAGAGGGTCCAAAACAAAATCAACGCTACAGAATACACACGGGATCCCTGATTTGGATATAAACGGAACTTAATAATGTCAGTGGATGTCTTTGGCTCTTTGTGAGCATATCAACCTAGAGAAAGCCTGTAATGTTGCAACTCCCCTGCTGTATAACATGAAATATGGCCTGTCCAGCAACGAGTCAAAACTTTTCACTGAAGACAGAAGCATCTGTCATCTGCCCACCGCCCTGGTGAAATTGTTGCGGCTTCGGTTTTTCTCAGAGCTGAAGAACAGCGCCCTCAATTCATCAGTTGCCATCAACATGATATATAGTATAACTGTAGACTTTGTTTGCATTTTAATTTTTTAAAAAGGATTTGGTTTTTAATCTCGCCGGCCAAAAGCCTGCAGCCAGTTTTCTCATATTTGTGATTACAAATTGACGCTGGTGGTTTTGTGATGATGATAGCAAATGTACTTCAGAATGTGCTCATTTAGTTAAATATACCCTGTATTATTCCAAGCAGGAAAGAAAACTAACGTTCAGCTCTGCATAGGGTGCTTTGTTCTTGGCGACTGGAAAGATAGTTCAAGCTAAAATGAAAGTCATCATTTACTAAAGAAGACATTTTGAAGGATGCGTGTAACCAAATAGTTGATGGTTGAACTTCAACTTTAACTTAACTTTAATTTGAATGTAAATCATTGTAAGCCATATTATTCAATGCCTCAATATTTATTAAATATTTAATATTTTGAAGTTTTACCGGCATCTGTATTTAAATATCTCAATCTTATTACCGTGGAAACTGCTGTTTTTATAAATCAGAAAATACGTTTATATAAATTACAAATCAGAACTACATCATTTATTTTATATGTCAATCCTTTTCAGATTGTATTTTTCTTATTTTAGTGATTTAAGTATACACGTGCTACCTGTACTAGTTGTATGTGAAATCTCAGGCTTTTAAAGTGAAAACTGCAGTATGTATAAATTACAAATGTGTCCACTCAGGAAGTACAGAGAGCTATAGCTCTGGGATAAAATGACAATGATAAATATACACTGGGACTAACTGCCAAAATACACTTTGTACTTGTTAGCAACAGCGGTTAATAATAGGCAACACAAAGACACAACATTGTTTTAGTGTCTGTTGCGGCTTTTTGAGAACTTACAGGTTATGACAGAACGACAAAGGAAGCTTAAAGCAATAAAATGCATAATCTGCCCTGCAAGGGGTTTTTTTAAGAGAGCGAAAGCCCCCAAACACTAAGGGGTTTTTAATTAAATTGATTGGCTATAACATGCTCTATTGCAAACATTGTGCCATAGTCTCATCTTAAAAATGATTTAACATTTGTCATTGTTACTATGGATACTAATGGATGCAGTCGCAAAGTGTGTGTGAGAAAGACTATATGTGTAAAAGAGAGAGAGAAGAAAGACAAAGACATTACTTTAATAGTGCTCTTTAGAGGATGGCATGTGATTAAAATCTTGTATCAGCAGGTTAGGCCTAAAAGGAGCAGTAATGGTCTCTGTTCTGATCTCCTAATTGAATTTGGTGAGGAAAAATTTAGATCGGTTAGATAGAATGAAGTTTATCTGAAGGTCCATGCAGTGCTTTGATTTCTCAGAATGTTCTCATACAGAGAAACCAAAGAGTACACTTCAACGCCACAATTTGAGTGTTGTCAGGTTAATAGCTGAGGTTTTGTCTCAGAGTGTGATCACAAAAAGCAATTTCATGTTCATGGGTGTGTTTATGTTGTATAGTGCAAACATGCATTTTCTGACGTGCAATAAAAAGCATCTCCTGCTGTTGCTAATTCAATGTAGTGTTCCATCATGCACAGTAAGTTGCAGCTTGGCTTCCTTGCGCTAAGTTACACGTCTACAATAAATTACAGCAGAGGGCTTTAGTCAGCACTTCTGGGTGAGGCGATTCAGAGGACAACCGTTCATTTCCTGAGTGATTCATAATGCTTAGGTTGCATTACCTTACACAGCATTTCGTCTCTGATATATAAAACAAATGCCACACCTTCTGGTCTTATGATCCATAAAACTGATACAGTTTACCTTAAAGATACAAGTGAGTTTATGTACCAAAGGAAATCCTAAATGTAATTTATCAATTTTTCCTATTTGTTTGTACACAATGGCTTAAAAGTTTTGGGGTTGGAACAATGAGAGACATTTCTAACTAACTGTTTTCTATTTTAATATTTTTTTCTGTTTTTTTCTTCAGAAATATACTGATTTGGCACACAGAAAACCACTTATTATAAATATTTTATTATCAATGCTAAAAAACAATTGTGCTGCTTTTTGTAGAAACCGTAATATTTTTTTTAGGATTCTCTGATAAATAGAAAGTTCTAAATGACTGCATCTATATAGATAGATATATGCAAATATAAAATATATATATATATATGTAATAATTTGAACTTTAAGCCTTTATTTTCACTTTTGATTAATTTTATACCTTACTGAATAAACCGTATTAATTTCTTCAAAACAGTCTTATTAAACTTAAACTTTTGAATGTTAATTCATGTTGTATAAACGATAAGAATGTTCTAAATCTCATTTGATAAAATAAAAAAATTAATCAACATCTTTTGTCAAAATGTTTGAACTTTTTTTTTTTAAACTTTTGTTAACAAATTAATCATTAATGTTCTTAATAGTTGCTTAATATTATTTTTAGACTATATATATAATAGGGTTCATATTCTGATGACATGTTTTGTCTGTTTTTGTTTACAGATTCTCTCTGACGGTCATGGTATTTGTAAACTACGGTGGAGGCGGTTACTGGTTTTTCCAACATGCACCTTGGAATGGTGAGTTATTTTGTTGATTGGTTACATATTTATTTATCTCTGGCATGATCTCTACAAATGTTACTCTATACAGGGCTCTATTGCAACTGATGAAAAACAATCATTCGTTCATTGCCATTTAAGTTGTCTGCTAAAATGATTTGGCTTCTGAATGTTTCATTTAAACATTTAATATTTTCAGCTCAGTAGTTTATTTATTTACTTATTTATTTTAGTTTGAACCAAGTTAGCAATATACACTTACACATGTGTCCTAAAGCTTTTAGTTTTTAGCATTTTTGGATAAACACTAATTAAGTGCATCCAATAAAAAAACGAAAGCTAAAATGATGCCTCATAAATCTTCACGGACCACCAAAGACATTATGTACTAATATCAGATACTTATATTTAAAGTGCTGCTTTATCAAAGAGACACTTTAATTCAACATGCATTTTATACTTCACATCTACAGTATAACTTTTGGATGAACATCCTCAAAGGACGCAGATGAGAAGGGCTTGCATGTTAAATTTTAATGGGGGTCTATTACGAAGCACATCTCCTGGAGTATTCACAGATGAACTCAATTTAAGGCTCATAATGGCCTCTTCATCATATCAGCAGAATTGTATTGATCATAAGGGAAAGCAGATGGATTTTCATATTACTGTGAGGCCTCCTCTGTCATGGCTGTATGAGCATTTATAAATCATTTGCTGTCTGAAAATCGAAAAATAATGAGAAAACAATGTTTTTAAAGGCACACAATCTTTTATCATCAGTTGCTACAATCTGAGTGACAGCATTAGTTTACAATTAAGTGTGATTATGAGGATAAAATTCATTTTGTCAGTCATTCAGCAATACGATAATGTCAAAAACAACCAAGCCAACTTTCCAGCGAGTGTGGAAAGACATGTAGCAGATGTGTGTGTTTTCATGTGTGTGAATCTCTTTTTCCATGTACGTTACAGGTCTCACAGTAGCGGATCTTGTGATGCCTTGGTGAGCTGCCAGCATGTACTTAATGAATCGATGGAGAATTATTACTTTCCATTTTTGAGATTAATATGGAAAAGAGTGGGACTTCAGTCCAACAGTTTGGGTCTGCCTTCAGAACCTTTCAGATTTAAGGCTTTTCCAACCCATCACCATTTAAAATGCTTTGCCTGTGCCAATTAATATTTCTTTCTGAGAGTATGCATAAAGCTTGTAATACCCTGAGACTACTTTAATTCACAGTGAAATGAATGCAGGTTCCTGTGTGAGACCCAGCAATGCAGTAACCGCCTTAAATTGTAGATCCGTTTCTTATGGAAAAAAGCCAAACATACATAGTCTAGCGTTCATTTGACATGCAAAAATCTTGCATTAACCCATGCAAATAAAGGCATACGCATGTAATGATGCACAGTATTTTATGTGCAATAATACTATCTTTAATTCCTTGGCCAGGTTTGTGTTTATCATAGGTACGTCTGTAGTGCTAGCATTCACCTCGATGCATAGGAAAGGTGTTCCACGGCTACAGCTCCTTCGCAAGGTTACATGGAGAACCATCGTCCTGATGCTCATTGGTTTCTGCTTCATGAACTACAGCCCAAGAGATGGATATTGTGAGTAGATTATACATATTTTCCATTCCATTTCCCCTACAGTTATATTATAACTTTGATTTAATTTCTTTATTTTTGAAGAGCACCAGTGGTGGTTCTGGCTCACTTGGTGGCCTTTTGGTTACATGTTAGATAGGATAGTCAAATCAATTTTTTTAAGAAATAAAGGGGATTCATTTTCACTGAAAATATTAATTTGGTTGCATTGAGAGTAGACAAAAGTCAATGATGCAATGAAAAGAATCATCTTTTTCTTCTTTTTATAAACTGGACAACTTTCTTTCGGTTCTTATGTGGCGTCGTGAAGCACCTTCATTTTTAAGAGTGTATTTGAATTGGCATGTTCTTCTGCTTGCTTTGCATTTGATTTATCATAGCACAATAGAAAGCTAGAAGACTCATTACGGTTGTTCTGTTCTGACTGGCAATGACTGATACCAGACAGAGAGTGACCTGCACCCTTATTAACAAACACTGTGAACTTTTTCTGAAATAATATGAAAGCGTTACACACTCAAGTCGCCATATCTTCATTTTGCAAATGAAGTCTATTAGCCTCTGTTAATGATGAGAGAATGAAAGCCAGAATTTCTAATCCAGGGTCTCACGGCAGCACATTAGGACTGTCGGGGTAAAGCGAGGAGGGCAGGGAGAGTCATCTGACAGGTCAGTGTAGAGCATTGCTCATGCATTACTCAAAGCAGCTTAGCTGTCTGGCAGGATGGATGTGTAACTAAGTTAATAAAAATATTGTGATACTTTCCAGTGATCCAGTGGCAATCATAATATCTGGAGCCGTTGAACAGAGGTGCACAGAGCAAAAACAAGCCTGGCGTTAATGGTCAATTATCACAGATAGGGTTTCATCATGCCAGCTGCACAGCGGATTTTATGGAACTTCATGTAATGTAATTAGAGCTTTTGCCCTAAACTGCAAAATTTACTCTCTCCATATCTGATACCTCAGCCTGTGAATCACTCAGAATGATGTTTAGAAACCATTTTCCCCTAACATTCCTGCATTTAAATGCAACAAAATGTATTACAATTCATTGAAAATCGTTTGACTAAATGATCTATTTAAACATGGCACCAGTGAGGACTTTAGTCAGTCTGTCTCTGCTTTGCCACTGAAGCCATTATCATCCTTGGAACTTTAAGAACTTTAATCTTAGAAACGCAATGCATTAATGCTTTTATCATTGCAAATTTACCAAAAACAGTCCCACTTCTGAATGATAATTACCCTACTGCTTCTCCTTTCATAGAGAACACAGGTAAACACTTTTAAAGCACTGCAATGTTGAATGTAAACTAATCTTTTCGCAAAATGACTGACTGTCAATTCTTTGATTGATAAATTGCACTGCGCATTTGCTCTAGAAAGTGTGTGCATATGGGATTTAATTGACAGATACCATTAGTCACAGAACCACTTCCTGTCTCTGTGCGCAGAGGTGGAGTGTTTCCGTTTTTTATTTGATTTGTTGGATCAATGATCAGTATTATATTGTTTCTTGTGGCCCTTGGTACGTGCCACAAAGAGGTTTTCAATTAACTAATGTGCAGATTACCATCAATCTCTCGCTCTATATCGCTTGCTCCCATCACCCTCCCCGCCAGCATCTCCTCAGATAAGCATTATTAGTCTCCGGCAGGGTAGATCACACCTCTAGAGTCCTGCAGTGAAAGACTTCTCACCTCAGCCTGGGCCTGTGTCAGCATAATCATCATTAGACTGTGTTATGAACATTAATCTGCTCTTCAGTGAAAAACAACACAACACCTTGAAGTGTTCAGGCCTTAGATGTGCAGTAAACATATTAGCTCAAATTTATGTTATATTCTGTCCTTGCTGTACGCTCACAGTAGTGGTTCTACAGTATAATAAAATTACAATTATATAATGTTATTTACTGAACTGAGTCAGGAAATATATATTTATTTTCTTATTTTAGTTTTTCCTGATGCATATATAGTACATTTCAAAGTTTAGGGTCGTTCTGTTTTTATATATGTATTTCTCTTAAGCTCATCAAGGTTACATTTATTTGATTCAATAAAAACAGTAATATTGTAAAATGGTACTATTATGCAAGTTCTAAGCGTCCATGCATTATTTTTTTCCCTTCTTGTTTTCTCATGCACATGACTTAATTTTCTTGTGAACAAGTACAAAAATTATAATGATGCATGACCTTGCAGAGTTTATGTATATTATAGCTTAAAAGAACAGTTTTTGGTTTAAATATTTTTTAAAAACTTTTTATAGCAAATTCAACTCAGTATAGTCATTTTTCAGAAATAATTGTAATATATACATATCATACATTGTTCTGCTTTTTGTGTGTGTGTGTGTATGTGTATGTAACTTTATAAATATATAACTTTAAAAGTGTATATATATTAAGTTTAAGTATAAAGGTGATATGTATTATATTACAAATAGTATATACTTTTATCATAATATTCTAAATATTATATGCTTTTATCTTACAATATAGTGGTGTTTTTTTTTCCAGATAATTCATTTTATGACAGCTGGTTTCATAGGAAAAATCTTACTATAAGAAATTCCTGCTAAATCTTATAAAATCCCTCCAATATTTTACAGTAATGTATCCAGAGCTACAGAGATACGCACTTGTAGGGCTAAAGAAACAAAACCCCTTCACTGACTTGCTTGCTATTAAATGCAACCCTATTAAAAATACATTATATGTGAGTGTGTCTTTCCATCAGTTGTCTGTAATAGTAATCGTATGTTTATATTTGTGTGTGTGCATCGATGTGTTAGTATCCTGGTCCTGGCTACGGATACCTGGAGTGCTCCAGCGTTTGGGTTTCACTTATTTTGTCCTGGCCCTGATGCAGACTTTCTCTCCCCACAGAGAGATCCCCTTGAGGGAGGTGGGTTAAACTCTATGGCTCACGTTTCTCTCAGATCAGACATCTGTACAGGAAGACACTTGTTCTGAAATAATGATTAATTGCTAGAGGTTACAGTAAGATGATGTCAATATGCTAATATGTCAGTTGTTTTTGATTAGCTTATTATTATTGAGTGTTATAATATATACACGCATGCTCTCCTCAGCATAACTGGTGGAACCCTATTCAGGATTTGGTTTTATACTGGCCTGAGTGGATCTTTATCGTGTTGCTGGAGACCATGTGGTTATGTCTCACTTTCCTACTGCCTGTTCCAAACTGCCCCACGTGAGTACATAATAGCGTCAAGCTTTGACCGTACGCATTTGTGAAGAAGATTAACTATCACACTCAACAATATAAACACAATAATATCGAATATAAATCCTGTGCATTCAATAATTAATGTGTAATGTGTCTGTCAAGCCTGATTTAACTGCAGTTCATCCCTTTATTAACATAATAATAATGTCATTCATACATCAAGCTAATTCCTTGGGTGACATATATGTTGGCATTATTACACAAGCGCGCCGCTGAGAATATATGCAGGACGGCGATTATGTTGCACATTTACATCACGAATGCGCATATATATTCATTGCAATACGTAGCGTCGTGTTTGTGAGTTGGTGAACGCACTAGGGTGCCGTACAAGCCCGTGTTGTGCAGCTCTTATGAGATCTGTGATTTATGAGTGTTTGGCGGCCCCTTCAGAGGGGATAATTAGCCAATCTCAGTCTGTCATGTGCACTAAAAGGAGGCAGGGAGAAAGGATTCATCTTTCTTTCTCTGCCTCTCTCCCTCTTTCTGCTCGTATCCGCTCAACCTTCCATTTACGTCCTCCTTCTCCTCTCCTTCAAGATTTTTTTCAACGTGTCTGACCCGTCATGACATTGACGATCACATGGAGAGGGCTGATAGCTCTGCTTGAATAAAAAACGTTTTGACCTCACAGTCACTGTCTTTGTTTTGCAACACAAAGCAGCTTCAAATTTTGCTACCAACAAACACACTTTCTTCTAAATAATTAAACCAAACCCTTTTCAATGTTTTTCTTGTCACTGTCGCCTTTGGCTGTTCCTTTGCAAAGCTGTTTTAGAACAATATGTGCTTTGAACAGCGCTTTTAAAAATTAACCGAATAATGACTTGTTGCATTATAACATATTAATATGAATAACAAGGAACTCATTCATTACCCTTCAAAAAGAAGCTAATTTTATTCAGCAAGGATGCATGAAATTGATTAAACGTGAAATTAAGAATTTTCCATTGTTACAAGAAAATTGTGGGTTTTTTTAGGATGTCTTCATTAAAGAACCTTGAAAAAATTATCCACCAAATTATTTATCATTACCATTTTTTTTTAACAGTAACAATAAAAAGAAATGTTTCTTGATCTTAATATAAGCTAGTGCTGTTAAACAATTAACCATGATTAATCACATTCAAAACAAAAGTTTTTGTTTACATAATATACAGTTTATGCATGTGTATACTGTATTTAAGAAAAATATGTCATATTTGTACATTAAATATATTTATATGTAATATAAAATCTATAAATATAATTATAGACATGTCAACATTTCCAAAATAAATACATGCATGTGTGTTTATTTATATATTCATAATAAATATACGCAGTACACACTCATATATTATGTAAGCAAACTTTTATTTTAGATGCAATTCATATGAGCATATTAGAACGGTTTCTAAAGAATCAAGTGACACAAAGTACATTAAAATTCTACTTTGCCATCACAGGAATAAATTACATTTGAAAATATATTAAAACAGTTGTTTAAAATATTGTAATAATATTTCACAATATTACTGTTGTACTGTATTTTCGATAAATGCAGCCTTGGTGAGCTTAAACGGACTTCTTTTAAGAACATTTATAAAAATATCATACTAACATTATTAAATTGTTTCTTCTATTAGTGGTTATGTAGGAGCTGGTGGTATTGGAGATGGTGGTTTGTACCCTAACTGCACAGGAGGAGCAGCCGCGTATATAGACAGGTGGTTATTTGGGGATAACATCTTCTGGTATCCAACATGCAAGGTGTGAATCATTTACACTCTTCATCTAATTCTGTGCTTTAAATATCTGACACGGAATTCTTGATTCTGATTTATCAGTTGGCTTTATTTATTATAATAGCAAAAATGTATCTTTGACCATTGTCCCAGTATCCTGCAACCAGTATCCTGCACTGTGATATTATTGTGTCTCTTGTATCACTCCACGTATTCGCAAATCAATATGTCTATTTATTGACTAGTTAGTGACTAGTCATGTAGTAAGCTTTACGCAAGGGATTATTTGCAATAATGGCCTATCTGATTGCACATTATCACTCTCTTAAGTGAAATCACAGCTATAGTTATAATGATTTAAATGGCATTTATGTAGGGATTGTATGGATTGCATTACAGAAAATGTATCTTTTCTGTTTCTGTAGGTCTTGTATCGTACAACCGAGCCTTTTGACCCAGAGGGTGTTCTGGGTACAATTAATTCCATAGTCATGGGATTCTGTGGAATGCAGGTAATTATAATATATATATATATATATATATATATATATATATATATATATATATATATATATATATATATATATATATATATATATGTATATGTATATATGGTCCATTTCTTGAAACTGAGATATATTATCTCTAAAATATAAATAATTAAGCTTTTTACTTTGTTAGGTAATGATGATATTTGGCAGAGAAACAACTATTAAAATATATGAGGGTGCAAAAAAATCTAAATACTGAAAAGTAAAGTCCTACTAATCAAAGTATTACTAACCAAAAATTAAGTTTTAATATATTTACAGTAGAAAATTTACCAAGTATCTTCCTGAATCATGATCTCAATGCCTCATTCATAATGTCCAGGGGCACAAATATTGCTGTTAACATCAAAAGTTGTATAAACAATATATTAATATATAAGAGTAATCTAAATGTTATGTTATTTTGTTGAGTAGTGCAGAGTAGTTCCAATGCAATGCAATCCAACATAAAAAAAAAAAATCCTGCACTCTTGGAACTGACAAATAAATGAACTTATAAAAGGACATGCACCAAAGACAACAAAAGGGATCCCATGACAAATGAGAGTGAAAGCCTAAAACTAATCCAAAGCCCAACATGTGACTTATCCAAACCGTGTATTTCACAGACTATAGATCATTGACTTTTCAGCATGTTCTCTTCTTGTCTCATTGACTAATTTCACTTTTAGCTCAGTGAACAATGACAAATCTATAAAAAAATTGGATTTGCTGGCGGTTCTCTTAGACAAACAGCTGTTCTGTCTCAGCGGTGCTTGCTGCTGCGGACAGATGTGTGCGTCTCTGGCAAAGGTCAGAAAAGTTTCTCACCCTTTGATGGTGACAGTGCCCCGGTGACCGATGAGAACTAGACGCGCAAACTTAGTTGCATTGCTGAAATCCCAGTGGGCGGAGGCAAAAAACAGTTAGCGCCAAGCCCGTCAATCAACATGTCTTTGAGAACACGGCAGGTGTCGGCCTCTCCGTCTGTGTCCGTCCGCTCCAGCGTCCTCGGCTGAGGCTCATTCGTCATCACCGAATTAATCAGCGAATGCGGCCAACTTCACAGCCGTGCATGACTGCACGGGGAGCGTTGAAACTTGAGCTCTTTTTCAGGGCCATAACCACTGCTCACATCCTCTCTCTCTGTCTGAACATAATATCAGTATGACGTATGATAAGCATTATTGTCCTTCAGTCTATCTGCTATTAATTATTTTAGTTTAAGTAGAGGATTATGACCTATTTGGCATAAAGTGCAGGCTTAATGCGCATCATTTTGCTATAAAAATAGTCAAATATTTAAGTATTTAGTCTAACACCGGAAATAATCTTTGTGTTGACAGGCTGGGAAGATTCTTCTATTTTTTCGCAAAAAGAATAAAGATATCCTCGCTCGATTCCTCATTTGGGCCCTCATTCTGGTATGTGCACACACACTTATTACTTATAAGAAAACTTATAAGATGCACACAGACTTATAAGAAAAAAGCAAAAAAAGATGATTTCAACAGCAAGAACGACACAATACAGTATGTACAAATCTTATATTGCTTGTAGTTGTAGACAGTTTATGAAATAGGTAGGCGTCATATGATATGTTTATATATGCACTGAATGAATTCCAAGGCAGAGATTGCTATCACACCACTCTTGGGACTGAACCGGATTGCTTGTTGAGCTCACGGATGTCTGGTGGTTTTGAATCTGGAGTTTTACCACTAATATAGCATATTCATTTACACTGGTTCTTCATGCATGTTTAATACCTTAAGAATACTTTAAAGAATCATAATGACTTTTAGAATATGTTATATAACATTGTAACGTGTTATAAAGTATTATAGTGCCAATTTTGTTTGGAAAAAGATTGGTAATTCTAAAAACCAAAAATTCAAATTTTTTAAATTTTGAATGACATACCGTATTTGACGTTTTTGCTCTCAGAAAAATAAATATTGACATTATTTTTATAAATACAGTTTGTATGTCCTTGGGATTGATGTAAATTCTCCAAAAGTCAACAATTCAGAACATGACTGTTAAACTAAACTATGACCTCTGTGCCGCAAGGTCGCCGATGAGATTTGAGTTTCTGAAACAAAAGAAATGATTAGAGCTTAGATTGAGATGACAATAGTGAACGGCTGGCAGATTTGGTTAAGTGCTCAATTTGGGTGGTCCCACAGACAAAAGGAGCAGAAGCTGGGCTGGTGGGAAGTGCATGAGGATGTTTAAACCCCTGTCTCAGGGGAAATGACCATGTGCTACTAGAAATGTTTTCCAGGGACAGCACAGTTCACTTTCTGCTGTCCTTCACTTGCTGCGGTCCTTTTTTATTGCACCGTGTGGGGTGAATTGACCCTCTCTGCGTTCTCACTGTATTTTTTTGGTCTTTGTCGGCTTTAATGAGCATGACGAGTTAAGCAAGCTCAAGTTATATGGTGTGTTTAATCTAAAGCGAATTGTGTAGTCATTTATTCAAGGTTATTAAGCGAGAATCATGTTTCTGCACAATGCAGCATATGTTGATCACAGGGTCTACACAGAAAGGCTTCTCTTCTATGAAAGACCTTGCCTCTGTGTTTTGTTTTGGACTTCTGGAGGCAGAGCTGCTGGAATGCCCTCTCTAGAGACGACAGGTGCTGATGGAAGGGTTTTGTCTGGCAAACTCTGGACATAAAGCTGTGGATGACGGGGGCAAATGACCTGCATTTCTCAGCAGTGGCTTCTCTTCTGCTCATTCTTACATGGTTCATTATTAATAAGAATGTTGCAGCTTTGCAAAGTTTCTATCTTATTTGTTTTTTATATATTAGGGACTGAAGATTTGAAGCTGGGCCATTTATATGAGTGTGCAATTTTTTAAAATGCTCGTTTCATATGACATCTGTTTTATAAGAAAGATTCAATAAATTGTGACAGACAAATGTTACCCTCAGCTCGATCAGAAAGCTAACACAATGTCCTGTTCTTACTCAAAGGAAATCTCACTTGTGCAAAGATATACATCCTTTATACTTTATTGCTTTCCTTTTTTCAGAGCACATTTGTTTTTACTTAAGGTATGTAATTATTTGATGTTTAATTACTTCTCCAAGCTTAAAATCTAGAAAAACCATCAATAAGCCATTGGTAGGTTGGCTTTTTCAGAAAACACTTTAGCATTTTGAGAACATTGCTTTATTTGTTTGACCTGCCCAACAACAGCAACACTCGGCCAATGACATGAAATTGAGGTGGGGCTATCTGTTTATCCAACCAATGAGAGACGAGAGTGAATGTTTAGGAAACCTGTTTGAAAACAGTGATTGTAATATTTTAATATTGTAATATTTTAATATGTTTTTGCATCCACTATGTAGCCTAATTGTGGAATAGTGAAAAACGTGAGGTCTTGGGAAGCTTTTTTTTTTAAGTTTAACTTATGTTTCTTGAGTGCTGCTTTTTAGAACAGCTTGTCATGCACGAGGGGCTTAAAACACATGAGCCAAATGGTCAAAAACATCTGTCGAGTGCATTTTACATAGGAAAACAATGGAAAAGTGCAGTGCAGTGGAACAGAAAAAACACACAACTTACTATAAATCTATAGGTTTATACTTAAAACTAAATCATTTTTTTAATTAATTAAAAAAAATGTTAAAATGAAAGTTTATTATATTTTAAGGATATTTGTATACTTTTTTAGATACATTTATTTAGTATGTACCCTATCACAACCCTCCTTTTCCTCTCACATTGAAGCATTTTGAGTCTGCTTTTTGTGAACCCAGACCCTCAGTACGCAGATGCCTGATCCCAGTATTTTAAATTTCATTATTCCCAAGCCCTATGACAAATCGGGCCATTATAGCTGTATGTTGAATCATATTGGCCAGCATTATGGGGCCACACTGCTCGGGGTGCTGAAATAAATGAACAGAGATCTATTTCACTTTACCTAGAGGCACAGCATGATAAAATAAACTAGCCAACAGCAAAAAATTATGCCACTGCTGTTCACACACTGCCTCTGATTATGCAACACAAAGATGGTTCATGTATAATATAGCGCTTGCATCATATCTAAATGAATTTTCCAGATTTAGTGATAAGCTTTCATGTTTTTTCGAATATATTTGTAAAATAGCAAGGGAAAAGAGTCTTTGTTTGCATATGCTGTAAAGTATCTTTTTCTTTCCTCTTAACATTTCCCAAATGCTTGAACTCTATGTTGACGCCAAAGAAAATATAGATTAGACCACAGAGCATATAACAAAGGATTCAGGCAACCAACAAGACCGTTACAGGCTTCATGCTTCGCGATAAACACTGCTCATCTCATAGCACAAGCAAAAGATCAATTATCATTGACATCTCTGGAGAGCTCTGAGGTCTGAGAATGTTTAAAACAGCACATCTCCAACAGCCTCTTGTGTAGTTAATGTGCTCTTCACACACGTTATCCTTGTTAAACAAAAATTACCTCCCACCACATCAACCGTCATAAAATGGTGCACGTCTAGAGGGAGAGGGGTTGTCTTGTCATCGTTTGCATGAGTCCTTTGTCAGATTGTGGGATGATTTGAAGCTGTTTGTGCTTCAGCGTGCCAATAAACAAGGCCCCCGAGTTAATTAAAGTTCAACGATCACTACTCCGCAGTTTGAGATTGAAATTGAGCGATTGCCCCACATAGCAATGATTGTCCCACATCCTGCCTGCATAGCCTGGAGACTCAATCTAGAGCCAGCCAGGCTATTTCCACACCATTGATTCTGTCATCTATACAAATGATGGATATCCTCCTAACAAGCAGGTTTGGATGCTGAACTGTCTATGCTCACAAAAGCACAATATTCCTTTAACTCAGCCTGGTTTAGCGGTGATACTCTACATTTTTTCAGATATCATGCGTTTAAGGCGAGACGCTGCAGTCAACAAGAGTTTTTTTATGAACTGGTCAGTTTTAAAATATTTTGGCTTTTCAAAACTTGTTGTTTTAGACTAGTGAAAAACAAACATAGCACTTACTTATAGATTTTATGTTTTATTCTTAAAACCATGGTAATTATGTTCATTTGAACAGTATTTTCCAATTTATAGAATGATAAAAAGATATTCAAAGAAAATCTCCTCTCAAGTGTTTTTAGCCTGGCTTTATACAATTTTTGTTCCCAATAATCTATGTTGTTAATGTAAAAAAAAAAAAATGTATACTGCAGTGTCTGAAAGAGAGCTTTTGCGTAAGGCATGAAGAGATGGATCTTTGTGGAGTGTGTTAGTTGGAGGGGCTTCACCTCCCGGGAGCGTCAGCTAATCTGCTTGATTCTTTATAGCGGTGCTGCATTTGGGTTGTCTGATAGTGCTTGCTTTACAGGTCTGCATTGATTTGAAATCTGTTTTATTCTGATCCTCAGGGAATCTCTGCAGCCATCCTTTCTAAGTGCACAAGAGACGAAGGATTTATACCTGTCAATAAAAACCTTTGGTAAGTGCTTCCTGACCCTCTAAATCCAGCTACTTCTCCTTCTACAAAAGAAGGGACTCCAGCGGGCACAAATCAGAGGCTGCTAAAACACGCGTTTACTTACCTCTAACGACAAAACGCCCTGTAAATAATCACCCCCACTGGCACAGGAGTGAGACTCGGCGGGTGATACATCCACTGTCCAACTAGATCACTCTTCTTTACAGCCAAGAGAGAGTGAGCAGTTTTATTTTCCCAACCATATATCTTGCCGAACTCTGGCTTATCTCATCCGCCTGTTGTGAAATTGAGCAGGATGAGGTCAGCCCTACATCTTCAGAACAGTGCACATTAAATTATTTGTCATCTAACACCTCAGGATAAATAATGGCATGTAAGTGAAATGTTCAATAGACAATCATATCATCTGTACATAAAAAAAAAAAAAAGATTTGTGACATGTTTTAAGCAAAGAAGGTATGGAAAATTTAAATCATTGATAAAAATGTTAAATTCATTTTAATATTATTTATGCTATTTATATACTATAATATATTGCCTTATTTAAATACTGTTATAGTTTGAGTTTCAGTAGTTTTATGTGCTTCTTTTTATTTTTAAAATGACTATTTTAAGTATAGTTTTTGTCATTTTAGTACTTAATTTATTTTTAAAAAAATTATATTTAACATAATTTAATTTAATTTAATTTAATAATTTTTAGTTTACACTAACAATATTGTTTAGATAATATTTAAACTAGGAAAGAAAACAAGAATACTGATTATTTTTATGAGGCCTGCATAGAGGTTTTTACATTACATTTGGCCTCATCTTACCTTTGCTGTATGCACCCTACTGTACCTGTTTGAGTACAGACATACCTGCTTGAATTTATACAGGCAGTTCATCATGCTAGCTTATTGCGCCCCTGAGTATGTCTGTCTTCATCCCTAAAAGTAATTAACTTCCAGCCAGTTTTTTTGGCTCAACTTCAGCTGACATAAACGATGCTCTGGGACGCAGCCATTTTACATTAGATAAAATTCCATCGAGCATCCTGGCACTTAGGAACACAGAGGCACATGACTTATTGACATAGTTGTACTGAGCAGGTGCCAAGCCTTCACTTTGGATGCTTATGTTTCTTATTGGCTTACTCTAAGCACAGAAACTACTATATGTCCATCCATTATTTAGTCCCTGGTTCTGCACTGTGTTGTCCTCTCTGTTATAAGAAATGTTTGGCGAGGTACATTGTACGTCTAACAGTCATTTTAGATATTTTTGTAGACTTCTGTACTATATGTTTTCCATCTTATCAAATGTTTTAGATCTTACAACACAAATCTGCTGTCTTTTTCAGGTCCCTGTCATTTGTTACTTGCATGGGCTGCATGTCCTTTGTGCTGCTGGGTCTGATGTATTTCATTGTAGACATTAAGGAATGGTGGGGCGGACAACCTTTCATTTATCCTGGTATGAAAATACGCTTATTTAAAGAAATAGTTTGCTCAAAAATCTAATATTTGCTGAAAATATCCTTACTCTCAAACCATCCAAATTGTGTATGAGTTTCTTTCTTAATAGAAATTTACTCTTAACTCTTAGAAATTTAATATTGCACCACTTGCTCATTACTGCATCCTCTGCTGTGAATGGGTGGCGTCAGAATGAGAGTCTAAACAGCTTGCAAAAACATCACAATAAAATCATTTAGTCTGTATCAGGAAAGAAACAAGCACTTTTTACAAGTGGAAACGGTCTAAAACAGGTCTACACAAATATGTCAGTGGATGCTGATACGAGAGACATTGTGGACAATCATACACAGTGTACTTTACATGGTGTAAATTGATGCACTGGAGTTACTTGTGGATTATTAGGATGTTTCTAATAGCTCTTTAGGCTTTGACGGCACCCATTCACTGCAGAGAATCCATAGGTGAGCAAATGATGCAAAGCTAGATTTCTGCTCTAAGCGAGAAACATGAAGAAGAGAGATGAAGAAAGCTGAAGATGCTTACCTACATCATTCAGAGAGTGAATACATTTTCAGCACATTTTCATTTTGTTGAACTATTTCGTTGAAACACCATTTTATCAGCCAATCCAAAGCAGAAAAGGTTACTGTGCATTTTTTTGCAGGGATGAATTCAATATTTGTCTACGTTGGACACTCTCTGCTGGGATTTTACTTTCCCTTCAGCTGGGAGATGCGTTTTCAGGACAGTCATTGGGAACGGCTTTTCCAGAATATATGGGGTACTTCACTTTGGGTCTTCATTGCCTACTTGCTCTACCGCAAAAAATTCTTCCTTAAAATATGATACTGTTGATATTTTTGACTCATAAAAGTCATTGCATTTCTTTTTAATTTAAGTTACAGGCTAAAATAAAGTTTTAATTATTAAATTATTAAGTTTTAGCAACATTATGTTTAGGTATTCTATTTAAAATCCAAAATAATTTATATTTTTTGTATTTGTAAGTGATAAATGTCTCTTCATGTCTGTAAATCTGAATTTGGGGTATTCCTGTGTCCAATTAGTTAATAGGCATAAGAACCGAAACCAAAGAATCAGATTTACTGTCTTCCATGGACACCTGCAGTGTTTTATTTGATGTCAGTTGTGTTAAGACCTGAACGTAGTGATTAAATCAAATTCGCTGAAGTGGTACTTAACAAATTAGAACAAGCAATTCCACCACTTGAGGAGTAGCCATTATATATCGGTTGCCATGGCCACCCCCCCTCAGTGCTGTGAGACAGAGAGTGGGTACCATCTGCTCTTCAACTGACAGCCCTTTAATAGGGGTCAAGCTGGACGGCTTACTGAGGAGTGTTTCTGGGGCCAGCACTTTTCATGCTCACACTAATGCAAAATCAGGGAAATTACACCAGCAGATCTCATGCACATACGGAAATTACTGTGTAACACAAAAAACCCTGATGTTTTCTGTCAAGTCATATTCATGAGATCGAATAAAGTCACTAGCACAAGCTCTGGAGGCCCGGCGCATGGTACTTGAGTGGTTTTGAATTGAGATTTGTTAATAAGAATATGTGGAAAATTCCAGGAAAAGAAACTGATGTCTTAAAGGAGTAAGTCACCCTAAAATTAAAATTCTGTCATCGTGTACTCGTCCTCTTGCCCTTCCAAACACACACGTCCTAGACAAATAGTGTCCCGTCCTCAAGATGCTAGTTTTTTTGTTATCCTTCTTATGATTGTTCAGTCACCATCTGTGCTAAGAACACATTTCTGTTACTAAGCAGATAATATTATATTTTATTGGTAGTGCAGATTTTTCCCAAATTTAGATTAGTTCTCTTCATTAGTGTTAACCCTGTCTATCGATATATATGTATTCTTTTATTATTATTATTATTTTTAATCAAGCATGTTTTGTTAGATTTCATCCTTTACTTCAATAAATTGTCTGCTCAAGCATGTTTATTCGTTTAGCAAAAGACGTCATATTTTTTTTTATCTTGTTCGTGGTTTTCAAGTTATGAGGGCAGCTGAGTTTTTAGGAGAAGTGTCAAATTACAGATACCTCCAAATAACCAAAATACTGAGTTTGATTCGACTTATTAACTATGCATAACAAATATGGTTAGTTGCATGTTATGTTTTTCTTTTAGCCTTAAACAGACTTTTTGTGGGAACCACTGTTTACCTGATTAATTCAGAAATTAATTAATTCAGATATTAGCCATTGTGTGACTCCAGTAATGTAATACTAGAGGTTATAAGTGGCCAAGAGTATCACTAAATCCGGCTGTAAGTGAGATGAGAATCAGACAGGATGCAAAGATTTAATCTCATAGAGTTCTCAGAAACAGCTCTGCTCTCACTTATGAACAACTTGTGAACAAACAGGCTGTCATCATAGCACAGCAGTAGTGTTTAATTAATGTTTGTAAGCATAAAACTGCATATAATGTACAGTTCATGTACAGCTTTTCTATTGTCAATCTAGTGCAGCGGATCTCTGGATTTCTAGTATATTTATGATATACTGAAGTGGCTGGAACATGTGAACCTGTTCACTCTGCGTGGAATTCAATTGAACCCTTTCTCTCTGTTAGTTAATGAGAAAGCTTTTCATTTTGAGGATCATATTACCCATTTAAACTAAGTAGAGCCTATGAGTGAAGTAAACCGGTCAACTGATTTTGGGAATGGACTAATGACTGGTGTTGCGCTACTTCATTTCCCAGTGGAAATATGGACTTTGTTCAAGAGCTGTACAGTAGCTTTATCTACTACAGTAAGCACTTTTCGAATTAATATTTTATTAATAAAGTTCTCATCATCATTATTATTTAATGTAAGGTATGTAGATACAAAGCTCTATTAGCAAATGCCGCCATATTGAATGCAACCGATGCTTTTCTGTACTAATGAGAATATGTTTGACAGAATCTGACAGTAAAAATTGTGATCTCTTGTGAGCTTTCATCTGAAAATGATCTTGTCAAGCAAAAGGAACTGATGCGGTGGTGAATGTCATGAATCTGCCTACGCTTCGCCTTATCTATATTGATTTACATTGACCATATGTCTGAAAATACCACTGTGTGTCTGGTTTAGAGTAACCCAAGCTTTTTTAATCTGCATCATGTATATGGTGATGAGCCTACATGCTGCTATGTAAACAAAACCGTCCTGTGGCTAATGTGCAGTGTAAGTGAAATATGTATACGGCATAACAAACAGCTTAATGAACAAAATGGTGGAGCTTGAAAAATTGCCTTTGCACTCTTTGTATTTTCATGTATATTGTTCACAATTGACTACCATATCTTATGTGCATTTAACATGCATTAATAGTGTGGGGGCAGTTACTGTAAAGACATTAATATCTTTCTTAAAAAAGAAAAAAACACCTTTATTAATATAATTCCAATTCTGTACTGTATAATAATTGTTATTTATAAAGAAAATGTTTAATAGGCTTAATAATATTAATAATATAATTGTTATAGAAATAAATTTATAAATCTTGAACCTCAATTATTTTCATAGTATTTATTATACAGTATATAGCTTTTACATGAATAAATCTTGAACCACAGTATAAATTAAGCCTTTGAAAGGGGTTTTTGATTACTGGAAAGTATGGCTTTAATTCAAGTAATAAATGTATCATTACACTTAGGCCTTATTATTTATGGAATATATTTATTACTTGAAATTAATCCTTTTTTTTTTTTAAGGAAAATTGATATTCCATACTGTCTGTTTTTTATTTCAATAAAAGAATAATAGATGTTTTTATTTCTATTTCCACAATACTCCTGCGCTCTCAATTTTGAGGGTTTTATGAATGGAAAATACCACAATAACTCTTTTGGATCTTAAGCAACAGAGAATTTATTTTGTTACCGAAGCATCTTTGCTTATTCTCTTATGTATGCTTAATTTGAGGTCTCCACTATAGTTTGATTTGGCATCCATCAGGGCAGACGTTGATTGGAGTGATTGCCCTGTGATGCACTGGTGGGTTGCCCTAGAGGCAGAGTAATGCATCATGCTTACCCCTCTTCACAGAGAGCTAAGCAGTCATCTGGTCAAAGAGCAGCCCAGCGCAGAGAGACTGGCTCACACTCTGCCAAAACGGGCCGACACCATCTTGAACTCACAACAACTCTCTTAAACCTTGGCCTTTACTGACAGTATTGAATTCTCTACAGAACTGTTGTTTTGAATCTTCCAGAGGATGTGAGGAACAATAGGCTCGGGTGTGGTTTCTTGTCCTTAAAATGATGTGGGATCATTGCGCACCTGATTCTTATTAAACACTGTTTCGGGGAGCAAATAAAATGTTCCTGCAATAGCTTGTTTACTTTCATTTATTTATTTATTTTATTGTGAATTACTTTGCCAAATCTTATTTTGCTCATAATTTTACCCTTCGCCTCTGTTTGACATACAATTGGACCTGTTCATTGTTGAGGGCATGTATTAAACTGTTCATAGTTTTATTATTAAGCTAATACACAAGGAAACTGAGGCTAGATGTCACACGGTTTACTCTTGTGAACATTTTTCAATATTTAAAATCAATTACTGTACTGACACTCTTACTGACAATATACGAAATATAAAAAAAAAACATAATATTTACATACATAACAATTAATTACTCAAAACTAACATTTATGAAATGTTCAAATGTTAAAATCACAGAAAGGTATTACTGTAAAAAATAATAAAATAATTTATTAAAAGCCTAGTTAGTTTAGTTATGATTACTGTGGCAATTTCCCCGTGTGACAGCTAGCCCTGTGTTCTCTACAACACAGATAGATCTGTAATGTAGAAGCTACCTTTTAATTGTTTGCTCAATCGCTTGCGCATATTTAAACGGACAGAGCCTGGAAAATGTGTATGTCCATAAAAGCTTCCAATAGTTAATAATACGATGCATAACGTAGTGGAAAACCCCATCGCATGTTTGTGTCAGTTACCTGCTCCAACGTACGCACATATTATTTGCATGCAAGCCAAAATATAGTTTTATGTCAATAGAAACTCTTTGGCTCATTGGACAGCCACTGATGTGATTCAGGACGGAAACACACATCTGAGGAAATTGGCTGGATGTGATGTGAACCTCCCCCTGCTGCGCTCTGTGTGTGTGTGTGTGTGTGTGTGTGTGTGTGTGTGTGTGTGTGTGTGTGTGTGTGTGTGTGTGTGTGTGTGTGTGTGAAGTGTGTGTGCGCGCCCGCTGACGGTCCAGCAGCTCGCGCTGCAGTCACCCGTCAATGGGACACTCACGTTAAGGACTTTTGTGGCTCCTTCGCGCGAATCGAAAGCACTGTAAAGTTCTATTTTTTAGGAATCAAATCACTTTTGCCTGTTCATTGAGACATTACACTTATGATTGACAAGTATGGGAACTACGCGTGGAATCGTTTGGGGAGACATCGCGGTGCTCCTGCTTCTCCTCGCTGAAGGTAAGGATTTACTCAATAACAGTCTGATGTCACCTCGCGCTAAGTGTACGCTATTTAGCCCTCTTTGTTTGGGGGGTAAATGAATGTGTTGAGAGCTAGAATGGTTGAAGTACTATTCAGAGGCAGTACTTGAGCGTTACACTTGTCGTATTTTAACTTAAATAGAATTGTCGCCTCTAGTGTGCATCCCTCAGTGACAACACAGGGTCTGTGTCTCAAAACCTAGTTAGCTGCCTACCCAGACTGCGTTTTGAGCTAACCTTGCTCATTTTTATTCGCTTGTTCTTTAGGAAACATCCTGCTACCCAGATCCTTAGAACCTGCAATGTGACATCCTTAACTTGAAAACAACAAAACAACCCTAGATAGTGCGTTACAGTTTATAGTTGTGTTACAAGGGTTATTTGAAAAACCTGTTTTAAGGATTTAGGTAGATTGCTCAGTAGGATTTAAAACAAAACCCTGCTCCATGCAATGGTGTCATAACACAATGTAACATATCTCTGCTCTTTTTCCATTGATTTATTTTATATATATCGTTAAGTATATTACGAGGCCTCGTAATTTACACGAACAGATCTATTACATATAGAAACAAGTTTTTGATTTGTGAAAAAACATTTGCTATGGTTTATTTGTTGAAAATTCTATTAGTATTCTGTTTGATTAAAAAAAGTGTGTTATTATTATTATTATTAAAGTGTATTAAATCAGTAAGTTTTGCTTTCTGGAAATTATGAGTTAAGAGAAAACTGCAGTATTTCACACTTTTAATAACATTTCATGGTAAATCTTGTTGAAATATATTTTATTTTTCATTCTTTTTACATTGGGTGTCGTTGTGCATGCTATTTTCTGCGTAACTATACGCTGGCTCCGAACAACAGACAATACCTCTGTACGTCCAGGGGGTCTGCGTCCGCCTCCATTCACAGACCACTGAATGCTACCAGAGAGATTTACCAGACAGTTTCGTAGAGGCAATCTGGTGCTGAAGCCAAAATATGTGCAACCGTAATGTGCCACATGGTTCACGCAGGCAATACGCATGTCTCTATACGTCATTATATTGTAATCCCATTTAAAACCCCTCTGCCCAACTGTACTAACACACCTCTCTCAAAATAACTGGAGTTAACTAGAGTCAGACTTGTTCCTGAATAGATCCTAAATCTCAGTGTGTGGCCGGTTGCATTAAAAAGGAATGGTCACATCGCAACAGCTTGAATACAGACCAAAGTGGAACATAGCAGAGGTTTCACAGCTATTCTGGTCATTCGAAAGAAATTTGGCAGTGTGTGAATGCAAAAGTGTTGCATTTGTCTTCGCTCAATAGTGATTCCTGAATGGTGTTGATGGTTGGTAAGGTTATTTAATGATGACTGAATTAACATTACTTAAAGAGTCAAAAGTGACAAAACAACCATAGATGCATTCTGATGTTAACTGAATCTCTTAGTCTTAATTATGTTGGGAATTTACATTTTGTTGACTCATGAAGTATTCATCTGTGTAGTAAACTATTACAATTGAAGCAGAATTTCCTGAAATATGAGTAAAATTAGCAATGATCTGTTGGAAGCAGTTTATTCTTAGCTTTTTGAAATAAGCCATGCGCATGTTGTCATGCAAGTTTTTGTGTGGCGTGTTACCTAAATAAAAATTGATAGCATACAGAATAAAACGGGCATGTTTTTGTTGTAATATGATATTCTCATTAATATTTTTATTTAGCCTATTAATAGACATTATTTGTAATTTTCAGAAAGGTTTGACTATACATAAGTTTGCGTGTATGAGTCTGTTTATTTATTAAAATATTTCCATCCAATTTTCTCTGAGACCAGCGATTTTGCATCTGTAGTATTTTTAGTGTGAGTTTACATTTTTAATTGATCGTTCTCAGCAACTCGACTTTTTGAATTTACCTTAAATAAACACTGAAATGAATTTTTCCCTGATAATCAGCAGGTGGTAAAGAACAATGTGATTAGATTTCACCCTACTGAAAGGCTCCTGTTTTAACCTTTGTTAGAGAGGATGCGGAAGCACCTTGAGTCTTTGCCGTGAGGAAAAACAAAAGGCTGGTGCCGAGAGGTGGTCAGAGGGCAGGTGTGCAGCAGGTGTGCTTAGCTCTGGGCAAACACAATGTGTTTGTCTTCCGAAAGGAAAATACTGCCAGTAAAATAATAGAGTACACAGCTCTGATAACAGATGAGGCTTAAAACCCCTCATTAAAGACACAGGATGGTTGGCAGCGCCTCTCGCAAAATGGATCTCATCTATTTTATGACAAGCCATCCCATGAAAATGGATGATGACAAAAGCAATGGTTTTGTCCACGCTGGGGATACATGTAATCATGTATCTCTGTCTGGTGTCACCAGACTTTAATGGTTTGACGTTTAAATGCCTTTTTTTTTTTTTTTTTTTGGGGCAGTAGTTTGTCCTTGAATATAGGGTAAAGAGCACAAGCTCTTGTTTGGTGTTGATTAGACCTTGTTTACTTTCTTGGCTTAATTTTTTTTTCTTGTTAACTTTAAAAAAAAATAAAAGTTCCAAAAGGGGGTTTTCACAGTGATGCCAAAGAAGCACCATTTTTGTTCCCCGAAAGAACTTTTCTGTGAACAGGTTTTTATTCTTAGTGTGTAGAACTTTTACATAACCAGAAAAAATTACAGAACCTTTTACACAATGGAAAGGTTGCATGGATGTTAAATGTTATTTATGGAACCATGCCAACAAAGAACCATTAGAACCGTCTTTGGTTTCCCAATTTTTAGTTTCCCAGCAAACTTTTTTTTATTAATGTGAGGAACATTTAAAAAATCCAAAGTATCTTTTACCACTATATAGAGACTCCTGCACAATAAACAGGTTCCGTGGATGCTAAAGGTTCTTAATAAAACGCATTAATAATATGCATTTGAATAAAGAACCTTTTTGCAAAACAGGAACTCAGCCAGTCATCAAAAACATGGTAAAAGAAAAATCAATGAATTTTTTTTTTCAATATCATCTGTGCAAACTGTTTATTTTCAGGGTTGAATGCTGCATGTGTGATTTAAATTAACAAATGACTAATAAGGGGATCTTTAATTGAAGGAGAGTATATGCGATTGATAATCAAATATATCATCTGACCTCTAAAGTCACACGGCTGTCCATAGCTTTCCATCACACTAGTTGTTTGCATAAAATAAGTCCAGACCCCATGTCATGTATTGTGTGTGAGGCATTGATTTGTGGATACACAGCTTTGACCCTGTTACTTTATCTGTTGGAGTGCCATGGCTTCTGACCTCTAAAACCCTCACCCAAGAGGTATTTGCTCATGATCAGGCCACAGGAGATTGGCCATCCGATGGGAATCAAGTTCAGACCACCTTACAATACTTCCTGCATCAGCACAGTCATTTTTATCAACTGTCATTGCAGGCCATTAAATCTCATTTGATACATTACAATGTTTTATTTTGGACTTTATTGCAATAAATGATTTAGTTTAGTTTGTGTCTTGAGCAGTGTATATAAATCCTGCCAATTTCCCCTTCGTCAACTTTACTTTTAGCATGATTGGAAAAACAGATTTGATGTTGGTACCTACTTTTCTTATTCTTTCTTTAGGTACCCTAAAGAAAAAAATCTTTCATTTTGTTTAAATCTTTATTGAAAGTCAATGACCTAATATGTATTGACCTAATATTGTAAAAATTTAGCTAAATTTTAGACTGCATCAAACAATCTGCAAACTGCATTTAAACAATCATCGCTGAATCATTCTAAAATGCATTAGAATGCACCATCAAAAGTAAACTGAAGGATTAGATTAGGTAGAAATAGTGCCTTAAATGTGGTTTCAGTGCACTGGTGCCATTTCTTGATTCTGTGTCATAATAAAGGCTAATTTCCTCATGATAATCCATTGTACATGGACATTAATGAATCTACCAGAAACCACATTTGGACTAATTGCCCAGCTTTTGTACCTTTTGGAGTCGTAGCCCAGATTCTTCAGTTAGTTATGGGTCACATTTCCACCCCGTGCATCAGTGGAATCTAATTTGCTTCGGTGGAAGGACAAGAAGACATTGATTGAAATCGTGTCCCAAGGGCGTTTGGGGCTCTCGATTTCTACATGGGTCTTTACGTGTTATTTTCTAGTGGTCATCGATGCATGGTGTGTTTGACTGATCATTTACAACAATGAGCAACCAACACAACGGCTTAGTTAGGACTTAACTGTCCTCGTTTGGTCTTCGGTGGTGTGTTTGGAGGGGGGAGAGTGCTGAATTGTGAATGGCTGTCATTTTGAGACTCATTCATTACCTGGAAATGAATCAGTGGAGACTCGGCTAAAAATGCAGATACAACCATGGCATTAATACTGGAATTTCTTTCACTGAAACATTGGTAATTTGCTTATATGTACCTGATCTAATCCTTAAATTTGGTTGATGTATTCAATTATATTTATCTTGTTTATGTAATATTTTGACTTGAATAAAATCAGTTTATTTACAATTTAGGTTACTTTTTTCAGCACACGCATGGTTGTTTTTTCATTGCATTTTTAAAATGCAAGACTTAGCATTTAGGAAATGCCAGCTCTTGATGACCTAACAGCTCAAACCCACTAGTCCATGTAAATTCACCCACTGGCCCATTTCAACCATGCACTGTGAATTTTAAGACTCAGCAGGTAAAAGTCATAAAAATTATGAGTATGTGTTTGAAGCAGTGGAGGGGAACGCTGAGGAACATACTGTGTAATCAATCAAACTAGAGGTTATTTCAAAATATTGTCCAAAAAACTAAAGAGGAACAAAAAAAGGGCCCCAGGTCTTGTTTCAGTGTTTATTCTAATCTTGATTGTTGTTTTGTCTCTGTCCCAGGCTTATATTATAACATTAAGTGAATAATGTTGGTAATTGCCTATCGTAATGATACCATCCAAGAGAACATGTTGTTCAAAGGTCCCTCATTTATGAGCTCTAATGTCCCATCCAATCCCAAAAGAGATTATAAAGTAAATACAAACATACTGCCTTTTCCCACGGGAGATGTAAAATTAGATTACTTAATGACAAACGTCCATTCCGGGCTTACGTTGATGGGATGCTGAATTACATTTCTGACATTGCATTTCTGATGATGTTCGATAATGTTGTAGTTGTTTGATAACAGCTTTAGATATACACTTTAGATATGTTTAATTGTTCTCTTTTCGGATACTATTATAGAAATCTACCATGTTGCATTTGGCTAATACAATAATGTGTAATTGTATGATTCTTGTCTTGTTTTAAAGCACTGTACTATTTCAAACCTTCTAAGTGTCGCATACTGAACAAAAAGGGACCTTTGCACATTAGAATGAGAGGAATTTAACCATAATAATCAATAATAATAGTCCCGTATTGAATTATAGCGTAATTGGCAGCCTTTTAGTTAATTAAATCGTTGTGGTCACAGAGTAATGATTCTCATTACTATATTATAGAGATGGAGTCTTAATCATTTTGCTTAGTAATTAAGTATGTTTACTTTGATTAGTCCTCTTATATCCATAGTGTCTCACATGGATCTGAATTTGCAGAAAAAGATGGAACGATCTGCTTGAAATAATTGGCTATATTTTTATTCATGATTTATGCATATTTTTCAGTATTTATTGTAATTTAGTAGACGCATATTTAGATTAATTTTAATGTGAAAAAGATTTATTGTCGTTATTGTAAATAATGATAGTAATTCTTCTTATTATAGATTATCATTTATGATTTTTAATCATGAAAATGGCCAAAAATACTATATTCAGGCTGGACTTTTATTTAACATACATGAGAGCATTTGGCATCCTTTACATACGCATCTGTACATGTGCTTAATGCAGGACGGTTATCGGCTGAATGTGCTTGGCTGTTAATTAATATTGCTATTGATTGGCCTGTTACTGCTCAGTTTGGTCATTACTGTGGACAAATGCTCTGCACATTGACCTTGGCCGAAAGGGCAGGGGCCAAGAGGCCAACATCAGCATGCTTTATGATGATCCGACCCAAAAATGACAGTCTGATTGTCAGACTGTATAATTACCAAGATTACACTACAGTGATATTTACAGCCGTTTAGCTGCAGACTTAAAGCTAGATGGGAAGGCTAGTGATTGCAACAAACACATCCCTGTGTTTACATACAGCATATCATGAATGGAGCCCTTTGAGGAGTAAGTGGATTATGGAAAGTGGATTGCTCTGACTGCTAGCTTGTTTCCGCCTTTTGACGAGTTCAAGGAAATGGCAAGAAAGACCCGTGCACTCTTCCAGCTCCCATGATCTCATAGATGGTACATTTCTGCGGCGGTGTGCATGCTGAGCTAATTGAGTTCCTGTTTTTGAGCAGGCCAGTCTAGAGGTCGTCTATCCATTAACCTGTTCTCTCGCTGAGAGATCTTGCTTGAAAACATGCAGGCCACACCATCGCAGACGCTGATGCCAATTCAGGTCATCATATACGTCTGTTTGATTTCAAATTGATGCTCTGCAATGACCATGGACTGTGTACATCCAGAACTGATCGGTCCCTGTCATTTGATTCGATTGTTTTATCATCAGAAATGTTTCAAGTAGCAGACTTTAGAGTCACTCTGGGTTAAGATGAAGAGAGCTGGCACACCTTCTTTCGACCCATAACAACGCTGAATTAATCGCGGATGGGAATTATGTGCAGATGTTTCTAATTCAAAATTAATATGACACGTGAATTCGGTTGTTAAGTTTTTCCTGTCTTGTTTGTGCCTATGCGCACGTTAGGTTCAAAGTCAATTCGCCTGTGAGCTGAAATCAATATGTCAGATTGCATCATAGTGTTTACAACCATGATCCATGATGTGGCTGTGAGAGGTCAGAGCAGTGAGCTCAATCTGATCAAGTGATCAGTCATAACTCTAAACATCCGCCCTTCTGCCGTCACCTTAATACTCGCACAAAGCTCATCCACGTGTCATATCCCGTTATGCTTGACTCACTGAATACCTCATGTCAATCTCGTGATGTCACAGCATCATTCCTGCTGTGTACTGCTTTTGATTCTGTGAGTTAATTAGCTTGATATAAACTGCTTTCTGTTGGCTTCCGGCCTGGAAATAAATTGAATTTGGAATGATTCAAATCAGTTGGATAGCTGTAGTTTGCAGCTGCCACACCGCAAAAGTTTAGAACTCAAATGACTTGAAGTTTGCTTAAGATTTTTTCTTACCTTGGCTAGGACCACCAAAACACTGATTATTGAGCTTAAAAGCTTTTTGGAAAGTGCAACAATTTGAAAGTTGTTTTTTTTTATGCCTTATGTGAAATGAACGTACGTACTGCACACACTGATAAAGATCAACATATTTAAACTGGTCCTCATGAATAGAGTTTACTTTGTTCTTCATTACATTTAATCACACAACATTTATGTGAATGATTAAGGAGAGACACTGATCAATACATTGAAATTGCAGTTGTTACTGTGTTGTTAGGGCAATTTATTCACACTTGTTTGGTCTACGTTTGATCATTAATCACTGCAAACATTTGGTTTTGGACAACACTTCTTTACTTCTCTCTCTTCAGATTGGAACAGTAGCTTTCTGCTTACTTACTACTCTGTTTACGCTTTGCATGATCATTAGTTTACGTCTGTCCCCAACAAGTAGCTCCTGTATCCAGATAACAGGCCAGATCTCTTTTGCTGCAAAACTATTTAAAGAAAAAAAAATGATTTTGGCTGCCGCAATGAACAGTATTTAGATGTACTCAAATACATTTTTTTCAGCACTAAAATTTGTAGCCAATCACAGCTGCTTTTATAACCGAATAACCAATCAGAGCAGATCTCTCTTACAACCAGTTTTGTTCATCACATGCTTTACTCTCGCAAATGGTCTCATTATAAGCACTATATTGTATACACAACATAAATAAGACAATTTAGTTTTAATTTGAATTTTCGAGAAAGTGCTCTCACTGAAGTGCAGGATAGCTTCAGCGACTCTTTCTTTTAATGTGTAATGCTAATGTTTTTTTAAAAAAAAAACAGAAATAAGAGTTGTTAAGCCTGATGTTATTGTTTCTGGGTCCAAATGGCAAAGACCAAAAGCAAATAACAAGTGGTGCTAATAGCCCTAACCCTTACTGTTTCATTGCGTTCGTTGCAAAGGTCTTCCTTGAATTGTGATCTAGTTTTCCTGAGTCGTCTAATTAGTTATCCTGTCCACCTGCTGTCCATTTATTAGATCGTTAGTAACCTTTATTTGTCCCGGTTGTATAAAACCTGTGATTCCTTCCTTTCCTCTGTTCTTCCTCATTTGAAATAGTGTGCGGTAATGTTTCCTGGAGAGTTTATTATTAAAGTCTCCTGTGTATTCTCTGTCATACACTTTCACATTCTTTAACAATAGTATCTCTGTAGTGAAAGCTCAGTTGACCAATGAGCTATTCATCTTTTCTGAATCATGAAAATATTGTTGTCCGGAATGAGGCATGAGACTGGAGACCGTCTTTAAGAGTTTCTTAAGCTTGCCTAAAAAGAGTGCTATAAATGCAGCCTGAAGTTGCAGAGATTGTATTCTCACTTGAAATGAAGTACAGATTTGGACCTGAAAACAGTATTTGATATGTCATGACTTAACACATGGATGATGAAAATGATGTGCAATTACGTTTATGCTTGCATTTTCAATGCATATATGGATGACAACCAGATGAAGGTAGTATGCTTATTCTTGTTGAAAAATAGTATGTGGAACATACATTTTATTTAGGATGCACTGTTTGATATAGTGATAATCCAATAATCATTTTCTAGTTAATAACCAATAAATGGCTGATACAGAACATTCTAATGTACAGTACAGTATTAAAATGGATATTTATGTAGAGATCTACTAATAATGAAAGTGTCATTAAATTATTGATGTTTTTGAAAATGAACTTTGTGTGTTAGATGACAGCAAAGGTAATCTATGTTTAGGTTTAAAAATAGAGGAAATAGCACGCACAATGAATAGCTATGCAATATGAGCCAATATGCACTTTTATAGCAGCCAATAATAATAAATATCTTTAATGCTGACTGATAATTTATATGGCACAAAGTTTTATTGCGTTTTTAATCCACTTCATTGGAAAATGTATAATGATGTCAACTCTTGGCTTTCTGATTAAATAATTTCGAAAATCACAGCTGTAATTACTTATGGTTTATTCATCACACTGAAAATGCTGGATCAATTTGAAAGCAATGCATTGTGGGATACGGTGTACTAGTCTGCTTCGCTGCATATAGCACGTTTAAAAGATATTCCACGCATACGGAAAATACGCCTACCGTGAATAGCATACATATAGAAATATTTGGATAAGTGATCGCCCTTGCCTATATGCTTCTATAATTTGTATGATTTCCATATGTAAAAAGCTGTCAGTCACAATCCCTGAATTCTACAGTGGAACAACAAGGCGAGGGGTTTTGCTTGTATTACAGTGTTCTTAGTCTGGGAATCCTTATCCCTGGAGGATCACGCAACTACTCCAATTTCGTGTGTTTATTTAAGTACAAATGAAAGTAAATGCTATCAGTGCTGCTCTGAGTCTTAGAGTGGCATAGCGCTGCTAAGCACTCCACCTGATACACTGACACAGGATGATGAATGAGTGTCACAGCAAATCCAGTGGCTTGTTCAACACAGTATCTGCATCAGCTAAGATTAATGCTGCCATCCCTCAGCTCTCCTGCGGCTATGGTTTATGAACCAAGCACACAAGCCTTACTTTGTACTATCGACTTTCACTGAAAGACGCACCTGAAATAAAACATGGATTTTACCTTACGCGGCTAAGACAGCTTCTTTTAAGGCAGTATTTTTTGATCATGTCACCCCTGTTAAAGTTTTATCACATCGTAGTCATTTTTTAAATGCATTTTTTATGCATCATATTAAAAGATGTTTAAATGACCTGTTGACTTTTAGAAATAAAGGTGCTTCACGATGCTATAGAAGAACCTCTTTTGTCTAAATGGTACCGTAAAGAATCTTTAATATCTAAAGAACCATTCTGTTTCACAAAAGGTTATCTGTGGTGAAAGAAGGTGGTGAAAGTTAAGGAAGATGTGGTTCTTTAAAGAACCTTTGACTGAATGGTTCTTTGTGGAACCAAAAATTGTTCTTTTATGCCATCGCTTGAAGAACCTTTTGAAGCACATTTATTTATAAAAAGTTTAAATATTTTGGACTGAAGCAGGAAAATATGGTGGGCCATATGTTTGTGGTGATGTTAGCAAACCCAAACTGGATTTTTTTCATTGTTTTTGGATTGCTGTTGCTTTTTCAAAATATTACAAAGGTGTATTAGTACTGTATATTATGTAAAGGAATAAAGCATGAACACAGGATCCAGAAGTTATAATATAGCTGGGTTTTGGACTACAAAACTTCTTCATCCCTCAGCACTATATTGCTTTTGCTATTCAGGTGAAATTGGGGAGAGGGGCATTTCAGTTTTACAGCATTCGATTGGCTAAAAATTTGAGCATGTGAGATGAGTCATCGACATTTTTTATTCCATTTCCCTACATAATAAAAGTAAATGTAGAAGTATGTATCTGTATCTGTAGCTTTTATTACAGCTTGAAAGCTATTTCCACTACAAACTGCAAAAGATTAATTTTGAACACGTGAGGTCTTCAAAGAATGTTTTATGTCTGCAAATGTGACCGGCGACCCCATAAATAGAGGAACACAAACCAGTTCTGTGTTGTCTTTGTGTCTTGACAAGGCATTTAATAAAAAGGGTTGTAGTGTTCCTGACTGCGTCTCCATCCTTCAGGAAGGTTGGCCACATTGTATCCATCAATCCGGCCTCCTGTCATCCCAGCACAGCTAAATTAAATCAATGTCTGAAACCAGAGACAAGGCTTCAACTGCAGCAACAGAAATAGAAAATCTAGTTTTGCTGTCTGCTAATGATATTAGTACGTTCCTAAGTGGCCGCCCACCGTCGTCGGACAGGAACACAGGAGAGATATAATTACAGCCTGAACACTTGCATCTCCATTTACTGGTAAAACACATGGGGATCTTACAGTGTTTTATAGATTACCCTTCCCCCCCCACCACCTCCATCCACACTCGTCCTGCAGGTAATGATTCATTTCTAGGCAGTATTATGTTATCCACTGTAATTAAACTTCCCAAGGTGAAACCAAGGAGAATCGGAGACCGCATCATATTGACCATGTGAGAAATTCATTAAAAGACCAGTGTCGATGTCATATGAGACGCTGTTTCATTTTTCGATGACAGAGGAGCGAGGGCTATTTCAACAGAAAAGCGGATGTGTTTAATGAGTTCATTGTGTAACCTGTCTACTCGCGAGGACGTTTCTGTTGTATAACAGATTTGAGATAAGAAGCGGATCAATAAAGAAAGATTTGATAGAGTTAATTGCAAACTGAGTGCATCATGAGCGCCATAGGTTAAATTTGTTTTTTTAAATTAAATGTTTTTTGTATCATTTAGAGAGAATAAATGATCTAATGTTGCTCTATCAAATGAACTTGCACAAAACATTGTTATTAGACTTTTTTTTAAGAAGTAGAAGAAAAGGAAGGTAAAATGAAATAAATAAAAGTTAAGCTCGGTTAAGTTAAGGCATAATGTTAATTACTACAAAAACTATAATTTGGACCTGTCTGTCGTAGCTTTAAAACAAGAAGAAAAAAATATTGATGAGGCAATAGAAGTGAAAGGGACCCATGTTTATTTATTCATTTTTTTGTTTAAAAGCTGAAAGATTACACTTTTATTATTATTTTGTTACACTCATGTATTATTTAAGCTGTTAAGTTGTTTTATTTTTTATGGTGAATATCAGTCTGAAATTTTAATGTTTAAAAACCTTGTTGAAGTTTTAACAAAGTTGTACAATTGGACTTTAAAACATTTACACTGAAAAGTTTTTTAGATGGATGAACACGTGAAAATGATTTTTTTATCCCACAAATGCTGTTTATTAACCTCAATTTTTATTGAACCCAAAATATCGGTTTAATGTTTATGCGATTAGATTAAATTATATTTTTTCATTTGTGACTGGTGTACTGAGGATAAATGAATGAATGTGTGACATTTCATGTGTGTTTTGGATAGGTTCACTTGGACTTTATTTTCCTCAAAGGATGTACACAGAAAGCATCTACGTGGGTCAGCCACAGGGATCACCGGTCCTTCAGGTCCATTCAATGCAGGAAAACGCTAGAGAGAGGCCATATTTCACCCTGTGCTCCTATAGAGACACTTATGCGTCATGGTTTCACATAGATGAGACAACTGGGATCCTTTCAATGAACAAAACCCTGGAGTGGAGCGACTTTAGTAGCATACGTACGTTTAATACAGCTTCATTTGTTGAATGTTTGCCTGCATGCCAGTTTCATCTGTGTACATTTCTATTCTTAAATTTGATCTATTGTAACTCAATATTTTTGCTGATCACATCTAGTATAGACCATTACTTTAAAGTAAGTGATACTGTCACTTTCTGTTTACATATTAATGTCATATGAAAGTAAGTATTTAATATATTAAACATGTGAAGGTCATTTGTCTTTTTTCGTGTAAAATTTCTAAACATGGTTAAAATATCCTTAATTAAATTTATTTTTCCATTAGATTTATCCTGATATCCAAACAGAAAAATATATCTTGATGTTTGCAAGAACATTTCTTTGTTTATTAAGAGTTTTTTTTTGTTTCTTATCTTTATATATATTCACCAAATTTAGTGCTTAAAATAATATATAAACAATTTAACAATAAGGTAGCAAGACTGTATTACAGGCTGTACTTCATAATAGTGTCTCTAGAGTAGTTTGAGAGCTGAACATTGTTATAAGGACACGTGTCTCCTGATGTCTGTCCTCCAGGCAGCAGCTCGGTCAGGTCTGTGAAGGAACTCATCCTGAAGGTCGGAGTCTCTCCGTTGGCCGTCCAGAAACAGTTGTGCCCGTTCCTTCCCACAGTGGAGGTCAAACTGACGTTCATTAATGACACAGCGCCCTCCTGTGGTGAGGTCGACCTGAAAACATTGTGTTTTCCTGACAAGATTTTAAAACCCCACATCAGAGAGAACCGTATGCCCGGAGCCCTGCGGCAGCTTCGGCGCTTTGCACGCATAAACATTTGTCCAAACTACACCATCAGCTATAAGGTGGAAGCAGGTACAAACCAAACCCAGTTTAGGTGTCAAGGCTTTCTGCATGTTACAGTACAGTGAGATGAACTTCCTCTAATCATTTGTATTGAATCCAGTCTCTCCAGCTCCATTTGCTGTCGATGACTCCACTTCAGAACTGGTAGTCACGGCACCCGTGGACCGCGAGGAGATGGAATCGTATCATCTGGATTTAGTTTGTATAATACGGACAGAAGACAAGCTGGAGAAGATCTTCAGTTCTCTGCACGTGGACATCTACGATGAGGACGATAATCCTCCGTACATGAATGGGACCAACAGTGAGGAGATCAAAATAGAGTTTAACCGCAGCAAGGTCAGTATCAAGCAATGAAAACAAGTGTCTTACATCTTCATAGCCTTCTTGGGTACTTCTTGTACTGTAAAAGAAATATGAAAGTATCCAATAATGGCAGTTTGCTTTCTTTTGTAGGGTACTGTCTTTGGAACTCTGTTTGTATATGACAGAGACACAACGCCCGTTTATCCCACAAGCCAAAATGAAAATAAATTAGAAGGCACCTTAATGACGAATGACTCCTGGGTCAAAAACACTTTTAGTATTGAACACAAATTTAGGGAAGAAAGAGCCATCTTTGGAAATGTCCGTGGGACAGTTCATGAGTACAGTGAGTACAACAAAATATCAGTAACTATTTGTTGTATTAAAGGTTATTAAAGTTGTCATATCGAATGTCATATAGACCAGTGAAACAATTAATGAGTGTACCATAATTGAACAGATATTTTACATTATTTGCTGAATTGTCCTTTATTCTGTTTTCTGCCCTCAGAATTGAAACTGAATCAGAATCTGTCTGTGACAGAGCAGCGCTCATTTCAGTTGGACTACCTGCTTAATGACACCACTTTCCCAGGCCCAGAGGGAACAGTGCTGTTACATTTCAGTGTGACTATCCTGCCGGTTTCTATTGACTTCTCCAATGTCACCTACTTCTTTACTGTGTCACTGAAAGCAACAACATACTCCCAGGTGCATAAACAATATTTTTAGTCATTTTGAACCTGTGCGGTCAGGAGTTGTGAAGTGCTATTGTAAATATAAATTAATAGTTAATATTGTCTACTGGATCCTCAGTATTGAATGAGCCATCAGAATGAGCTGACAAAAACATAATCACACGGGTTCAGTCCATCAATTAATGTCTGTGTTTGTATAAAACAAAGCCATCATTAAGACATTTTAACTTCAAACTGGAGTCGTGTGGATATTGTTGTTTTATCAGCTGTTTGAACTCTCATTCTGACGGCACACATTCACTACAGAGAGATCCTTTGGCGAGCAAATGATACAATGCCAAATTTCTTCAAATCTGTTCTGATGAATAAACAAACTCAGCTACAACTTGGATGGCCTTTTGGGGTCAACTATTTCTGTAAGAAACAGATAAGCAATTCTTGAAGAAATGAACAGTCTTTCCAAAAGAACACTTTTTTATGTAATGAAGAGAAACATTTTAGGCCTTAAAGCTGTCGTTATGACTCTGAAAACGCAGTGTCTTGTTTTCTGTTGGCTATGTATAAGAATCGATACTTAGTAGAAATTTGAATAGATTTTATTGATCCTATTGCTGTGCAAAATGGCTATAGGTGTTTAAATACCCCTAAGAAATACTAAAACCATCACAATTCACAAATCTATATACATTTCTATGCTCCTGTTTGCAAGTGTGTAATTAAAGTATTTTATTGTTTCTGTTGCTGTCTTTTTATTTGAAATTTCCAGGTTACTCCAGAGGATTAACACCAGTGTGTCTTTTATGTCTTTTTCAGATTGGAAGTGTCTGTGTGAACAACTGTCTGAAATTTAAGGGCATTGATGTCAAGTATCAATTAGAGATGGCAGACAGGAACATCTCTGCTGATGCTCAGTCATGTTATAGGGCAATTGGCCTTGCACAGAACCCAAATGAGAAGACTGGTGTGCTCTATGTGAACGACACCGAGGTGTTACGCAGCCCACAATGCCAAGAGCTGCAGTATGTAGTTATTGCAGAGGAACAGCAAAACAAGTTTCAGGCCAAAACGCAACTTGTTATCATTTTTGAGGGTGAAGGTAAGGTCATTATTTCACAGGACCTTATCCAGAATGACAGAAGTGAATGCTACAGCTCTTGATCAAGGTTTTTCCTAACTGATTGTGCCATATAGCAGATCCCACGAGGTTGGATGGGCAGCAGGTTTTGGCTTGTGCAGAAAAGAGACAGCGAGGGGAGTGTGAGGCGTCTCGAGGCCTGGCAGCCCCAACAGGCAGATGCCAGTGGAGACAAAGCAGAGATACAGGTTACCCACAATGCCCTCGAATTCAATACACTGCACTTACCATATTACTGTGGAGCGGCTTCTATCATCCGAAAGGACAAATTGTGTCATTGTATTACCCTTGCAGGAATATCTCCAAATTACTCCACCTGTTCTCCTGACCTCCGCACGTGTCCAGATGGTTACTGTGATGCCATCGAGAGCAAAAACATATCCATATGTCCTCAGGATTGCTCCAGTGAGAGAAATTAGAGTTTTCATTGTGTTTTTGTGGCTTGTGGTGGCATTTAGTATTTAGTTAAACCAGCATGATTCTGATTTTAGAAACTGCAGCCGCTATAACAATGTGTCTTTTCGTCAGGTCAGCCTGTAATCGGGGGCTACGAGAGGGAACTGTATGGAATCAGAGCTGGACATGGGACCTGCTACTGTTTTCCAGAAAGGTGCTTCTGTGAAAAGGATGAATTAAAAGGTAGGGTCAGGAAAATCAAATTTATAGAATATGCCACAAAAACAAAGAATTTCTTGGACGTGGAGGATTTGAATTGTTCAGGCAGTTTAACTGCTCAGGACAATCAATGGACATTCTGTGTTTGCAAGTGACAGCGGTGTATAAGTATTAATGTCATTGCAAAAGTTCAAGCAAAGCATGCTAACTGCTCTGTCATTTGCTGCACTGACAAGCACAGAACGCTATTTAGAGCCTCAGAGAAGACAAGAGAGCAGTGGATTTATTAATTAGTTTAGCATACTGTATATTACACCGGTCTATTATAAGCATGCAGAACATACAGATCTAATATAAACATGCAGTTTCACCATGTACCTTCTGTTTTTGTTACTTATGCATGTTTTTAACATAAACTTGTTTGTATTTGATAGTTTAAGTGCAACAGCACCTTTAAAATGCATGATTTCAGCGGGATAGACATGATAATCAAAATATGCTTTTTTTTGTATTTGAGGCACGAGCTGTAAAGGCAAAGCTCATTTGCATTTAAAAAGACGTGCACAAATATAGGCGTTTTCAAAATTATGTAATAAATGATCTGTGGGGTATTGCCAAAGAAAATGTTATAAATCCATTCCTTTGTTTGTAATTGTTTTTTCAGAGGCCATTTGTGATGACATGTGTAAGACCATCATTGCAACTGGTGTCCTCCTCTCCTTCATTGTCTCCATCATCCTGTCCTCATACTTTATCCACCGTTATCACAAGAGCACACCTAAGCCTCCCATCGCCTCAGCTGAAATGACTTTCCGCCGACCAGCCCAATCCTACCCAATCAGTTACTCAGCCAATAATGTTCGTCGAGCTTCTCTAGACTCCATGGAGAATCAGGTGGCCATCGAAACCTTCAAAATACCTGTAAGTCTTGCTCATTGTCTTTGCTTACTTAATTCATGTATGCTGATGTTTTTGGTATAAAATGGAACTGATTGATGAAATTATTATTAATGAGATTGTTTGACGCGTACCAATTGTTTTACATGTCTGCTAACAGGAAGATCCAAAGTGGGAGTTCCCGCGAAAGAACCTAGTGCTGGGTAAGACTCTTGGAGAGGGAGAGTTTGGCAAGGTCGTGAAGGCCACGGCTTTCCGCCTGAAAGGAAAAGCTGGATACACTACAGTTGCTGTGAAGATGTTGAAAGGTATGCAACTTCAGGTTTGGAGGCAGATGTGATCAATCTCTAAAAACTGGATTCGTTTTAAAAATAGTATAATGCATCCATTTTTTTACCACAGAAAATGCATCTCACAGTGAGCTTCGAGACCTCCTGTCTGAGTTCACGTTGCTCAAGCAAGTTAATCACCCTCATGTAATAAAAATGTATGGAGCGTGCAGCCAGGATGGTAGGATATTTTATTTAAAAAAATATCTTTAACGTGGCATGCATTTATGTTTGTCGTTTGCCCTGTGTGCTTATACATGCTCATCTGTTCAGGTCCATTATACCTAATTGTTGAATATGCCAAGTACGGCTCACTGCGGAACTTCTTGAGGGAGAGCCGGAAAGTTGGACCCAGCTACATGGGCAACGATGCCAACCGCAATTCTAGCTACTTGGAAAACCCAGACGAGAGAGCACTGACCATGGGCGATCTCATCTCCTTTGCATGGCAGATCTCCAGAGGAATGCAGTACCTGGCTGAAATGAAGGTGTCAGCAGTTTAGGCAGTATCCATCACAAAATATATAATGTTTTAAAGAATGATGTTATAATGAGAGAAAATATGTTCAGCTTGTTCACAGAGACCTGGCTGCCAGAAATGTGCTGGTGGCAGAGGGAAGGAAGATGAAAATATCCGACTTTGGTTTATCTCGAGATGTTTATGAGGAAGATTCATATGTGAAGAGGAGCAAGGTGATATATTGTGTCTAATTCGTTTCATTTTAACTAGTCATATCCTATGTTTTACAGCTGTTTAAATATTTGTACTTGAGAAAGATTCGGATGTCACACTTTGATACACATTTTTACATATGTTAGACTTAATAGCTTGTGATGATGTGCTCTCAATTTCTAGGGTCGTATTCCTGTTAAATGGATGGCTATAGAATCTTTGTTCGATCACATCTACACCACACAAAGTGATGTGTAAGTTATGAAACACATGCTTCAACAGTTTATATTTAGCATGTCTGAATGCACTGAAATGTCTATGATATACTCAGAAGTTTTTTTAATGTGAGGACTTATTCCAATGCAACTCTATTATTCAGTACAATCTCTCTCTGTTTTCTTGCATTAGCTGGTCTTTTGGTGTCCTGTTATGGGAGATTGTGACTTTGGGTGGAAACCCATACCCAGGCATTGCTCCAGAACGGCTTTTCAACCTCCTGAAGACAGGTTACAGGATGGAGAAACCAGAGAACTGTACGGACGAAATGTATGTTTAACAGGCAACATCAGTTGAATATATTGCAGATTTAAGAGCTGAATGAACAAATACGTTTCTAAAACTACCACGCCATATATATCATTTTAACATTTATGAATATTGTGCATTATTTCACTTTAGCATGTCTAATAAAATATTATGGACACCATGTTGTACTTAATTTAACTTAAAGGTAACAGTTATTTAGCTGTGGTAATCAGAGATGTTCTGTGTAAGGTGATGAATGCTCTGTTTTGTAATGTAGGTACAATCTGATGCTTCGTTGTTGGAAACAAGAGCCAGATAAGCGTCCCACTTTCTCAGACATCAGCAAAGAACTTGAGAAGATGATGGTGAAAAGTCGAGTAAGAACACTACAAATTATTTTTGTCACGTACAACCACACTTCTGATCAACTTCAGGAAATCACAACTTGAGATAACCCTGACTGAAGTCTATATAATATTTACAAACTAAGCACCTTGTAAAGACATTTCGATTCAAAGTTTTTGGGGTCAGTTTTTCTAGTACTCGTACATTCTACAGTCTATTGGATTAAACATTAAATTAATCTAAAGTGACTAAAAACTATTTCAAGAAAATGGTGTTCTTTAAAACTTTCTGGTCATCACAGAATCCTAAAAATTTTTATTGATAACAATTAATATTAATAAAATATTTCTTAATTACCAAATCAGCATATTAAAACAATTTATGAAGGTTCAAAAATAACGGCAGTCTGTTTTTATACATTTATGTTGTCATAATGATGAAAATTCTTCAAGATGTTCAAGACAATGTGAAATTAAAACAATGGATGAACACAGATGAACTGTCTGCAACTTGACTCCAAAAAACTATTATATAAATTCAGAATAAATTAAATGGTAGAGTGGTCTTCATTCTCAAGAAGCATTTTTTTCTCATGAAATATGTGATGTTACACTGAAGCGTTAAGGTAGGGCTAGTCTCATTTTCAGAACTGTGTTTCCTCTCATCAGGACTACTTGGATCTCGCGGCCTCCACTCCGGCAGACGCCCTGCTATATGACGACTCTCTCTCTGAAGAGGACACACCCTTAGTGGACTGTAGTAACGCCCCTCTCCCTCGAACCCTCCCCTCCACTTGGATTGAAAACAAGCTCTATGGTAGAATTTCCCATGCATTTACTCGATTCTAATACAGGGAACAAAATCAGTTTATGTTTTTGCCTTCCATAGGAAGTGCTGTGATTGTGCTAACGGCATGGTTGCCACTGACTTATGAATACTGCTCGTGTTTTATAGATTCAGTTAGCGTTGTAGTGTCTGGATCTAGGGATCAGATGTTTGATTTGGACCTGCTTCCGATGTACTCTACTATTTGAATATTCATTTTAAAAAGCTTTATTGTACAAGTATTACTATTACTGATAAAAATGAAATTTTTCATATACACACACACACAACTTAATGTGTATTATGTTCAGTTAGGGAAATATATTAAGATGTGTTTGATGATTTACATCATATGTGAATTTTCTATTGGTTTGCAGCACTTTTAAGTTTTACATTTGAAACAGGTCCCGTGTGCTCTGGATGTGCTCTCTCTGTAATATTCTGAACGTATTACAGAACATGAGTGTTTACAATAGATGGAGTCAGTTCTGAAAGCAGTAAGGCTTTTGAATTAAACTCTTCTCGTAGATCATATATCAAGATATGCAAGCCTGTGTTAGCTCTCCCCAAACTGATGGCATTAATAGTAAGCAATAAAACGGCCAGCAGTAAGGCAGTTGCTATGCATAGACTCCTTGATGTCAGTTATTTTCTGGGAGTTATTTCAGTTATTTCTTCCTTTTTAGTAGAGCACTGATTCTCTATTTCATTTAAAAGCTTGTACATAAAATGAAAGACAACAGCAGTCGCAGTACTGATGTCATCGACTAGACGATGTCACTACAGTGGAATATTTACATGAATGACCAAAAAAAAAAAAAAAAAAAACCACAAAGGACCAAAGAATGATTTAATACTGATTTCAAAGAGTCTTTCATGCTGTTTTATGCTGTTAAATATCCAAAAGCTTAGCTGAGTTTTGTTTAAGAGCCTTACTGTCTGGACTTAATGCTTCCTCAGTGCAGAAAAAATGATATGTTCTCGTTTTTAGGCATGTCATACCCGAACTGGCCAGAGAAGAGCCCGGTACCGCTCAACAGACTCGATGCCACTAACCCTGTCTTTACAAGATATGCCAATGATAGTGTTTATGCAAACTGGATGGCTTTGCATTCTCCCGCAAAAATTGTGGACACGCTCGATAGCTAAAAACGCAAACCAAAATCAGTGGTGGAAAAGACGTGGGGGGTGGGGAGATGTGTATATTTATATGATACTGTATATATGTTGTTTGATGATAAAGTCGGTTCCCTTTTATTTCTGCTGTTGTGTAGAAGATGGGAGGATGGTAATAGACTTCAAATTGGCTGGAATTGCATAAAAAAAATGCTTCAAGCAGCTCATAGGTGATTGTTACCACAAGGCCCTGTTGGCCGTGTTGTATCACTGCATGACTCTGTACAGTTTAATGTCCATGTTTAAGTGCCTGTGCCGCTTCTGTTAGAAAACAACAGTTATAAATGCATGACCGAGGCAATCTTGGTCCCACTCCAGGAATTAAAGGGAGCTTCTTTACCATCACCTACTGCAGATGTTCGTCACAAATATTGGACACGTTTATTTGGGGAAAAAAAGCTGAGTTTGTTTCTTCTTGATCATGTGTCAGGATATGACAGAATTCAATTACTTTTTCTTTTTTTTCTTTTTTTAAATAATGATATTTCGCTCTGTGGTAGCTACGAGTTATGAATATTACCATAAAAGAGTACTGATATGTTTAATTTAACGTCATATGGTGATTTCATTTTCATTCCTTGTAAAGACATTATTTGTGCAACAATAACTACAATACATAAAGCTGAGTGTGACTCCTCATTATGTTATTATGTCAAAACATTACGTTTCAATCAATAAAACTGTTAGAAGTTCATTTCATGAGGTTCATTTCTATGTGTTTTCTGCTATTTCATGAAGAAGAAAAAAACATAGCTCTAATTATATACACAAATAGATTCAAATTGGTAACATTTGTTCATCCTGACAAGATTTGAGGCATGGGAATCATTACACATTTTAATACTTTGACCACAAAAATGAATGGACGATCTGAAAAGGAAGTACAAAATACCGTGTGTAAACATTTAAATGGATATGAGATCAGTTACTCCCTAATTAAATTAAACCATCAGTTTGTTGTTTTGCTCTATGAATGGGAAGATTTATTTAATTAAAGATTTATTCGTGCAGCAGCACGAACACAGAAAAAAATACAAACCTATAAACACATGACATGCCATTTTAAAGAAAGGAAGTGGGTTCATCTTCAAAGTACGTTTTGAAAAATGGCATAATTATAGTGAATTTGTGTTAACCATAGGCTTTGACGATTTGCAATACGGCAGACGGGCTTTTATTTTGGAATTCTGCGGCTCATAGCGGAAGTAACATGCGTTTTTATTGTGCTTCCTTTTTCATTGCCCCGTGGCGTTCTCTTCCCACATTTATTATGCTCAGTGTTCTATTGAACAGCTGCATAAAGAAGCGGTTACCGAAAGCCTCGTACAGTCACAAATACCGAGGTAAGTGTCGCACATTTCCGTGTTTATTTTTTAAGGACAACTTCAACCTCGACGTTTTCTGCCACAAATAATATTGTAGATTTCCCTTGTGCGAACAGCAACATTTTTCCATTATGTCTTTTCATCAAGCTGATGGATCAGTCAGCCAGATGTTTCCCTGTGCGCATTTCTTTGCTGATTTACTAACAAACTTAATTATCGTTATTCAGAGTCTTAGGTGCTAGTTTAAGAAGAACTGCATTAACGTTTCACAGTAAAATCTTTGATGAAAAGGAACAGTTAGAGACGGTGTATGTGGTTATGTACAGTCAGTCGGCGAAATAAACACCGACGAGTGATCTGATCAGGACTCCGGTTCCGCGTATTGCATGGCTACTCGACAAATTAATAAGTACATGCAGATTAATAAACATTAATCATAAACCTGTTGTTATTTATCTTTAACGTCTTATTTTCGAATTGTTTTAAAGTTTCGATCAGAGAACTATAGCCTTTTGCTACGTAGTCTGCAATCTTTTACATTTTGTGTGCGTGTATGTATGTGTGTGTGTGTATATATATATATATATATATATATATATATATATATATATATATATATATATATATATATTGTGCAAAGGTTTTAGGCAGGTGTGAAAAAATGCTGTAAACAAAGAATGCTTTCAGAAATATAAATAATTATCGTTTATTTTTGTCAATTTACAAAATGCAAAGTGAGCCAACAAAAAAAAACCTAAATCAAATAAATATTTGGTGTTACTACCTTTTGCATTCAAACCCGCATCAATTCTTATAGGTACACTTGCACAGTATTGTATGTATGCCACACGTGGATAGCACAGTATATTATACATTATTAATGTGGAGATATCACAGTTTTTACTGACTATTATGAAGATAAAAAGAAAGACTGTTAAATCATTTTATATATTTTATCTTATTGTCTGGTATACAGTTAGACACTGTATACAGTTAGTCTAAATATACTGATAAAAAATTATTAATATTTTAATCTTCATTTCAGGTCAGTTATTTCTCTTAAAAGAGGAATATTGTGCAAGCAGGATGTCGGTGTGTCAACTGTGTATTCATGCATCTCTGAGGAACCTGAGCACGTTCGGTGCGCTGTAGTGTTGAGAGGAGCATGATTACGAGAGAAATGTGACACTACCGCACTCCCTCCGCTTCGCTTGGGAATGGATTAACGTAAAAGACTTCATCCTTCCTAAAGGTTACATCTCGTCAAGGGTGGGAATGCAAAACGGAGGCTGGTAAAGAGCACCCTGCCTCTCAGATATGCCCAGACGGGGGCTTCCTCTGCAGGGGCGGGCGCGCTGGCTTCTCCTGGGGATTTTTTTGCTCTTGGTCCTGCTGCTGTTTGCTTACCTTCTGGAGTGTACGCCGCCTGCGGATGTAAGCCAGGTGCTGCCTGGCCTCGGAGGAGATCCGTATGGAAAGGAGTATTACCAAGCCCTCCTGCAGGAACAGGAAGAGCGCCATCTCAGCCGAGCGGCCAGCCTCAAGAGACAGATCGCACAGCTCAAACAAGAACTCCAAGAGATGAGCGAGAAACTGAGGGTGCTTCAAGAAAAGAAGGAGGGTCCCGGGCCCCAGAGCCTGATCGATGGCAGAGATCAAGAGCCTGGTGACCTCCTGGAGTACTTGCACTCACAAATCGACAAGGCTGAGGTGAATACTGGAGCGAGGCTGCCAAGCGAGTACGCACTGGTGCCCTTCGAGAGCTTCACCACCACAAAAGTGTACCAGCTGGAGATGGGCCTGACGCGTCATCCCGAGGAGAAGCCTGTGAGGAAGGACCGGAGGGATGAGCTGGTGGAGGTGATAGAAGCAGGTCTGGATATTATTAATAACCCGGAGGAAGACGACGGACAGGAGGACAGCATCCCCATGCAGAGGCAGATGTTCACCGAAAGCAATTTTTTCGAAGGTAAAAGCTGTTCAGCACGCACCGTTATGTACTTAGTGCTCCGTGTGGTTAGGGATTTGTGTGTACTTAACAGCTCTTGTTTGTATTTGAGAATAATAAAGGTGGTGTGAACTTTGCACAGCGCAAAATATTCAGTAATTCGAGCTGCTCTTGTGTACTTGCTATTCTTGGCAGGACTCTACAGGACCGAGAGGGACAAAGGCACACTGTATGAGCTCTACTTCGCTAAAGAGAATTCCCACGAGTACCGCCACGTCACCCTCTTTCGTCCGTTCGGGCCCCTCATGAAAGTGAGGAGCATGTCTGTAGACACCGCCAGCGTCGTCATTAACATCATAGTGCCGCTGTCAGGCCGCACTGAAGCCTTTGTTCAGTTCTTGCACAACTTCAGGTGAGGGGATCAAATGATGATTTCCAAACAGGAATCTAGCATCATCAACAAAAAAAGGGGGGTTTTCCATTAGCTTTTGTAGTACTTTTGTAAACAAGCTGTATGATAGATGGATTTTTATGATTTTTACACATTAAAATTTACAAATAAACAAAACTTTATTGGATTTTATGAATTTCCAGAAGCTAAATGTAGGGTATAAATGAGCTGCACCAGATTCACATGACTCTACCAGCCACTCAAGATTCTACCATAAGACTCTTTCAGTCTCTTTATAAAAAAAAAAGCGTGTTCCCTGAAAGTTTGCAGGAATGTGATAATGAAGCTGTAAAAGCAACTAGTGAGTGAATGGGTTTGCCTGTAACCACTGTAGTCACATCTAGCCACTTAATAGCAACTTAATAGTCTCTTCAGCTTACGTTAACCACGTATTTGAGACATTTAACCCAAAAATATTTGAGAAAAACCCATTGACTTCAGTAAACTGAAACTGGAAGTTCTTAGCTTGTTCTTATCAAGCATTTTATTCTGTATACAACTCCTGACTGTGCAGATTCCTATTGACATTTAAAAAAACGCACAGAGTAAGTAAGAGAGATTGTGTGATCGTATCTGGGAATGCGTGTCAGTGTGTTTGTGGGTGCTGCAAATAATATGGCTGAACTTCTAAAGATGTATGGGTAGCCGCAACACGGAGCCAGATGTTATTCGGTTTTACAAAGGCATGTTTCCCGGTGCGGTTTTCCCTTTGGAAGTTTTAGAAATGTTGTGGTCAGACTGTGTTTTCTGTGTGCAGGGAGGTCTGTATACAGCAGGACAAGCGGGTGCATCTCACAGTGGTGTATTTTGGGCAAGCGGGCTTGCAGGAGGTGAAGGCGTCTCTGAGGAAAATGGCCAGGTTTGAGCACTGCAAATATTTTGATGTCTTGTGAGCATAGAGCGACTGAAACGTTCTCTTTTTGCCAATATCCTGAATGGGGTAACTGAAAGGAAAGGAAAGGAATTTGCTGTTTACCCATCTTGCAGTTGAAATGTTCTTTTTAAAAAATGGAAATATGGTTCAAAATTATTGAATAAACCAGTGTAAGTACATTACCAAGCATTAATAAAAATGTTTTCATTAAGTGTCCAGTGATGAAGACATTTATCAAATTTCTGCTTGAAACAAATGCTGTGTGTGTGTATATATATATATATATATATATATATATATATATATATATATATATATATATATATATATATATATATATATATATATATATATATATATATATATATATAATATAAATTACCAGGATTTTTACCAAAATGTTAAACTGCACAGCCATATTTCTTTTTTTATTTTTAGTTTTTTTTTTAATGATTTCTGAATTGGCACTGAAGAAATCACTGCTAAAACTAAAAATAGCTTTTCCATCACAGGAATAAATTACATTTTTAAAATGTATTCAAATAGAAAACAATTACTTCAAGATGTAATCATATTTCACAATATGTATCTTCAGATTAATGCAGCCTTGTTGAGCATAAGATAATCTTTAAAAAGGATAGACGGCAGTTTGGCAAAGATTGAAAACAATTTGTTGGCAAAAATCGCATTTTGTTCCATACATTGTTGCAATTCATGATCTTTTCCAGTGAGGAGAACTTCAGTAACTACACCCTGATCCCCGTGGATGAGGAGTTTTCCCGTGGCCGTGGACTGGACATCGGGGCTCACTCGTGGGAGAAAGGGGGTGATGTGTTGATGTTCTTCTGCGATGTTGACATCTACTTCACACTGGAATTTCTTAGCACCTGTCGCCTCAATTCAGCTCCAGGTCTGTCATCTCAACAAGCATTTACATCTCAAAATTCATAGACCCATTTCTCAATAAAACATCTGAATTTATATGTAGAGCAAAAAAATGAACAACGTTGATGTGTTCTGCATGTTTGTGAAAAAAGTAAAAAATAAACTGTTTATATTAAACATTTAGTTTTTACTTTTTTTACCTCCCTTGAAGGAAAGCGAGTATTCTATCCAGTGGTGTTCAGTTTGTACAATCCAGCTATAGTTTTTGGAAACCTCGAGTTTCCGCCCCCCATTGAGAATCAGCTGGTATGTAGCATCAAGGTTTTTCTACATGTTTGTAGATTGTGTGGCTTTGATAAATTGTATAATGCAACTGTATGCCGTTTACAGATTCATAAAAAAGATGCCGGATTCTGGAGGGATTTTGGATTTGGCATGACTTGTCAGTATCGCTCTGACTTCCTCAGCATCGGTAAGTCAGAGTGCATTTGAATGTGATCTTTTGCTTGTTACATATAAATACTGAAGGTTCCTCCTTTTGTAGGGGGATTTGATCTGGAAGTGAAAGGCTGGGGTGTAGAAGATGTGCACTTGTACAGGAAGTACCTGCGGAGTGATCAGATTGTGATCCGCACCCCTGTATCAGGCCTCTTCCACCTGTGGCATGAGAAGCTGTGCGCAGATGAACTGACCCCAGAACAGTACCGCATGTGCATCCAGTCCAAGGCCATGAACGAGGCGTCGCACTCTCACCTGGGCATGCTGGTGTTCAGAGAGGAGATCGAGACTCACCTTCGAAAGCAGGCCTACAAAACCCAGAGCCGACCGGCAGAATAAATCAACACTCAGCACAACATTGACAGCAGCAGACATTGTTGGTATTAATGGATTACTGAAGACCTTATGACAGCAAAAAAGACTTAAGTGTGGTGGGAGGATGGTACTGTTAGGTACTATGTAAACTGTTTACATCGATGAGACTTTAATCTACGTTCTTGAGTAGTTTGCTTTAATGCCAATTAATTTTAGATGTTCTGCACTAAAGGACTTGAATTTATTAACTGCATATGTTCACAATGACCAGTCACACTGGGGAAATTAGTTACTGAAAAGAAGCTAAAATGCAGAGAAATTGGTAAGGGCCTGTAAAAAAAAAAAAAGTGTTCGATTTAAGTTGTTTTAATGAATTGAATGGAACAGATTGCATAAAAAGGATTTTTACAAAAGATTTACACAGAAATGATAAATAATGGCCATTAAGACATGCCGTGTGTAAAGCATGTCTTTTTTTTATTTTGCAAACAATTGACAGAGCCATATGTTACATTTTGATATTGTTTCTATTGAAAATGTATGCGCTGTGACAAAAATGGAGACCGTTGCTGAAAGGGACAATCATCCACAGATGGATGCGGTTAAACTTGCCATGCTGGAGTTGCACTGTAGGCAATGTCTCTGTTGGAATAGTATTCAGACTTTGGGAAAAGTCTTCCACGTGTTTGGACCCGATGTGCAATTTGATGCATGTCAAACTTTTACTTTGCACCATGTGTGAGGCTACGTCAGTGCCATAGCCCTAACAGTCAAGGGTTTATGTTGCAGGCTGGTATTTCAAGACATTGGCCTTGGCAACCACTTTGAAATGAGTCTGTGGTGTATAATGAGTTACTGAGGAAAAAAGAAATCTGATACACCACATCCTTAAAAGATGTTTCTGCGATTGAACGTACCACTTCTGATGAGGACTTTATGTATTATTTTAACTTTAAGCAGCAGGTAGATGAAAAATAACAATTGCTATCTGTTGTAGAGCCTAAAATCGGTCAGAATGTTCAGTTCCATTGCTTTTTTTTTTAAATAAAAGAAATACAACTAACCAATGTTACTGATTTTTTTGTTCTTAAAATAAACCATGATGTGGTGGAGCACTGTTCTCTTGAAATGTATAAATGCTATGAGTTTGGGAGATAAATCTTTGTGCCAGCTAAAATCACTTCTTAAATATCCCAATATAAGAAGCAACATGGTCTGACAAGCATTCAAAATAGTTCACAATAGTTCAGTTTATTATGATTTGTTGGTTGTAGTTTTTACACGGCATAGTTATTTCTTCACTAACTATAGATAAAAGTTGTTAATACCATTTGATTCCATTTGCAACTGCATTCAAACATTCGCAACTATAATTTAAGCTATAAAAATGGCATTTTAAACCGTTGTGGTGGTATTGAAATCCACTATTTGACTTTAATTTCTTAATTTAAGACACATGAAATAATACAAGTGTATTCCTTTTAATATAGACTACAAGAATAAAAAATAAAGACAGTCCCAGGTGAAGAATTGAAAACTTTAAAATATTCTTTTATCTTTAAAGTAATGTAATTTGTGATAGCTGAGGAGTTTCAATGAGCCGTTACATCAATGCACCGAATGATCTGGGTG